>NC_134530.1:20942438-21578688 GCF_050624435.1 Tenrec ecaudatus
AGAAATGGTGCCCACAATTTGGGGCGCTGGCAACTCCCAAGTCAGATTATAAGTCAGACTGAATGAAGCCCTCTGTTGGATCCCATGGTTTCAGGGACTGGTGGATCCAAAATCTGCAGGTGAAACATGTGAATGAACTGTCAATAAAATGTTTTGTTTGTTTTTTTATCTACACGTGAGATGGCAGCCAGGGGGTTCTGCAGGCTTACATCCTGCAACAAAGGAGCGCAGGGTTGAAATACAGAACCCTTTTGCCAGAAGCACCATTTTTTTTTTTTACATTTTATTAGGGGCTCATACAAATCTTATCACAATCCATACATATACATACATCAATTGTATAAAGCACATCCATACATTCCCTGCCCCAATCATTCTCAAAGCATTTGCTCTCCACTTAAGCCCTTTGCATCAGGTCCTCTTTTTTTTTCCCTCCCTCCCCGCTCCCCCCTCCCTCATGTGCCCTTGGTAATTTATACATCGTTATTTTGTCATATCTTGCCCTATCCGGAGTCTCCCTTCCCTCCCTTCCCTGCCGTCCATCTCCCAGGGAGGAGGTCACATGTGGATCCTTGTAATCAGTTCCCCCTTTCCAACCCACTCACCCTCCACTCTCCCAGTATCATCCCTCACACCCTTGGTCCTGAAGGTATCATCCACCCTGGATTCCCTGTGCCTCCAGCCCCCATATGCACCAGTGTACAGCCTCTGCCCTATCCAGCCCTGCAAGGTAGAATTCGGATGATGGTAGTTGGGGGAAGGAAGCATCCAGGATCTGGGGGAAAGCTGTGTTCTTCATCGGTACTACATCACACCCTGACTGACCCATCTCCTCTCCTAAACCCCTCTATGAGGGGATCTCCAGTGGCTGACACTTGGGCCTTGGGTCTCCACTCTGCACTTCCCCCTTCATCCAATACATACATACATATACACATATACATAAACATATATATATACATATACACACATATTTCTCTTTTTTGCATGATGCCTTAAACCTGGTCCCTTTGGCACCTCATGATCGCACTGGCCGGTGTGCTTCTTCCATGTGGGCTTTTTTGCTTCTGAGCTAGATGGCCGCTTGTTCACCTTCAAGCCTTTAAGACCCCAGACACTATCTCTTTTTTTTTTAATTTATTTTTAACAATTTATTGGGGCTCATACAATTCTTATCATAGTTCATACATATACATACATCAATTGTATAAAGCACTTCTGTACAGTCTTTGCCCTAATCATTTTTTTCTCCTCTTTTCTTTTTTTTACATTTTATTAGGGACTCATACAACTCTTATCACCATCCATACATATACATACATCAATTGTATTGTATAAAGCACATCCATACATTCCCTGCCCCAATCATTCTCAAGGCATTTGCTCTCCACTTAAGCCCCTCGCATCAGGTCCTCTTTTTTTTTTCCCCTCCCTCCCCTTTCCCCCCTCCCTCAGACACTATCTCTTTTGATAGCCGGGCACCATCAGCTTTCTTCACCACATTCAGAAGCACCATTTTTATCCTGGAGGCAGGCCACACCCACAAAGGAAACGCTCCTTCCTCTGACTGGCTGCGCAAGCAAAGGGCATATAGAGAGGTCTAAATAAAGGCATGTACATATGTAAATATATTTATATATGAGGATGTGGAAATAGATCTATGTGCATATATTTATAGGTTTAGTATTAAGGTAGCAGAAGGACATTGGGCCTCCACTCAAGTACTCCTTCAATGCAAGGACACTTTATTCTATTAAACTGGCATTCCATGATGCTCACTTTCCCGACACAATCGCTGAAGACAAAGCGGGTGCTAAGCAAATGTGGTGAAGTAAGCTGATGGTGCCCAGCTATCAAAAGATATAGTGTCTGGGGTCTTAAAGGCTTAAAGGTAAACAAGTGGCCATCTAGCTCAGAAGCAACAAAGCCCACATGAAAAAAGCAAACCAGCATGTGTGATCACGAGGTGCTGAAGGGATCAGGTATCAGGCATCAAAGAAAAAAAAATAATATCATTGTGAATGAGGGAGGGGTGTGAGGTGGAGACCCAAAGCCCATTTGTAAGCAATTGGCCACCCCCTTACAGAAGGGTCGTGGAAAGAAGACGAGCCAGTCAGGGTGCAGTGTAGCATTGATGAAACATACAACTTTCTTCTAGTTCCTCAATGTTTTCTCCCCACTCGCTATCATGATCCCAATTCTATCTTACCAATCTGGCTAGACCAGAGGATGTACATTGGTACAGATAGGAACTGGAAACACAGGGAATCCAGAGCAGATGAACCCCTCAGGACCAGTGGTGAGAGTGGCGATACTGGGAGGGTAGAGGGAGAGTGGTTTGGAAAGGGGAACCGATTACAATGATCTACATATAACCTCCTCCCTGGGGGACAGACAACAGAAAAGTGGGTGAAGGGAGACGTCAGACAGTGCAATATATGACAAAATAATAATTTACAAATTATCAAGAGTTCATGAGGGAAGGGGGCATGGGGAGGGGAAAATGAGGAGCTGATGCCAGGGGCTCAAACAGAAAGCAAATGTTTTGAGAATGATGAGGGCAATGAATCTACAAATGTAGTTTACACAATTTTCCCCCGCCCACTCCACCACTTTATACAATTAATGTATGTATGGATTGTGATAAGAGTTGTATGAGCCCCTACTAAAGTGATTAAAGAGAGAGAGAGAGAACCCTTTTACCAGAAGTACCATTTATATCCTGCAGGCAGGCCACACCCACAAAGGAAACGCTCCTCCCTCTGATTGGCTGCGCATATCAAATCCAATCTGGAAAGCGAGTAAGGCTGTTGCTGTTAGGTTCCGACTCAGAGTGACCCTGTGTACAACAGAACAAAACCCTGCCCGGTCCTGCGCCGTCCTCCCGATTGTTCTGCTGCTGCAGCCCATTGTTGCAGCCACTGCTAATCCATCTTGCTGAGGACCTTCCTCTGTGTCACTGCCCCTCCACTTGACCCCCACCACTTGTCGATCGTTTGTCGGACTAGGGTGCGCTGTGTGTTGCTGTGATGCTGGAAGCTAGGTCACTGGTATTTCAAATGCCAGCAGGGTCACCCAAAGTGAGCAGGTGCCAGCGGAGCATCCAGACGAAGAACAGACTACAAAGAAGGGGTGGGCCGTCCACTTTGGAGGAGGAAGCAGCTGAAAACCGAAAGCATAACCTAGCTTCCAAACAGTGTCAGGTACCGAAGACCTCGTGAATGGGAGCAGAACATTGTCAGAGGTCGTGACAGAGGATGGGCCTCTGGGTCCGAAGGCCGGCAAAATATGACCGAAGAAGAGCCACCTTCTCAAAGTAGAGTCGATCTTGGTGACATAAATGGACATAAGAGTGGGAGTGGAGCCTCAGAGATCTGCATTTTCTAATGAGGAACAACTCAAGGAAAGAAGAAACAGCTACCAAATCTGCTAATCATCAGAACTCGGAATGTATGATGTACAAATCTAAGAAAATTGGAAGTCGTCAAAAATGAAATGGAATACATAAAGATCAGCATCCGAGGGATAAGTGAGCTGAAGTGGTCATTTTAAATCAGAAAATCATAAGATTTATTATGCTGGGATGACACAGTCAAGAGGACTGGGCCCCCTTCAATGTCAACAAGGACATTTCAAGGTCTATCTTGAAGTATAATGCTGTCTGGGATAGGATTATAGCTATCTGCTTCAAATAATGCCAATCAATGTAACAATCATTCAAATTTATGCAGCATCCACAAAAGCTAGCAATGAAGAAATCGAAGGATTCTACCATCATCTATCCACCACTTGTCTGTCAGTTTGTCGTACGGTGGTGGCTTGTGTGGTGCTGCGATGCTGGAAATGATGTCACTGGTATTTCAAATAACAGCAGGGTCCCCCAAAGTGAACAGGTTTCAGCAGAGCTTCCAGATTAAGAACAGATAGCACAGAAGGACTTGGCTGCCCACTTCAGAGGAAGAAGCCACTGAAAGCTTCTGCAGCACTTCTATCCATTTTCAAATACTGAAAGCCTAAACACACGATGCAGAACATTGTCAGAAATACTGCCAGCAGAGGGGTCCCTCAGGTCAAGGGCACTCGAAATGCCCTGAAGAGCTGCTGTTTCTGTGGAGGGGAGTCAACCACGGTGACGTGACAAAAAGCTAGCGATGAAGAAATTGAAGAATTCTATCAATAACGTCCATTGGAAACTGATCACACATGCAATCTAGATGTATTAATAGCTATAGGTGATTGGAATGCAAAAGTTGGAAACAAAGAGGAAGAAACAGTAGTTGGAAAATATGGACTTGGTGATAGAAATGAAGCTGATAGAATTTTTCAAGACTAACAACTTGTTCATATAAAACACCCTTTTAACAGCACAAAAGGTGATTATACCTGGACATCCCCAGATGGAATACACAGAAATCAAATTGACTACATCTGTGGGGAGACACGATGGAGAAGCTCAGTATGAGCAGCTCGCACCAGTCCAGGGGTGACTGTGCAACACCCCATCAATTGCTCCTATGTAAGGTCAGGATAAAGCTGAAGACAATGAAAACAAGTCCATAGGAGTCAAAATACGACCTTGATTCTATCCCACCTGAATTTTGAAAACATCTCAAGAACAGATTTGATGAATTAATTGAACACTAATGAGAGAAGAACTGATGAACTGTGGGAGGACATCAAGAACATCATTCATGAAGAAAAGAGCTAATTAAAAGACAGGCAAGATGGGTGCAGCTGAGAGGCCCACTTTGTGTGGACCAATGGAAGAGAGCCTGAGCTGCTGGAGCCCGTCCCCTGTGAGTTCATGGCCTAGTCTATGTGAAACAAAGCTGTCCCAGGTCCCAGTCCAGGCAGGGGGGTGGAGGGTGGGACAGGAAAGAAAGAAAGGGTCAAGGTGGGTGTCAGAAGAGACTGAAATGTGCTCTTACTCACAGAGTAGCCAAAGCAAATGGAAGAAAGAATGAAGTCAGGAGCTGAATAGAGCATTTCAAAGGGCAGCTGGAGAAGACAAAGCCAGATATTATAACAAAATGCACAAGAACCTAGAATAAGAAAAGAATAATGGAAATCATGCACAGGGCCACTGTACAAAAAGAACTAGTCGATTTCCATCATTTCAATAGACAGCTTATGAACATGAACTAAAGGTGCTGAAGGGAAAAGTTCAAGCTGCACTAAAAACATTGGCCAAAAACAAGGTTCCAGCAATTGATGGATGACCAATGGAAATGTTTCAACAAACTAATGAAGCACTGGAAGCACTTACTCATTTATATCTCAGAAAATTCGGAAAGCAGCTACCTGGCCAAATGATTGGGTGGAAACACACACACCATATTTGTGCACATCCCAAAGAAAGGTGACCCAACAGAACAATATCATTGATAACACATAGACATAAAATTTTGCTGAAGATCATCCAACAATGATTGCAGCAGTACATTGACAGGGAGCTGCCAGAGATTCAAGTCCAATTCAGAAGAGGATGTGGAACAAGGTATATCATTGCTGATGTCAGATGGATCTTGGCTGAAAGCAGAGAATACCAGAAAGATGTTTAATGTGTTTTATTGATTAAGCCATGGCATTGGACTGTGTGGGTCATCACTATGAACAGCATTGAGAAGAATGGGAACTCCAGAACACTTCATTGTGCTTATGCAGAACTTGTACAAGGTTCAAGAGGCAATTATGAGAACAGAACAAGGGAATACTGCCTGGTTTAAAATAAGGAAAGGTGTGCATCAGGGTTCTATCCTGATACTTAAAAATATATAAAACAGCAAATGCTGGCGAGGGTGTAGAGAGATGGGAAGTCTGACACACTGCTGGCGTATCTGTAAATATACACAGCCATCATAGAAAGCCATGTGGTGCAACCCAAAACAAATAATCCGATAAACATGATTATATGAAGAAGAATGCAGCATCAGGATTAGAGGGAAGCTTGTTAACAACCTGCAATATGCAGATGACACAACTTTGCTTGCTGAGAGTTGAGGAAGGCTTGAAGCACTTGATGATGAAGATCAAAGACTGAAATGTTCTGTATGAATTACAACTCAGTGTAAAAAAGGGCAAAATCCTCACAACTAGACCAATAGATAACATCAGGATAAATTGAGGAAAAAAGACTGAAATCGTCAAGGATTTTGTCTTGCTTGAATCCACAATTAATGCTCAAGGAAGCAGCAGTTCAGGGATCTAACAAAGCATTACATCAGGCAAATCTACTGCAGAAGACCTCTTTAGAGTGCTAAAAAATAATAATAAACAGGATTTATTTTGAGGACCAAGGGGCACATGACCAAGCCATGATATTTTCAGTTGCTTCACATGCATGAGAAAGTTGGACATTGAATAAGGAAGTCTGAAGAAGAATCGATGCATTTGAATTGTGGTGCTGGCAAAGAATATTGATATGGTGTTGGTGAAGAATATTGATAGGACCATGGATCACTTAAAGGACAAATAATAGGTCTTGGAAGAAATACAGTCAGAGTGCTCCTTAGAGGCCAATATAGTAAGACTTCCTCCAGTTGCCCTTCTGCCCAGGGGTGATAACAGTGCTCCCTACTGCTAGCCCCAGGGTCCTGTGGTTCCTTCATCCCCGACCCCACCACCCCTAGGTCCCTGGGTCGTGCAGTTGGCTCTCCACTGCTAACCTAAACGCTGCCGGTTGAACCTACCTGTGGCACATCAGAGGAAAAGACCTGGCATTCTGCTTCAGCTAAGATGGTTGCTGTGGTTAGGTGGCATGGAGTCACTTCTGATTCGTAACAACCCTATGTGCAACATAATGAAACGCTGCCCGTCCCTGTGCCACCTTTTCTATGTTTGAGCCCATTATCAAAATGTCAATCCATCTCATTAAAACTCTTCCACTTTTTTTTCTCCAAACCTTCTACTTTACCAAGTATGATGTCCTTCTTAGGGATTGATCCCCTATGGAGAACATATGCAAAGCACATGAGACAAAATTCTCCCAGCCTTGCTTCCTGGCTATACTTCTTCCAAGACAGATGTGTTAACCATGAGTTACCTACGGGTAACTCAAATCCCAGTAGGAGCTGGTGTTTCGAATGGCAGTAGGAGCAGCCAGCGTCATGGCCCCTTAGAGGCAAGGATAGTGAGACTTTACCTTACATGCTTTGGACACGTTGTTAAGGAGAGACCAGTCCCTGGAGAAGGACCTCATGCTTGGAAGAGGGGCAGGGAGAAAGAGGAAGGCCCTCACTGAGATGGATTGACACCAGAGCTGCAACAATGGATTCGGACACTGGAACAATTTTGAGGATGGTCCAGGACAGGGAAGTATTTTGTTTCTGTTGTAACATAATGTCTCTACGGGCTGCAACTGACTCACTGGCATCTAACAACAACAACTTTACTTGGCGGGAGGAAGTTTGTGGGTTAAATTGTGTCCCCCCATAAAAGTTATGGTCAAATCCTGCTCCCGGGGAATTATGAATGTGACCTTCTTTGACAATAAGATCTTTGCAGATGTAATCAAGCTAAGATGTAGTTATGTTGGTTTAGGATGGGCCCTAGTCCAATGACTGATGTCTTTATGGTGTTGTTTGTTGTCATTGAGTTGGTTGTGACTCATAGTGACCTCGTGTATAACAGAACAGGGCATTGCTCAGTACGGTGCTGTCTCCACGCTCCTCAGTATGTCTGAGTCCATGTTATAGTCCCAGCAGCAGGGGATGGGGTGCCAGTGATATTAATCCTTTCAAAAAACAAACCTCTAGTCTTGTTGATTTTCTCCATAGTTTTCTTTTTCTCTTTATTTCTCTTCTAATCTTCATTAGTTTTTTTTCTTCTGTCTGGGCTGATTTTGCTGCTCTTTCCCCAATTGTTAAGATGTTGTACGAAGGTCTTTAAAAAAAAGTTTTATTGGCACACAATCCACATATCATACAATTCAAGAGCTCAAGCATATCAAGGAGAATTACACAACCATTACTGAAATCAGATTTAGACCATTTTCTTCTTTCTTGTACTCGTGTTATTAGCTCTCATTTCCCCCAGCCTCGGCTGCCGTACCCCAAAGGAACCATTAATCCAGTTACTGTCTCTATGGATTTACCTACTCTGGATTTCATATACAGAAAAACATACCCCCAAAATCCCAACAAAACAAAACAACCAAACTAACAACAATAACATAGTAAAACGGAACATATGTCAATAGAAAAGAGTTGTGGAAACAGTAAAAACTAGAATCAATTTAAAATGGGTCAAAATGGAGATCAAAGGTAACATAGACAAAAAGCAGACACAGAGAGGTCCAGAAGGAAGACAGCCGCGTGAGGGTGGAGGCAGAGGAAAGATGGCCATGAACAGACAGAGGCAAGGGTTGGAGTAATAATACATCTACAAGTCAAGGAACAGCCAGGACGGACAGGGACCCACAGAAGCTGGAGGAGACCACGAAGGCTCTCTCCCCAGAGCCTTGGCCTCTGGAAACAGGAGCGAACCAAGTGCTGTGATCTTAAGGCACCCAGGTATGGGATTGTTCTAGCACCCTGGGGAAATGAATAGGAATCCCTGTGGGAGGCAACGAGCTAAGTGCAGGACAACTAACTTGAAGGTTAATGGTGTGAGTCCACCCAGAGGCGCCTCAGAAGGAAGGTCTGCTGATTCGTGTCCAGAAAAATCAGCCAATAAAAACCGTGTGGAAATCCTGCAAGATGGTGATGGGTGATTATATGCATAGGCAGATAAAAAAGGCTGCACAGGCGTGGGAGGGAAAGTGGGCGTATATTTGAATATGAGTACTTTGGCTGCATATATATCTTGTATATGGTGGAATGTAGAGGTGGCAAAGTTATGCACATTATGAAAACTTCTTAGACATAACCCAACACCTTGCGAGAATGAGTCACTGCACCTGGAGGCTGAGGCATAGTCTTAAGGAACACAAAAGTCTATTGGAACACCACAGTCCACAAAGACAATGTCTTGCATCCTACTTTGGTGAAGAGAGATCGGGGTCTTAAAAGCTGCGCGTGGTCCTCTAAGGTGCAACCATTGATTGTGAATTGGGTGAAATTTTTTTTTTAACAATTTATTGGGGCTGATACAATTCTTTTCACAGTTCATACATATACATACATCAATTGTATAAAGCACATCTGTACAGTCTTTGCCCTAATCATTTTTTTCTCTTTTCTTCTTTTACATTTTATTAGGGACTCAAACAACTCTTACCACAATCCATACATATACATACATCAATTGTATAAAGCACATCCATACATTCCCTTCCCCAATCATTCTCAAGGCATTTGCTCTCCACTTAAGCCCCTTGCATCAGGTCCTCTTATTTTCCCCCCCTCCCTCCCCATTCCCCCCTCCCTCATATGCCCTTGGTAATTTATACATCGTTATTTTGTCATATCTTGCCCTATCTGGAGTCTCCCTTCCCCCCTTCTCTGCTGTCCCTCTCCCAGGAAAGAGGTCACATGTGGATCCTTGTAATCAGTTCCCCCTTTCCAACCCACTCACCCTCCACTCTCCCAGCATCGTCCCTCACAGCCTTGGTCCTGAAGGTATCATCCACCCTGGATTCCCTGTACCTCCAACCCTCATATGTACCAGTGTACAGCCTCTGTCCTATCCAGCCCTGCAAGGTAGAATTCGGATCATGGTAGTTGGGGGGAGGAAGCATCCAGGATCTGGGGGAAAGCTGTGTTCTTCATCGGTACTACCTCACACCCTAATTAACCCATCTCCTCTCCTAAACCCCTCTATGAGGGGAACTCTATTGGCCGACACTTGGGCCTTGGGTCTCCACTCTGCACTTCTCCCTTCATTTAATATGATATATATATATACATATATACACATACATATATACATATACACATACATACACACACTTATATCTTTTTTTTTGCATGATGCCTTGTACCTGGTCCCTTGGGCACCTCGTGATCGCACTGGCCGGTGTGCTTCTTCCATGTGGGCTTATTTGCTTCTGAGCTAGATGGCCGCTTGTTCACCTTCAAGCCTTTAAGACCCCAGACACTATCTCTTTTGATAGCCGGGCACCATCAGCTTTCTTCAGAATTGGGTGAAATTTTAAAGAGCGGTTCATCAATTTGACATTCAACAATTCATACACATTTTGTTTCATCATATTCATGGCAATCTCTTTAATGTAACACAACTTATCCCACTTCCTCCCTTTGTTTCCTGTTTCTATCCTTCCTGCTGAACTTTGTAAAGGCTTGGGTCAGTGCTGATCTTTTGATCTCAAATGGCTGATGATTCTAAGACGTGTGTGCTTCACGAGGTTGATTGTTCCCCTTCTAGATCCATCTATCTGGGGGCTGAACATTGAGCCATGTGAGTGAGATCATTTCCAGACCTGTCTGGAGGAAAGAAGAGTGATGAGGACCAGCGACACACAGAAGACCAATGAATTTCGAGGATAAATGGACAATGGGAACATCAGTCTCCACAAAAACTAGATTGGTGCCCAGCTGCCACTACAGCTTCTCTGAGAGGGATCCCAAGGGGAGGGTCCTAGATAGAGTGGGAGAAAAGATGGCACAAAACTCAAAATCATAAAAAAAAAAATTTTTTTTTAACAACCAGGCTTAGTGGTTGGATAGAGACAATTTCCAAGATCATGACTTTCAGGTACTCTTCCATTCTGCAAATGAACTCGCCCCCTGGCCCGATTTTCACTCAAACAATCAAGGGAACAATAACAGTAAGGAAGCACGCAAAGTTTAGAGTAATCATGCATTTGAGGTTAAACGGTAGCACTTACCCAAATATGATGTTCAGAAGGGTTAGGAAAGAGGGAGGAATAGAAACAGCAAAGTCCTGGAAGAAGTGGGATACGTGGTGTTACGGCGAGGTGATGGCTACCAATAAGATGAAGCCAAATTGCTTGATGTAAACTGAGGCTCCCTCTGGACACTTTCCCCCAGTTCACAGTAAAAAGCTAAAAACCCAACCCAACCCTGTGGAGCACAATGCTGCTGTGACACACATGGGTAGCCAGGCGGTTGGGATGGAAGCCATGGTTATTGGCAGGAAGCAAGTACAATGGCTTCTGCGTAAGCTGTTTTGCGAGAGACTGGTTGAGGCTAGAAGGCAGCCTAGTGTACATTGGTGAAGAACTTGACTGTTAATCAAAAGGTCCTAGGTTTGAGGCCACCAGCTAGCTACTCCATGGGAGAAAGATGTGGCAGTTGGTTCTTAAGCAGCGGTTCTCAACCTGTGGGTCGTGACCCCTTTGGGGTTCGACCGACCCTTTCACGGGGATTGTCTGATTCATAACAATAGCAAAATGACAGTGAAGAAGTAGCAATGAAAATAATGTTATGGTTGGGGGGTCACCACTACATGAGGAACGGTATGAAAGAGTCGCGGCATTAGGAAGGTTGAGAACCACTGCTATAAAGATGTGCAGTCTTGGAAACTCTATAGGACAGAGCCACTCTGCCCTGTAGACTTGCTACGATTTGGAATAGATCTGATGGCAAGGGGTTTTTGTTTTGCTTTGTTTTGTTTTGAAGCGGTGGTGGGGGATGCAGCTATACTGGCCAATTCTTCAGCACAGTGACCATTTTTGTAGATGACCAGGAAAAACCAGGAAGAACCTCTGCTCCCAGCCAGGGCTTCCCGCTGTCTCCTGACACCTCTGAAAGGAAAGTGACCTCATTTCTCAAAGACAAAGCCAATTCTAGGTCACATCCCCCTGGAACAAGAGACCAGTTGATGTGATGATCTCCCAGAGAAAGGGGGCACTCGCTAAAAGTAGATTCTGATGCCCCAGAAGGGAATACACCACGGGACCTAGAAAAGGGGTCTCTGATAATTATCTGACAAGGGACAAGGAGACTTCAAAACAGAGGGCACCTACATGTAATGCCACATGGGGGAGGGAAGGGGAGAAAAATAAAGCTAGACATTTTAGAAGATTCTCTAAATCTTTTAGAAGATTTAGAAGTAAATTTCTAATTAACTCGGGCAGAATTCTGACGCCCACTTTGTATTGCTATAAAGAATAAGTCATCGTCGCAAAGCTGTCTGAGAACATGCACTCCTGCCAAATATCCTCCATTATAAAAAAAAAAAACCACAGAGCTAATTTCACCAAGAACTACAATTCCTGGTTGACCTGAGAAGTAAAAATAACTGGTCTTTAGTATATTGGGAGAAGGGAAATGTATATAACTACCTAAAGATGTCTACCATCCAGCTGCCAGTGTGTCGTACTATGGTGACGTGTGTGGTATTGTAAAGCTAGAAGCTACAGCCATAGGTGGTTCACCTACCAGCAGGGTCCCTCACGGGGACTGGTTTCAGCAAAGCTCTCCGACAGAGGCAGATTAGGAAGAAAGGCCTGCCTATCTACTTCCACAAATCAGTCACTGCAAACCCGATGGATCACAGCAGAACACCGTCTGATCTAGGGCTGGAGAAGGAGCCGTTGGGTTGGAAGGGATGGCACAATAGCCACCACAGTGGGCACAAGCCAAACCACCATCATGAAGATGACATGGAACGGGGCACCACCGCGTTGTGTTGTGCATGGGGTCACTATCAGTCAAAGTCAACTCAAGGGCAACTAGCAATGGCATCTAATGTGAAGAGTGATACCGGGAGAAGTAGGCAGAATCATCAAGACCCTGTTCAGATCAGATCAGATATCTCTCTCCGTCGTAAAATGACAGATGCTTCTCATGCTCTGCATTGTGTTCATCTGTACTTTGCAAATTTTATGTGATAACAGAAACACATGTCTGTCTGTTAGCTTATAAAAGGTAGTCGGGCGACACCACCAGTGAAACTGTCCCCCAGCCCTGGGGCTTATGTATAAGGGCTTCTGTAGCCCTTTACATTTTTGTGTCATTTGTGGTCAGCTCCACGCAGTTGAACTTCTTGGAAACCAGGAGCCAATCCTAGCCCTTCTGTGGTGACTTCCATATGCCTGTCAACTCTGGTTATCAGCAAAAGGGTTTGAAACCAGAGCCGAGGCTGTTCCCCTCTCTCTCACATGCAAGGAGACATGCCAGTCTGGGGAAGAAAATCCAAACCGGTTGTGAAAACCAGAAGCTGCAGCCAAACTGGACTTGGAAGATGAAAAAAGAGGAGATGGGGGCAGCAGTGGGCACTGGGCAGTTGTCTACCCATTGGACAGTAGTGGTTGAATACATTAGTCCTGGGTGGACATGGGTCTGGCAGAAGAAAGTTCCCTTAAGGGTCTCTTGGATGTTGTTGTTTCTCAGCCATTGAACTGGTCGCCATTCCCAGTAACCTCATGCACAGCAGGAATGCTGCTTGATCCCACACCATCCTCAGGATCAGTTGCACAGTTTCAGAAGGAGATTGCCAGGCCTTTCTTCCTAGACCAGCTTAGTATGGAAGTGCCACTGAAACCTAGTCAGCATCCTAGGAGCACACAAGCCTCCAGTGGCGACCACGCTGTCCTCCAGAGACACACTTTTGGGGGAAGGGGTCGTAGTGCACATTGTGCAGCCATTTGGGGGAGTTCAGCTTGCACGGAAATTTTTGGGTAAGGCCCCTTAGGTGATCGCACGAGTGCTCAACAATCAACCCCAAAGACTCGTGTCTGCAGAAGAAGGGGTCTGGCGAACCGCTTCCATTATGACAACAGCCAGGAAAATCTATGGAGCACTGTCCCGCTGTAACACACGGCGGGCGTGAGGCAGAATTCACTCAACGGCAACTGACAACAACAACCGAATCTAGAGAAAAGCAGACAGGAGGCAAGAGAAGACATCTCTAGGCCTAGGGCAGTGACCGGGCGGCTGGACTGCAAGAGTACAAAGAAGTCGGCCATCTGGGGAACATGGAAAGGACGATTCCATGCAGTGGAAATAGCCAGACCAAAACCTTGCGTGGCAAAGAGCTTAGGGCTCCTACGGGCAGGAAGGAGATAGCGGGGGACGGAGGGTGGGAGGTGGGAGGCAGCTAGGGACAAGGTGGCTTTCTCCAGGTGCCGCTCCCCTCCCCCACATCTAGAATGCCCAAACTTCCACTTCCCAGATCAGTGTGGTTAGTTAGCCCCGTCGTCATGGTGATGGGTGCTCTCCATTCCACTGGCTCTGTAGGCCGAGGAAGGCATTCTGTAGGGCTGGGGACTAGTGGGTCTCTTCGTGGGGATCCCGGACCGGGCCGCCGGGGGTTGCCAGGCAGGCACGATGCCGGTGTTGGTCCACCCTGTTGAGCACAGCCAGGACACGCGCGTAGGGGCTCAAGCATGGCGCGAGGCGGCCCTGGCCACCACGCACAAGGCGCATCACCTGACCGACCGCTGCGGCCAGGAGGCGGTGACCATGTGGCAGCCCAAGGACAGCGTGCTGGACCCGAACGTTGCAAGACACCTCGGCCGAGCCGCCCACATCCAGCCATGGCGCTTCCGCGTCCAGATGCTCCGGGGCGGCGGCACCGTGGAGCAGCCGCCGCCGGGCGAAGGCGTCACGCTGTGGAAAAGCAAGATGAAGCCGCCCGCGTGGCACGCGCGCTTGCCGCTGCCCCTGCACCGCGATGCGCGCGCCCTGCAGACCGCCGAGCTGGTGCACGCGCACGCGCGGGGCGCGCGCCTCGCCGCCGCGCGCCTGGGGCGCGCGCAGCACCAGATCAATGGGCAGCTCCAGCAGCTGCTGCGCCAGCGCGAGGCCACCGACTGCAGGCTGAGCGAGGTGCGCAAAGGCCTGCTCATTAACCGGCAGAGCCGCAAGCTGCGGGGCTACCGGCCCAAGTCCGAGAAGGTGGGACTCCCCTCCCCGTCCCCCCGCCCCGCCCCGCCAGTGAGCTGGAGAAGGCAAATTCTCCCCAAACAAGCCCCAAGCTCCAGTCCCAGTGAGAGGAGGTCAGGCGAGGTGCCTCCAGAGTGGACGACATTCATCTACCAGTCAATAGGGTGCGACCCCTGAGCGTCAGGCTCAAAGACAATCTGCCCAGCGTGTAAGGCCTGACACCCCAGCCAGGGGAGATAATAACCCTCAACCCAACCCTGCAGGCTTCTAGAGGGTGAGAGAGTAACTCCCGGGGGAGGGTGGGGAAGGGAGGGCATAGGAGACCCTGAATACTCAAATCTTAGTGAAAACATACATCCAGACCCCCAGCTTCAGAGTGAAAAAGATCAACCCACTGTTTCCAGGGAGTGAGAACGCCCCAAAGGCCTCATCAGGGAGAAAGGAAGGGTTTGCTGCTTACACCGTGGGGGGCCCTAGCCCCAGCCAAGGAAGAAGGGCAAGACCCCTGGTCTGAGTTCGGTGTCCCCTAAGAAAAATTTACCACCTCTGCTCCCATATGTGAGAACTGTCAAGCCACCCATGGGGAGCGAGAAGGCAGCACCCACAGGGTGGGACTCCGACTCCCTGCCCCCAGTTTCAGATAGCTGCCATCGACTCGGCACCCACTCATAGTGACCCTAAGTGCAACAGAAAGAAACACTGCCCAGGCCTGTGCCGTCCTCGCACCTGTCCTTCTGTTTAAGGCCATCCCATCGGTGCAGCTGCTGTGTCGATCCATCTTATCTGGGCCTTCTTCTTTTATCGCTGCCCCTCTGCTTTACAAAGCATGCCGGCCTTCTCCAGGGAATAGTCTCTCCTGACAGCATGTGCAAAGTTCTCACGAGGAAGCCTCACCATCCTTGCCGCTAAGGAGCCCTCTGGCCTCACTTCTTCCAAAACAGACTTGTTTGCCCTTTCAGCCGCCGGTGTTACTTCAGTATTCTTTGCCAGCACCGCGGTTCAAAGGCACCGACTCTTCTTCGGTCTTCCTACTCGACCTCCAGCTTTCACACACATAGGAGGCATGTGAAAGTATCGTGGCTTAGATCAGGAGCACCCCAGTGCTCAATAGAGCGGCCTTGTTCTTAAATACTCTAAAGAAGCCTTGTGCAGCAGATTTGGCCCAGGCTATGTATCTTTTGATTGCTGACTGCTTCGCTTCCATGAGCATTGACTGTGCGTCAGAGTAAGACGAAATCCTTGACAACGTCAATCTTTTCTCCATTTATCATGAGGCTACTTATTGGTTCAGTTGTGAGGATTTTGGTCTTCCTGACAGTGCATTTTAAGCCATCCTGAAGGCTACCATCTTTGATCTTCACCAGCAAATGCCTCAAGTCCTCCTCACTTTCAGCAAGCAAGGTTGTGTCATCTGCATACCTCAGGTTAATAAACCTTCCTCCTGATGCTGCATCCTTCTTCATATACTCCAGCGTCTCTGATCATTTACTCAGCACAGTGGTTGGATAAGTATGGTGAGCAGATACAACCCTGATGCACACCTTTCCTGATTTTGAGCCCTTTTTTCTGTTCACACAATTGTTTCTTGATCCATGCACAATTTTCCAAGTGAGCACCATGAAGTGCTCGGAAATTCCCATTTTCCTCAAGGTTATCCATAGTTTGTTATGATCCGCATAGGCAAATGCCTTGGCATAGTCAATAAAACACAAGCAAACGTCTTTCTGGTATTCTCTGCTTTCAGTCAACTTCCATCTGATATCAGCAATGATATCCCTCATTCCACATCTTCTGAATCGGACCTGAACCACTGGCAGCTCCCTGTTAATGTATTGTTAATTTGTTGCTGGATGATGATCAGCAACATTTTACTTGTTAATGCTTACTTAATGTGCTATTAATGATAGTATTCTATAATTATAATTCTATAATGTGCTATTAATGATATTCTATAATTTGAGCATTCTGCTGGGTCACCTTTCTTTGGTTGGTACAAATATGGACCATTTAAAGCCACTGTTTGTCTCTCAGTTTGTTACAGTAGTTTGTTGCTGCGATGCTGGAAGCTATGTCACTGGTATTTCAAATGCCAACAGGGTCACCCAAAGTGAGCAGGTTTTGGGGGAACTTGAGACTAAGAACTGACATCGAAGACGGAATTAGCTTCCAAGAAAGTAGCTGGTGAATACATTATGCAACTTGAACTTACATATGAGCAACTGATGGTCTGTTCCACAGAAGGATCCTGGCCTGGTTTGCTGATATTGAGCTTCTCCATCATCTCTTCCCACAGATGTATTTTATTTCTGTATATTCCATTTAGAGAAATCCATGTGTAAAATCTACTTTGGTGTTGTTAAAAAAAAGTATTTGCTATGAACATGTCTGTCGCTGGTTGTCTCCTCCTTCGTTTCTATCACCAAGATCATATTTTCCAAGTACTGTTCCTTCCTCTTTGCTTCCAACTTTTAGATCCAAATCACCAATAGTGATCAAAGCATCTGGGTTGCATGTTTGGTCAATTTCAGACTGAAGACATTGCTCAAATTCCTCCCTTTCTGCATCACTAGCTTTGGTGGTTGGTGCATCAATTTGAATCATAACTATATTGATTGGTTTTGTTGTATGTGGATACGCATTTTCCTAACACAGACAGCATGGTACTTCAAAATAGATCTTGAAATGTCTCTTTTGGCGATTGATTCAATGCCATCCCTCTAGGTTGTGCTGTTACTGACATAATAGACTATATCATTTTCCCATTCAGAATGGCCAATACTAATCCATTGCTGTTCACCAGAACTTTGATCTTTATGCATTCCATTTTATGTTTAATGACTTTTCCAATCTCCATAGACGTGTACTATTCCAAGTTCCTATTACTAATTGATGCTTGCAGCGGTTTCACCTCATTTTGACTCATGTTCCACCAGCAAAAGGATCCCGAGGCTGTACTCCTTCAAGTTTTACTTCAGCTGCATCATTGTGGCCGATTCGAGTTTGAGAAGGCAACTCTTCCTCAATCGTAATTTGAATGCCTTCTGACCTGAAGGGATCAATTTCTGGTACTTTCTCAGACAGTGTTCTGCTTCTGTCCGTGAGGTTTTCAGTAACTGGCAATGTTTCAACACTATCCCTAAGGTGGTCAGTGGCTAATTCCTCTGAAGTGGACCGGGTATTCCTTCTTCATGGACTGTTCTTAGTCTGGAAGCTCTGCTGAAACCTGTTCACTTTGGGTTGCCCTGATGACATTTGAAATATCAGGGACATGGGCTTCAGCTTCTCAGCAACACACGTTAACATCACAGAATGACAAACGGACAGACGGTAGGAGTGGAGCCTTTTCAATCTTCGTTTACTGATAGGGCACAACTCAAGGTAAGAAGAAACACCTGAAAAAAATCTACTAATAATTAGAACTTGAAATGAATGAAATATGAATCTAGGAGAACTGGAAGTCATCAAAAATGAAATGGAATGCATAAACATAGGTATTACATCATTCGATATTTTGCCAATAGAATCTTTCAATATCGCAACACGAAGCTTGATTTTTTTTTTTTCTTCAGTTCTTTCCGTTTAAATTTGCTAAGCGTGTTCTTGCTTCTTAGTTTTCTAACTCTGGGGCTGTGCACACTTCATAATAGTATTTGATACTGTTTTCTGGAGCTGGCCTTTGGAACTTCTGTTCAGTTTTTTTCCTTCATCACTTCCTCCGTGTGCCTTAGCTACTCTATGACTAATAGCAAGTTTCAGAGTGTCTTCTGACAACCACTTTGATCTTTTCTTTCTTTCCCGCCTTTTCACCGCCTTTTACTCTCTTCACATACGATGTTCTGGATGGCATACCACAGCTCAGTGGGTCTTTTATCATTAATGTTCAATGAGTCAAATCTGTTTTGAGATGTTCGCAAAATTCAGGTGGGATAGAATCAAGGTCATAGTTTGGCTCTTGTGGACTTGGTTTTATTTTCTTTAGCTTCAACCTGAATTTAAATATGAGCAATTAATGGCCTGCTCCACACTCAGCTCCTGGCCTGGTTTGGGCTGCTGATATTGAGCTCTCCATCATCTCTTCCCACAGATGTAGTCAACTGGATTTTTGTGTATTCCATCTGGGGAAATTCATGTGTAGAGTCACCTATTGTGTTCTGAAAAAATGTATTCACGATGAAGAAGTCATTGTTCTTGCAAAATTCTATCATGCGATCTCTGATATCAATGCATTTTGATTGCATGCTTGATCAATTTCTAGGCTAAAGATCTTGGTAGAATTTTTCAACTTTTTCCTCATTAGCTTTTGTGGTTGTTGCCTAAATTTGAATAACAGTTGTATTGATCAAATTTACTTGGCTGGTTATAATCCTGTCACAGGCAGCATTGTACTTCAAGGTAGATCTTGAAATGTCTTTTTTGACTCTGAACTAACACCATTCCTCTTGATTGTGTCATTTCCAGCATAGTAACCCAGATGATTTTCTGATTCAAAATGGCCCAAATGAGCCCACTTTGGCTTACTAATGCTTAAATTGTCGATTTGTGTGCATTTCATTTTATTTTTCACACCTTCCAATTTCCCTAAATTCATTCACTGTACTTTCCCAAGTTCCCATTATTAATCAATGTTTGCAGCTATTTCTTCCAATTTTGAGGCATGCCTCGTCACTTAATGAAGGTCCTGAAGGCTTTGCTCCCACGTGCTTACCCCAGCCCTGTCATTATGGTCGACTCTACGTTGAGAAAGCAACTCTTTCTCAGTTATATTTTGAGCCCCTGCTTTCTGGTGGGGTTCATCTTCTGGCACTATCTCGGACAATGAAGATGGTGCAGGACCAGGCAATGTTTCATTCTGTAGAGAACAGAGTCCAAACCAACTCAATGTCACCTAATAACAACAACAAATCTAGAGTCATAAGCGTGGGGGGGAGGCAACCTACAAAGATAGAGAAACCTTCTAAGCATGGGAAATGCTCTTTTCACCAACCTAGGTCCATGACAAGGCTGACAGCATGCTGACCTGGGAGGAAGAGGAGCTAAAGGTCATGAAGAGGAAGCTGGAGAAAGATATGGAAAAATCAGAGATTCTGCTTAAGGTTGGGAGCATCTGAGATCAAGTTGTGTGGCAAACCATGTTGGCCCGCAGGACTATAATAACAACAAACCCCTCAACCCTCCCACATTGTTTTTGATGTTAGTTGTCATGGAGTCAGTTCTGGCTCATGTAGACTCCAGATGTGCTGAGTACAACAATGTAGGATTTTCAAGAAGCAGATCACCAGGCCTTTATTCCAAGTCACCTCAGAGTGTCTATGAACTGTCTTTTCAAGTCATGGTCAAGGACTTAACTTGGGGATTCCTTATTGAGATGACACCATATTTGCATTTTGTGAAATAGAAAAACAGAGGCTCACAGAGATGGAGTTGCATATGGGCATTCATTTTGTACGAAGCTTAGTGCAGGCTTGAGTTAACCCCTTCATATACTCCTATAATGTACAACGCAGAATCTCCTTAGAGCTGGAGAAACGGAGGCTCAGAAAGAGATGACTTCACACAAGGTTCAAAGTTAGCCGGTGGTGCAGTTGATTTTTCAGTTTGGGTGTCTTGAATATAAAATTCCTGGGTAGCTCAAATGGTTTGTGCTTGATTATTCACTGAAAGGTTGGAAGTTCAAACCCATTCAGCAGCTCTGCTGAAGAAACCTGGCAGCCTGCTTCTGTAAAAACTACTCCCTGTGGAGTATTTCTACTGTAACACATGGGGACATCATGAGTTAGAATTAACTGGACTGGATGACGATGGATTTGGTTGTTTTGTCTTGAGTCTAGTTATCTTTAATAAATAGTTTTATTAAGCAATAATTAACTTATCTTATGAGTCAAT
Source organism: Tenrec ecaudatus (assembly GCF_050624435.1). Classification (NCBI taxonomy): domain Eukaryota; kingdom Metazoa; phylum Chordata; class Mammalia; order Afrosoricida; family Tenrecidae; genus Tenrec; species Tenrec ecaudatus. Next base: position 20,963,072 of record NC_134530.1, read on the forward strand.
AGTTCATTAATATCAAGGAGAGGGTGCAATCACAACAATCAACTTTGGAACCTTTTTTCTTATATCCACTGATGTTGACTCCCCATTTCCTCCACCCTCCCTGTGCTAGGCTGTGTTGACTAGAGAAACAAATCCAGGGGCACTCATATATGTGTAAGAAAGAGCTTCATATCAAGAGGTAATTATATATCAAGCAGACATCACAGCCCAGTCCAAATCAAGTCCATAGGTCTGATACCAGTCCATAAATCCCTCTTTGGATTTATTCACACATCATGTGAATAAATGGTGCAGATGCAGGGAGATCACAGGACAGTGGGTACAAAGTCTTGTGGATCCAATGACAGTGGACACATCTTCAGGGCTCTCGCAGGTCTCAGCATGGTTTGCCAGCAGGAAGGTGAAGGCAGCGGGTGGGGAGGGGAAATTCCCAAGACCTTCCTTATTAGGAGGCCACACCCACAAGGAGGTGTCATCAGGCTGTGACCTGATTGACAGGCTAGACTCCACCTCTACACTTTCATATCTTCAGGTTGACTCGAAGGTGTATAACTACCACAGTCCCAGTCCATGCCCCCAAGCAATCATTGGTCCAGCTACTGGCGTCCTGGTGTTTATATTCTAAGATATGCTGCACTTTTCTCTGCGTTAGCCAGAGATTGACTCTTTTTTTTAAAAAAAATCATTTTATTGGGGGCTCGCACAACGCTTACACAACCCATACATCCATCCATTGTGTCAAGCACATTTATACATTTGTTGCCATCATCATTCTCAAAACATTTGCTTTCTACTTGAGCCCTTGGTATCAGCTCCTCATTTTCCCCTTCCTCCCCCACTCTCCTTCCCTCATGAACCCTTGATAATTTATATATTATTGTCATTTTTTCATGTCTTACACTGTCCTATGTCTCCCTTCACCCACTTTTCTGTTATCCATCCCCCAGGGGTTATATGTAGATAATTGTGAACGATTCCCCATTTTTACCCCACCTTCCCCTTATCTTCCTGGTATCTCTACTCTCATTATTGGTCCTGAGGGGTTTATCTGTCCTGGAGTCCCTGTGTTTCCAGCTCTTATCTATACCAGTGTATATCCTCTGGCTAAGCCAGATTTGTAAAATAGAATTGAGATCATGATAGTGGGTGGGGGGAGCATTAAAGAAGTAGAGGAAAGTTGAATGTTTCATCCGTGCTATACTGCACCCTGACTGCCATCTCCTCCCTGAGAACCTTCTATAAGGGGATGTACAGTTGCCTAAAGCTGGGCTTTGGGTCTCCACTGTGCACTTCCCTTCATTCACAATGATGATTTTTTTGTTCTTTGATACCTGATCCTATCAACACCTTGTGATCACACAGGCTGGTATGCTTCTTCCATGTGGGCTTTGTTGCTTCTGAGCTAGATGGCCGATTGTTTATCGTCAAACCTTTAAGACCTCAGACCCCATCTTTTGATAGCCAGGCACCATCAGCTTTCTTCACCACATTTTCTCATGCACCCACTTTGTCTTCAGCGATCGTGTCAGGAAGGTGAGCATCATGGAAAGCCAGTTTAATAGAACAAAGAGTTCTTGCATTGAGGGGGTACTTGAGTGGCGGCCCAGTGTCCATCTACTACCTTTATACTAAACCTATAAATATATGCACATAGATCTATTTCCCCATCATCATATATAAATATATTTACATATGTACATGCCTGTATTTAGACCTCTATAAATGCCCTTTGCCTCCTAGTTCCTTCTTCTACTTCCTTTTACTTTCCTCTTGTCCCATTATCCTGGTCAGCCTTCATTTGGGTTTGAGTAATTCCTTTCAGTTACATTGTCCTTGATCCAGCCCTACCAGGCCTCCTACACCCTCCTCGTCATCAATTTTGGATCACTTGTTGTTCCCTTGTCCCTGGGGTTTTTAACACCCACTTCCTTTTCCCCACCTCCCCCTCTCCCATGTTCCTCTGGAACCATTGGTACCATTGTTTTCTCCTCCAGATTGTTTATCCCTCCTATCTCATGTAGCTAGACCTGCAGAGATAATAATATGCACAAAATAACAAGAAAGAGCAAAACAAAGCAACAAAACAAACAATACAACAACAAAAAAGAAAAGCCTGTAAATAGTTCAAGGTCTGTTTGTTGACCTTTAGGAGTATTTTCTGGTCGAGACTGATGGGGTGCCATGCTATGGCCCCACAGTCTTATTTTTGGTATTCGCTGGGGACTCCGTTGCTCTGCTACCCTTGCTGTTCTGTTGCACACCCTTAGTGTTTCGCCTCTGTGTGGTGGTGTCAGATCGAGCACAATTCCCACACTGTGTCTCCAGTGTTGTCCCCTGTAGCACTATGGGTCAGTGAGGGACATCGTGTCTCATAGTGAGGACAGCCCTGTGGTCCTCTCTGTGCTTTGGCAGCTCTGAGTGGGAATACTGTCCTCAGGGCTTGGTGAACCAGGATGTATTCCACTCTCTCTTCCTCTCCCTTCATTTGCTTCTGTGTGCTCTGATCAGACATGTCCCTCTTCCTGAGCTGTAGCTTCAGTGCTGTCCTCTGAAGTGAACGTTTCTGTGGGGATGGGGGGGAGGGGGCTATCCAGGTAGTTGGGATTGGGACTGGTCCCTCAAACCTCAGAGATTGACTCTTACTGTCCCTCAGTCTTACAACAAGAATTTAGTTCCCAGACTTCTGGCAAGATGATGGACTAGGCAGCAAGCTACACAGACACTTTACAATAAAGACGTAAGAAACCAAATGCAACACATATGGGTTATACAGATGTACACCAATTGCTGGTGATGGGAGAGGTGGCGTCTTACCTTGTTCCCCATACTCTCTTGGTAACCAGAGGAGGGGTCATCCCCTACCCTCACCTACTCCTTCCCTGCACAGTTTCTGCTCTGCCTGGTTGGTTCATCACCCCTGCAACTGGAGGCACATGAATTCTGCCGCATAGAACAACAGAACTCGAGATGCTGTGTAAGTGGCCTTCCCTTCGCTACCCCTGGGAGGCCAAGAACTCCTTCTATCCTCACCCACTCTGGCCCCAGCTGCCCTCTGTGCTTGAAGGAATTCTTTCTGGGAACAAGCACCTTAGCCTTAGCCATCATCTGACCCAGCAGGAGCTGCTTCCAGATCAAGTGTTCTTACCTGATTGGGTGCCTCAACTTCTTCCCCTATCCCATAAGCATCTTGGCTGACAGAGGATGGCAACCCATACTGGGTGCCTCATCTTCCATAGCTTTCTCCTCTTTAGGTCTTGCCCTTTCCTCAATTTTCTCCTTTTTTACTTCCCTTGTTTTTATTTGTTTCCTTCTATTTCTTCTTCTTCTTTTTCCCCTTCCTTTCTTCTCTCCTTTCCTCTTAGCCTTTTCTTTTCTCTTCTCTCTTCTCCCTCCATTTTTGCTCATTGCCTTTTTCTTTCTTTTGTTCTCTTGCCCTTTCGTCTTCCTTTTAAATTTTGATTTCCTTTTAAACTTTTTAATTGTTAAATTCTTCTTTCTTGCTGTTGTTTGCCTGCTTTCTCCTGCTTGTTTTTATTTATTTTTGTTATTATTTGTTGTTGTTTTTCCTCTTGATGATAGGAGGCAGATACTGTTCTCTGCAACAATGCATCTTCTGCACCTCCCCCCCCCCCCCGGGTGAGGATCCTGCTTCTGTACCACCCAAACATCAATAGACAACAGCCAGCTCCATCCAAAGATGCCCCAGCTGTGCTATATGAATAGCAAACAACCGTACACAAATTCACACACTCCAGCACGCACATCAGGAGACAGGTGATTGGTGTCTAAAAACATACCAACATACAATTATCAATTAAATACAAATTCACCACAACCACAATGGCTCAGAACAACAGACACTTTCAGTTCACGTGAAGAAACAAAATAGTGGCTCAAACAAGTAACCAAAATGCATAGAAGAGCTTTCTGGAAAAGAAATGATATAAGCAAAGGTGAAGGAAGATGCCGGACAGGGCAAGATAAGCTAAAATAATAATTTATAAATTATCAAGGGTTCACGAGGGAGGGGGGAACTGGGAGGGGAGGGAAAATGAGGACCTGATGCCAGGGGCTTAGGTGGAGAGCAAATGTTTTGAGAATAATGAGGGCAATGAATGTACAAATGTGTTTGACACAATTGATGTATGTATGGATCGTGATAAGAGTTGTATGAGCCCCTGATAAAATTATTTTTAAAGAAAAATTATATAGGGACTACCTGATAAAGAATACAGAATTATGATATTTAGGTACATTCAACAGATTGAGTTAGTGAAAGTTGCAGATAAAATCAAGGAAAAACTTAGTGAGACTGCAGGAAATCACTATTAGAACAAACCAAAATAAGAAAAATTAGAAAACACCAAATATAAGTCCAAAAGATTAATACTATTAATAATGTTCTTCTAAATTTCATAAAGAAATAATTCAATGAAAAGGCAAAGTATTAGAATTGAATTAACTGAAGGTATAATTGGTAAGCTTGAAGAAAAAACTTTCCAATACTAATCTGCTAGAGGAATCAAGAGACAAAATATATACTTTTTTAAAAAAATCCAAAGAAAGTTGTAATTCCAGAACAGGAAAATACATAAAAGCACAACAAAAAAATTAAGGTAGGGCATAAAGAAGGAAAGATAAAGAAAATCATCCAAAAGTTAATTGAAGAAAACTTTCCTAACACTATGAAAAATGAGAAGCTATGCATTCAAGAAGCAGAATGAACACCAACCAGGATAGCCCCTTCCCCCAAGAAAATTACCGAGACATATAATAATCAATTTCCAAAACAAAAGACAAGGAACAAATTTTAATTTGTTTAATTTTAGTTCTTGGTAAAAGCTAAAAATTACCTAAAAAGGTGAACCAGTAATACTAAGCTCATGGTTTCTCAGCAGAAATCATACATGCAAGAAAACAATGGGATAATATATTAAAATTTCTGAAAGAAAAAGCTCCCAGCCAAAAATGCATATACCCAGAAAGATTATCTCTAAAAATTGATGATGAAATTTTCAGGTAAACAGAAATTAAAGGAATTTTAAAAATCAGACCCACCTCAAAGAAATTCTAAAAGGAGTCCTTCTGCCAGTACCAACAATAGTAGACAGCAACCCGAGATTAACATCCATGACCACAGTACCCAGAAGTATCCGAAGTAAAACAAACCTACCAAGCTGAAAATAGGGGACCAGAGATATCAATTTGTAACTAAGGAAAAGAGGGACTAGTGTGGTTATTAAGATTCAAAATGAAGAGAAGAAAATCAAGTAGTTATACACTTGCTCCCTTGAAAGAAGGGGAAGGCGATGTATGGTAAGTGCTGTTAAGTCCATTCTGACACCTTGCCACTCTTTCTACAACAGAACGAAACACTGCCAGGTCCTAAAGCATCCTCAGGGTAGCTATTATGCTTGAGCCCATTGTTGCAGCTAATGTACAAATCCATTCCAGTCGGCTCTTCTTTTTTTTTTTCACTGACTCTCTAATATACTAAGTGTGATGTTCTTTTTCAGACCCCAGTCTCCGTAAGAGAGAGGTCAGCAAAATGGTGACGGCAGGGGAAGGCACAGGGAGGAGTGTAAGAGGTAGAGGCAACGGAGAACAGTACTGTTCTGCACACAATCCTGCAAGAACGGTGACCTACGGGTGGCTACATGGATAGACACGTGGGCTGAATGCATGTGAAGCAGAGAGTGGGAGTATACCCACAAATATTGTTTATTCATTTGTTTGTTTGTTTAACAGAGAATATTTGTACTCACTTTTGCTGTGAATATGGTGGAGCATACAGAAGGCAGTTACAAAAATTCCTTAGACATAACCTGACATCTTGTGGGAACACTTTGGCCAATGGAAACCTTATGGATACCATGGTTTGATATGCAACTGGCCATGGGCATTGTGCAGGACTAGGCGGTATTTCGTTACATGGTACACACGGTCCCCTGAGTTAACTCCAAAACAGATAACAAAACTAATACCCAAAACCAACCATAATGTGTTTGTTTGTTTACTGAGGCAAAATTCACATAACATATAAAGCATACACTTCAGTGGCATTTAGTACATTCACGAAGTTGTACCACCATTACTTTTTATTTAGATCCAAGATATTTCCATCACATTAAAAGGGAACCTGGTATCTCCATTAGCCATCACTCCCCATTCTCAACTCACTTCCTCCTGCCAATCACTCATGTACTTTTTGCATGTACGGCTAATTTGATGTCAACTTCACATTGTTGTGAGTATCTAGGGAAGGCATTGTGCTTTGTTTTATCAGAGAGAAAATAGAATGTGGATGGTAGGCAATGTTCCAAATGACCTAGAACCTGGAGAAGGTTAATGATTCTGGGGACGGTAAAGGGCTCCTGGTACTAATTAGAGCAGAGAGAGGAGACCCCGAGGCTGTACCTGGGCATAGGCTTAGCCTTGAATGCAGTTGAGGAGCATCAAGGCTGGCACAGAACGAAGGTGTGAGTGAGCGGCGCAAATGGCTCATGCACGTAGATGGTAAATGAGAGGTCAAAGGTTCCAGTCCACCCAGAGGTGTCTAGAAAGAAAGGCTTAATGATCTACCTCCAAAAAGGCAGCTATTAAAAACCACCACAGAGTAGAGCACAGTTCTACTCACATAAGGACGCCATGAGTCGGAGTCCAGGCTGCTGGTTACCTGGCAACCTCTCCATTTTACAGATGGGGGAAATGAGGAAGGAAGCTTCTCTTGGGGACCAGGAACAGAGCTTGACACAGAATCCAAGCAGTTGACACTCAGGATAGGGGAGTTGCCACCAAACTCCGGATGCCTCTTCCCAAAAGACCGTGGGGGAAGGGGTCTGTGCTTTGTCTTGGAAATCAATCCTTTCAGCTGCCACAGCTGGAAAGATAAAGGGTCAATTTGGGGATAGAATTGCTCTACAGCCTCCAAGCCTCCCCACCTTCCCTTTCTGACTCCCTCTTCTTCCCCACCTCCAGGCCCTGGCCTCTTGTCGAGACACTCTAGACCACTGCTTTAAGGAGCGACTCCAAGCTGTGGATTTAATGAATCAGCCACTAGACAAGGTTCTGGAGCAGGCTGGCCGCCACTCATGGCTTGACCTATCCAGAGTCCTCACCCCGCGCATTCAGGGACAGAAAACGCCACCACCAGATCCCGTGGGCACCTATACTCCAGGTACCCATCAGACACCATTCGGTCATTGGTGCACCTTTCCCCCACCCACAGCTGCCCCTTGCCCTCAACCAAATATGAGAGCTGAAATCGAGTCCCCAGTGGACTTTTGTGATCCTCCCTCCCGCGCTGGGGAGCCTTCCGTCTCTCCTTGGCGAAGGAGTCCCTTCTCTACTTCTGCTGCAGCCTACTGAAGACGCTACTCGCTCTCTCCCCTAGACTTCCTCCCAATCCACCCTGCCTTGGTAAAGCCCCCTCGCTCAGAGGACTCCACTACCTGAGACGAGAGGAGGTGGGGTGCACAAAGTCAGGCTCTGGGAGCCATGGGCTTGGCGCCCCACCTGCGTGCCTCTGCCCTCCTGCAGAGTGCGCAGCTGCGTTGCACGAAGCCAAGCAATTGTTGGTGGAGTCCAAGGACACTTTGATGGACATGGCCAGGAACGAGGAGCACGTGATGGAGCAGCAGCGGCAGATCAGCGACCACGTGAGCACCACACTAGCGCAGAAGATGCGCGAGACCATGGAGCTGAAGGTGAATGACTGCAGCCCGGGAGGCTTGGGGCTGGGACATCAGAAAGGCTGGGGGAAGGGGGGCCAGGCGACAGCATGCTCGCCTCCCTGTGTCTCCAGGAAAAAATGAACATGACCTTGGGACTCATGAGGGGAACGATCAACCGGTGCACAAAATTCAACCAAGAAATGTACATCACCCGTGGCCTCATCAAGGTACACGTGGAGGAGGAGGGTGGGGGGACGGGGGTGTGGGGGGAGGGGATTGCGGAGGACGTGTCCTGGCAGGTGGGCTTCACTGCTCTGCACAACACCTTCCAACCAGGGTCCCTTGTTGAAAAGTCACTTGGAGACTCGAGAGAAGCTAGATAGACCCTTGGTTCGAGCGTACCAGAGACACGTGGGCACCCAACTCCCTGAGGCCACACGACTCGCTCAGGTTTGCCCCTCTCCGCCCTGTCCTGCCACAGGCCTTCCTTAGCAAGGCACCTTCCCCGCACACACCTGGCCCAGGTAACAATTCCCAGCCAGGTCGTCTCATTTTCAAAGCTTTCCCACGTGGGACCCTTGATCACCCACTTACTCGGCATAAGTAAGTCCCTCCAACCCTCCCCTGCTCCCTCACCCTGGCTCTGAGGTCACAGTCACACCTTATCCTGTTGGGGGAGAGGCGGGCTTCCAGGGTCTCTACCACTGGCACTCTAAGCCCCGGTGGGGCCCCCACCTCCACCCCAGAGAGCGCCCTGCCCCAGGCTCTCCAGTACGGCCCCGCCCCTCCGCAGGGAACAGACAAGCTGCACCGCCACAATGCCCATATGGAGAGGAACCTGCGCGAGCTCCAGGACTCCCACCGCAACCTCGCCTGGAGCCTCAGCTGCAAGCAGAAGGGCTACGAAATGGACTACAACGTGGTGCGCCTGCGCCTGCGCCAGCGACACCCGCACGTATCCTACGAGCAGGCGCAGCGCCTGGTCAGTGACTGGGACCCAAGCACGCCGCAGCGCCGCAAGCCTGGCACCGCCCACCAGTGACGGGCGCGCCTTGGGCCCTACAGGCCTGCCTGGCACCGTCCTTGCCCTCTCTCTTCAGACCTACCCTTCCACAGAGAGCCCCCTGGCAAAATTGTAATTTACGTAACAGTAATTATCCTTTACTAAGCACCTACTGTATGTAAATTTGTGAGGACAATGGTGGTTCAGAGGTCCCTGGGAGTGCGGGTGGGGAGGGGGGCTTGCTTTGGACTGCTTTCCATGATAAATCAAAAAGTTGGAGGTTCACCTGGAGCAACTCATGACCTGAGAGGTCTACAGGGGCTGCCCCCAGTCAGAGTCAAAATGAACGCCACCCCTCTACCCCACCCCCCAGAAGTATTTGCTACAGAGGACAACACTAAACCTACAGGTTGGGGAGAGGGGCCAGCCTGCCATGTCCATGCAAACCAAGAAGGAAAAAGAGAGGTTGAGAGACTGAACCCCATACTGACACAGCAAGTGCTGAGGAGGATGTCCCTGCACAGAGCTGCTAAGGCACAGAGAGGACTGTAGGGTCCACACAGCTGGAGGCATGAAGTCCCCTCACTGAAGCATACTGAGACAGAGGACAATACGGGGGACACACAACAGGGAGTTAGTCCCGTCTGACCACCCCCACAGTGGGGTGATCCAAGAAGGGTACATAACATCAACAATGGGAGCAAAGCTGAGCCACAAAACCCCTGAGGAGCCCCCAAAATAGACTTCAGGCTGGGAGGGGCAGTTCCTGGGCCCCACCCCTGCCAACCAGTGGGGAGATAGTCATAAATGTCAACGGACAGACCTGGAATTATGTATGCTTTTTCTTTTGTTTGTTTTTTCTTTCTTTGTCTTTCTCTTTTTATTCAATCTTTTGTTTTCTTTTTGTTTTGTCTCAGTTATTGTTGTTTTGCCTACCTATAGAAGATTGGCATTGGAAGCAAGCCCAAGGAGAAAGCAATGGGACTGAAGGTTCCAGAGGGACTTGGGGGGAGGAGGAGGTTGGGGAAGGAGCGGTGAGCAAACAATGCCACAGACAGAGGAACAACTAGGGAATTAGAAAAAACAAGAGGGAGGACATTGGAGCAATAGCAATCTAGCTGAGAGGAATTACTAAGAGGCAGAAGAAGGGCAAGCATGATGGTGGGTCAGGAGGAAGGTAAAAAGGAAACAGAGGAAAGATCTAGGAAGCAAAGCTATGGATAGAGATATAAATATAGGTGTGCACTTATGTAAAAATATTAATTCATAAAAAATTGAGGTATTAGTCTATTACATATATTTATATAGTAATACACTGAGGAAATGGACAGACTTTGGGCCTCTGCTCAAGCCCTCATTCAATGCAAGAACATTTTGTTCTAACAACCTGACATTCTGTGATGTTCACCCTCCCGACAAGATCGCTGAAGACAAAATGGGTGCATAAGCAAATGTGGTGAAGAAAGCAGATGGTGCCTGGCTATCAAAAGATATAGTCTGGGCTCTTAAAGTCTTGATGTTAAACAAGTAGCCATCTAGCAGAGAAGCAACAAGCCCACATGGAAGAAGCATACCAGCCTGTGCAATCATGAGGTGTCGACGGAATCAGGTAACAGGCAACAGAAAACCCAAAACGAAACAAAACCATATTGTTGACAATGAGAGGGGTCAGAGCAGAGACCCCAAACCCATTTATAGACAGTAGGACATCTCCTCACAGAAGGGTCACAAGGAAGGGTGCAGTATAGCGCCAATGAAACACACTATTCCTCTGGTTCTTTGAGGCTTCCTCACCCCCACCCCCTATTATCATGGCCCCAGTCCTGCCTTTCAGTTCTGGCTAGACTGGAGCATGTACACTGATGCAGATAAGAGCTCATAACACAGGGAATCCAGATTAGATAAAGCCCTCGGGAACAGAAATGGGAGTAGCAATACCAGGAGGGTAGGGGGAAGGTGAAGGGAAGAGGGGAGGAAGGGGGAACCGACTGAAATGATCCACTTGAAAGACCTGAGGATCTGCTTCCAAAAAGATTACCGCCAAGAACATACCATGGAACATTACTACTCTCACAAAGCGGGTGGCCATGAGTCAGAATCTACGCAACCACAAATGTGCTTGGTTTTCTGGGGCAGGTGGTTCAGTCGTAGGATTATTCCTTCCATGTGCCAGACTCGGGTTCCATTCCTAGCTTAATTCCAGCGTGCCTGTTTCTGGGATACAGAACAGGTTTCAGCAAAACTTCTAGGCTAAGATGGACTTGGAAGGCTAGCGTGAGAACTGCTTCTGAAAATCAGCCAATGAATGAAAACATGATGGAGCACACTGATCACAAGGATGGTGCAGGATCGTGCAATGTGCTGTTCCATTGTTCATGAGGTCACCATGAGTCTAGTGGCTTGGACAGCAGCTAAACCATAACAGTCAATTATGTAACTTACAACAAGTAATAGGCGATGTATTCTGGAAGGACGGGCTTGAAATCAGGTGGCAGGGTTCAAATCCCTACTCCCCACTTTCAAACAAGTTCCTGCCTTTCTCTGGTCTCAGCTTTTCGGTCTGTACAATGGAGACAATTGCAGGACACTCACCTTCAAGGGCTGTCCTGAGGATAGATGAACTCATACACCTAGGTCCTGCGCTAGGTGGCTGCATATAGTATATCCATATAGTATGTGCCACACACATCCCTGTTTATCGATGAGAAAACTGAGGCACAGAGTGGTCCTGTAGCTTGTCCCAGACTCAGTGTTACTAGTAAACAGCAGAGCTGGGATCTTAAGACCTGGCTCTGGAGCCTGGCCTCAAAACAGGACGCCTCAGAGCGTCCCTCTGTCCTCAGCCTCTTGGATAAAAACGTGAGTTCCCTCTACTTTCTCTCCCTCCCCTCATAACATGTAGCTTCCCCTCAGGTGATAGGAAATGATCTCCACTGACCATTGTCCTGTGCTATGTTTATTTCTTGGGGGAGGCCTCTTATTTCTAACTCAAGACAGCAATCATCCTTCATCGCCATGTAGTGAATCCTGATGAAGTATTATGTTCTGTGCCAGCAGATGGCAGCAGTGAGTACAATGGATGCCGCATGTGGCCTAGACCGACTTTCTCTCGCTCTCGCTCCCATGTAGTCAATGCTGGCTCATAGTGACCCCCTGTGGGTTTCTGAGACTGTAACTGTTTATGGGAGTAGAAAGCCCAGTCTTTTCTCCTGTAGTGCTACAGGTGGTTTTGAACTGTCACCAGTGCAAATCACAGCCCAACGCATAACCACTATGCCACCAGTGCACAGATTTAGAAAGCCAAGCCAACAACCTCCCAGATGCAGCTCTGGGTTGGCCTCCTGCAGGAAGCCCACCCTGAATGCATTCACCCATCTAGGTGGAATGGGGCTTCTTGGAGTTCCTGTAGCCTCGTGGAGGCTCTTCTGGCTCGCAACTGTTGATACCACTTTCTGAATGTTTGCGACTCTCCCTGGGAAGACCCCAGAGCTGGGCATAGAGTAAGGGGTGCTCACTGAAGCCATTAATATTCCCTGAGCAATGGCTCTGGGCTACAGGCTGTGTTAAGAAACTGGGATTACCCGGAAGGTTTGGTCCCTCTCTCATAGATATGGCAGCACATATCTATGCACTGCTAGGTCCCCGAGAGTGTTGTCACCTGTTGGGCAAGATCAGGCAGTCACCTGTAATGTAATGTAATCTGACCAACATCTGCGGGAAAATAAGCGAAGTTCTGAGAGGTCAATCCATTCACCCAGGCTCACGTAACCAGCACAGGGCAAAGTAGCATTCAAACCTCCGGGCCTGAATCCAAGCTCTGCCCTAGCTCCACGTTGCAAGCATCAACTATGAGCTTATCTTTATCTTCAGTGGTTCCTCCCACAAACGACTGTGCTGTCATTTCAATTGTGTCCTAAAATACATTGCCATCTACCCCTGACCTTATGGATGTGATTCTGCTTAGAAAACGGGATTGGTATTTAGACCATACTCATGTTCCTGTTCGTTGCACCCTATATGTGCAGAGTAACACTTCTCCATCGGGGCTTCCACGCTGTGATCTTCAGCAAGCGTATCTCCAGGCTTGTCTTCTGAGGCACCTCTGAGTGGGTTTGAACCACCAACCTTCTGGCTAGTACTCAAGCACTTAGCCATTTGTACCACATTTGTATCACTCAGTCACCCAAACAGGGTGGGTTAGAAACCTACTCACTTTGGAATTATAAACAGACCGGCACAGACACAGGGACACAAGGTAGAAGAGTAAGACAGGGGTCGTGAGGAGTTCAGCAAGTTAACACACAAGAATGCCAGCGACTGCAGACCAAGAAGGAATCGACTCTGCTCAGACCTGGATTTGGACTTTCAGCCTCCAGATCTGTGAGGCCATACATTGATGGTGTTCTTTAAAGACTCCCACTTGTGGCATTTGTGTGACAGCAGCCCAAGATGAAGATAAGCATGAGGGAGGGAGGCTGAGGTTGTGCCAACTTGACCGATAAACACAGGTGGGGTTAATTGAAGGGCGGAGGGTTAAATGGCTGTCAGCCTCGCCTTTCGAGTTCTCAGGTCTCTTGCTTTCTGAAGGTCGGACCAAGGTGCACCTGCCTTAGCCAGTTCCCTGCTTCAGCTGACAAGGCTCACTTCCTGCAAGACATCCCTGAGGAGAAGCCACATGGACCTAGCCTGATGCAGCCCTGGGTGCTGGAGCAGCCGTGTGGAGATCCCTGCCAGCGCTGAGATGCTTACACACTCACTGACTCGGCTTTCCTCCTGCAGTCGGCTTCATTGTGTCTGTTTTGTGAGATGGAGGAGAGTTGTGTGGATTGGTGTTGGACATTTGGGTTAATGTTGGACTTGTGGGCTTGGGCAGCACTGCGTTAGGATGTTTTCTTGATGTGCACTTAACCTTTATATAAAACTCTCTCTTGTACATGAGTTTCTGTGGATTTGTTTCTCTAAAGTACCCAGACTGATACAGAGGTTTTATGTCCATTTGACAGAGAGAGAGACCTGTCTGGCTAGCACCACAGGACCAGGACCCAGGGAAACTGGGTTGCAAGCCAGCTTGTAGTGGACTTGGAAGCACCGGGTATGGCCAGTCCCCTTTTCTCAAGCGCAACCTACAGGTGATGAGTTACTGGGAGCTCCAGCTTCCCTGAGAAGATATCTGTGTTAGTCCAAGTAGACTAGAGAACCAAATCCATAGAAACTCATATGTACATAAGAGAGAGTTTTATATAAAGCATAATTGTAAATTAAGAAACCATCCCAACCCGTCCAGTCCAAGCCCATAAGTCTGGTATTAGTCCATATGTCTGATACTAATCTATAAAGTCCTCTTCAGACTCACGAAACACATGTAATGATGCCAAATGCAGGATGATCCCAGGCCAGTGGGCAGAAAGTCTTTGGATCCAGTGGCGTTGCAAGCATCTCAGAGCTGGCAAGGGTCTCCACGTGGCTTCTTCAGGTCCAGGGTTCTAGCTGCATCAGGGTAAGTCCACGTGGCATCACCTCAGGGATATCTCTCTTGGGAGTCAGCCTTGTCAGTAGAGAGTCTCCAAGGGAGTGAGTACAGAGAGAGAAAAGTCTCCTGCCTCCAAGGAGGGAAAATACAGGAGTTCCCAGAATTTTCAGGAGAAGGCCATGCCCACACAAATGCCTCATTGATTATATCTTGATTGACAGGCCAAACTCCACCCCTTCACTTTTAATCTTCTCAAATGGACACGAGATGATGTAACGACCACAGTCTCATTCAGGTCCATCCTTCCTGCCTCGGTTGAGACCCTCACAAGAAGTGAGTACCCACTTAAAGTGGGTAATCTGAAGAACGTCTACTAGATATTTGCAAAGGTACAGTCAGGATGAAGGGAAACAATTGGGCCCCCAGTTCCTGGGTGATGCAGACAGTGAAGGCATTCAGACACCAACTAAAAGATTGGTCCTTTGGATCCATCCAGAAGCGCCTGGAAGGAAAGATCGGTGATCTACTTCTGACAAGACGGCTCTTGAAAGCTCGATGGAGCCGTCTATGCTGACACGCGTGACTCTAAGGGAACGGGCTTGGTCACCAGCCCCAGGGTCTTTGGTACCCAGCATCGCGATAACAGAAATACCACAGCAGATGGCTTTACCAAACAAATTTACTCTCTCACAGTGTAAGAGATTCAAAATCTGAATTCGGGGCTCCAGTTCTAGGGGGAATCATTATCTCTCTCTGTTGGCTCGGGGGCGGGGGCAGGTCCTTGTTCCCTTTCGGCGCCTGTGACCCTGGCATTCCTTGGAGATTTTCCTGTGTCTTGGCATCAACCTTCCTATAAGTCTAGTAGATTCTCAGTGCAGGGACTTGAAGCCAAAGGATAGGCTCTGCTCCAGCGCTTCTTTTTTGATGGTAGTCGGGTCTCCCCTTTCAGCACACTTCTTTCCTTTCATCTCTTGCCAGCTAAAAGGTGTGACATAAACAAAGGGGCAGCATGAATAAGTGTGTTATTTAAGTCACTCTCTTGTGAGGCTGTAACTCAAGATTCGATTCATGCTAGCGCTACCTCGTCAACACGTAGAAGTCAATATTTACAACACATATCCCCAAATGGAAGATGATTACATCAGAGCACAAAATGGAGACCACCATTTTCAAGGTGGGCACAATTCAGCTTACGATCCTTAGATTGAAAGTGGGGAAGGATCTGTTACTAGAACTTAGGGCGAGAACCAGCCAGTCCTGGCAAGTCTGCAATACAGACATTGGGGGAATAAATGCCCTTATTCCCTCTCGCTTTATTGGCCAGTATTACCTGGTGGTCAAGAGAAAAAGATTCCATGGATATAATCCATGACCCTGTGGACATCTGAGCTTCTTGCAGGCTCCTCCAAGTGACTGGACTTACCTCTTTGCCTTCACCTTTGTTTACCTAACAATGCCTGAGAAGAGTGTCTTCCAAACCCCTCTGTGGGTTTCTGAGGCTGTAATTGTTTTCAGGAGTAGAAAGCCCAGTCACTCTCCCTCAGAGCCTCTAGTGACTTCAAACTGCCAACCAGGCAGATTGCAGACTAACATGGAACCACTACACCACCAGGCTTCCCAGGAAGAGGGTGCAAATGGCGGATGCTGTTGGTTGCTTTGATAGTTAAGCTGTGTGTCAACTGTCCTGGTTTGGCAGTTATAATGTAGTTACCACCACCAGTACCCTCCACAATGTGAACGGATATAATGTAATCACTTCCATGATAAAATCTACTCTGAGAAGTCAGTCAATTGGAAGGAATTGATTACAAATTGGGTTTGTACTCTAGAGAACCCAGCTTCAGACAATTGCTAACTAAAGTTTGAGTTTACCCAGAGGTACTTTGGAAGAAAAGTTTGACATCCCAAAATATCAGCCATTGAAAACTTCACGGAGTGTAGTTGACTCTACCACACATAGGGTCACCATGGGTTAGAACTGACTCAAAGAAGATGCCCAGAACCCTTTCAGGGGGTGCACATGACCCTGTTATATTCAGGCATTACTCTCTGGATTGTAGCATGCTATCCACTCTGTTTCCAGCACGGTGGCCTCTCTGTATTTCTCATCTTTGCTGGCATAGCCGTGGTGCTCTGCTTCTTCTTCTCCTTCTTCTTCCTCTTTAACCCTAACCCTAATCCGGTACTATGCTGCTTCATCTCACCTCTGGAACAAAGACCTGATCATCAATCCCCCCACCAAAAAAAAATCACAGACTTGAAAAACCCTATAGAGCTATTCTACTCACACACATGTGGTCACTGTGAATTGGAATTAACTCAGAAGCAACTCATAGTAACCAGAGCGTAGACTCTCTGACTTCCCTGCCTTGTGACTTCATCCTTCGTCTTTAAAGTCTTTGTTACTCTGGCCCTCAATGCTCATGGAGGCAGCCGTGAGGGGATCAAACAACACATTGCGCTGGGTAAATCTGCTGTGCAGGATCTTTTCAGTGTTGAAAAAGAGGCATATCACTTTGAGGACTACGGGGCGCTGACCCAAGCCAGGGTGTTTTTAACTACGTCCTAGGCATGTGAGAGTTGTACAATGGACAAGAAAGACTGGAGAAGAGTTCGTGCATTTGAATTGTGGTGCTGATGGAGAATGATGAAGGTGCTACGGGCTGCCGACATAACAAACAGATCTGTCTTGGAAAATGTACAGC
The DNA here is from genome assembly GCF_050624435.1 of Tenrec ecaudatus. Lineage (NCBI taxonomy): Eukaryota > Metazoa > Chordata > Mammalia > Afrosoricida > Tenrecidae > Tenrec > Tenrec ecaudatus. The sequence continues at coordinate 20,979,923 of NC_134530.1, forward strand.
CAGCATGCTCCTTAGAGGCAAGGATGGCGAGACTTTGTCTCATGTACTTTGGACATGTTATCACAAGAGACCAATTCCTGGAAAAAGATATCATGCTTGGTCAAGTAGAAGGTCAGTGGAAGAGAGGAAAACTCTCGATGAGATGGATTGACACAATGGTTGCAACAATGGGTTCAAACAAAACAATTGTGAGGATGGTGAGGACTAGGTAGTCCTTTGTTCTGCTGTCTGTGGGGTTGCTATGAGTTGAAGCCAACTCAATGGCACCTGGTAGCAACATAATAACACCTGACCCTCCTGACCCTCTCATATAAGGACTCTTGTAAAGAAATTAGGTCCATACAGGTAATCTGGGGTAATCTCCCCATTTGAAAATCTTTAACGTGATAATGTCTACAAAGTTCCCTTTACTGTGTACGAGACATATCCATGAGTTCTAGAAGCTGCAGTATCTGAAGAGAAACGTGTCATCCATATTGGAGGGAGGTTCATGACCAGCCTGCAGTATGCAGATTAAGCAACCTTGCTTGCGGAATGTAGAGAAGACTTGAAGCCCTTTCTAATCAGAGACAGCCTTCAGAATGGACAGTGATGCAATGGAAAGAAAACAAAAGGCCTCATAAGGAGACCAATCAACAACATCATGATAAATGGGGAGACTTGAAATTGTTAAGAACTTCATTGTATTTGGATCCAACCAACACCCACCTATGTAGCAGTCAAGGAATCAAAGGACGCATTACAATGGGCAAATCTGCTGCACTAGACCACTGTGAAGTGTCACAAAGGAGCGATGTCACTGTGAAGACGAAGGTGTGTCTGACCCCAAGCCTTGGTATTCTAAACCATGGTATTTTTAATCACTTCCTGTGCTTGTGAACATTGGATAATGAACATGGAAGAATGGATGCCTTTGAACTGGGGTGTTGGTAAAGAATATTGAATATAATTTGGACTGCCAAAATAATGAACTACCTAGAAGTGAATAAAGCCAGATGCTTCCTAGAAGCAAGGTTGGTAAGGCCCTATCTCATGTGTTTTGGTTGTGTTGTCAGAAGGGACTAGTTGAAGGTCAATGAGAACAGGAAGACCCACAGTAAGATGTCTTGATACAGTGGCTACAACAATGGGTTTAAACATAGGAAGGGTTGTGAAGAAGGTGCAGTGTTCCATTTGCACATCGGGTTTCTATGAGTTGGAACCAACTTGATAGCATCTAACAATAACAACAACAACAATGGATTAGGATATGAATATACTTTATTGATTGAATCATCTATACCCCAAATATATATTGAAATCCTGACCTCTATGCCTGTACATATGACCCTATTTAGAAAATAGATGTGTCTGTATTATGTTAATTGGGCCATACCACGGTTGGGTGGGTTCACTTCTGAGACGTAAAAGAAATAGGAAAAACGACCTTTAAAATATCACACTGGTTCATATCAGTCAGTCACAAAAGGACAAATACTATATAATCTCATTTACATGAAATAAGCAAATGTAGTTTGGAGCTATCAAGTGTGTACAACAAAATGAAACCATGCCTGGCCCTGTGCCATCCTCAAAATTGTGACACTGGAACCCGTGTTGCAGCTATGCATCAGTCCATCTCCCATGATCAATGATGTCTCCAGCTGTTTCATTCTCCTTTTGAGTTGTGCTCCATCAGCACGCGAAGGACCGTGAAGCTTTGCTCCTTGCACGTCAGTAAGGTCGGCTCTACTTTGAGGAGGCAGCTCTTCCCCGGTCTTATTTGAGTGCTTGCTGACGTAGGCGCTCATCTTTCAGCAGTTTAGCAATATTCTACTGCTAATGCTAAGGCTTTTCACGGCTAAACTTTTAGAAGTGGACAGATTGTTTCTTCTTTCTAGTCTGGTTTTTTTTTTATCTGCAAGCTTCACTGAAACCTCTTTACTATGGATATTCCTGTGGGTTTTTTAATAGCAGTGACGAAGCTTCTAGCATCATAGAAACACTCAGCGTCACAAACACAGGATGATGAACTGACACATGAGTGGGGAAGCAAATAAATAGAAACCAGAAATTACTAGTGGTTATGAGATAGGAGGAAAGAGAGTTTTTGCTAAGGGGCCAGTGAGTTTATGCGAATGGTAATAGAATGGTTTGGAAGCAGCAAGAAATGATTGCATAACTTGTCAGTGAATAAAATTGTTGAATTGGCTCTGTCTTATTGCATATAGTTGGCTACAAAAATTGAGAGTGCCACAGAGATCGATACACACATGGGGGAACCTAGATGCAATATGAAGATAATGAGGATGGTCTACAAGCTAAGGAACCTGGGTGTCAAAGGTTATTGTCATCTGCATATCACAGGGTGTTAGTGAGCCTTTTCCCAGTCTTTATGCTGAGCGCTTCCGATAGTCCACCTTCTCAGATCATTTGCTCAGCATACAGGTTGAAAAAGTGCTATAGAAGGATACAACCCCGACACACACCTTTTCTGATTTAACATCAGGCAATATTTCCTTGTTGTGTTGGAAAGAACCTGACCAGGCACAGGTTCCATACGAACACAATAAAGAGTTCCAGAATCTTCATTCTTGGAAATATCATCCATTATTTGTTATCATCCACACACTTGAGTACCTCTGCCTATTCAATGAAACACAATAAATATCTGGTGTTCTCTGTTTGAGCCAAGACCCCTCTGAGTGAGGTCAGCAGTCGTCTCCCTTGCTCCATGGCTATTTTGAATTGGACAATCATATTGTTTACTATGGGCGTGAAAGAGAAATGGCATCCCATCCATTGTCAAAAAACAACATGTAAATAAATAACGACACCGAAAATAAGAGAACATTTTAGGATCTATCTTGAAATTAAATGCTGTATGTGGCATGATAATATCTATAGGCCTACAGGAAAGATCAGTTAATATGACCATATTTTCACTAACGAAAATTACTGGTGCAGAAATTCAAAGAATTCTACTAACGAGAGTCACTGGTACAGAAATCCAAAGAATTCTACCACTTTCTTCAGTCTGAGGTCGCTCTGTCTGTCCTCTGTGGAGGAACAAAATCAGTGCGCTGTGTAGACATACACAGAGTCATACACACATGGAGGGGCAGCAAAAAGCTAGAGGAAAAATCCATTATCTTTTCATTCCATTTTTCTACAAACTTTTTAAGCCCTGGTGTGTGTGTGTGTGTGTGTGTGTGTGTGTGTGTGTGTGTGTGTGTACACAGGAGGGCATAAGGAGAGAGAAAGAGAGTTAGTTTAGTTAGTTAGTTAGTTAGTTAGTTAGTTAGTTAGTTAAAGGAAATGGCCCACACCATCATTGTGGAGCGAGCAAATCAAAAATTTTCAAATCAAGCAGCAGCCAGAGACATCTATAACCTCACCTGTCGAGAGCCATAGATTACAGGATGAGAAGAATACAGGGGAACAGAGAGAGACTTCTCCTAGAATATCCATTTATATTCTGGAGACGGATTTCACTAGCTCAAATCATGGAAACTGATTACACTACGTAATACATTACATTACATCACAGCATATTAGATAAAAGCAACAAGTCTGGTGTCTGTCATACCACTGAAAATCAGCCTAGTCGAGCTAACTGGAAATCAACTATTCCTTTTTTTCTTCCAGCCTATCATTGATAGAAAACACTGTAATCAACCAGTATACCTGAGAAGTCAGGGACTATTGTACTATTAGGATCAATGGTTCTGAGCATCAAGTCTTTATCAGCAAGGTCCTAATAAAGAGAATTGTTCTGAGGTCTAATTATGTCAGTAATTTTGTACCCAGAGCGGTACATTGTTTTGCATAAAAGTTGTTGTTTTATATTGTAGGCCTGTAATTCTTAAGAAATTACTCATTTTAATCTCGCTAGTAGACATTCCAGGTATGATCAACTTTAACCTACCTGGTGGTCAATTATGTCAGTAATTTTTTAAGGGACTGCTCTGCAGTGTAATCCTGAGTGTGGCTCGGGGTTACCGCTTCTGACAGTTAACATTTACCCCAAGCCACACTCGAGATTACCGCCAGGCCGGTTAAGTCTTTCACAAAGTCCCTGTCCTGATGCCTAGTAAATGGAGGAAGACTTCTCTGGGTTTGGAGTGAGCAGTCCTGCAGCTGCTCATATCACTGAATCCTGATATGTCTACCCACAGAGATTTGAGGTCAAGGTGGGGAGGTTTGGTCCCATTTGATATAGAGTAAATAGTTTCAGGATTATAGCCAAAATCCTTACCACGGCCCCGCCAGAGCTAGTTCCTGCCAACTTCTCCCTCTGTTTGCATCTCTCTAATGAAGCTGAGCATTGTCTCCTATGCTTTATGGATATTTGATTATCCTTTTTGGTGAAATGTTGGTTCAACCCCCTCTTCCACAGGGTTTTCAATAAGAGATTTCTCAGTGGGTGGGAAACCACTCTTCCATCACCCGTCGGCACACACTCCAGCTATAGGTCTTTTGATCAGTATTGTTTCCCTAACTGGAAAACCCTTCCCTGTCTTCTGCTTTGCCCAGAAAATTGTCTCCTTTGGACACAAAATTTGTCTCTTCCTCCAGGACCTCTTCCCAAATTCTTACCATTTCTACCATAAAAGTTGAGCCTCTGCCACCGAAACTGAGCCAGAATGCTTTGACATAGTCTTTTACAAAGAAGCCTGTTTTATTGTGAGATAGGAAATGCAAGGAGGCTGAGCGGCTGTTTCTCTGGTGCAGGCACGGGGGAGGTCTGGCTTGGGGGCTGTATAAAACCAAAATCTACCATCCAATCAATTCCGACTTGTAGTGCCTCTCTAGGTCAGAGTGGAATTGCTCTTGTGGGTTTCTGAGATTGCCATTTTTTAAATCTTTTTATTAGAGACTCATATCACTTTTATCACTAACCATACATACATCAATTGTATCAGGCACATTTGTACATTCCTTGCCCTCATCACTCTCAAAACATCCACTCTCTACCCAAGCCCCTGGTATCAGCTCCTCATTTTCCACTCCCTCCCTGTTCCCCCTCCCTCATGAGCCCTTGATAATTTGTAAATTATTATTTTGTCGTATTTTGCCCTGACCGGCGTCTCCCTTGAGATTTCAATTTCTTATGGGAGTAGAAAGCCTCCTCGATGAGTCCGTCAGGGTGCGACATAGCACCGATGAAGAGTACACCTTTCCCCCAGTTCCTAAATGCTTCCTCTCCTCCTACTACCATGATCCAAATTCTACCTTGCAAGTCTGGATAGAGCAGAGGTTGTACACTGGTGCAGATAGGAGCTGGAGGCACAGAGAATCCAGGGTGGATGATACCTTCAGGACCAGGGGTGTGAGGGGCGATACTGGGAACATAGAGGGAGAGTGGGTTGGAAAGAGGGAACCAATTATAAGAATCTACATGTGACCTCCCCCCAGGGGGACGGACAACATAAAAGGGGGTGAAGGGAGATGTCAGACAGTGTAAGATAGGACAAAATAATAATTTATAAATTATCAAGGACTTATGAGGGAGGGGGAGCAGGGAGAGAGGGGAAAAAAGAGGACTTCATGCAAAGGACTTAAGTGGAGAGCAAATGCTTTGAAAATGATGAGGGCAAAGAATGTACAGATGTGCTTTATACAATTGATGTATGTATGGATTGTGATAAGAGTTGTATGAGTCCCTAATAAAATGTTTAAAAAGAAAGAAAGAACGTCTCCTCTTTCTCCAGAGGAGCAACTGAGGGTTTCAAACTGCTGATCTCTTGGTTTTCAGTTCACTACACCATCAATCATCAATACGAGCCAACACTACACATTGCACCAAAGAGAAGCACTTTCACCCATCACTTTACGGATGAGTTCTTAGATGTTTGACTAGTATGACGCGTGATGCTGTTATAAATATCCAAATTGCTCTTGGCTGATGGAAAGTTTCCCCACCCTTAATGCAATGCTTCCTCAAAAGAAAGGAAGGGATTTTTATATATTAACAAAACAGAGAAGCTTAAAAGTATTTTAACTGGTCTGCAAGCCACATGGAGCTACGCTTGCAGAGCCAGAGCCCTGGAGCAGGAGGAGCCACGTGGAGACCCACACCAGCGCTGAGATGCATCCACTGCCACTAGATCCACAAGATTTTCCACCCACCGACCTGTGCTCTTCCTGCATTCAGTGTCATTGCATGTGTTGCGTGAGTCTGAAGAGGAATTTATAGATTGGTATCAGACATATGGGTTAATATCGGACTTATGGACTTGATATGGGCTGAGATGTTTTCTTAATATACAAGTACTCTTTGATATAAAACGCTCTTACACACACACACACAAAGTATTATAACTAAATTGGGGATATTGATTACTAATCATCAATGTTGTCACTACTAAACATCAATAATTGTAAGTAAGCTGGGTATCATGTCTCCTTCTCATGCTGTTTTCTATTCTGGTGGTTAGTGTCACCATGGCCACCAGTGACAGCACAATTGAATGTTTTCTCTTGCCTCTGGGATCAAAAGAGCAAGTTTCAGTACGATCACTCCTTAACATTCCTATGTTCTTGCCTGAAATTACAAGCTAATCAAATGTTTCCAGTTTTACTGCTAAGAACGTGAAAACAAATCATAAGGAAAATAAAACGAATCACACTGGAATCATGAAATAAGACAAATTTATGTTTATAATCGTAGTGATCTAGCCCACTCTTGGCCTGTCACTTTCCAGTGTGTCTCTTTAAGCTCTTATAGAACCACACTTCTCTCCTTCAGAATATTTCCCCCCAGGTTCTGATTGCATATTCGTTAGTGTGGTTGTTATAGTAAGAACTAGCTCCTTTTAGAAAGGTCCTGATGAAGCCTGTGTGATCCAAGATGATGGTAAAAAAATCCAAATATGATGAAGGGAAAAGCATCAGAGCTTATATCGTGAACACCAATTTGTAGAAAGCTATGGAGGATAGTGGGAACCCAAAATTCTATCTCTAGTTAGATTAAGACTCTCTAGTTAGATTAAGCCTCTGGGAGATCCCCTCGGGCCACAGGTGAGGCACTAGAACAGGTTTACTATCAGGCAGAGATGATCATAAACTTGATTACTTGATTATAGTAGATCAAACCTTGGTATATGACCCTTGGTCAGTTGACTTCTTGGCCCAACCTGAATTTGCTCTAGGTTAAAATGAAATATTGTTGGTGTTTTTTCTTTTTCACTCTTTACTTTTGTTACTATCTTTATATTACTTTCTTTATGTTTCTTTATTATTAGTAATAAATCATTTATTGGGAGTTAGTACATCTCATAACAAGCCATACATCATTTGTATCAAACTCATTTGTACATATGTTGCCGTCATCATTTTCTAAAGGGTTTGAGCCCTTCTTTTTCCCCTCCCACCATCCCCCAACCCTCCCACCATCAGGGACCCCTGAGAAATTGAAAATTATTATAATTTTCATACCTTACACTGCTCACTGTCTCCTTTCACCCATGTTTCTGTTGTTCATCCCCCGGGGATTATACATCAATCATTGTCGATGGTTCCCCATTTCTCCCCCTTCTCTCTGCCACTTTCCCATTACTGTTCCAGAATGGTTTATCTGTCTAGGATTCCATGTTTCAAGAGCTCTTGTCTGTATTAGTGTACATGAACTAGGAGGGAAAAGATACTTATAGAGGTAAGAATATAGGCATGCACATAAATAAATATATTAATAGGGATCTAGGTTTATGTACAAATATTTAAATGTTAAGTATTAAGGTAGCAGACAAGCATTGGATCTCTCCTCAAGTACTCCCTCAATGCAAGAATACTTTTCTAATAACCTGGCATTCTGTGATGCTCACCTTCCTGACACAATCGCTGTAGTCAAAATGGGTGCATAAGCAAATGTAGTGAATAAAGCTAATGGTGCCCAGCTAAAACATGTAGTATTCAGGGTCTTAAAGGCTTGAAGTCAAACAGGTGGCCATTTAGCTGAGAAGCAACAAGCCCACATGGAAGAAGCACACCAGCCTGTGGTGTCACGAGGTGTCAACAGGATCAGGTATCAGGCATCAGAAGACCCAAAACAAACAAATTGATGCAAATTGTGGGGGTCAGAAAGGAGGCCCAAAGCCCATCTGTAGACAATTGGAAATTCCCTCACAGAAGGGTCATTCCCAAGGAAGGAACGAGTCAGCCAGGGTGCAGCATAGCACCAGTGGAACACAGAACATCCCTCTAGTTTTTAATGCTTCTTCCCCTCAACAGCGTGACCACAGTTCTACTTTGCTAATCTGGCTAGACCTGAGCATTTTGTTTCTTATCCTTTCTGTTAAGTTTCCCAGTTTATGACGCACAGGAGTGGATGCGCAGAGACAATAATTGATGCAATAGTTTAGCAGGTGGGGAGGGGGAGGGGAGTTGGGGGGCAGATAATGAATGAGGGAGTAAGGAGGAAGCACTAAATCTGATTCTGATGATGTAGATACAACGCTTTTTAAAAGTGACTTTAACTATCGAAGTGTATGACATGTGAATTTTATATCAAGAAAACTACTTTTGAAAAAAGAAACCAAAGTTGACCAATGGTTCCCATGGGTAAAAGAGAAAGAGCTGTTTGCCCAGGGGCATTGAGTTTATGTTAATGGTGGTGGAATAAGATGGAAAAGAATATCAATAATGATTCCACAACACAAAGAGCATAATCAGTGGCACTTAATTATACATGAAGAAGTTGTTGAATTGGAGAATGCTTTTTGTGTATACTTTGCCACTATTAAAAATTAATAATCACACTAATAACAATGAACGAACGGAAAAAGAAAATGTTATGAAATTGATTGTGGTGATGATTGTACAACTCTTCTTGATATGATTGAACTATTGAATTGTATGATATGTGTAAAGAAGTGCCAATAAAATTGTTTTGATTTTTTTAAGTGCTGGTCAGGAATATTGAAACTACCATGGACTTCCAAAAGAACAAACAAATCTGTCTTGGAAGAAATACAGAATGCAGAATGCTTCTTTGAAGCAAGAATGGGGAAACTTTGTCTCAACCTCTCCTGACATGTTGACATGTCCCTGGAGAAGGACATCATGCTTGGACTCAGCTGGACAGTACCTAATAATAACAGCCCTTTAGTAAAGGTAGGGAATCCTGGTGGCAGAGTGCGCTGGGCTGTTAACTGCAAGATCAGATGTTCTAAACCACCAGCCACTCCTTAGGAGCAAGTCGGGGCTTTCTACTCTCATGAAGAGTTACAGAATTGGACACTCACAAGGGCAGTTCTTCCCTGTCCTTTAGGGTCACTATGAGATGGCATTGGCTTGATGGCAGTGAGTGAGTTATCAGTAAAGGTAAGGTCTATGGAAACACAATCCATGGCTGGTGCTGTGTGACACATTGTGAGTTGCTGTCATGTTGGCTCTGACTCATACTGAGCATATGTATCACAGAACAAAGTGATGCCTGGTCTGAAGCCATCTTCATGACTTTTGGTACGTTTGAGCCCATCATTGTGGCTATTGTGTTGATTTATCTCATTGTGGGTTTTCCTTGGCCCTCTGCTTTACCAAACATGATGTCCTTTCCTAGAAATTGTTTTTTTCCTAATGAAGTTTCCATAGTAAGTGAATCAAAGTTTTACCATCCTTGCTTCTAAGCCATGGCCTTTTCAATCACTTCATATGCACACGAGAGTTGAAAAATGAAAAAGGAAGACAGAGGAGGCATTGGAGTGTCGGTGAACTGCGGTGTTGGTGAAGGATATGGAATAAATAGTAGGGTGCCAAAAGCATGAGCAAATCAATCTTAGAAGAAGTACATTCCTTAGAATGAGTGAGGGACATCTGAGGAAGTTAGGAATGAAGGGAGGAAAGGAAAGAGGAAAGTATCAGGGAAAGAGAGGGAAGGGGGGGAAGGGAGGAAATTCTACTTAATAAATCACTCCATTAAGCATCTTTCTAGCAGAAAAGCAGCTTCATTTCTAGCCCACAGACAGGACAACATTTAGAAACCTGATTTAATATAGACATTTCCCACTGCTCACGTCTCAAGTCCTAGAAGATGTCTTATCATTTGGCAGGTACGTGACAGCAGCTGGACTTAGAAGCAGTTCTACCCTTTTGTGTGGAAATGACCTTGTTTAGGCAATTCTGTTGGGTAATGTTCCACCTAAGAACCTTCTCCCATGCTTTCTCAACCATTTTGGAACACAAACACATGTTCATCACACTGTGTTGTGAGAGCAACCACAAAGGCAATTTCTGCTTATTCATGGCACTAATACATTCTCATTGTTCTTTTATCTCTATCTTGGGCCTCATTAGTAGCAGAGGGATTGTAGACATAGTCAATTTCAGCTATCCTGGTATCCACAGGGCTGTGAAGTAGGCCCTCCTCAGGAAACTCGGGTTGCCTGTTAATATCATCGCTTACAGTCATCTTCCTTTCTCCCTTCTTCCACCCCATCATAAAGAAGACGTGCACAGCTTTGGAACCACAAGGCTTCCAAAGCATTAACAAGCTCAATGGAACCACTTCTTGCATCATAGTGAGGAGTTAGGTGTCATGGGGTGTGACAAGGACTTGCCTAACTCATACAAACAGCTAGTAGAGATCAGTAAGGAGTGTGCAGCTCCCACTGAGGACATGGATGCCGGTGACTTCAACTAGGATAGAAGAAGGAATGTAGGAGAAAATCCAATGAATTCAAGAAGTTATTTAGAATAGCTAATGAATCAAAGTAAATCATAAAGCTTGTTGATCCAATATGTGTTTTTACTGTTAAAAAACAAATATTGTTACATAGCTATTAACCTTGGCCAGATAACATTGAAACTAGCTCACCTCAATACTCTAATGTATATGAAAGACCATTCAAAAATTAATTATTGCCCCTACTAGGATGATTATCATAAGAAAATGACAAGGTTGAGTGAGGATATAGAGAAATGGAAACCCTTGCGCATTGCTGATGGGAAGGTAAAATGGTGCAGTTCCTCAAAGAGTTAAACACAGAACATGCCACGACTCATCTTTCCCTATGGAGAGCAAAGAATAATGATGAAAATCAAATACACACACACACAACCAACAATTAATTCAAAGGACTAATGGACCCCATGAACTCCTGCCTTCTGGAGCCTAAGACAAGCACTAGATGATGTCCAGCTACCACTGTGCCCATGACCCTGGGACCTTCCTGCATTCTGCACATTGCATGTGGCTCCATGAGTCTGAAGAGGGACTTATGGACTAATATAGGACTCATGGACTTGAGTTGGAATGGGCTGGGATGTCTTCTTCATATATAATTACTTCTTGATATAAAGTTCTTTCTTTTTAAGTCATTTACTGGGGGCTCTTACAACTCTTATAACATTCCATCCATCAATTATATCAAGCATATTTGTACATATGTTGCCATCATCATTTTCTAAACATTTATTTTCTATTTGAGCCTTCCCCCAACCCTCATGACCCCTTGATAAATTATTGCTATTTTCCTATCTTATTCATATCACATCTTCCCCCTACCCTCCTGATATCACCACTCCTATTTCTGTTCCTAAGGGGTTTATCTAACCTGAATTCCCTGTGTTAGGAGCTCTTGTCTGTACTAGTGTACATGCTCTGGTCTAGCCACAACTGAAAGGCAGGTCTGGGGTCATTGTAGATGGGGGTGAGGAAGCCTCAAAGAACCAGAGGGATATTGTATGTTTAATTGGTGCTGTGCTTGCTCTGGGTGACACACCCTTTCTTTGTGACCCTTCTGTGAGATGTCTTATTGTCTACAAATGGGGCTTGGGTCTCTGCTCCAACCCCTCTCGTTCTCAACAATAAGCTTTGTGTGTGTGTGTTTTGGGTCTTCTGGTGACTGTTATCTGATCTCATCAACACCTCATGATCGCACAGGCTGATGCGCTTCCTCCATGTGGGCTTGTTGCTTCTCTACTAGATAGTCACTCATTTAACTTCAAGCCTTTAAGACACCAGATGCTATATCTTTTGATGAATGGGTTCCATCAGCCTTCTTCACCACATTTGCTTACGCACCCGTTTTGTCTTCAGTGATCTTGTGGGAAGGATGAACATCACAGAATGCCAGGTTGTTAGAACAAAGTGTTCTTGCGTTGAGTGAGGGCTTGAGCAGAAGCCCAAAGTCCGTCCACTTCCTCAATGTATTACCATATAAATGTATGTATTTAGGCTAATACATCTATTTTATGAATTAATAATATTTACATAAGTGCACACCTATATTTATACCTCTATCCAGAGCTTTGCTTCCTAGATCTTTCCGCTGTTTCCTTTTACCTTCCTCCTGCCCCGCCATCATGCTCGCCCTTCTTCTGCCTCTTAGTCCTTCCTCTCAGCTAGCCTGCTGTTGCTCCAGCACCCCCAGGGTCTCTAGGTCCTCCTCATTGTTGCTTTTAATTCCCTAACTGTTCCCCTGTCTATGGCGTTGTTTGCTCACCACTCCTTTCCCCACCACCGCTTCCCCACAAGTCCCTCAGGAATCGCTGATCCCGTTGTTTTCTCCTCATGCTTATCTTCTATAGACAGGAAAAACAACAAACACAGAGACAAAGCAAAAAGAAAACAGAAGATGGAATAAAAAGAGAAGACGCAAAAAAAAAAAAAGGAAGATAAAAAAACTAGCAAAAAAGAAGAGGCACACATAATCCTAGGTCAGTCCACGTGGTGAGGAGTGAGTCTGGTCTGACCACCCCCACCGCGGAGCCAACCTAGAAGGGAGCGTAACATCAACAGTGGGAGCAAAGCCCCCAATACAGACTTCAGGCTCAAAGAGGCAGTCATAAAGCTGCTCTTTCTTATACACAGATGAATGTCACTGAATTTGTTACTTTAGGCAACCCGGTCTAACACATACCTGGCATGCAGCTATTGATGTGGACAATGCCTTTTTCTCAATTCTAGTTCCAAAGGACCACCAGAAGCAAGGGCATTTGCCAGCTAAATACATTTTTTAAAATGAATAAACTGAATGCTACATATATTTTTTTAACACACTTTTAAAATCCTTCCCCTGGGAATAAGTCATCTCTTCAGGATGATGTCATAATTTCGTCCACAGAAAACTTGATCTTTCCCTTCCACAAAATGTCACACTCATCCATTACATTGATGGCATTATGCTGATTGGACTTGGTAGGGAAGATATCAATAACTTTAGACTTATTGGTAAAACGTCCGCATGTCAGAGGGTGAGAAATTAATCCGACAAAAATTCAGGCACATTCCACCTCAGTGAAATTTCTAGGGACCCAGTGGTGTGGAGGCATGTCGAGAAATCCCTACCAAGGCTAAAGAAGTTATTGCATCTGCCCCCCCCCCCCGCCACAATGAAAAAGGAAGCACGTGCCTGCTGGGCCTCTGGATATTGGAGGCAGCCATTTGTGTGTACTCATTTGCGTGTACTACTCTGGCCAATATTTCAAGCGACTCAAAAAGCTTCCAGCTTTGAATGGGGCTCAGAGCAAGAGAAGGTTCTACGGACGGTTCTGGCTGCTATACAAGTCACTCTACCACTTGAGCCGTGTGATCCGGCTGATCCCATGGTGCTTGAGGAGTCAGTGGCAGATAGAGGTACAGCTTGGGATCTTTGGCATGGGCAAATCACAGGGCAGACCCTAGGACTTTTGAACAAAGCTCTGCCATCCTTGGCAGGTAACTACTCCCCTTTTGAAAGACAGCTTTAGCTCTCTTACTGGACCTTAGTGGAGACAGAACCTTGGGCCACCAGTTCACCATGTCGCCTGAGCTGATCATCATGAACTGGGTAGTGGAAGAAGGTTGTTCTAAATATCAGCACCGGCCACATGACCAGCTGCAGAAATGAGGACTATAATTACTAGTATTCATTCCTACTCGTAGGTATGTGCCAAATATTTTTGTTTTGTTCACTTATAATATGAAAATGGGGTTAGTGCATTTTCAGTTGTATGCATGTTAGTTGTACTATGTTAGGTGCAGGTTTAATGTGACAATTGTCTTTGGTGATTATGTATGGTTAAAGAATTGTGTCCTGGTGTCAAGTTGACAAGGGGTGGTCTGTGATGGTTAGGGATTATGTCAACTAGACATGCCTGGGTAAAGGTAAGGGTGGAGCCCAACCTGTCAATCAGGTCACACCCTAATGATACATCCTTGGGGGTGTGGCCTTTTGTATAAGAGACTGACCATGTAAATAGTGCTCAATCATTTAAAAATGAGTTTAATCTGTAAAAATTAACAACTCATGGTATGTGGTCTGGATCCAGTTTATAGTAGTATAATTTCCTTTTCTCAACAGTGTGTTAGATTCTATTTAAACCATTGGATAAATTAATGGCACTATCAATAGAATTACCTTATGCCCCAGGGGGATGATTGAAAATGTTTTCTGTCATAAATGATAATAAGGTCTCTAAAGGGAACCAGAGACTTATGTGAATGGAATTGGGGCTCACACTTAATTCTGTCTCCAAGCTAAAAACAATTAGTTCTGGTAGATGGTCCTACTCAATGCTCACTCCCATGAAGAGATCACCGAAGATTTGGGTACAATAGCAAAGTGTGGTGAAGAAAGTATGTGGTTCCCCGTTATCAGGAAGAATGGCATCTTAAAGGATTGTCTTCAAACAAGCAGCTATCTAAGTGAGGCATTCTAATGGAGGAAGCACACCAGCCTGTGTGATCCAAGGATGACAAATAATAAAATCCAAATCCAAAGGAAGGAATTGTATCAGAGCTTCAATGGTGAACAACTGATCTGCAGAAGGCTATGGATGGTAGTGGGGGCCCAGAACCCATCTTCAGGGTCTGTGCATGGATTAAGCCTCTGGTAGATCCATCCCCTCTAACTAGAGTAGAGGGAAACAAACAAACAGCCTTGGTATCAGACAGACAGCATTGTAAACTCAATTATAGCCGAAGTGATTAGGTTAAAATGCAATACCTAACCATTTGATTTCACTTTGGGCCCATTTTAAATTTGTTCTTGTTTTTAATGTTTCCTGCCCTTTCTATTGAGGTTATTTTTCTGGTTTATTTTGTTGGTTTTATTTGTTTAGTTAGTTATTTTTATTTTTACTATTTGTTTTTCTTTTTGCATATGTTTTCCAGCATATAAAATCCAGGATAGACAAATCTATAGCGACAGTATCTGTATTATTAAGGGTGTGCAGGGAGCTTGGAGGGAAAGGGGAGCTTATAATGAGTATAAGAAGGGAAAAATGAAAAAAAAAAAGAAGGGAAAAATGTTCTAGAACTGATTGTAGTGATGATTAAACAACTCTTTTTAACATGACTAAACAATGGAAGCAGATGAGATGTGAATTATATGTCAATTTTTTTTTTTTAGAAACAGAAAGCAATTAAGCAGAGTTGAATCTTCTTTGATTCTTCGCCTTCAGCTGGACCTGGATCTTGTATCTGGTTCCTTGATCTCCTGTTGTGTTGCCTGCTGATCCCGGGAGCTGCCAGGAGACTGCCAACAATGGGTTCATTCACCCAGCTTTGGTTTCATTTACTTCTGCATCTGCCAGCCTGTGCCCCTTGCTGTCTCCGTTTTGCCATCCTACATCCTGTATGTCAGCTTCTACAAGTCAAGATAAGTCTGACTTGACCTGGACCAAACTTACCTATTTCTACAACTGTGTAAGCATCTCTTGAAATAGGTCTCTTTCGGGGGGAAAAAAATAAGGAGTTGATACCAAGGGCTCAAGTAGAAAGCAAATGTTTTGAGAATGATGATGGTAACAAATGTACAAGTGTGCTTGACACAATGAATGTATGTGTATGGATTGTGATAAGCACTGTATGCACCCCTAATAAATTGATTTTTTTAAATAAGTCCCTTTCTGTATACAAACAGATGCAAATATCACTAGTTTTGCTTCTCAAGAGAATACAGCCAGATGTACTAAGCATTCCTGATCTTGAATAGTAATCTTAACTTCCTTAGAGAATTCTATAATTGTGGGTACCATCTCTGAGCTCTGGATGGCCATTACAATGAACTATTGAACCCAGCAGAATATTCTGTGGAAAGGATCACTGATGTCAGGATTAGTAAAGAAAACTGGAGGGTAGAGGCGTGTCTGACCTCTGGCTCATAAGAATCAGCCTTGGGCTGCTGTTGAGTTTGTCTCTCCTCTCCCTTCGTGAAGTTGGTTGAGGTCAAATGCACACCCCCGTATCCATTTTTGCAGAGGTCCCGGATCGAATGGCAGAAAATTGTGGGACAGAATTCAAAATTGAAACTAAAAAACAGCTTTGCAGTTTTGATAGAAACTGACGGAACCTCCCAAGACTAGGACCCTTAGACACCCTTTAGACTTAGAACTGAACTTACCCCCATGGCTCACCTTTCAGCTAAACCTATAAGGTGAATAATAGCAATCAGGAGGTGAGCGCTCTTTAGAATGCTCAATCAGCCAGATGATATCAAAGGGGCACTGTTTTCCCAGGGATAAAACTCAGAAGGCAGGAAGGAATAGAAAGGAAGCATGAATGGAACCAGGAAACACAGGGAGGAAGTAGGAAGAGTGCTGTCACTTTGTGAGGATTGTAATCCATCTCACGGGTGAGTCGGAATATTTATACAGAAAGCCAATTTGCTCCGCAAATTTTCACCCAAATCACAATAAAAAGTAAAAATATAGAAAAGACAAACAAAAATACTACATCCCTGTGGACCTCATGGGACAGTTCTGCTTTAGACCGACCAGAATTTATTAATGATTATCAATGTAAAGGCGAGGGGAGAGGGGAACTTTAGTTCAGTAGGTATTGTGTTTCTGTCTGTGGGAGGTGGAATGACATGGGAAAGAAGAGTGAGAAGGTTGTACAACTTGAAGAGTCTATCGATGTAGCTGAATTGTGCATGTAGAGACTGCCGAATGCTTTACCGTGTATTTTTATAATCTTCCTCCCCCCAACTTCTCTGCCTCCTGAGTCCTCCCATTTCCCTTCTTCTAAAACCGAAGGGTAAGATCCATGACCACGGGCTGTATTATTTTGGGAGGTCTATCAGTCCCGATCAAATCAGTAAACCTGGCCATTTTTTATGATAATTATTCTTAGCTGTGTCCAACATTTTCATCCCACTCTATGCAGGATCTCCTGCCGTGATCCCTTTCAAAGCAACCTGCAGTGTTAACCAGTCATCATGTGGTTCTTCTGTCCCCGGCTCATGGAGGCTGAAGCTTATGTGCCCTGATTTTGTTCATGCGTCTTTGAGATTCTTCACTCTTCTTTGATCCAAATGGAAAGAGATTAATATTTACATCTTAGATGGCCACTCACAAGATTTAAACTCCCAAGTGCTACTCACCAAAATGGTTACAGAACATTTTCTGTGGACTACGGTATGCCAACGAGCCTTAGTGCCCCCTGAGACCATTGTCCTGAGACCACAGGCCCAGCCACTCGTTCCCACAGGTGTTTGGTTATGGCCAGGAGGTTTTCATAACGTGATGCCTGCATGTACTACTATATTCATGAATATATTTGTAGCGCATGTCAGTGAAAATGCAGAATTATCTGTCAAATCTCTGTATATTCATGGGTCTAGTCCCATTTGCCCTCCCACTCCTGGTCACCCTGTATGTCTACCTATGGATTCATTTATAGACTAATGGTATGACTGTTATTGCAGGACTGGGTAGGAGGATGCTTCAGAAAAGTCATGCAAAAATCCCGTTCCCTTTCATTTCATTTGTTCACACACTTATTGAAACACCATCGTATGTAATAGTATTTACCTCGGCTGCTTTTAACAATTTGCTTTGCCGACTGTCTTCCTGCCCCTTGATAATTTTGTACTGACTCCCCCCTTTCCTTTCACCCAAATTTATGTATGTCTAACCTCTTTTATTCATGTAACCTCCTTTTCCCTCTTGCCCTGATAATGTGCATTTTTGTGAGTACCTTTGTCTTCTCTTTTTTATAGTGGTAATCTCAGACAGCTTTTGCCCTTTGTGGTGGATTGACTTCACTCAGTCCAATGCCCCCCACATTCATCCAGGTTGTGAGGTGTTCCGCGGGTTATTTGTTAATCATTAACATTGTGTGATATTCCATTGTGTACACCTACCACAGTTTGTTTATCCATTCATGCTGATGGACACTTTGGCTGTTTCCATCATTTACGGAAATAGAAAATGCATTGAAAGGGCAAAGAATTGAGTCAACAAGAGACAAAATTAGCGGAAGTGAAGATAAATACCTTAATAGGAAAACTAAACTTCACAGAAGCAGACTGCTATATCTTTCTCCCATGGGATGGCTTGTGGATTTGAATGACTGACCTTTTTCATTTGCAGCCAAACTGCTTAAGCATTGCACCACTAGGGCTTCACTGCTATGCATTTCACTTATTGAATATAAATGAAATAATACAGGTTTTTTTTTGACTGGCGTTTCGCCCAGTATTACACTTTCAAGATTCATCTATTAGAGTGGCATGCATCAGGACTTTGTTTCTATTTATGGCTGAGTAATATTCTCATGGACCACATTTTCCTTATTCGTCCGTCTGTTGGTGGACACTGCAGCTGTTTTCATCTTTTGGCTATTGTGAAAAATCGCTGCCATGAACATGGGTGCACAGGGTTGATGTCAGCTTGGGGGCCCGCTTCCTTCGCTTCTCTGAACGTCAACTATCTGTGTCCAATCTTGCAGTTGTCTGCACTGGAGGTTTCATTCTTCAATTGCTCTAAGTGTGTGTCTGAGGAACACAAATTTGCTTCTCCTGTGCTTTGAGCTCAGTGACTTGCAAAAACTTTGGTACGTTCAGGGAGGCAAGGGGCACCTGCGGCACTTGGGCATCTTCCCAGATGGTGGCTGACAAAAATCCTGCTTGAGAAGATGCCAGCTCATCTCGTTGCTGCACATAGAGTGTTTACCCCCAAGGGAGCCTGGCATAATGAGGCATTGCCAAGTCTTTGAGCAATCCCAGCTCCTTTCACATAAAGAGACTTTAATTCTGCAGCTCCTGACACAGGTAAAAGGGGCCCAAGTGTTCAGGAGCCTGAAGTCACAATGGAATCAAGGGCTGGTGACACAGATGAGTACACAGGTACAGGGCACCAGGGAACTGACTTCATTGCTACACCAGTGGCTCATGGATTGATCTGCAGGTGGGATGAACATGAGCCTTTGGGGTCTATAGTCATGTTTGTCTCCAACAAACTCAAATCCAAATCCTTTGCCATTGAGTTCATTCTGACTCATAGTGACTTTAAGACAGACTAGAAGTTCCCCATAAAATTTCTAAGGCTGTAAATTTTTACAGAGGCAGACTGTCAAATCATTATCTCCTGAAGTGACTAGAAGGTTGGCACTATAATTTTCTGGTTAGCAATTGAGCTTCTTGATCATTGCTCCACCAGGGATCTTAATCTCTATACATTTGCCTATTTTATGTAAGCCAGATGATATAGTACTTGTCCTTTTGTGACTGATGTATTTCATCAGCGATGCTTTTCATGATTTTTCATGAAAAGTTTTGGCACCCATCAGCAATTCATTGCTCTTTAAGTTTGAGTAATATGACGTGGGATGAGTGGACTACATTTTGTTTACCCATTCATCCGTTGTTGATGGACACGTCAGTTGTTTCCACCTTGTGGCTATTGTGAAAATCATGGCCATGAATGTTGGTGTACAGGTTAGATGCCGGCTTTTGAGGCAGCTTCCTTTGCTACCCTGAACTTCAATTATCTCTGGGCAATCTTGCAGCTGCCTGCACTGGAGTTCCAATCCTGAAATTGCTTTATGTGGGTATCTGAGAAGCCCAACTCTGCTTCTCCTTGTTCTTTGAGCTCAGCGACTTGCGACACTTTGAGGCGTTGGAGGGAAGCAGCACCTAGGGGACTTGGGCGTCTTCCCAAAAGGTGGCAGACAAAACCCTGCTTGACAAGATACCAGCTCATCTTGTTTCGGCACACGTAGTGTTTATCCCCAAGGGAGCCCGGGATGATGAAGCATTACCAAGTCTCTAAGCAACACCAGCTCCTTTCACACAATCAGATGTTGATTCTCAAGTTCCTGACACAGGTAAAAGGGGTCAGTGGGGGTCAAGAGGGGTCAATGAGCTCATGCTCATCCCACCAGCACTTCCATGATCCATTGTTATAGCAAAGAAACATGTCCCCAGCACCCTAGGCTATTTGAACTTCGAGTCCCCAAACCCTCCGAATCTGTTTGCCTGTGTCAGGAGCTGCAGAATCCATATGAAGGTCGAATGGAATCAGGGGCTGGTGTCACAGAGGTGTCCATAGGCGTAGGGGTCAGGGCAGGGGAAATGTTGCAGCTTTATTGCTGCAACAATGGATCATGGATATGCCTGTGGGGTGAGCACGAGCCCCTTGGAGGCATAGCTGTGTGTCAACCAAATTCAAAGCCAAATCATTTGCTAGTAAGTCAATGATGATGCATATGACCCATGGGGTTTCTTCTAAGGCAGTCACCTTTACTGTAGCAGACTATCACGTCTCTATTCCCCAGAGAAGCTCACTGGCTTGAACTAATGGCTTTTCAGTTGGCAGCCAATCATTCATCACTACACATCCAGGTCAAGACATATCCTCCACACCCAAGAACTAACCAGAAATGATGCCCAGGATTCAACAAGACTCCTTCTACCTCACACTGCAGTCCATTCCCAGAGACTGAGTATCTTGAAGTAGAGACTGAGAACCCTAAGGCAGAGCCCCTTGAGAAACAAGTCCATTTCTGGCCCAAGATTCCAGGGTTGACTCCAGTTGAGAACAATGTCAGCTTCCCTCTTGAGAAATAAGTCCATTTCAGGCCCAATTGAGAACAATGTCAGCTTCCCGCTTGGCATCAATCTTCTACAAATTGAAAAAGAATATGATATCATATCATGGTACTCAAGCTTCACTGCTTATCGGGGTCATCTGGAGCTTAAAAAAAACTGGGGCACTGTACACTCTGAAAGGAAAACCATTAACAGTGGTTTCCCCTCCCCTTGGGTCCCGGTAACCACTGATCTGCTTCTGTCTATGCATTTGGGTGTTTTAGCTGCTTCCTGTAAGTGGGTTCATACTACATTTGTCTTTTCATCGGTTGACTTATATCATTCAGAATCATCTTTTTAGGGTCATCCATTCCACAGCATGTATCAGAACTTCATTTATCTTCATAACTAAATGTATTCCATTGTATGGGTGGACCACATTTTGATTATTATCCATTCATCTGATGATGGACACTTGGATTATTTTCACATTTAGGATATTATGAATAAGATACTGTCAGCATTGGTGTACACATATTTCTTCCAGCCCAACTTTTGTCTCTCCTGAATATACATGCCCAGGAGTAGGACATCCTGGTTGTAGTGTAGTTCTAAGTTTAACTATTTGAAGTACCACTGTAAAACGTTCTCACAGCAGCTACGAACCCATGTGTTTAAGAGCTCCTTCCCCAAGCAGTTGCAACAGACAGCTGTGGTGAAGAAAATACTCTCACGAGCTTGTGTCCTCAGCACTGAGAACCAGACCTGCTCTATCGCACGGCTAGCTGGTCTATCACACGGCTAGCTGGTCTATCACACGGCTAGCTGGTCTATCACACGGCTAGCTGGTCTATCACACGGCTAGCTGGTCTATCACACGGCTAGCTGGTCTATCACACGGCTAGCTGGTCTATCACACGGCTAGCTGGTCTATCACACGGCTAGCTGGTCTATCACACGGCTAGCTGGTCTATCACACGGCTAGCTGGTCTATCACATGACTAGCTGCTCTATCACACGGCTAGCTGGTCTATCACACGGCTAGCTGGTCTATCACACGGCTAGCTGGTCTATCACACGGCTAGCTGGTCTATCACACGGCTAGCTGGTCTATCAATCACATGGCTAGCTGGTCTATCACATGGCTAGCTGGTCTATCACATGGCTAGCTGGTCTATCACACGGCTAGCTGGTCTATCACACGGCTAGCTGGTCTATCACACGGCTAGCTGGTCTATCACACGGCTAGCTGGTCTATCACACGGCTAGCTGGTCTATCACACGGCTAGCTGGTCTATCACACGGCTAGCTGGTCTATCACACGGCTAGCTGGTCTATCACACGGCTAGCTGGTCTATCACATGACTAGCTGCTCTATCACACGGCTAGCTGGTCTATCACACGGCTAGCTGGTCTATCACACGGCTAGCTGGTCTATCACACGGCTAGCTGGTCTATCACACGGCTAGCTGGTCTATCAATCACATGGCTAGCTGGTCTATCACATGGCTAGCTGGTCTATCACATGGCTAGCTGGTGTATCAATCACATGGCTAGCTGGTCTATCACACGGCTAGCTAGTCTATCACATGACTAGCTGGTCTATCACACGGCTAGCTGGTCTATCACACGGCTAGCTGGTCTATCACACGGCTAGCTGGTCTATCACATGGCTAACTGGTCTATCACATGGCTAGCTGGTCTGCTTTACAGAAATAATTAATTTCTTCCTCAGGACAGTTTTTAGGAGAAAGTCAGGCTCCACTTTGTGCTGTGCTAGCTCATCAGACTCCTCTGGCCTCCCATACTTCTGTACGCCCATGTGCACACTGATACCTGTCTAAAACCTATCCTGTTCCCCTAGGACTATGTCCCTTGAAGACAGGCACACCATCATGTAGTAAGGCAATAAAATGTGATCAAAACAAATGCAGGAACACAATTAAATAACTATCAAATTAATGACAACAGATATACCCAACCAATTTGATTCGTTGATTGACTGTTACTCCAACCCATGATAATTCACCTTCTTTTTTACTAACTAGTTTGATTCGTATTTAACTAAGATGTCTCGGGTATCTATTATGCTTCCCCGCCACCCCCACCCCCAAGCATCGTGTTAGGAGACGTCCTACCACATTCTTGATGTTGTTGTCAATTGCTTTTCAATTGGCTCAGATTCATGGTGACCGCATGTGTAACTGAATGAAACACTGCCTGGGTCTGCTTCAGTGTCATGATCATGCTAGAGTTCATTGTTGTGTCACTGGGTGATTTGAGTGCCTTCCGACTGGGAATGCTCACAAGCATTGTGTCAGACAATGTTCTGTTGTGATCATAGGGTTTTCATTGACTGAGTCTTGGATGTCTATTGCTAGTCCTTTCTTTTCACTCTGTCGGTCTGGAAGCTCAGCTGAAACCTGGGCACTAAGTAATTGTGTCAGTCTGGGTTAACTAGAGAAACAACTCCAGAGACACTCAAATGTGTGTCAGAGAGAACTTTATATCAAAGAGAATTGTATATTAAGAAAACATCCCAGCCCAGCCCAGATCAAGTCCGTAAGTCTGACCTTAGCCAATATACCAATACCAGTCTATAAATTCCTCTTCAGACTCATGCAACACATGCAATGACACTTAATGCAGGAAGATCACAGGCCAGTGGGTGGAAAGTCTTGTGGATCCAGTGGTGGTGGAAGCATCTCAACACTAGTGTGGGTCTCCACATGGCTCCTCCAGCTCCAGGGTTCTGGCTCCATCAGTGTAGCTCCATGTGGCCTGTCAACAGGAAGACAAAGCAGAGAAAATGTACCTGGTCTCCAGAAGCGATTATGTCCTTCATGAGACTTGATTGACAGGCTAGACTCCACCCCTTCCTCAAGTTGACAGTAGATTATATAACTGCCACAGTACTCCTGTTGGCATTTGAGATACTTTCAGCATCACAGCAACATGCAAGCCATCGCAGTATGACACACAGATGGTGGAGTTCTGCTGAGGGAAGTGAGATTGAGGAACAAGAGGGTCAATGTCATGCTTTTGTTTATAATTCACAGACCCCCATGGAATGTTTCTTGCGTTGCAGTCCCAGGCTAGGTGCTAACTGGACAGAACATTCGTTCCTTTGGGGAACATCAAATAAGCGTTATAAGAGCCATCTGACTCCAGGAAAGGCAAGAAGCCATGGAAAATGGAATCCTACTAAGTCGAGGGAGGGTTCAGAGAAGGCTTCCTGTTGTTGTTGTTGTTGTTGTTGTTGTTGTTGTTGTTGTTGTTGTTGGATGCTATCAAGTCAATTATTATTCATAGCCATCCCCTGGACAACAGAACTAAACCCTACAAGGTCCTGCACCATTCTCACAATTGTCGTATGTTTGAGTCCATTGTTGCAGCCAGGGTGTCCATTCTTCC
The DNA here is from genome assembly GCF_050624435.1 of Tenrec ecaudatus. Lineage (NCBI taxonomy): Eukaryota > Metazoa > Chordata > Mammalia > Afrosoricida > Tenrecidae > Tenrec > Tenrec ecaudatus. Next base: position 21,004,054 of record NC_134530.1, read on the forward strand.
TCTGTTTCACTGCCCCTCTATCCTACCAAGCATGACGTCCTTTTCCAGGGACTGGTGTCTCCTGATAACATGTCCAACGGACATGAAATGGAGTCTCATCATATTTGCCTCTAAAGAGCATTCTGGCTGTACTTCTTCCAAGACAGATTGGTTTGTTCTTTTGGCAGTCTGTGGTACTTTCAACATTCCTCTCCAGCACCATAGTTCAAATATATTATATTTGGGCCTTCTTTATTTAATGTCCAACTTTCCCATGCACATGAAGCAAGCAAAAATAGCATGGCTCAGGTCAGACACTCCTTAGTTCTCACAGTAACATCCTTGCTTTTTGACATTTTAGAGGTCTCATGCAGCAGACTTATGTGCTGTTTGATTTCTTGACTGCTGCTTCCATGAATATTGATTGTGGGTCCAAGCAAGAAGAAATCCTTCAATTCTTTCGCCATTGATCATGTTACCTGTCGGTCCAGTTGTAAGGATTTGGATCTTCTTTACATTGACTTGCAATTCATACTGAACACTGTAATCCTTGATCTTCATCAGCAAGTGATTCGAGTCCTCCTCACTTTCAGTTATCAAGATTATTTCATCTGTATATCACAGGTTGTTAATAATCCTTCCTCCAGTCCTGATGCTCCAAAATTTATATAGTCCAGCTTCTTTGATTATTTGCTTAAATAAGTAGGTGAGAGGATACACACCTCTCCTGATTTTAAACAATGCAGTACTGCCATGTTGTATTCACACAAAATCTGCCCTTGATCCATGTACAGGTTCCACATGAACACAATGTTCTGAGAGTCCAATTTTTTCAACATTATCCACAGTTTGTTACGGTCCACACAGTCTAATGCCTTGACATAGTCAAAACAAGCAAACATCTTTCTGGTAACCTCTGCTTTCAGCCATGATCCATCTGACATCAGCAACGTGCTCTCCTGACTCTGGCCTGAACCTCTGGAACTTCACTGTCAACGTACTGCTGCCGCTGTTGTTGGATGATCTTCTACAACTTTTACTTGCATGTAATATTGATGATATGGGTGTATAACTTGAGAATTCTGGAGGCTTACCTTTCTTTTGAATGGCTACAAATATGGATCTCTTCCAGGCATTTGCCAAGTAGCTGCCTTGCAAATTTCCTGACATAATGAGAGCTTTCAGCGCTTCTTCATCAGCTTGCTGAAACATTCCAGTTGGTAATTCGACAATTCCTGAAGGCTTATTTTTGACTAAGGCTTTCAGTGCCGCTTAGATTTCTTCCGTCATTGCCACTGGCCCGTGCTCATACTTGCCCTCTTGAAACGGTGCAGTGTCAACGAGTCCTTTCTGGCGCACTGACTCTGCGCACTCTTTCCACCTTCTTTTGCTGCTTCCTGAATCATTCAACAGGTTGCCCTGAAATTTTTTCACTGTCACAGATTAGGCTGCTAACTGAAAGGTTGGAAATTTGAGTTCACTCAGAGGCCCCTTGGAAGAAAGGCCTGGTTGATCTACCTTTGAGTCAACTCAGTAACAGCTGGTTTGGGTGCCTCCTAGACTCATCTGTCACCACACCCTACATTTCAGGAGATAATATGGCGTCCTAGAGTAGTCCTTCACCTAGATCTTCTTTCCTGCGATCCTGCCATGTGCCTGGCTCTGAGAGAACTGCTCCAACATGGCCCCATGCTGAAGACCTGACTGTCTGAACCAACCTGCCTCTGTGCTGAGGGGCTGCCTTTAGAAACACCTAAAGAGGACAAGGAAGAGACGGAAAAGGCGAAAACAAAGCATGTCTCTCATGTGCACAGTACTGGAATTGGTAAGAGTTTTACATACATGATACCGCTCTCAATCTCCCCAGTAGCCCTGCTGTTGTTAGATGCCATTGAGTCAGTTTCAGCTGTGTGGGCTCCACTTAGGTGCAGATGTTTCCTATTGTGACTGCGGTGAGGTCAAGTATTGCAAGTGTCACTTGAAGTACCGTGTAATACTAATCATCTCGGTGCTCCTGAAGTTCAAATCCACACTCTTCAAGGGGCAGCTATAAATTATACATGGATTTCCAAGCTGGTCATTAGAATTTGTCAAGGATTTGGAGTTGTGTGCCCTTTGGTCTGGGAACTCCATTTCTAGGGAAACCTCTCTCTACAGGAGACTCAATCGTGTGTTTGAAGAAGCATGTATGTAGAAGGATGCTCATGGCAGTGTTGCTTATCATGGGGAAAAACTGGAAACACCTGAAGTGTCTATCAACAGGGGGATGACTAATATATTACTACACATCCATTCTGTGGAATTTTGTGTAGCTTGTAAAACCAAAGAGGTTGCACACCCACTGGAATAGCTAAGATGAAAAAGACCAAGTGTTGGTGTATCTTTGGAGCTCTTACACCCTGTGACTGGAAAGGCTAATGTGGTTTGCCACTTTGGAAACAGATTTGGCAATCACTACTACAGCTGAACGTATACAGCCCTTGTGATTCAGCAAAGGGTCCTGAGTGCACACGTGGTTTGTAATCGGCTACTAATCTAAAAGCTTGCACCCACCCAGGGGTGCAATGGCAGAAAGAACTGATACTGCCCTTCTGCAAAGATTGCTGCTGTTGTTGTTATTGTCATTGATGGAAGGTGGGTTTCAATCTATGTGAAACAAACAGACCGTTCAAGAGCAAGTTTCGGAATCTTACCTGATGCCATTTTGGTCATTTATTTCTTTCCTGACTTTTTAATGACCTTTTTGTTTCTTCATAGATGGGTAACATCTTTGATATTGTCCCACAATACCTCTGGTCTTTGGACAGTAGTGTACAATGAGTCAAATCTACTCTTCAGATAATAGGACATACTCAAGGTTGTATTTAAACTCTTGTGAACTTGTTTTAAATTTTCCAGTTTCATCCTCAACCTGCATATGAGCAATTGATGGCCTGTTCCACAGTTGACCCTGGCCTCTTGCTAACTGATGAAGGATCTTCTCTATCACCTTTTTCCACATATGTAGTCAATATGATTCCTGTGTATTCCATCTGGTGAGGTCCACCTGTGTAGTCACTGTTTATGTTGTAGGAAAAACGGTATTTGAAATGAATAGGTCTTTGGTCTTGCACAATTCTATCCTGTGAGCAACCATTTCATTTCTTCTGTCAAGGTCTTACTTTCCAGTTACGGATGATTCTTCTTTGTTTCCATCTTTTGCATTCCAATCACCAGCAATTATCAATGCATCTGATAGCATGTTTTATTGGTTTTAGACTTCAGAAATTGGTAAATATTTTTAATTTATTTATCATTAGTGTGAGTGATTGGTGCTTAAATTCAGATCATGATTGTATTAACTGATCTTCTTTATAGATATATGGATATTATCTTATCACTGACAGTGTGGTACTTCAGGATCTATCTTGAAAGATTTTATCTTCAACTTTTCACTCATGCCATAATAGATCATATGATTTTTTTATTCAAAATGGCCAATACCAGTCCATTTCAGGCACGAGTGCCTAGGATATGGATCTTTATATATTCAGTTTAATTTTTGATGATTTCAATTTTTCTAGATACATACTTCATACATTCTATATTCCAATTATTAGTTATTATTTGCAAATAATTCTCATTTTAATCCATTAAGACTAGAGCTTAGTAAACCCTATGGGATAATTCTACTCTGTCCTATAGTTCTGTTATGAATCAGAATCAACTCAAAGTCACACAATTACAAATGTGTATAACAAGGTCTCTCCGTGGTACAAATAGCTTGCACTGGACTGCTAGCCTAAATGCTGACTGTTTGAAACCACTCAATAGCATGGTGGAAGAAAGTCATGGTGATCCGCTCCTGTGAAGATTGCCACCCAAAAAGCGCTATTGGAGTATTTCTATTCTGTAACATATTGATCTTTGCTGACTCAAAAGCAATAAGTTTATTTTGTTTGTTTGTTTTTTAGCTTTATCTTCAAGAAATACAAAAACAGAGTTCCTCATCAAACCTCGTACACGATATTTACAGCAATGCTATACAGAATAGTCACAAGGTCAAAAAAAACTCAAGTGAACATCAACCGTTGAATGAATTTTTAAAACATAGCACATCTATACAGTAGAATATGATTTGGCCATAAAATGCTGATACACATTAAAATATGAATGAACCTCAAAATAATGGGCTAAAAGTATTAAACACAAAGGGTCACAGATTGTATGATTTTATTTCTGTGAAATGTCCAGAACAAGGGAGTCTGTGAAGAGAGAAAGTCTATCGGTGGTTGACTAGACTTGGGATGGGATGAAGGGGATAGGGAGATGGGCGGGTTGATGGATGGAAAAAGAGAAAAGATGGATGAATGGGTAGATGGATGGATCAATTTTCTTTTTGAGGTGATGAAAATATTCTAAAATGAATGGTGGTGGTAGGTACACATACAAGTGAGCATACTAAAAACCTTTGGATATACAAGGGGAAAAAACACTGCTACTGGGCGAGTTGTATGGTGTGTGTGTTTTATTGCACTAAAGCGATCAAACTGAAATTTTAAATGATAAATAGAGAAAATAGAGGAGGGCGATCATAGGAAGAGATAAGAGAGGCAGAGGCAGGTGTGAAGTCATCAGCTGAGGCATTGTAAAGAACTCAGGCTCTGGGGCTGGATCCTCTTCGATTGGAAGTCTGACCGTGCCACTTACTGTTTGGGTGACCTTGGTTCACCACTCTGAGCCTGTTTCCCCATATGCAGAATAGGAGCAATAATACTGGTCTCCCACGATTCCATGAGATGGTAATGAACATGGTAATATCTGCACAGCCGAAAGTGGAATGAACAGGCATGAATGTAATGTTAGTGGTGATGATGGATTGTTGATATCAGGAGATGGGGAATAGGGGGCCCTTGGTGTTTGAGCTAGGAAACAAGCTCTGGATAAATTGGATGCTCTGATTTCAATACAAGAGCCCTGGTAGCTCTGCGGTTAAGTGCTCGGCTACAAGCCAAAAGGTCAGCAGTTCAAAACCACCAGTTCACTCCACCTTTACCACCTTAGCCAAGGGTGTCGGCTGCACCTTACCTTCACTCATCCCATAGGTGTTTGGCTCCATTTACTCACTAAAGACTGTGCCAAGGGTGTGTCGGTCTTATCATGCGGTTGCTGGAGTGACAGAAAGCTCTCCGGCAATAAAGGGACAGGCGGCTGTACTGCCCAACTCACAAACCAGCCACTCAGCAGGGGCCTGGAAAAATCCCGTGCTATCAACCCACTCTCCGAGGTCAGCACTGGCCTGAGCCCAGCCTGCTGCTGGTGGAGAGGAGAGGAGGGAGCTTTGGCCTGGCTTTAGCAGCAGCTACATCTAGAGTCTGTAAGTACTTTGGCAGATACTCCCTCGCTCGCTCGCTCACTCTCTCCCTCTCTCCACTCCCCCCACCCCGCCACCTCCTCCTTTTACTAATTAATACCATAACTCGTTTGTGCCAGAACTAAAGAAATGTCCTTCCATCTACTAACTCATCCAGCCAGCCATCCTCCCACCCATCCATCCTTATTTTCATTTGTTTATTCATTCACACAATGAATTTACATCAATGCCATCTCGGTGCCCATCCCCGTGCTGGTGGCCCTGGTAGAAGTAGAGGTAAAGAAATCAGGGTTCCAGACCTGAGAACTGAGCTGCTGGTTCAGTCCATGAGACTATAAATGAAAGGCGCTGTTATCGGACAAGTATAAACAAGCAGACCTGTGGGTTAGGAAGCACCATAATAGGTACCTTACCAAAAAAAAAAAAACTTACCTTACAACAGCACCATGGAAAAGCATCTAGTGCTCTCCCGGGTGTTTTTCAGATGAGAAAACGAAGATTCAGAGAGGAGTTTGAGATGTTCAAGGTCACAACGCTGGGAAAAGGCAAAGGCAGAACTTGATTCTGGTCTGTCTGGCTCCTCAGTCCAGCCCAGGCTCTTTCCCCTTGAATAGCCTTTGGTTCATCTTCTTCCTACGCTAGTTCCTCAATCGTCTCCTTTTTTTCCTCTCCTCTCTTCTGCTCTATATTTTATTTTTTTTTCTCCTCCTTTTTCTCTTCCATCTCCTTCTCCTTTTTCTTCTCCGTCTTTTTCCCTCTCTCCCTTCCTGTTGGAGACCTTGATGCATGTCTGTCACAGATTTAAGAACTTAAGACAACAAAGAAATAATTGATAAATGAACAAGTAGTTCGTATAAGTTGAATGGATAGTGGAATGGGTACTTGGCGTAGGACACAGATGCATGTATGTCTGGCCAGGTGAAAAAGGTGGACAGATGTTATTGTGAGGTGCCATTAAGTAGATTTTGATCCATAGCCATCCCATGTGACAAGGTTAAACTACACCGCAGAGCTTTTTGACGGTAATTTTTCTGGGAACCGTATCAACGGGCTGTGGTATGCACTCAAGCCACTTGCTTCTCAGTTTTAACCATTTGCACCAACAAGACTCCTGCATGGATGGGTGGGTAGGTAAGTACATGAGTAGGTGGACAGACTCTAGATTGGTGAAGAAGGATCTTAAGAGGATGTCAAGCTGAGGAAGAAGTGTTTTTAAAAGGCAAGGGGATGAGAAAATGCCATGTGCGTGGCCAAATCATTTCGCTTGGCCAAGGAATAGATTGAGGTGGAGAGCTTGGCTGTATGCTCTGGCTAGAGACCCACAAGGACAATCTCAAAGTAGCAGTCCCCTACATTTATGGCAGTTTCATTTTAGACCCAACATAAAAGCATCCCCTTAGTGATTTATTTCTGGGCAGTCAGCTTCCTGGTGGCCATAGGCTGTATCTAGAGATGCTTGCTCTTTCCATCAACTCAAGGCCTTCGGGGGAGAGATGATTCCATCCGAGGCTGGTTAGAGTCCTCAGGGAAGCACAAAGAAAGCATCTAGAAGGATACCTTTGTGAAAAGGGTCAAGGCATTCTGGGGACATCCGGGGATGGAAGGAACCATGGGAGAGTCACGAGAGGATACCCTTCATGGGGCATCATCTCCTGACCAAGTCTGACTCTAACATGTAGCAGGGCCAGCTGCTGGGTTCCTCTTCAGTCTCGGAGACTCCGATTAACTAACTGCTTTGTCCCCTGCGCCCTTTCTGCGTGCCCTTGGAAACCTTCGACCTCTCTTTTCTTGATCTGCAGGATCCGGACAAAGGCGCTGAGGAAGACACTCCAACTTAAAGAAGAAAATGAGCAACCCTCAGCCTTTGGAGGAGGTGGGCTGGGTGCAGGCTGAGGGGGGAGGGGGGCTGGAGGCATTGAGAGGTGACAAAGAAAAGTTTAGTATTTGGGCAAAGATTGGAGAGTGAAAACTTGGGACCTGAGTGCTGAGCGGGAAGGTACTTTGTAGCCCTGAAAGGTAAAGGTGTGAGTAGTCAAGGTCAAGCAGACACATCGCCTTTCAACGTTTGAATGATTATCACTACTTACTCAGGGCCCCGGTGCTCTTTTGAAGCGAAAATGGCATCCCACTATCCTCCTTCCTCAGCTAGGATGAGATAAGGACCTTAGTGTTCACTTCTGAAATTCTGAGGAAGCACTGGAGGAACGTTCAGAACATTCTTGGAGAGGATGAGGCCAGAGGCTTCAGTCACCCGCTGTGACACCTGGGAGAGACCTTCAAAATCCCCCGTACATTTGGTGTCTGTATTGGAAACTGCACCTCAGAGAGGAGCGAGAACTTGTTCGAATCCACACAGGGCTGCTACAGAGCCCAGGTAAAGGTTATCAGATGTGACCAATAAAAGGGCAGATTGCCCCTCTAAATTTGAATGTCGGACAAAGAACAAATAATTGTGTAGCCCACATCCCAGGCCATATTGGGACATACTCATACTCGATGGCCAGGTGCTTTACCAGTTACCATTGAGTTGATTCCCATTTATGGTATACCCAGATAGCAGAATAGATCTATGATCCATTGTTTTTAGCAGTTGATTTTTTTTTGCAAGTAGATCGCCAGGCCTTTCTTCCTAGGCATTTCTGAGTGGGCTAAAACCTCCAGCATTTTATGAGCAGCCTAGCACTTAAGTGTTTACACCACCCAGCCATCATTGGGCCGTAGTTATACTCAACCATTGTTATTGACAGTTGCCTGGCTCTGTGCCATCTTTATGATTGTTGGTATGTCTGAGTCCTTGGTTTTGAAACTATTGTGTCAAATCCATTTCATTGAAGGCTTCCTTCACGGATGAATTTACCAGCCATAATGTCCTTTTCTAGCAACTGGTTACCCAATCAGAGCTTTACTTAAATTCAAACTTAGCTGATATTCAGTATTGTTGTCTAGCACCCTAACCGCGGGCCGCTTTGGACCACATCCCCTACTTCTGCCTCACCTTTCGCTCTTTGCTGGGTTCTGTTTTCTCTTGCCTCAGGAGGTTTATGATATGTCAGGTGCCCGCCTGGCCCTGACACTGTGTGTCACCAAAGCCCGGGAAGGTTGTGAGGCTGACCTGGATGCCCTAGAACGAATGTTCCAGCAGCTGGGATTTGAGAGTACCACGAAGCGAGATCCCACTGCCCAGGTATTGTGCCTCCAGCTCCGTCTCAGGGAGGCAAGGGCTGGGTCAAAGGGAAGGCTTTGGGGCCCTGCTGACTCTGACTATTCCTCTCCCTCCAGCAATTCCAGGAGGAGCTGGACAAATTCCAGCAGGACATGGATGCCCGGAGCGATCCCGTCAGCTGTGGCATTGTGGTGCTCATGGCACATGGGTTAGAAGGTGTCCTCAAGGGGGAGGATGGCGAGATGGTCAAACTGGATGACCTCTTTGAGGTGCTGAATAACAAGAACTGCCAGGCCCTGAGAGCCAAACCCAAGGTGTACATCGTGCAGGCCTGTCGAGGAGGTGGGAACAAAGACAAGAACATAGAACCCAGAGCATAGAGCCCAAAATTATCTATGTTGTTGTCAGGTGCTATCAAGCAGGGTTCAACTCATAGCAACGCTATGTACAACAGAACGGACCACTGCCCGGCCCTGTGCCGTGCTCACAATCGTTACAGTTTCGCCCACTATTGTAGCCACTGTGTCCATCCATCTTTTTGAGATTCTTTCTCCTTATCATTGCTAATGAACCCAAATCCTAGGCCCAAGGCCCCACCTACCTACCAACTAAGCCGTATGTACCTTTCCTTGAACTATTAGATTGCCCCGTGGCTTTGTCTCCTCGTCTATCTCTTTTTGAACTTTGCTTTCTCCTCGTCTTGATGTTTTAGAACAAAGGGATGCTGGAGAAACAGTCGATGGAGAGATCAAGATGGTTGTACAGGACGGCCACCAAACCATCCCAACCTACACAGATGCCCTGCATGTCTACTCCACTGTAGAGGGTATGAACTACTGGCAGGCCCAGGCCACCGCTATAGCCTGGCCTCCACGCCTCTTCCCCTCACCCAAAAACCCTGGCCCTGAGCCTCTCCTATAAGATGTCTTCAGGTGTCACTCCTCCCAAGGCCATCCAACCACCCATCTATGTATCCATTCAACCACCTATTCATCCATCTATCTACCAACTCCATTCATCATCCACCTATCTATCCAAAGGTTTACTGATGGACACCTTCCCCTACCACAATGTCGGAGGTTCCCTGATCTCACCTGCTGATGGTCTTTTTGGAATTTCTAGGGTACATTTCCTATAGACATGACAAGAATGGCTCCTTCTTCATCCAGACCCTAGTCGATGTGTTTACTCAGAGGAGAGGACCCATCTTGGAGCTTCTGACAGAGGTGAGTTGAAAGGAAGTGATCAAATGTGCTGTCTGATCTGAACAAGGAGAACGAGGGAGGGACTGGATGTTTTTCCAAACCTTTCTCCGTGTTCTCCTCCCATACCTCCAGCCCCCATCCACTAGGATGCCTCTCAACCAGCAATAAGATGGGGCTTTCTACTCCCATGAAGAGTTATAATCTCAGGGCAGGTCTACCCTGTCCTATAGGTCACTGTGAGTTGGAATTGACTAAATGACAGTGAGCTTTGTTTTGTTGTTGTTTGTTTGTTTGTTTGTTTGTTTTTCTTTATTTGAGAGTGCCAGAATGGCCAAAGTCTTCAGTGTATGAGATACAGACCCACTTCTATAAATAACTACCTACAAATACTCACCTTTGGATTTAACTGATGTGCAGACAACTGTTTTCCTAATAGCTGTGTGTTTTATTGTGGTTTAGAAAAATCTGTGTAAATGGATGGATGGATGGATTGTGAGCCCCCAATAACAGCTCTTATCACAATCCATCCATCCATCCATCCATTGTGTCAAGCACATTTGTTGCCATCATTTTCAAAACATTTTCTTTCTACTTGAGCCCATGGTATGTCTTCCCAGTTTTCCCCTCCCTTCCTCATGAACCCTTGATAATTTATGATTTTTTTATGTCTTCCACTGACCAATGTCTCCCTTCACCCACTATTCTGTTGTCCATCACACTGGGAGGGAATTATATGTAGATCATTGTGATTGGTTCCCTCTTTCTCCCCCACCTTCCCCTTCCCCTCATGGTATCGCTACTCTCAATATTGGTCCTGGGAGTTCTATCTGTCCTGGATTCCCTGTGTTTCCAGCTCTTACCTGTACCCGTGTACAAGCTCTCGTCTAGCCAGATTTTTAAGGTAGAATTGGGGTCATGATAGTGGAGGGGAGGAAGCACTAAAAAACTAGAGGAAAGTTGTATGTTTCATCGGTGCTACACTACACCCTGACTGGCTCATCTCCTCCCTGTGAACCTTCTGTAAGGGGAAAGAAAGAAAAATCTGTGTAACACAAATGTACAACCAGTGATTTTATAGGTATGAGCAGGAGCAATAAGCAAGGGAGCATGAAATTGCCCATGCTTACTTATTGACTTGTGAAATTTTTCACATGGACTTCACCCAATGAAATAAGCTCGTCCTTATCTTGCTTACCTGGTATTCAATATTGGATATAATGATCTAGAAAGAGGCAATAAAGAGTCTCTCATCTTAGGACATGGGTACCCACCTGCCCTGTTCTCTTGCCTTCTTCCTGTAAACCGATTGTCCCACCTCCCCCAAGAGACCCAACCCAAAGGTAGTGACCCTTGTCTTTGCAGGTGACGAGGCGAATGGCAGAAGGAGAGCTGATTCAAGAAGGGGAAGCAAGGAAAGTGAATCCTGAAATCTTAAGCACCCTTCGGAAGCGGCTCTACCTGCAGTAGAAGTAGAAAGGGCCCAGGCGGGTTTTCCTCCTTGTACACTTTCTGTCCCACCGATGGTTAAAGGCAGCTTCCCCTATTCCCACACACCTTTCTTTTCCCAAAGCACCTGTCTCTCTCGCTAGCACACTCCCCATGCTGGTCCTCCTCTGTCCACCTTACTCCATCCTCCTTAGAGCAAGCCAAGCAACTGAGCCCAAAGCACACAGTAATATGAGCATGCTCTCCCCCAGGTTGGTCTTTCTACCTCTATTAACACAACCTAAGAGTCTCTCGTACCACTTTCTGCTCCTTTTTTTGCCTGAAACCCTTCTTTCTCTCATGAGTCACAGCCTTATAAATGCAACTGATGGGAACTCAAGATTTTCTGCTGACAAACCAATGCCCATTCACTACCCGTACCCCAACCAAAACTCCTCTGGCACCTCGGTCTCACCTGGAGGAATAACCGCGTCCTGAGCCCCGCCCGCTCCCGTCTCCCAGTAATTCTCTCCCAACCCCTGGAGTTTCCATAAGGCAAGAATCTCTCTTCAAGACCTTGGCTTGCAAGATGGTACATTGATATCATTCTCCTCTTACTGCATTGCCTCTCTCTCCATCCGCAAGAACAGACTCCTCTTTTTCTGAGTCTCTTTCCTTCCTAATGTGCGTGCGTGCACGCGCACACGTGCACACACACATACACACACACACACACACACACAAGGCTATGAACATTGCCCTTTCTAGAAGAAAATCCATCTATCCGTTCATTCTTCCAATTCCACTTTTCCACCACTTTGTGAAATCAGGGAGCATCGCCATTCCCCACCCCTTCAATCCCCAGGATTATTGGTTTTGATTTTATTAACTATGAAATATCACCTGTTTTGTCATTTTGTTATTTTAATGACAATGAAATAAAGGCTCAAGTGGGTTAGGTGATTGGTCAAAAGCCATACAGGACTTCAGTGGTAGACTTCAGCCTCCTTTACACTACTTGCTAGATCTTAATCCAACGACAACAGAAAAACCATCTGATTGACACCACGGGCTACTAAAAGGTCTCCTTCCATTAGTGGTATGGACTGGGCTATGATCCACATAGTCTGCAATTCAAAACAACCAGCAGCTCCTCGAGAGACTGACTGGGCTTTCTACTCCCATCCACAGTTACTGTCTCGGAAACCCACAGGAGGGGGTCTCTATGAGTCACTACTGACTCGATGGCAATGAGTTTGGTTTGGTTCCCTTGGAAGCAGTAGCCCTCTAAAAGACTTATAGAAGCTCCCAATAACCAGTCAAGATTGCTTCCATAGAATTATGGCACGGGGCTAGAAGTTGGGTCCAATGAAATGTCTCCCAAGTCTATGGTCCCTGTCACTCTTCTATCCGGACCTTTCTTTCTCAGATAGCCTGTAAAATATATCCATCATCATTGAAGCGCACGGCTTAAGAGCTGTCTGTTCCTGCCCATTATGTCTAAGTCCAAGCTTTCCCAGGCGCCCTCAAACTCAGACTCCGGGTTTGGAATTCTGTGGTCATCTCTGACTCCTCTTCTATTGCAGCCCTTACATGCCACCAGCTACCATGCTCAGCTCTGGGCATCTTTGAAATGTCTCTTCCACTCGTCTTCTCTTCCCTTAGGCCTTACTCTCTGGGTTCAAGTCCGTCTCGTGTCTTTGCAACAGCTTCCTTCCTTGGCCTTCTGTCATCCATCTCCCTCTTCTGGTCTGCCCTGCGTTCCACCTACAGAAATGACTTCACTACAACAGTTGAGACAAAATGCCACCCTGTTGTTTAGAAACCAGGATCAAACCCCACATCCTGCTTTCTCGTATCCTTACAATTTCATCCTAAGCATAAACAATCAGTTACATGAATAATCAGTTAAACGCATTTCCAGTGTCCCTCACCATGAGCTCTCTCTTCTAACAAGGTCAGTGTCCTTACTCATTGCTTCGCCAAGGCTATGTTGTCATCATTTCCTCAACTGGAGTGAACCATCTCCTTCACTTGACACCCCTATTTCCTCCATTAAACCATTCCTACTATTCTTTCTAGGGGATACTGCTCCCCTACCGAGAGCATAGTGAAGATGGAAATGCCTGGAGACCAGGGGATGGATCTTTGTATCAACGTAACGGGTGCTTAATAAATGGTTGTAAGACTTGGGAAAATGTGCTGATGTTTTTCTCTATTTTAAACTCTGGATCTGATGTGTAAAGAGCTGTGAATTTGGTTTCTCTATCCTGGTAGCCAGCTGCTTCCAAACATAAAATCAGGAATCGCAGCCTGTCTTTTTCAGATAAAGAGATTAAGTGAAAATTTGTGAAATGTTTGCTGGCTATATCTTACAGGCTTTTTATCATTTCCCGGATGTTTATCCACACAGACCTTGGACTTTTTGTAAGGGACCTTGGAAATCAGCTAGTTACTACATCACAAATACTTGGCCCGGCCCGTGTGCCACCTCTCCCTCGCCCAGTGCCCATGCCAGACACAAGTAATCAATCACATTACCTTGCATACTAAACTCAGGTATAGGCTCAGAGTTTTTCTTCTCTCAATACCCAGAAAAACAATTCCTGTCTATTGACAGGGGCATGACATTCCCGATCCAAATGAGCTTTTTAATTGTGGAGTCACCTGCCACCAAGTTCTTCAGTGGTAGAAATAATCAAGGCAGCATATGGGAATGGCAGATCTGGGTCCTAGACATCTATAATGTGCGAACCTGTGGTCCAGCCACCCACGGATTCTATCAACTTCATATCCATGGCCTATTGGCCAAATCCAATCTGCTGTCTGTTCTTGTCAATAAAGCTTTGTTAAAATGCAACTAAGTCCACGCATTTACAGATTGTATTTTTGGTGTTTTCAAGATGCAACAGCAAAGCTGTGGGAAAATCACAAGGTCTGCAGTTGGAACACACCGACAGGTTTCTAGTCTTGTAAAGGTTTGCAACCTTAGACACCCACAGGAGCAGTTCTACTCTGTTCAGTAGGGTTGCTATGAGTCGTAATCAACTCAGTGCATGGGTGGGTGGGTGGTTTTTCTTTGGGCTCCTTACAGAAAAGATTTGCCAACCTCTACTGTCAGTGGTCACTCGGGCAGAGAGGGGATGTAGCAGGCAGCTTCCATAAAGACTCCAAACCAAAAAACCCAAAGCTACTGCCATCCAGTTGATTCCAACTCACAATGACTCTGCAGGACAGAGAACTGCCCCTTTGGGTTTCCAAGACTTGAAATATTGATAGGAGCTGACTGCCACATTTCTCTCTGTAGAAATAACTAGAGTTTGAACCACTGACCTTGTGGTTAACAGCTCAAGGTGCAACTCACTAAGCCACCAGAGAGAGTAGTGGTACTCGGTCCTAGAATCTAAATCAACTCAACAGGGTTTACCCCCGGCTCTTTAGTAAGCGCCTTGGTTTCTTTGCGCTGCTTTAACAGAAAAACCACGTGGGTGTCTGTGATGAGCAGAAATGTGTTCGGAAGCTAGAAGTCCCACATTCAGGGCACTGGTTCCAGGGGATACCCCTCTGTGTATGCCCACTCTGGGGGAATTTTTGTCTCTTTCAGCTTCCCTTCCCAGGTGCCTTGGTGATCTCTACCTTTATCGCTGCTTCCCCCTTTTGTCTTTATGAGCTTCCGGGCTCTTTTTGTATCCCCAAAGTGATTAGGTTTAGAACCCATACTGCACTGATATGGCCTCATTTGTGTAAGAAAGAAAATCCTATTCCCAAATGGGATTCAACCTACAGATATAGGGGTTAGGACTCCAACACACAACATGACTCAATCCCAAACTAAGGATTTGAAAGTATGACCTAGAAGTATAGTACTTAGCATCAAGGGTGCTGACCCAGGCTCTGTACAGCCTGTTCAGTTGTGTTGGAAGGAGACTTTCCTTAAGAGAAACTTTAAAATACCAATACAGAATTCATACAACCCCCAGAGGCTTGGGGTGGGAGGTGGGCCATGAAAATGAGGCCCCAAGCAGCTTTGTCACAGCAAATCCACCATGGTCTTCCACCACTTGTCGTATAAAGAGAAAGCAAAGAAGTCCTGACTTTTATGTCCTTCTATAGTCTCATCTCTAACCCTTTACTCTTTCTGCCCCACTCACTTTGTCCTTTTTCCCCCCACCTAAGTCCCTCTGAGGTATGGTAAACACCTTGCAGCAAACAATTTGGCCTTTGGTTCCTGAGAATCAGACAACACTTGGGGCTGATGAGCGGGAAGCTGACCAAACCAAGAGTGGCTGCCTGCAAGCCCAATGCTAACTACATTTTAGGAGACATGATGTATTCTATCGTAGCCAGTGAAGACGGCGTCCCAGTGGAGGCTTCTGGTGGTGAGAGTGACTATCTGCTCTCTCTAGGGGCAGGGGGCGGGGGGATGCCGGGTAGGTGGGCGAGGGGGTGGTGGAGGGTTACGTTCAGCACCTGGAGACATGGAAGATCTGTACTGTGGCCCCATCTGGAGCTCACCATATGTTTGTGTTTGTGTAGCCCCTTTCCCTGGAATTTGTGAGTGGTGCTCCTGGATTATCAGACCTAAGAAATAGGGAGGAAGCCCGTACCCACTGACATGGCCCCGGATGGATTCTGATGTGGGGGAGGGGAGTACATGCTGGCATCTGGGGTCTGGAATGACCAGAGAAGGGAAGCTGACAGTTCGGCAAGATGCAGACGGTATGGGGAGTGGAATGTATCGCTCGCCGCACATGTGGTCTCTCTGGACTTGTTCGCATGATTGGCATAGTCATTAGATGACCCCTAAATCAGTCACTAGAGGCCTACATCACTCTACTCACCCCCTACATCTCTATTCATTTTAGCCCTCACATGACCGCCCAAACATGATTTCCTCATGGAGCTCTCCCTATCTCTCTCCCCAGACAAGATCAAAGCTTGCAATTCTTCACAGACTTTCAAAACATGAGTCGTGTTTCAAAATTCTGTATGTTCTTAGTGATATGGTTATTATCATGATTGACTGATTGATTGCATTTTACTGCTCCATTAAATGGTAGCTCCAAGACTAATTCAATTCTGCTGTCTTAATTGTTAATTCTGCTGAGCTCTGGGAGTCATTTGTTACTGCAGCGGAACTTAACTTACGCGGACTGACACACCAGAGAAGGCTCAGCCCGAAAGAGGAGCCAGGTTAAAAAGTGGGCAATGAATGGAGCTCTGAGGTTCTGCACAGTCAAAAGGAAATTTACAGAATCCATGAGATTGGAGATGTGGGTAATCGAAAGGGTAATGCTCTCAGGGACGACCAAAAGTTTGAAGATTCAAATTCATACAGAGGGTGCCTCAGAAGAAAGGCCTGGCAAACTACTTCCAAAAAAAAACAATCACTGAAAGCTATATAGAGCGCAATTATATTCTAACACACATGGGGTCACCATGAATGATTGAAGTAATCGAAGATAACTGCTTATGAGATAGAAGCAAGTCCACTTAATCATGTTCATATTTCATCCACTAACAAGGGTGGGGTGGGGTGTCATGAGCAACCAAAGGCCTAAGTCATTTCAAAGGCCCCAGTACAGCATGAGACACAACTGATGAGCATTCTAGTTTTGAAAACTGAGAACACAAACTGGTCTGTCTTCATTCTGATCAGTTGGGTTATTTGGAATGAAACTTTCCAGTCACTTAAAAAGTTGTTCTTACACATGATCAATTGCAAAATGAGGTCACCCTCACTCCTGGCCGATTATATAAATTAGTTACCCTCCTGTGGAACCTCCTCATGCTGGTCCACACCTAAGAACTCAAGACCAGTTCATTATGCCCATTGGTTTCCCATCAGGTTCTGCCAGGATGAGGCACAAGAAAGCCAGGAGGGCAGAAGAGAAGAAATGAAATTTGTTTTTAGATGCTCCCGCTTCAATACTACCAAATTATCCCAGTTTCCAGGAGTCTCTTTTATTTGGGGATATGGGTGGGGCAACACCAGAACCAGCACCATCCTGACCCCTCAAGAATACCAGCACGAAGTGATCAGTCAAAAATCCCTGGTCTTGAGGTGGTTAAAGTTGATGATTCAACCCTAAAACTACTGTGCTGCACAAAGATATAGAGGTAGGCTTCCATACAGATTCACCCTCTCTCACTGCCATTGATTCGATGCTGACTCCTAGCAACTCCATAGGACAGGGTAGAACTGCCCCTGCAGGCTTTCCAGACTGTAGCTCTTTATAGGAATTGAAATCCCTGCCTTTCTCCCAAGGAGTGGCTGCTGGTCTTGAAATGCTGACCTGGCAGTTAGCAGCCCAATGTATAGCCTTTAAGTCACCAGTGCTCCTGCTCCACCTAGCTTACAGTCTCCAAAATTCTCTGAGGCAGTTCCACTCTTAAGCCAGAATCAACCCTTTAGCAAGGGGTTTTGTTTTGGGGTTAAATAACCAGCACCCCATCCTCACCAATATGGGGACCAGATCTACATCATGTCCTCTTCCCCCGCTTCTAAGCTCCCAGAGTCTGGCCTCCCTTTGTTGCCCAGGACCAGGATGTGTGTGACAATGACCACAAGAACCATCTTTGGTTTAACCCTAGTGTTGCCTTCTAGGTCCCCAAGTGGCCAAACAATTTGACTAACATAACCTTAGTGATTTGAACCCACCCAGTACCCCCTCAAAAAAAACCCAAACCAACAACTATGGAGAAGTTCTACTTTGTAACACATGGATTTACCATGATGAGGAATTGACTCGACAGCAATAAGAGTTTGTTTATGTGTTTTCATTGCCTTCTGGCCTTTCCCATCCTCCATGACCTGCTTAATCAATTCCTATATTCAATTATTTCTGTTAAAAGAACTGGGGTTCTTTACTAACAAACACTGTATGAAAGAACTCAGCAGCAACAAGAACAAAATAGTCGCTGTCATCAAGTCTACTTCGACGCCTGGTGACCCCATGTGTGTCAGAGGAGCACTGCTCTACAGACCTTCAATCACCGTCCTATTTCGGAAGCACAGTCACACACCTGGTGTTAAGTAGCCAAGCAGTCCACATTTAACATCATCCCGGAAATCCAATCACGAGGAAAACATCAGGCAACCCAGATTAATTGACATTCTAAACAGTATCTAGCCAGGATTCCTCAAAACTGTCGCAAAACCCAAGACCAAACTACTGCCATCGAGACCATTCCAGTTAACGGTAAGCCTAATGGACAGGGTAGAGCTGTTCCTGTGGGCTTCCAAGAGTAACTCTTTGCAGAGGAGAAAGCCTCATCTTTCTCCCTTGGAGTGGGCTGGTGGTTTTGAACTGATAACTTTGTCATTAGCAGTCCAATATATAACCGCGACGCCACCAGAGTGTTGAAGGCATAAAAAAAAAAAAAAACCAAACAAGAAAAATTTGGAAAGCTGTCACAGACCAGAGGAGACTTGGAAGCTATCACAATGAGATATAATAAAGCATCCAAAATTGGATCCTTAGAAAGGGGGGAAGGGAAATAATGGAAAACTAGTAAACCCTAAAGGAAATCTAAAGTTCAGTCCAAAATAAATAGGATGTATTCTTCCCCCAACCCCCCCCCCCAAAAAATAATAACTTCAGCCTAACAAGTAACGAAGATAAAACTCAATCTGAGGGACAAAATACCTCAGCAGAAGGATCCCGTGTGGTGCATTAGTTAAGTATTCAACTGTGAGCTGAAAAGACTGGGAGAGAAAGATGCCGCAGTCTGCTTCCATAAAGGCTTCCAGCCTGGGAAACTGTGGTGCAGTTTCCCTCCGTCTATCGTCAAAATTGACTCTGCTTCCATGGGCTTTTACTCTTCGACACAGTCAAGATGTTGATAAAGAAGAAAAAGCAAAGAAACCATTGTTGATCAGCAGGGACTGAGGAGACAAGATGACTAGCTGCAGCTCCGTATTCGGGAGCCGAGCCTTTGAGTGGTGCAGACATTTCACCCTCTCCGTCGCTAAGCAAAATGTTAGAGGTTTGAGTCCACTCGGAGGTGCCTTGAAAGAAAAGCCCGTTGATCTACTTCCAAAACCTTGGCCACGGGACACCAGGTGGAGCACAGCTCCGCTAGGACACAACAGGGTTGTAGTTGATGCCGCAGCAAATGGTGTTTAGTCCGAGGGCGGATCCTGAACCAACAAAGGACATTGTGAGCCACACAAAGGACTAGAGTTTAGTCAGCAGGCTTAGTAGTTATGGCTTGGGCTGCTCATTTTCCTAACAAAGGGATTGGAGTGTGACCCAAGAGTGTAAAATAATACTGTAAATTCGTTGACACTTTCTAGCAACAGGAGTTCTGATGGCAGAGTGGTTGCATGTTGAGCCACGAACTGAAGATGGGCCGTTTGAAAGCATGAGTCACTCCAGGGGAGAAGAATGAAGCGTTCTGCTCCCGTAGAGTTACCGTCTAGGAAACCCACAAGGGCCGTTCTACCCTGTCACGTAGGCTCACTATGAATTGGAATTGACTCCATGGCACTGTTTATTATACCAATCTTAATTTTTTCAAGCATACCCTGATTATATATCAGTGTTAAAGGGAGCTGGGCAAAGGGTAGACAGGTACTCTACTAATTTTGCAACATTTCTGGAAATCTAAAATTACTTCCAAACAAATTGGCCTTTTTAAAGCACACAAACAAAAACAACCAGGGTAGTTTTTGTTTATTTGTGTCCCTTGCTTAATTTCAGGGTGTCATCACCATTGCTTATAAAGTAGGAGAGGTTGCCAAAGAGTAGCTAATTCATGTACATAAATTCATCACCTTTAATCTGTCGCTATTAGAATACAATGCAATTTCTGAGCCATGATAGAAGATAGGCAAGTCATGAATGTTGGTATTATCCCTAAGTCGGAGAGGATTTCGTTTCTGCTCTTGTTGCTTGCTGCGTGTTGAAATGGTTATTGTGTCAAGACGGGGTAGCGTTCAGTCGCTCCCCACCATTCTGCATGTGTTCAACTGTTTCGTGTAGCCTGTCCCATATTCCTTCGGACAGATTATTGGGACAGGGGCTTGTTGAAGATGTTAGGAAACCAGTATGGAGCATTTCCAGACCACACCCAACATTTTAGCATTGATTACTCGATAGAATAAGGGTGAGACCAGTATTGATGGGAGGACCGAACAGATGAGTCTTCCACCCAAACCACAGAATTTAAAAATGAACCCCAAAATTATCAACACCCAGAAGACACACCCCAGGTTGTTCATGTAGGCCAAGTATGAACTCAAATACTGCTTCTTGGCTGCAGTGTCCCAACCTTGGTGCTGTGCATGCTCACTTCATTCCATTTCCACCTTGTGGCTGGTTGCCTTCAAGCATGCCCCTTCCATCTCATGCAATTTATGTATCACAGTAGGGAACTTTGCCTGGCCCTGTGCCATCTTCATGATCCACCCACGTTTCCATCCATCGTGGATCTTATTGAAGGATTCCCGGATATTCACTGACCCCTCTACCAACCAAGGTGTCCATTTGTTGTGTTGGTCTTCCCTGATGACTTGTCCAAAGTTAACAAAGTAGACTCCTGGTACTATCATTTCACTGATATCTTTCTCCAAAGTAATTCTTCTTCTTTTATTCTGTAAGGAAACAATGGATGTTATAAAAATAATGAAGTACTGATACCCAGTACAGCATAGATGAACCTTGAGAATGTGATACTAAATGGGAAAAGCAAGTCATAAGTGGGTTTCATATGACTCCCTTTATATAGAATGTACAGAGCAGGTAACTCCATAGAAATGGAAACAAGAATTGGGAGTTGAGGGGTAGGGAGTGACTGTCAATGAGTACGTGGTTTCTCTCAAGGGTAACAAAGTTACAATATTACATATTATTGATGGTTGCACAATGTACCCCCAAACCCACTAAATGCATTTTGAAAGCATGAATTTTATGGTATGTGAATTATGTCAACAAAACTGTGATTTTCTAATGGAAACTGGACCTTATTATAACAAGTAAGAAGTCTATTTCACTTGCCATAACTAGGAGATAGAATATATAGTATAGACAATTAAAAGTTTAATATTATGGAGAACACAGAATCAATTCACTGGGGTGAAAAGTGTGATTGATAAAAATTAAGCATAAAGAAGGATTTGAAAATGTGGGGCCAAGATGCTTTTCTTTTCCTTTCTTTTTTAAAATCATTTTATTGGGGGGCTCGTACAACTCTTATCACAATCCAAGATGCTTTTCTTATTAGGAACAAATACACAAAGCAGAAAACAATTATTTTAACTATTTTTAGGGTGTGCAATTCGGTGCCATTTAGTACATTCACAATGTTCTGCAACCACCACCAGAGCATTCCTGTCACCCACACCCCAAAAGTTCCCTAGGGCCATGCAGGTGGTCAGAGAAGTAGATTTGAGCAGAAACCTGAAAGAACAGCAAGCAGGAACCATGACAACATCTCATGCTGCTGAACCAGAGCAGTTACTCTCGCATCCATCCACATCCATCCACCCGTGTGTATTCGAGTAGAGCTGTGCTCCATGAGGTTTTCCGTGGCTGATTTTTCAGCAACAGATGATCAGGTCTTTCTTCTGAGACTCTTCTGGTGAACTGGAACCACCAGTCTTTGAGTTAGCAGCCCACTAGCTGAACCATTGGACTCTGATTACATTGTGACCGGTGTGACTGACCCAAGCTGTGTTAGTCAGGGTTGACTAGAGAAACAAATTCATAGACGCTCATATGTGTGTAAGAGAGAATTTTATATCAAAGAGTAATTGTACATTAAGAAAACATCCCATCCCAGTCCAGATCAAGTCCATAAGTCTGATATTAATCCATATGTCTGATACCAATCAATAAAGTCCTCTACAGACTCACGAAACGAATGCAATGATGTTGAATGCCGAAAGATCACAGGACAGTGGGTGGAAAGTCTTGTGGATCCAGTGGTGGTGAAAGCATCTCTGTGCTGGGTGGGTCTCCATGTGGCTCCTCCAGCACCGGGCTCTGGCTGCATCAGCATAGCTCCATCAGGCTCTTCATCAGTAACGTCTTACAGGGAGTGAGTGTGTGTCCCGCCTCCAACGAGCTATTTATCTCCTTAGCGCCTCTAAGGGAGGTCAGCAAGCTGCGACCTGATTGACGGGCTAAACTCCACCCTTCACTCTTAAGTCTCAGATTGACAACAGATTATGTCACTACCCCACAAGCCATATTTTCAATCACCTCACATGCTTGTGAAAGTTGCACAGTAAGTAAGGAAAACTGAAGAAGAATCAATGCATTTGAGCTGTGGTGTTGATAAAGACCATCAAAGGTACCATACACTGCTAGAACAGCAACAACAAATCTGTCTTGGAAGAAGTGCAATCAGGATGCTTTTCAGAAGCAAGGATGGCCAGACATCGTCTCACGTACTTTACGCATGTTATCAAGAGAGACCAGTCCCTGGGAAAGGACAGCACGCTTAGTAAAGTAGAAACGCACTGGCACTGAGTCATTTCTGACTCACAGCGACCCTATAGGACAGGGTAGGACTGCCCCTGTGGGCTTCCAAGGCTGTCAGTCTTTATGGAAGTAGAAAGCCTCACCTTTGCCCTGTGGTAAAATCTGTCACACCAAAGAGGGGTTTCCTCTTTTTCGATGCTTACTTGGCCAAAGGGCATCCAAAAATGAGAAAGACCTTGACGTAATGGACTGACCCTGTGACTCTAACAAAGGCATCAAACATGAGAGCAAGCTGGCGATGGTGCAGGGCTGGGCACTGGTTTGCTTTGCCCCGTTGTACGCAGATAGGGTCGCTGTGGGTGGGAGCTGACTCGATGGCAGCAAGCAACAACACGCGGTGACGGTGGAGGGAAAGCGAGAAACCACGGGCAGAAATGTTGAGGAAGCAGCGTTTGGCCTCGCCTCAGGAAGAACTTTCTAGCACTAAAAACGGCCCCCAGCGAAGGCGTTCAGCTCTGAATGTCAAGATTTCCCACCTCGTGAGCCCAGAGCAGAGCGCCTCTGGGGAGCGCAGGAGGAAGTGCTCGCTGCAAAAGCAGGGGAAGAAATGCCACGCCCATCAACCCGCAGGGAACCTTTGGAACTCCAACGTATTGGCGCGGAGTTTTACGAGCTAACCGTAGAAAGGCTGGTGGCGATAAAAAATGCTACGACGTTTGTAAAAACTTGTCTAGAGCTATAAAAAAATGTTCTCTCGCTTTGATCTTCCTTCCATCTGGTGATTTCCCTTCAGAGAAACAGCTAGTAAAAATTTTTTTTCAAGTTCCTATTTCAGCCTCCCTTACCTGCAATGGAAAGCAAAGTAGCAAAAAGGTTAAGTACGTAAATAATTATTTGTGCACTTCATGGACTATGAGGTAGCAATTAAAGTGGTAATTAGGAAAAACATGTGTTTTTTGTTTTATGTTACGTGGGGGAGAGCACAGAAAAAAAATTATGTCTTCCAACTTTAAATAAATGAACCAACATGCAAGATTCCCCAAATATAGGGTGATTTTTTTTTTGCATGTGCAGTTTCAGCTGCCTTGGTTGTGCTTACACACACACACACACACATGTTCACACATGTGAGTGTGGTGCAGGACTGGGCAGCGTTTTGTTCTGTTGTACATGGATAAGGTCGCTGACATATGCAGCCAGTTACACACAGAGATGCCCACACAGTACATATGCACATATATATTTACATGAACACACAGTCTACATATCTACTCATGTACACATACGCTTGCCCACAAAATACACATACTCTTGCATATACTACATATGTATACATTGACCTACACTTACATAGACTCATATACATACTTACACATATGACCACAAAATGCCCATCCACACACATGACACATATGCACACATGAGCATGTACCCACATACACTTACAATACACATGCACACATTTACATACACAAGATCCAGCTCATGTCAGCACTTGTAAAGCATTCCCTGGTCCTTTCAGGAAGTATAAGTTTCTCCCTCCTCCATAATCTCCTAACATTGTGGAGACCTCTGTCCACTCATCATTTCATCCAACAAATATTAACTTACTATTGGCGCTCTTTCAGAGCTGGGATTACAGTAACAACCGGACTCATTCTCGTCTCCCTTCCACTCACGCTCAATTATGACACTTATCTCATTGTATTCGAATTGTTGGTTTAGATGCCTGTCTTCTCCCACGGGCTATGAACACATGAATGACCTATCCAATGACAATTACATCTGTAAAGCAGGGGACTTAATAGATTGCTGTTGACTTTTTGATTTTAAAAAAAGATACATCTACAAGCCAAAGTAAAGTGTTGCATTAGGTTGGTGGAGAGTGAGTTCCTTGGCTTGTTAATTTGTAGTCTCCAGAAAGCAAACATGAGGACAGATTTTGAGATCAAAATGACTCCAGAAAGAACAATAAGGGATACAGAAGTGAGTTGGGAAGGAAGTAAAAACATTAAAACATTAGTTAGTGGGTTGAGTGATCCTCAAGCCAGGGACCTCTGCCAGACTGAATGGAACACATCTCAAATTTGTCTCACAGAACATCACAAGAACTGAGTTATGAATATGTGTTAAATTGTGTTTCCCTGCCTCCAAAAAAAAGTGTGTTGCAGTCATATACCTGTGGATGTAATGCTGTTTGGAAATAGGGTTTCCTTTGTTAGGTTGACTGTAGATCATGACCAAGTAGGGTGGGTTCTAAACCTACTTACTGCTGAGTTATAGAACAATTAGTTCTTGTGACCTAGCCCTACTCAGTAATTTCCCTCTTGAAACGATCACTGAAGATTTATTGTAAAGTGTGGTGGAGAAATTAGATGTTGCCTAGCCATTAGAAAAAACTAGCATGTGGGGTCTTAAAGTTTTATCTTAAAACAAGCAGCCTCATAAAATGATTTTTTTTTAAAAAGCAGTCATCTCAGTGAGGAGTCAGCAAATTCCATTTTGGAAGAAGCACACCAGCCTATGTGATCCAAAGATTGTAAATAATAAAATCCAAACCAGAGGAGGGAATGCTACCAGAGCCTAAATTCTAAATGCCCAGTTTATGGAACTTTGACGATGGTAGCGGAAGTCCAAAATCCATTGGCAGGGTCCTTACCTGAACTGAGCCTCTGGTAAATGACCATTGTCCATAGTTTGGAAAGTCATTGGTTTAAATCAGACAACGAGCATTGTAAAGTGGATTTCAGCAAGCTGTGGCAGCTGCAGTTAGGCTAGTATGGAACACCTTGTCGTTAAGTCTCCCTTTAGATCCATTTTGAATTTATTCTGGTTTTAAAATATGTTCTGCTTTCTTTTCTATTGAGGTTTTCCTCTGGTTCATTTGGTGATGGTTGCTGGGTTCTTGTTTGGTTGTTTGTCTTTGTTTTGTATGTGTTTCAGAATAGGGACGTCAGGGTGGTTGGATGTATGATGACAGCAACAAGATGAATGATTGCCCGGGGACACAAATGAATGATTACCTCGAGGTAGGGGGACATGGGGAGTCAACTGCAGTGGGTCAAAGAAGCAAGAAAATGTTCCAAAGTTGATTGTGGTGATAAAAGCAAGGCCCTTCTTAACATGATTGAACCATTAAATTATATGACATGTTGATTATATCTCAATAAAGGTATTTAAATTACAGATTAGAAACACTGATACGGGGGACAGAGGGGGCAGATAGAGGAATCAGCTGCAACTCTGATGCATCTACAAGCCCAGAAACTCTAAGATCTTCCAACAGTTCCTAGAAGTTGAACCAGACTCAGAAGAATACCCCCGTGAGCAGTGGTTGTCAGCTTTCCTAATGCCACCCCCCTTTAATACAGTTCCTCATCTGGTGGTGACCCCCTAGCCATAACATTATTTTTGTTGCTACTTCATAACTGTAATTTTGTTCTGTTATGAATCAGGCAACTCCTGTGAAGGGGTCATTCAACCCCGAAAGGGGTCGCGACCCACATGTTGAGAACCACTGCCCTAGAAGTAAGCCCTGGATCCAGACTTCTAGCCTCCTGAGCTGTACAAAACTAAGTTTCTGTTCTGTACAAAGACCCCCTGGTGCTATTTGTACCCCAGCACCACTCGGTAGCTAAGACAATAATCAACTCTGATTCCTCATTGCATGGGAGCTACTCTAGTAGGCTTTCATTCAGTATAAAGTTTTCAAGCTTCGTCCGTGTTGTGGCATTCACCAAGACATGTCGTTTTGTTTTCAGGAATGACCACGTCCTTTCTGACTCAAAGTGACCTTATGTACAACAGAACAAAAAATACCACCCAGGGCCCTGCCATCCTCCCAATCGTTGCTCTAGTTGAACCCATTGAGACAGCCACTGTGTCGATCCATCTTGGTGAGAATCTTCACTTTCTTTCTTTCTTTCTTTCTTTCTTTCTTTCTTTCTTTCTTTTTTCTTCTTCTTCTTCTTCTTCTTCTTCTTCTTCTTCTTCTTCTTCTTCTTCTCCTTCCTTCCTTCCTTCCTTTCTTTTTTCTGACATTACCAAGAATTATGTCCTTCCGCAGGGACTAGTCCCTCTTGATACCATGTCCAAAGCACAGGAGTTGAAATCTCTGCACACTCCTTTCTAAGGAACATTCGGGCTGGTATTCTTGAAAGACAGATTTGTCTATTCTTCTAGCAGTTCATGGTATGGTCCGTGTTCTTCAACAACACTGTAACTCAGAATCATCCATTCTTCTTCAGGCTTCCTTATTCATTCTTCAGCTTTCACATGCATATGAGGAGACAGAAAATACCATGATCTGGTTGAGGCTCAGCTTAGTCCTCAAAGGAACACTTGCTTTTCAACACTTCAAGACATCTTGTGCAGCAGATTTACCCAGGGCAATGCATTGTCTGATCTCTTGACTGCTGCTCCATGAGCAGATTGACTAAGGAGGATGAAAGAATATGGAAAGTGCCATGGGCTTCCCGGAGAACAAGTAGGTCTGTCTGGAAGATGCTCCTTACAAGCGAGGACTTCATCTCATGTACTTTGGACATGTTATCAGGAGAGACAAGTCCCTGGAAAAAGACGGAGTACTTGGTAACATAAAGGGGCAGCAAAAAAAGAGGACGGCCCTCCACAAGATGGACGGACACAGTGGCTGCAACAATGGCCTCAGACATAAGAACAATTGTGAGCCTGGTGCAGGGCCTGGTGGTGTTTCATTCTGTTGTACAGGGGTCCATGTGGTCAGAACTCAGCAGCACCTAACAACAATGTGATAGCGTTTACTGGCCTTGCATACAGAAAATAGTTTCCTATCTGGTCCCTTACTAAAAAGTTTACTGACCTCTAAGCTATAGAATTCCAAAAGTCTTTCAGGTTTCTGTAAGGTCATATTAGAGACTTCTTAGAGCCATAGAGAAATCCATTTCTCTTTTGTTTTCTACACCAAATTGCTCCTTGATCTGCTCAGGAAAGAAGATATGAGGATGAAATGGGCAGACACACTTCGTAAAAGAGAAACACTTCCCATGTGCCCTGGCCTGCACCGGATTCTTACACCCACTCTTCATTTAACTTCTCCTCCGTGACCCTGCAAACGATATTCCTATCCCCAATCTCTGGCTCATAAAGGAGAGGGGCGCTTTGAAAGATGCAACCCAACCCAACCTAAGCCAGGATGTGTTAAAAGTCGTTTCTGGGGACAGTCACACCTGTCCCAGAGCTCATGCTTTTACTACGTCTGCAGTCCTACAAGGGCACTGAGACTGGCCAGCACTCACATTCCAGACAGACAAAGACTCTACAGCAAAGCACCAAGCTGCTTTAAGTCAGGGACAAAGGTAATGGAGAGGAAGGCACCTGAGGCCAAAAACACACCTTGTTGTACCTGTTGGAACAAGATTTTCAGAAGGTGGCAGATGGCCCGCTGTCTATCCGGACATCGCTGAGCTAGAGCACCTCCTTCTTCTGATAAGGATTTGAGGAGCCTGTCTCAGCTCTTCTTCTTCTTTATTTTTCCTCCCAGCTCTTCAACAAAGGTTTGTATTCATCTGAGACAAGCATTCCCAAGATGGGCAGAGAATGACTTAGCATTGTGGTTCCTGAGCCTGACTTATTCAATGGGTCTCAAGTAAAACCCAGAAAAATGTGTAATTTTTGAAAACTCCTTAGATGGTGTTGATAGTCAGCTTGGTTAGGGAACTCCTGCCTTGGCATTTTTGTATCCGTTCTTGTCCTTAAAAACAAGCAAACACAAAACGCACTACAATCAAGCCAAACCAGACCCATAGGAACCTGGTAGGACACAGTAGAATTGTCCTTTGGATTTCTGAGACCTCAGCTCTTTACTGGAGCAGACAGCCTCATCTTTCTCCCTCGGAGAGGCTTTCAACCACTGAACTTTTTTTAAGAGAAAATATACTAGGTCTTACAAAATACAAGGATAAGGTAACAGATCTATCATCAGGATGAGAGAGGCCTAAGGTCATAGTTGGAGTCCAAAGGTTTGCTGAGATACAGGGCTTTAAAAAGGACATGGGAGGTCAAAGAAAAATGTCCAAAATAACTACAGTTGGCAGCAGATCAATGCGTCCTAGTTACAGGTGGCACTCCTGAAGCAGGATCAGGGACATGATTGAGACAGGCGCATCATGTTAGACAGAGACGCTTGCAATACTGGTCCAGGTGTTTCCCAGGAGGTAGTCAGAGCATGACTTATTACCATACAACCCCCTGTACCGCTATCTCCATCAAGGACACACACACACCCCGTGTTTTGTTACTCAATCAACTGTTGATTTTTAAACCATTTTATTGGCATATAATTCACATATCATACGCTTCAGTAGTTCAATCACATCAAGAAGTGTACAGTCATCACCACTGTCGGTTTTAGAACATTCTCTTTATTTTTCCAATAGTTTCAGTGAGATAACATTCACATATCATACACTTTCATAGCTCAGTCATATTTATATGAGTTGTATATACACACCACTGTCAGTTATAGAGCACCCTCCTCTCTCCTATAGTCATTATTTGCTCATTTCCCTCTAATCTCCCCCTTACTCCATAGCCTGAATAAGCCGTGCACCATCTACTGTCTCTGCACATCTGCCCGTCCTGTGCTTCTGAACAGCTGCACTTTTGGTTAGTAGCTTAATGCATAACCCACTACAGCACCGGGGCTCCTTGTTCATGCCACTGGCACGTGAATATGATAGTTAATGCTGTCGCACCACCATCTAGAAAGGAATGGATTCTGTCGATCTCACTTTCCCCGGAAGGCAGACCACTATGTCCTCCAAAGCACACCTGGTCGGTTCCTTCACTTGGGACTATGAAAAGGCAGCCAAACCAAGCTCACTGCTACCAAGTCGATGGGGACACACAGCGACCCTATAGCACAGGGTAGAACTGCCCCCTGGGAGTTTCTGAGACTGTCACTGTTCACGAGAATAGAAAGCCCTGTCTTTCTTCCGAAGAGAAGCTGGTGGTTTTCAACTGGGAACCTTTTGGATCGCAAGCCCAACACATAACCACTATGCCACGAGGGCTCCTTCTAGAAGGCGACAGGGAAGATTCATTCCCTCCCCATTGAGAAAACTTTACTCAGTGTGGGCTTCAAACTCCTGGCGCTGTGGGTCGCTCTATGAACGACCTTGGAAAAGTCATTTGACCAGCTTGAACCTGTTTTCTCGTCAATGAAATGGCAGAGTTGGGGAAAACTAAAGATAATGTGTGCCAAATACCTAGTACATTGTAGGCTTTAAATATATCAATTATATTACTACTATTTATTCCATCCAATGAAAAACTATATTACCCTGTAATCCACAGAGGGCTGGAAGCATAAGCTTTTAACTCAGACCTAAGTTCAAAATCCAGCTCTGTCACTTCCCACCTGTGCAACATTAAGTAAGTAGGTTCCCCACCCTGAGCATCCACTCGTCATGTGCAAAACAAGGTTGGCAGTGCCTACCTTGTAGAATGTTATGAGGCGTAAGTGTGAATCATAATGCATGCAACTGTGCTTGGGACAGTGCCTGGCACACAGTCCTCAGTAAAAAGGAACAGTATGACGCTTCTGTCTGCAGAATTTGCTGACTCTCCATCTATGACTGCTTTCAAGTTCATATTCCCTGTTTCTAAAACCCTGCTTGATTCTCCGCACAAAAGCATGGAGCACCCACGTGGCAAGCGTGACCAGGAATGCGGGGTCTCTTGCTCTTGAGGCCGGAGAGCCAATAGAAGCTCCCTCGTTTGGGAAGAAAGGGGATATTGAAAGCATAATCCTCTGGGAGACGTTCTCCTTTCTTTAAGGGAATCGGTGGATTGTTTACATCTCTATTCTAAAACCTCAAGTTGCCCTCAACCCATTTGTGTCACATTAAGTTGTGTACCAAAAAAAACTGTCCTGATAGTAAATTTCTGTGACATAAAATTCCATCAAGGAGTTACAATAACCAGATGTTTTCCCAAAATATCGTGGATGTGCAGAAGCAGGCCGTTTCCTTCACTGGCACATAGAGTCACTATGGGCAGAACTGACTCGGTGGCATCTAGTGATCAGTTATTGTCTCTGTGCATCTACCCCTTCAGCGCTTCATAAACCGGGGAACTGGACAGAAACAATCAGAAACAAAATGAAACCGAAAGGAGAAAATAACGGTCAACTGACCAAGTATATGATACCGTGGCTCAGTCCACCATAATTAAGTTTCCAACAATCTCTGAGAGTAAAGCTGCTTTGAGTCCCTCGCCTGTGTCTAGAGGGGATCTGCCAGAGGCTTAATATGATTGGATACTCTGAAGGTGGATGGGGGCTCCCACTGCCCTCCATACCTTCTACAAATTGGGTGTTCCCAACCTAAGCTCTAGCACTTTCCCCTTCATCATATTTGGAATTATCATCGTCTTTGGATCACACAGGCTGGTGTGCTTCTTCCATGTGGAGTGAGCTGTCACCTCACTTAGATGCCTGTTGGAATGAATGCAAGCCTTTAAGATCCCAGACACTATTCCAATGGCTTTTTTTTTTTTCACCAACTTCACTGAAAACAGTGGTTTTTAAAGTATGGTCCCTGGACCAGCACCATCAGCATCACCTGGGAATTGTTGGAAATGTAGATTCCAGGGCCATATTCCAGCTCTGCTGATCCTGAAGCTCTTTGGCAGGGGGCCTAGAAACCTGTGTTTAAACAAGCCCTTTGTGTGATATGCATGCAGGTTCCAATTAGAGAACGCGTCTTTTAAAGGTTCTACGGGGGTGGTTACCAGCCATGTGTCAGTGTGTTGTACTGTGATGGCTTGTGTGTTGTTTGAGGACCTCCATACCAGTATTGTAAATACCAGCCGGTTCGGTCAGGACGGATGGGTTTCAGTGGAGTTCCTAGACAAAGGCAGATTAGGGGGAAAGTCCTGGCGATCTTCCTTAGAAAGATTAGCTATTGAAAACCTTGTGGATCACAAGTGAACATCACCCAATGTGGTGCTGGAAGATGTGTCCCCTGCATGAGCAGACACTCAGACTGTCCAACAGCTGCAACACTGGAGCCAAGATTGTAGATGATTCAGGACCGGACAGCGTTTCTTTGTATTGTACATAGGGTCTCCATGAGTCTGGGCCAACCCAATGGTAACTCACCACCAGAACAAGCACAGGAAACCCATTGGATTTCCCAAGAACAGTCCTGGAGTGTGTGCCATGAAGACAGACTGAGTGCATTTTAAGAGGTTAACTAACAGTACACTACTATATCAAATCTAGAGTCACAGGAGGTAAATTCTTTGAGTGGATTTTTTCAGACAATGTAACGTTCAGAGCAGCTTTCTCTGTATGGTGCCCAACCTGGACGCATCCCAAATGTTCATCAACAGGTGGATGACTAAACTAACAGTGGTCCATCCTTATCAATCATGTATTCCGCTCAGTGATACCAGGAGTGAACTAATGATGCATGCCACAGTACAGATGTATCTCGAGATAAGGATGCTGAGAGAAAAAAAGAATATCCCGTGTATGACTCCACTATGCACAGTTCTGGAAAACGCAATCTCGTCTATAATGACAGGAAGTGGTTGCCTAAGGATGGGGTGGAGAGGGCAGGGTAATCAGGAAATTTGGTGGAGATGACGAAAATGTTTTCTATCTCCATGGTGGTGACAGTTTCACTGGTGTAATGTCACAACTCATGAAATCATGCACTTTACACTTGTGCAATGTATTATATGCTAACTACACCTTAATGAAACTGTAAAAAGAAGTGAGAAAGGTGACAATTGCTACCTAACTTCGTGAGAAAACAATGGGTCCGTGATTGCATTGTACGTGTCGTGCTGTCGGTGTTTTGCTGTGTTTTATTGTGTTTTCCCTTTTCTGATATCCCTTGGGTTCTTTTGAGGTTTGTGGATATGTAAATAACAGCAGCTTGTTTGGCTGACTCGGATGGCTTGCGTGTTACTTTGATGTTACTCTGTGTCACCCATATAGAAATACCTGCGGGGTCACCAAAAGGAGCTCTTGTGGCTTAGTGGGTCACAAATCGGGCTGCTAACCATAAAATTAGTGGTTCAAAACCCTAAGATTAGTGGTTCTGTGGGAGAAAGATGAGGCTTTCTGCTCCCATAAAAAGAGTTACAATCTGGGGGACACACGGGGACAGTTCTCGCCCTGCCCTATAGGGTTACCATGAATCAGAAGAACTACTTAGAAGTCAATTTGGCTTGGGGAAGGGTCGCCATCCATGGTGGACAGGATTCAGTAGAGCTTCTAGACCAGTGGTTCTCAACCTGTGGGTCGAGACCCCTTGGAGGCTCAAATGGCCCTTTCACTGGGGTCACCCGATTATAACAGTAGCAAAATGACAGTGATGAAGTAGCAATGAAAATCATTTTATGGCCGCGCGTCACCACAACACGAGGAACTGTATGAAAGGGTCGCAGCATGAGGAAGGTGGAGAACCATGGTTCGAGACTAAGACAAGGCAGCAAAGGCCAATCATTTACTCCCAAAAATTAACCGGTGAAAATCCTCTGGATCGTAACAATATGATCTTGTCCGACTGGCTTGTTTCGGACGCGTCCTCCAGAGGGATTGCTGGCTGGATGAGGACATTGTGTCTGGTGAAGTAGAGGTCCCCTGAGGGCGAGGGACCCTCCTGAGATGCGCTGGCACAGTAATCGATGCGACAATGGGCTTGGTCCTCGGCGTTGATGAAGAGGACTGGACAACTGTCCTTCTGCTGCCCAGCTGGTCACTTTGCGTCCGAGTCAAGTCGGTGGCAGTTGTGATTCTATCTCTCTAGAGCTCATTCAAAGCACGTGTCAGCTTCGTCAACTTCTGGACGGTTCGGGGGGCCAGATAACACATGTCCCAGTGGAAAAGTTAGTATGCACAATACATACAGAGCTTCCATAAAGAGATCATAAAAATACAAGCCATCCGAATGTGTCCAAAGATGCAGATGCGATTGGAAGTGAGTCATTCAAAGGAGGGGAAAAAATCTTTTTTTAACGTGAAACGGAAAAAAACAGGCATGTTGGATTTCACTAGAAGCCGGGGAAATAAAAAGTAAGTCAGAGTGACTTGCACTTTGCACTTATCAGATAGGTATCGTTAAAAGTAGGTTAAGACAGGGCTCGGTGCTGGCAAAGGTGTGTTGGAAAGAAAGGGCACTCCGTAGGTTGCGCCCACGTGGGAATTGTGGCCTATTCTTGCATTTTTGGATAATTCAACATGACAATACCTAGTTTAAATCTTGCATCTGAGACCCAGCCCATATAAATACATTTGCTGAAGACTCGTTTATAATGGAAATGAGATGAACTGGAAATAACCTGCCTGCCCTCAAAGGTGGAGTGGCTGAATCATCTAAATACATGCATTTTATGGGACATTGTGCAGCTATTTGAGATAATGAGTTAGATTCCTATCTACAGACCTAGAGGGATTCCACAATGTCCTTGTGGAAAGTTGTTTTGGTTTTCAAGTGAATTTTAGAAAATTGAAATTGTATGGTCTCAGGGATTTATTAAGAAATTCTGGGGCGACTTCTCCCCCGGACTCCTTGGTAGTCTGTCAGCGGGAGGCTCCTGTCGTCGTCCTTTCTTCTCCTCTCGCCCCACGAAGCCGTACGAGCCCCAGCATGCGTGAGTGCATCTCCATCCACGTCGGCCAGGCCGGTGTCCAGATCGGCAATGCCTGCTGGGAGCTCTACTGTCTGGAACACGGCATCCAACCCGATGGCCAGATGCCCAGTGACAAGACCATTGGGGGAGGAGATGACTCCTTCAACACCTTCTTCAGTGAGACGGGCGTGGGCAAGCATGTGCCCAGGGCAGCGTTCGTAGACCTGGAGCCTACAGTCATTGATGAAGTTCGCACTGGCACCTACCGCCAGCTCTTCCACCCTGAGCAGCTCATCACGGGCAAGGAGGATGCTGCCAACAACTATGCCCGTGGGCACTACACCATCGGCAAGGAGATCATCGACCTGGTCCTGGACAGAATCCGCAAGCTGGCTGACCAGTGCACAGGTCTCCAGGGCTTCTTGGTTTTCCACAGCTTCGGTGGGGGCACCGGTTCCGGGTTCACATCCCTGCTGATGGAGCGCCTCTCAGTTGATTATGGCAAGAAATCCAAGCTGGAGTTCTCCATCTACCCCGCCCCTCAGGTGTCCACAGCTGTAGTTGAGCCCTACAACTCCATCCTCACCACACCACCCTGGGGGTGATTAAAATCTAATCAGCGCACCATGTCTACACTTACAATTCAATGACATTTTCTATATGATACAACCAATTATCACTATCCTTTTCCAAAACGTTCCCGCACCATTAACATAAACCCAGTGCCCCCAAACACAAATAACCCCTATTCCCCTCCCCCCTGTCACTTATTCAAAAGTCACTACCATGGAGTTGGTTCCAACTCACAGCAAGGTAGGACTGCCCCTGTGAGTTTCTGAGACTAACTCTTTATGGGAGTAGAAAGCCTCATCTTTCTCCCGCAGGAAGGCTGGTGGTTTTGAACTACTAGCCTCCTGGTTAGCAACCCAGTGCCAAACCCACTCTGCCACCAGGGCTCCTCTTCCACCACAGGTGTCTACATATGTGCTCTATTTCAGGTGAAGTGAATTCCAAGTTGTGGCTTTACAGTTGGCATTTAATATGCTCCATGCCGTTGCAACATTATTCCAAAGCACCCCTCATGACGTGGGACTCTCTTATTGATGCTTCGTAATATCATTAACTAGTTTGTCCATAAGCAACGCTATTCTTTTCTGCTTTTCATCATTTCAAAAGCAGTACAGCAAACATCCCTTTGTTTATTGAAGATATGGGGAAAATAAAGCTTGAAGTTAACAAGAATCTCCTCTTGCCTGGACCCACGATCAATGCTCATGGAAGGAATCAAATAACTCGCCGCACTGGGCAGTGCCCATGGCCTTTTCAAAGCGTCAAAAAGTCACTTTGAGAAGAAGTCACTTCGAGGACTAAGCGGGCCTGCCCCGCGCCATGATGCTCTCAATCGACCCATATGCATGTGAAAGTTGGATATTGGATATGGAAGACCGGCCTGGAATCGATGCACTTTAATTACGGTGGTGGCAAACAATGCTGATAGAAAAAAACCCTTTTCCAGAAGAAAAATGTCTTGGAAGAGGGATGCCCAGAAGGCCCCTTGGGAGATAGGGTGGTCGGGTTTTGTCTCACTTACTTTGGACATGTTATCAGGAGGAAATGGCACCTGGAAAAGGGCATCATACCTGGTGAATTAGAAAACGCTCAAAAATAAACCAACCAACCACAAACCTCACTGCCACGGAGTCCATTCCAACGCATAGCAACACCATAGGAAGGGAGACGGTCAGCAACAACAAGGAAAATCCTCAACAAAATGGAGCAGCACCACGGCTGCAGTAAGGGGCTCACACACAGCAACCATTGCAAGGACGATGGAGGACTGGGCAGTGTTTCATGCTGTTGTACACCGGGTTACTACGTGTCAGAAGTGAATTGCCAGTGAGTGTCAGTGGGATCAGGCATGCAAGACCCAACACAAAAATCATACCAATGTGATTTGGAGGTGGGGGGGCACGGAGTAGAGACCCAAAGCCCATCTGTACACAATTGGACATCCCCTTACAGAAAGGTAACAAGGAAGAGATGAGTCAGTCAGGGTGCAGTATAGCACTAAGGAAACATATAACTTCCCTCTAGTTCTTTACAGCTTCCTCACTATCATGACTTCAGCTCTACCTTACAAATCGGATGAGAGCAGAACATGTACACTGCTACAGATAAGAACCCAAAACATAGAGAATCCAGGACAGACAAATCCCTCAGAACTAATAATGAGAATAGAGACACCAGGAGAAGAAAGGGGAAATCGATCACAAGGACCAACATATAATTCCCTCCCAGGGGGATGAATAACAGAAAAGTGGGTGATGTAAGATATGAAAATAATAATCTATAATTCATCAAGGGTTCATGAGGGAGGGAGGGAGGGTAGGAGAGGGAGGCAAAAAATGAGGAGCTAGTATCAAGGGCTCAAGTAGAAAGACAAGGCTTTGAAAATGATGAGGGCAACCTATGTACAAATGTGCTTGACACAATGGAAGAATGTATGGATTGTGATAAGAGCTGTAAGAACCCCCAATAAGAGTATTTAAAATAAAAATAAAATGTGATTTAACTATTGAAGTGTATGCTCTGTGAATATTATATCAAGAAAACAACTGTAAAAAGAAAAAAATTTAATTGCCAGCACCCAACAATAATAATCCATTCTATAAATGATTCCATGGGGTTGTTGTCAGAGGAAATAAAGAAAAGCCACTGCTTTGTAAACTGAACAGCCACGTTTAAAACTGATTCCATGTCGGGGCCATAGTAAATACAATGCCATTATCGCAATAGCACCACCCTGTGCCACACTCCCTGCCCTACAGCAACCCTTTAGGACAGAGCAGAATGGTGCCTGTGGGTTTCCAAGACT
Source organism: Tenrec ecaudatus (assembly GCF_050624435.1). Taxonomy (NCBI): domain Eukaryota; kingdom Metazoa; phylum Chordata; class Mammalia; order Afrosoricida; family Tenrecidae; genus Tenrec; species Tenrec ecaudatus. The sequence continues at coordinate 21,041,108 of NC_134530.1, forward strand.
TTAGAGCTTTAGAGGAGCGGTTGGTGGTTTTGAACTGCTGACCATGTGCTTAGCAGCCCGATACTTTGCTCACGGTGACACCAGGGCTCCCTCTGTGCTGTGCATGGCACACTATGAAACCAAAGCACACGTTGGTTACTGTTACCTCTCTTCTGTGCCATTTCCTTCTCTCATTTGCTCAGTCCAGCAGCCCCATCAGGTAGACACGGCTGGGTGTCCAGCTTTAATGATGAGAAAACAGAGGCTAAAGAGTGGGAAAGAGCACACACTTGGGCATCAGACAGTTCCGTATCCTGGCACTGCCATTCACCACCTCTCTGCCCTTGGACCGGTCCCTTTGGCTCACGAAAGAAGCTACCATTTCCCTGTTTGAAAGATGGAATTCAAACTCTTTTGGAGACCAGCCCTGAGGTTTAGCGTTAAAACCAGAGCATTCCTGGGGCACCATGATCAATCCATGACAACTCCCATTAGCAACAGGGAAGAATTTCATCTAGACTCATCTGTTCGTAATTGGGGGTGCTCCAACTCAGATCAGCAGTTCAAACCCACCAGCCCGCTATGCAAGAGAACACGCTGGCAATCTGCATCGATAAGGATAAAACCCAAACAAGCCAAACCATCAAATCCATTCTGACCCACGGCAACCTGGAAAGATAGCAGAGACCTTCCCCCCTACGGAAGGTCCAAACTCACTACCTTTGGGTCAATTCTGATTCATAGCAGCCCTTTAGGATCTGGTAGGACTGCCTGTGTGGGCTTCAGAGTCTGCACACCTTGATGGGAGCAGAAAGCTTCATCTTCCTCCCAAGAATGAGCTGGTGGTTTCAAACTGCCAGCCTTATGGTTTGCAGCCAAGCCTGTAACCTATGAGGCCACAAAGTGCTTACGGGGCTGTCAATCTTTAGAGAAACAGATTAACTACCACCTCTTTCTTTCACAGAGCAGCCGCTGTGATCAAACCACCAACCTTGTAGTTTGCAGCCAAGCACCACTAGGGCTCCCTCTGTAAGTACGACAGCCTTGGGAAGCCCGTGGGGCAGTTCTCTTCGTCCCTGTGGCGTCCCTAGGAGCCAGGTGGTTTTGCTGAATCAACAAGCCAATTGGTTCCAAGTTGTTTTCTTCTTCACAGCCAGCTGAACCCCTTCGAACTCCCAAACCGCACAGGTGCCAGACTCAATTTTGTAAACATCCAATTTGTTTTTCCATAGTCCAAAGGGAGAATTGGTTGTTTGCTTGTTTTTTTAGTTTAGGGCACCCATGAGCATAATGTGGTTTGTTTTGTTTTGAGTTATAATTAACATCCTACAAATTCAATGGTTCAGTCATATCCAGAGGGGCTGTATAGTTCTTGTCACAATCCACTTTGTGGCTTTCCCCAACCCCACCCCTTATTTTACACTTAGATGTTGATTCCTCATTTCTCCCTCCCCCCCCTTCATGTCTCCAGGTAATCATTAATCCCATTATTATCTTACTATTTCCTTCGATCCCAGTTTCCCTAAACAGATGGCTATACAAGAGTGGGGCAGACACCAGGCAAGGATCCATCCACAATGGTCATACAAAAGCAGTAGAGACCTCAATCTACCTGAAAGCAGAGAATATTGAAAGTTTAGGATCAATTCACGATGAGTCCGTAGCGAGATCGAATTACACGACACTACATTCCAGCCTGAGCTCAGCAGTAGCTAAAATCCCCTTTACAATCCTCATCATCTCATATGGGGGCTATTGTCATTTCTAGCCAATGCATTGGGGAATCTCTGGAGGCTCGTCCCACGTAGTGACTCTGTAATTGGATACCAGTAACATCTACAGTTTTCTAAAATCTGGGTTATTTAAGGATCGGGTTACTGGCACCAGGCCCCTTTCCAGGTTTGGATAGTCTGATTAGTTATCTTCGGATCTCACAGGTTGATGTGCTTCCCCCGTGCTGACTCCCCGATTAGATGGTTGCTTGCTTTGAGATACGCCTTTAAGATTTCAGACGGGCACCATCTAGTTTCTTCACCACTCTTTGTCATGAGCGTAATGTGAACGCTGGCGGAAACCTTTGGAAAGGGACGGAGGGACTGGTGCCCAACTTGAGTCAAGTACTCGGTGCCATGGAGTTGTACGTGTAGGAATGGTTCCGGTGGCAAATGGTTTGTTGTGTATGTGTTCATCACAATTTTTCAAAATGTTTTTCATAGCTCCAATAAACAGGATCTTAGTAACTTAGAGCCAGCTTTACAGGCCCTGAGAGACTTCCTCTAACAGCACTAGCCCTAGATAGCATGAGTCCAGTAGTAATAAGGACCCTTAAGCAGCCGCTGTCCTCCAAAGCCTTCTGGCTCAACTCCCCGCTTGCCTACATATTGACACCTCCCCCCCCAGGCTCACATAAGCCCGTACCTCCTCCTCAGGTCTTCTTCCCCTTCTGGGTCTCCTGCTGGCAGTTTGTGCTCAGCTACTGAGCCACAGGTGGGCTGTGGGAACCCACCCAGGAGCACTGCTGAAGAAAGGCCTGGGACCTGCTCCCTTAAAGATGACAGCCCAGAAAATCCTGGGGGGCAATTCTGCTCTGGGGTCAGCGTGAGTCAGAATCCACTCAAGAGTAGCAAGCTCAGTGTTTCACGTTTGCATTTGTTTTTTAAATCCTCTTCCGGTGGCCTCCTCTGGAAGCCCTCCTGCTGTGAGAGCTGCCCTACCCCCGTGTGACTACGTGCATAGCGGCTTGTCTACCCCTTCTATCTCGCAGTCCCATCTCTTTCCTTGGTCATCCCTGAATGCCCTCAAAGTCCCTCTGCTGGTGGGCACTGACACCAGAAGCCTCCCTTTCCAGAGGCTGTCCTTCATTGGGGGGTGCTTTCTGTGATTCTAGCTACAGAGTTCAGCCAGGGCCCAGGCTGGCACATCAGGTCCGCGACCTTGAGTCTCACAGGCGGTGGTGGGTTTTCCATCATGCCTTTCCCTTACATACAGATTTGCTGCCCACCTTGTCCACTCAGCGCTAGACCCGGAGAAGTAGCCAACCTGGTGGATGCCTTGCCCTAACCCCTCCCGAGTGCCGTCTTAGAGAGGGAAGACAGAGGTCCTGTGGGGATCCTTCTACAGGCAGCAGCTGGCCAAAGACCACCAGCAGTCACAAGGAGCTCGGAGCGAGGCCCACAGAAGGAACCCACCAAGCTGCAACGCTGGTTTGGACTTTTCGCCAGCATGGCTGTGACGGAATGTGACTCCTGGCCTGTAAAGGCACTCGCGCGTGGCATTTTGTGTGGCAGTGCTGTGAAACGAACCCCGGTCAGGGAGTGGATTCTGACTCCTAATGACCCCGCAGGGCCGCCAATCTCTACAGAAGCAGGAGACCTCATCTTCCCAAGGAGCAGCTGGTGGGTTTGAACCGCCCACTTTTCAACCACATCGTGACCAAGCCCTTTCACCTCTGCACGACTGGGCTCCTTCTACAAAACAAAAACCAAACCAAACTCACTGCCACCAGGGCCAACCTGTCCGGGCACTTCCAGGGCAGGGCTCCAGTCAGGGCAGGGTGAGTGCTTTAGGTCTGTCAACAGTCATTGGCATTCCTTGGCTTTTAGGAGGGCCCTCGTATGATATCTTTCTTCCCACTGTGTGTGTGTGTGTGTGTGTGTGTGTGTGTGCTTCTGTGTCGATTCTGCTCATTGTATAACTCAGAAGTGATTAGGTTTAGGACCCACCTCTACCAGTGGTCCCTCATTGACAACAAAAATCCCTCTTTTCAAACAGGGATAGAGTCACAGGCACAAAGGTTAGGACTCCAAGATACGTTCTGTAGGGATGCAGTTCAACCGCAACAGAGGGAATTGCAGCCACCATAACCTAATGGGTACAGGGGACTCCAGATGAGCACAAGACCCCCATGACTGCTCCATCTCCTTGCCCCTCCCCACCACCACCACCCCCAAAGAACTTGTCACCAGAGACGAGAGTGAAAACAAAATAATTAGCACCCTCTTCCTTAACAAGGTGCCTTGGGGATGGAGTCTCCCAAGAGCCTCCCAATTATAAGCATCCTGCTTTGTCCATGCCTCCCGGCTAAGCTGCCCAGGCTGGGGGGGCACACACATTAATTCTTCTCACACACAGAAGACTCAACCCAACCGTCACAGCTGAGTGGTCTCCCCGTGCCCTTCTTGGGGGTTTAGTGGCTGAACCTCAAGGTTCTCTGGAAGCTGGTGGAGGAGGAACCCTGCTTAGACCACCCTCAGGGTGAGGTTACCTGGTAAGCCCGTGGTGGAAGGATGGAGAAAGAGAGAGATGGAAGAAGCTGAGGCCAATTCTAGATTCTCTGCGTGAACCAAGGCTGGTCTTTGCCTATAGAAGCCTTGGTAGGAGGTGCAGTATGGCACCGATGAAACATGCCACTTTCCTCTAGTTCTTTAATGCTTCTGCTCCCACCTCACCATCATGATCCCAATTCTACCTTACAAATACAGCTAGACCAGAGCATGTACAGTGGTACAGATAAGAGCTGGAATCACATGGAGTCCAGGACAGATAAACCTCTCAGGACCATGAGAGTAGCCAAACCAGGAGGGGAAAGGGAAGGTGGAGTAGAAAGGGGGAACCGATCACAAGGATCTACATATAACCCCCTCCCTGGGGGACAGACAACAGAAAAGTGGGTGAAGGGAGACATCGGACAGTGTAAGACATGAAAAAATAATAATTTATAAATTATCAAGGGTACGGGAAGGAGAGAGGGTTGGGGAAGAAGGGGCAAAAATGAAGAGCTGATAGCAAGGCCAAAGCAAATGTTTTGAGAATGATGGCAACAATGTACAAATGTGCTTGACACAATGGATGGATGGATGGATGGATGGATGGATGGATGGATGGATGGATGGATGGTGATAAGAGTTGTACGAGCCCCCAATAAAATGATTTAACAAAGAAAAAGAAGCCTTGGTAGGGTCCCTAGGAAGACCTCCTGAGGCAGGACATGGGAAAGAAAAGGTATCTTGTTGTTGTCTGTTGCCATGGCACCTGCACTGACGCTCGGTTACCTTGCTTATAACGGGATGAACCATTGCTCAGTCACGCGGCGGCTCCATGACCGCTGGGACACCTAAGTTTATTGGTGCGGCTCTCGCGCCGGTCTACCTCATGGAAGGTTTCTCTCACCTATGCTGACCCTCTACTTCACCAAACATGACGTGTGGGTTGGTTTTTTGTTCCTGGTGACAGGCCCCCTTCTAAGAAACGTTCTGCATCCATTTGTTCTAAGAAACATATTTTTGATCTGGCCTTAAGGGACCTTAAAAAAACACAAGCCATCGTAATGATTCAGACCCCTGCTGGGCCCCGTGTGTCCTAGAGTGGACCCACGGTCTGTGAGGTTTTCTTAGCTGTCGTCTGTCTCCGAGGAAGTGAATCAGCCAGCCTTTCTGCCACGTGGCAACTGGGTGGGTTCAAACTGCCAACCTTTAGGTTAGCAAACCTGTGTCACCCAGGGATCTTCAACCTTCATAAAAGTCCCTTTATAACGGCGGCTCTCAACCTGGGCATTGACCGTCCCTTTCACAGGGGTGGCCCAATGCATAATAGTAGCAAAATGACAGTGATGAAGTGGCAATGAAAGTCTTTCTATGGTTGGGGTGTCACCACCACATGAGGAACTGTATGAAAGGGTTGCGGCATGAGGAAGGTTGAGAACCACTGATTTAGAATCTCCTTCTACCGCCATGGGTCCTAATCCTCATAGAGGTTATTCAAATCTCTCTCTCTCTCTCTCTCTCTCTCTCTCTCTCTCTCTCTCTCTCTCTCAGTCACCCATATCCTTTCCTACCCATTCCCATCTAGTCGATTCCAACTCATCCCAACCCTACAGGACAGGGTAGAACAACCCCTGTGAGTTTCCAAGACTGTAATTCTTTACAGGAGTGGGGGTGGGGGGGAAGTGTCTTTCTCCTGAAGAGCAGCTGGTGGTTTTGAATGGCTGACTTCACAGCTTAGCAGCCCAGTGTGTAACCACTAAGCCACCAGGGTGCCTTCCTTCCACTTTCAGACCTGCCTACATGCTCTCCCATTTGCATCCCATCCCACCTTCCATCTTTCCTGAAAGGCAGAGAGATAAGAATTTTAAATACTTGTCGTTGAATATTTTTCCTTAGGACACGCTGACAGAACAGACCTTATTTATGAAATACTTCACCCCAGTAAGGAACATTTAGCAGGAAACAGACTGCTTTGTTGTTATTGTTGTTGTTGTTGTTGTTGTTAGTTGCCATCTTGTTGGTCCGACTTCTAGAGTCCCCAGGCACAACAAACGATCTATTGTTGATCAAGTTGCCGTGATTCAAGGGGCTCTCATCAGCGTATTTTCAGAATTAGATGACCAGCCCTTTCTTTCTGGTCTTCCTTAGTCTGGAAGTGCTGATGGAGGCTAATTGGCCTTGTAGCACCCCATAAGCCTCCACTGACAGGTGGTGATTGTATATGGGGTCCATGGGCTGGGATCAAACCTGGGTCTCCAGCAGGAGGGTGATAATTCCACCACTGAGCCGCCGGTGGTGTGTAAGCAAAGTGTAAGAGAGTCAAAATACATCTAGGTTCAAATGAGAGACTAACGCTTGCAAGCTGAGGGCCCCGGCATCTTCTCTGACTCACAGTCTGGCTCGCCCCCAGACCGGTTGTTATGAGAATTACTCACAGATACAGACCCCCTAGGAGGACTCTCAATCGCTTGGATCCATGCCCAGCAACCATGGAATCAACAGTGAAGAAATCAAACTTGTGCGTGTGACAAGTGTACTGCAAAATATCTCTTTAAAGAAAGACAGCACTTCAGGCATCAAAGAACAAAAAAATCCTATCATTGTGAATAAGGGGGAGTGTGGAGTGGGGACCCAAAGCCCATCTGTAGGCAACTGGACATCCCCTTACGGAAGGGTCACGGGGAGGAGACGAGCCAGTCAAGGTGCAGTGTAGCAACAATGAAGCATACAACTTTCCTCTAGTCCCTAAATGCTTCCTCCCACCCATCCTCCCCCACTATCCTGATCCCGATTCTACCTTACAAATCAGGCTAGACCAGAGGATGTACACTGGTACAGAAAGGAACTGGAAACACAGGGAATCCAAGGCGGATGATCCCTTCAGGACCAGTGGTAATATTGAGAGGATTGAGGGAGGGTGGGGTAGAAAGGATGAACTGATTACAAGGATCTATATATAACCCGCTCCCTGGGGAAGGGACAACAGAAAAGTAGGTGAATGGAGACGTCGGATAGTGTAAGATATGACAAAATAATAATTTATAAATTCTCAAGGGCTCATGAGGGAAGGGGAGGTGGGGAGGAAGAGGGAAAAACGAGGAGCTGATGCCAGGGGCTTCGGTGGAGAGCAATTGTTTTGAGCATGATGAGGGTAACGAATGTACAAATGTGCTTTATATAATTGATGTATATATGGATTGTGATAAGAGTTACATGAGGCCCCAATAAAATGGTTTTAAAAAAGAAAGACAAAAATAAAAAAATGTTTTAAAAGAAATAAAGGCATCACTTGGAGGACTAAGGGCCCCTGGCCCAAGCATGGTATTTGAAGTCAGCTCTAAAGCTGGGTTACACATAAGGAAGGCCAGGGAAGAATGGATGCCTTTGAATCATGGTGCTGGCCAAAATAGGAGTGAGTATACCACAGACGGCCAAAAGAATAACAAAACCTGTCTTGGAAGAGATCCTTACCTGGCTTGTGTGGATGCAGGTAAGAATCAGCCTTTCAGAACTTTATGGTGAATGGGGAGCTGATATCAGGGGCTCAAGTGGGAAGAGAATGCTTTGAAACTGATGATGGCAGCATATGTGCAAATGTGCTTGGCACACTGGAGTTGTGATAAGAGATGTAAAAGTGCCCAATGAAAGTTTTTTTTTAAACCTTTATGGTGGCAAAATAGATGCAGTGAAGCATGTGATGATGGTGAGATTTCGTCTCACATGCGTAGGACATGTTGTCAGGCGAGGCCTGTCCCTGGAAGAGGACATCATGCTTGGTAAAGTAGACAGACAGCAAAAAAAGAGAAAGACTCCCCGTGAAATGATTTGGCACGGTGGCTGCAGTAATGCAGTAAAGCTTAATAACCGTGGTGCGGATGGTGCCAGGCTGGGGAGCATTTCTCTGTTGCACTCTGAGTCAAAACCGCCCGATGGCACCCAGCAGGAGAAAGGGCTCCACACCACGCAGATCTTGTCTTTGAGTTCTCCGGACGTGCTCTTTGCAATTGCAGTGAGGTAACATATATATAACAGAATATTCGCCGATTCAACTATTTTCATGTTTACAATTCAATGTGGATGAGACTGACCAGCGGAACAAATCATCACATTATTCCACTACGATGAACAGAAATGGAATTCCTCCTAAGCCAAACTCACCCCGCCCCCCACCACCACCTCCTTCCCATTCACAAGTGCAGTGTACTTGAATCAAATCTGACTCACAGTGACCCTATGGACAGAGTGGAACCATACTTTGGGTTTCCCAGGCTATAAATATTTAGGGAAGCAGAAAGCCTCATCTTTCTCCTATGGAGCAGTTGGTGGGTTCAAACTGCTGATCTTGTGGTTAGCAGCCCAGTGTGTAACCCACAATGCCACCAGGACTCCTCTTCCACCTCTAGGAACCACTAACTCTGCTTCCCGCAGGTTCGCCTATTTCATGTCAACAGCTGGCTTTCAGAGAGGTACAACTAACCGGGTAAGAAATTAGTCACGCAAAGAAAAATTCCTCTCTCACCTGAAAGAGGCAAGAATAAGATTTTGCAAGACTATGGTGTTCCGTCTTCTCCAGGTCATCTATTTATTATAAGAGAAACTGATATTACTGGGGCCTGCAGTTTTCCATAAATGTTCCCTAGGTAAAATAAAGAATGCAGACTTGCTTTTGAAAGCAGTAAGTAGCTTGAATAGATGCAACTAGAATTCTGCCTTTCCAGGCTTTTAAAATTGTATTGTGGTGAAATATACATGGCCTAGCGTTTGCCGTTGTAACCATTCTAAGTGTGAATTCCGTGACATTCAATACGTTTCACTGCGTGGTAGATTCTTCATCGCTATTCCTTTCCAAATGTCGTTCATCTCCCTACCGGAAACTCTGAGGGAGAATGGTGAGGCTTTCTTTCGCTCTCTTCAAGTCTGACAGCCTCCGAAAGCCCAGGAAGCAGCTCCCCTCTGCCCTAGAGGGTTGCTATCAATTGAAATCAAGTGCATGGCAGTGGGGTCATGCAAACAGAAACGCTGTTCTAGATAGTTCAAGAGGGGACATTGTGTGCAGGCGCTGAGCTCTTAGTTGCTAACTAAAAGGCCAATGGTTTGTATCTGCAAGGCTCTCTGCAGCGCAGAGACTTGACAGTGTGCTTCCGTAAAGAGTACCCTCTTAGCAAGCCTATGGAGCCGTTCTACTCTGTCCTGTAGGGTCCCTGTGATGTGGAATCGACTTGACAGGACTAAGTGGGACCGTATACTATTTACCCTTTGGGATGGGTTGACTTCACTCAGCACAAGGTTGACTCGTCTTGTAGCATGCATCAGAACTTGAGGGTGCCAGCATAAAATATCCCGCTGTAGGCTTGCAAACCAAAACTCAACCCACCACCATCGAGTCAATTCAGAGTCATAGCGACTCTGTTTAGCAGTGTTTCCCAAAGTGGGCCATGACACCCCCAGGGGGCGCTAGAACGATGGTGGGGGGGCTGGACTTTAAAAGAGAATGCCTACACTTCATGCTGAAATATGAGATGAAGTACAAATGTTTTTAATTGTTGGGGGGAACTGAGCAATTTGTTTAAAGGGAGAGGTAGGACAAGTAAGTTTGGGAACTTAGGAACTAACAGCCTCCTCTTTCTCCCACAGAGTGGGTTTGAACCTATAACCTTGCAGTTAGTAGTCCAATGCTTACTCACAGTACCACCAGGCCTCCTTTGCATGTGCACATCCTATTGGGTGCATTCATTCATCCATCGAAAGACACTTGAGTGGTTTCTACATTGTCCTCTTGTCAACAGCGTGGCAACGAGTCCCTGCTTTCAGGTCTTCAGGACAGGTCCCCAGGATGGGGGTGGCTGGGTCGTGCAGTCTTGCTACTGGTCACTTGTTGAGGAACCCCCACATGGCTCTCCACAGAGCTCAATCAGTTCACATTCCTACCCCAAAGGAACAGAGTTCCAGTTGGCTCCACGTCCTCACCAACGCTTGTGTTGTCCTTCTTTTATTCGTATTTTTTAACTATTTTTGTTGTGAATGAGGTGGGCTTGTTACAGTGCAGATCATGAATTTTGTAGTCAACAGTTTCAACTACTTATCAACACTGACCTCTCCCCCCCCACCACCACCCGACCCCTCCCCTCGCCATAGCTTGCTCTACCCCTTCCCCTTTAATTGCTCTTCTCCCTCTTGTGGACTACCTTCCCTTTCACCCAAGTAACACCCATCAACCCTCTAGCCTTTGGGTTAGCCCCTTTAGGCCCCTCCACTGGGTAACCAAAGTTCGTTCTCTTTGGCATGGAACTCTGTCTTGGTTGGGTTTTTGTTTGCTTGCTTGCTTGTTTTCCTCTTTCTTCTTCTCGGTAGCTGTGGTCGCATATATGGTCTGCCCTTTTGTGGCTAACTAATGTCACCCAGCATAGTTTTCTCCAGCTTCATCCATACCATAAGACACTTTGTGATTTCACCATTATTTTTTAGGGATGCATACTATTCCACTGTGTGTATGTACCAAAGATTATGATGTGCCATTGCTATGGGCATTTAGGTTGTTACCATCTTCTTGCTACAGTGAATACTGCTGCAATGAACATGCTACAGTGAATTCTTGCTACAGTGAATACTGCTGCATATATCTGTTCATCCTATAACGGTTACTTCATTAGGGAATACTCCCAGCAGAGGTATTGCTGGATCATATGGAATTTCTATCACCAGTTGTTTGAAGTAGCACCAGATCACGTTCCATGGTGGCTGCACATATTTACTATTCCACTAACAGTGGGACTGTAATCTCCACACCCTCTCTAACATTTGTTGTTTTCTGGTTATTTGTTTTGTTTTGTTTTTTAATTTGGCTGCCATTGACAATATAAAGCAGTATCTCGTCGTAGCTTTGATTTGCATCTCCGGGATGGCTAGTGACCATGAGCATTTCTTCATCTGTGTGTCGGTCATTTGTATGTCATCCTTGGTGAACTGTCTGTTCATGTCCTTGGACCATTTCTATATGGGTTATTTGTCTTTTTCTTATAGCGATATTGCAGTTTTCTATAGATTTTAAAGAAGCATCCTTTGTCTATTGTGTCATTGCTAAAAAAAATTTTCCCTAGGCTGCAGGTTCACTTTTTACTTTTTGAGTGGCATCTTTTGATACACCTATGTGTCTTAGTTTAATAAGCTCCAGTCATTGATTTTGTCTTCCACTGTGTGTGTTTCGTTCGATAAAGTTGGTAGTGTGTCAACCAATGCCCTCCAGTAGGGCCCTTATGTTTGTTTCCATTTTCTTACTGATGGTCTTGATAGCTCTGCGATTTAAGTTTAGGTCTTCGATCCACCTTTAATTATTTTTTTTATCTATGGGGCGCGTTTTAGGTCCAGCTTCATTTGTCTGCAGATGGAGATCCAATTTTCCCAGCACCGTTTGTTGAAGAGACTCTTTCCACGTCATGTTTTTTAGCCCTTTGTCAAAGATCAGTTGTCCTCCAGACCCCTTAGCCCTCAAACCTAAGCAGTGGTCTGAGTGGCTGAAAGAGAAAAGGAGGAAAATTAAAACTGAAATGGATTTGGGGTCTTGTGAGAAACAAGTTCACTTCAAACAATAACAACACGCGCCCAAAGAAAGATCACTTGTCTGGAAGTGGATGGATCTATTTCCGGGTTCTCTACTGCATTCTTTGTATCTATCATTGTACCAGTGCCAGACTGTTTTAACCACTGTGGCTGTGTAACAGGTTCTGAGGTTGGGAAGTGAGAGGCCTCCTGTTTTGTATTTCTTAAGCAGTGCTTTGCTTATTTTGAGTCCTCTCCATATAAAGTTAGTAATCAGGATTTTTTTCAGTTCTTTAAAGAATGAAGTTCAAATTTAGATTGGAGTTGCATTTTATTTATAGATTGTTTTGGGTGGGATTGACAATTTCACAATGTTAAGCTTTCCTATCCATGATCATGGAATGTTCTTCCATTTATGTAGCTCTCTTTTGGTTTTTTAAAGTAATGTTGTGCAGTTTTCTTTGTACACGTCTTTTGTGTCTCTGGGGTGTGGCTATTGTAAATGGTATTATTTTCTTGATTTCTTTATCAGAACTCTCTTCATTAGTATACAGGAATACAATAGAATTTTGCATGTTATTCTTGTATCCTACCTGGTTATCAAATCTTTGCGTTGTTTCCAGCAATTTTACTTTTGCTGAGTTTGGTGGCTTTTCTATGTATAAAAATTATGTAGTCAGCAAATAATTAGCGTTTCATCTCTTCTTTGCCAGTTTGGATCCCTTTTATTTCTTTTTGCTGTCTCATGGTTCTGGTGGAGACTTCCGGCACAGTGTTGAATAATAGTAATGATTAGGGGCACCCTAATCTGGATTCCATTCATAGAGGGCACGCTTTCAGTTTTTCCAAATGAGAGATTTGGGCCATTTCTTTTGTTTGTTTGTCTTTTGTTTTTTGATATGGCTTTCACTGTGTTGAAAATTTTTCTTTCTATTGCTATTTTGTTGAGTGTTTTTAAATCAGGAATGGTTGCCTCTCCTGCATCGATTGATATGATCATGTGGTTCTTTTATTGTCTTTGCTTTTGTTTACATGGTGGATTCCAGTGATTGCTTTTCTAATGTTGATCCACTCTTATGCGACTGGTATGAATACCACTTGATCATGGTACTTGGGGGTGGGTCCTATTGGCCAGGATTTTGGGGGGAATTTTTGTTCTATGTCCAGAAGGGGAAGAAGATAGGACTTTCTGTTCCTGTAAAGAGTTACAGTCTTGGAAATCCACAGGGGCGATCCTATCCTGTCCTACAGGGGTGCTATGAGTTGGCATCAACTCGATATTGGTCAGTAACTTTCTATCTGGGTAATATCTTTGCCTGTTTGTGCGTGTGTGTGTGTGTGTGTGTGTGTGTGTGTCGAGGATATGCTCACTTCATAAAATGTTTGGGAGCTTACTGTTCTTTTCAATATTTTGGAACCATTTGTGTAGAATTCGTCTCACATCTTCTCTGAATTCCTGGTTGAGTTCCCTTGACTTTTTTTTTTAACAGTTTGATTGGCACTTCATCCACATATCATGCACATGGACTTATGTATGGTTGGAAGTTTAGAATGCCCTGATCTATTTCTTCTTTTGTTATGGCCTATCAAGGGTTTCTATATCAGCCCATGTTAATTTTGGCAAAGAATGCAGCTCTAGAAATGTGTCCATTTTATCTGCATTTTCAAACTTGTTGGAGTCCAGTCTTCCACAGCAATGTGCCCCTGGGTTTATATTTCATTTGGCTCTATGTGATATTGCCTTTTCCATCTCTAATGATTGGTATTTGTCTCTTCCTTTTCTTTGTTAAGTTTGCCAGTGGCCCATCGGTCCACTGTCTCTCATAGTAACCATACTAGTACAGGTGAAGTGTAGCCCCAGGCTTTTGATACAAATCTTACTTAAGTCTCAAACTGTCCAAGAAACGAAGAGAAGAATCCAACAGCAGCCTCTGGTTCTACAGATCAAAAAGGCTTAGGATGAGTTTAAGGTCTCTTTTTAAATAGATACAGAACTAAAACCAGGGTCAGACCAACTAGAATCTCCAATGGGTGGGTGAGAATATTTTATAACCTGCCTAAGCATTTGCATTTCTTTGCATCTTGCTCTCAAATATGCATTGCTGTGCTCACTGCTTTTTATATTAGTTCGTATCACAATGATATTTTAAAAACTCGGTTTTCTTGTCACAGTATTAGCTATGGAATAAGCACACAGCGGGCTTTCTTGCCACCAATTAAGAACTTAAGCACACCTTTGTTGTTTTAAAAAGCATCATGGTGGTTTAGAATTCTGCTACTAACCAAAAGGTCAGCAGTTCAAACCAACCCGGGACCCACCCTGCCAGAGAAAGATGTGCCTGTCTGCTTCTGTCAAGATTACAGCCTGGTAAACTCTATAGGATGGTCACTCGCTGTCTTATAGGGCCACTGTGCGTTGCAATCAGTCTTGATTCTGACTCAGTCCAAGAAAACCCAAAATCCTCACTTCCCTCACGTCAATGCCCACTCATAGTGACTCTGCAGGACCAGGTGGAACTGCCTCTGTGAGTTTCTCAGACTGTAACTCTTTACGATTGTAGGAAGTCCCATCTTGTATTTTTAATCATTTTATTGGGGACTCATACAACTCTTATCACAATCCATCCATCCTTTGTGTCAAGCACAGTTGTACATTCATTGCCCTCATCATTCTCAAAACATTTTCTTTCTGCTTGAGCACTTGGTATCAGCTCTTCATTTTTCCCCTCCTTCCCCGCCCCCACTCTCTCATGAACCCTTGATAATTAAAAATTATTATTACTTTGTCATGTCTCACACTGTCCGACGTCTCCCTTCTTTCTCCGGGGGAACAGCTGATGGGTTTTGAACTGTTAACCTTGCAGTTAGCAGCCCAACGAGCAACCACTATGCCACCAGGACTGCTCGTAACAGACACAGCTTATCATATTGATGACTAAAGCTTGAGTTTGAGCATCCTGGCCTGTGTCTCATATGTTTTATGTTCAACAAACTTAAAAAAAAAAAAACAGCTCTTTGGCATATGATGGAACCATGCATACTTTACTGAGTGTGCAGCCCCGTTTCCATGGGCAGGGACGGTTTCTCTGAAACGTGGTTGTTGGATGCCATCACACCTCTTCCCACTCCTAGCACACTATGGAATCAGAAGGAAGTACTGTCCAGGCGCATGCCAGCCTCGAAACCCTTGTGCTTGAGCCCATCACGGCAGCCACTGTGTCCATTCATTTCACGGAACGTCTTCCTCTTTCTCCCTGACCTTCTGTTTTAACAAGGAGGATATCCTTCCCCAGGGACCGGTCTTGCCTGATAAAATGCCCAAAGTAGGCAAGACGAAGCCTCGCCACCCTTGTTTCTAAGGAGTGTTCTGGCCGTACTTCTTCTGAGACAGATTTGGTTTGTTTTTCGTTTGTTCTTTTAGTAGTTTGTGGTACTTTCAATATTCTTCTCCAACACCATAATCCAAAGGCATTGATTCTTCTTCAATCTTCCTTATTGATTGTGCGACTTCCACCGCATAAGAAGTGGTATTTTAGGCACACCCTAATCTTCAAAGTGACAACCCTGCTCTTCGACATTGTAAAGAGCTCAGGGAAGTCGATTCACCCCTTTGGGTTTCCAAGACTGTTGACTCTTTGCAGGAGTAGAAAGCCTCATCTTTCTCCCAACACCCCAATAGCTTACCTTATTCCTGTTCTATTTCCCCCCTTTTATGTTCTTCCTTTCTTTCTTTTCCTACCTTTCCCTTCTCCCTCGCGTAGGCGATTATCTTCCAGATTGGCTAACTTTGGGTGCACTTAACTATTTGCCTCACCTAAGGACTCCATAGCTTAAGACCATGACGTTAAGGATCCACAGGGCTGTGACAGCACCCTAGAGGTGTCCACAGGACTAGAGCTGTAACCTCGTCTCCAACCCCCAGCTTCATGTTGCTCCCCATCCCCACCCACCTTTTTCCTCAGGCAACACAGGCTCTCTATGGAACCAGAAAACCGAACCACAGTGTCCGAATTCTTCCTTCTGGGGCTCTCAGAGAAGCCTGAGCATCAGCCCCTCCTCTTTGGGCTGTTCCTGCCCATGTACCTGGTCACCATCACTGGAAACCTGCTCATCATCCTGGCCATCGTCACCGACTCCCACCTCCACACGCCCATGTACTTCTTCCTCGCCAACCTGTCCCTGGTTGACATCTTCTTCTCCACCACCACGGTCCCCAAAATGTTGGCCAACATCCAGACCCAGAGCAGAGCCATCCCCTTTGCAGGCTGCCTGGTGCAGATGTACGCATTCCACTTGTTCGGCACCATGGACAGCTTCCTCCTGGCCGTGATGGCCATTGACCGCTTCGTGGCCATTGTCTACCCTCTGCGCTACTCGGTCCTCATGAGCCCCCGTGTGTGCGGGCTGTTGGTGGGGGGGCCGTGGGTGATCACCAACCTCCAGTCTCTGGTGCACACCTGCCTTATGGCCCAGCTGACCTTCTGTGCCGGCTCTGAGATCCCCCACTTCTTCTGTGACCTCATGCCCCTGCTGAAGCTCTCCTGCTCGGACACACACACCAACGAGCTGGTCATCTTTGGCTTTGGCATCGTCATGGGCTTCAGCCCCCTGTCCTGCATCCTTCTCTCTTACGTCTGCATCTTCCGGGCTGTGTTGAAGATCCCTTCTGCCCAGGGCAAGTGGAAAGCCTTCTCCACCTGCGGCTCCCACCTCACTGTGGTGTCACTCTTCTACGGGACCATTTTTGCCGTGTACCTGCAGCCCGCTTCACCCGCCTCCTCACAGAAAGACAAGGCTGCGGCCCTGATGTGTGGGGTGGTCATCCCCATGCTGAACCCCTTTATCTACAGCCTACGAAACAAGGACATGAAGGTGGCTCTGAGGAAGCTCTTAGGCAAACCAGCCCCCTCTCATTCCTAGGACAGAAAAGTGATTGGGTCTGTCGTTATCCAAGACCACCTTGGGGATGTAGAGACGGATCCCATCCCTTAGGGATTTCATAGTGCTCCCTAAATAGAATGTGCTGAATTCCTGGCCCTTATGGAGAAAAGACATCCCGGCTCTTGAGAATATTCCATGTGTGGTATTTCTATTAGGACAATGCTAGGGAACTAAGACACCCCCTCACACCCCTATGCCAAAGAGCTTAGAGGGTCTAAAAATAACATCATCAAGTCCATTCCAACTCATAACGACCCTATAGGACAGAGTAGAACTGGCCCTGTGGGTTTCCAAGACTTTTCAAGCCTTACAGAAGCAGAAAGTCTCCTCTTCCTCCCAAGGAGCAGCTGGGGGTATTGACCATCCCCATGTGTAACCCACTCCGTCACCGTGAGGGAATAAAAACCAGTTTCCATGGAGATGGCCGTGATTCACGGTGACCAAGTGTGTGTCCGAGTGGAACTGTGGCCCAGAGGGCTATCAGAGGCTGCTTTTCCAGCAGTAGATCACCAGGCCTTTCTTCCAAGGTGCCTCTGGGTGGGTGGGTTCTCACCTCCAACGTGTCCACTAGCAACCAGCTGTATTGACGATTTGCACCACCCAGGATGCTGGGAATTACTGAGCGGATGTTGTTGTTGTTGTTGCTGTTGTTGACAGGTGCTGTCGAGTCAGGTCCGACTCACAGTGACCCCCTCTGGGCACCAGAACAAATCACTACCCAGTCCAGTGCCATCCTCACAATTGTCCTTCTGTCAGAACCCTTCGCTGCAGCTCCTGTGTCCATCCTTCCTCTTTTCCGCTGCCCCTCTCCTTTACCGCGCATGATGTCCCCCTGCAGGGACTGGTCTCTCCTGACAGCATGTCGGAAGTCAGTGAGACTAAGTCTTGCTCTCCTTGCCTCGAAGGGGGCGCTCTTGTCTTCTTCCAAGACAGAGTGAATCATACTAGTTTGTCTAGGTCGATTGTGTCCTTAAAAATAAAAACACAGCTCCAAATCATGGTTACCCTCTGCTCAGGAGGACAAGTTGTTGCCCTGGCCTGCGCCATCTTTCCCACCACTGGTACGTCTGAGTCTATTGTTCCAGCATTGCGTCCACCCCAACGCATTAGGGTTCCCCTCGTCTCCCTCGAGCACTCCAACTTTACCAAACATGACAACCTTCACCAGAGTCAGTGTCGCAGGCTGGCGTTCAGAAGTAGATTACCAGACCTTTCTTCCCAGTGCACTTTCATCTGGAAAACCAACCCCCACCCACCACAAAAAAAAATCCGTGCAAACAAACTCCCTGCCGTTGAGTCCAATGGTGACTCGCTGTGGACCCTAAACGACAGGTTAGAACTGCTCCTGTGGGTTTCCAAGACGGGAACTCTTTGTGGGACTAGAAAGCCTCATCTTTCTCCCACGGAGCCATCAGTGGCTTCGAACTGCTGACCTTGTGGTTAGCAACCCAGAGGGTAACCACTGTGATACCAGGGACACTTCGCTGAAATCTCTCCACCCTGGGGGGCTCTGTTGGTATTTGAGATATGGATGGCACAGCTGCCGAGTCAGACAACACACAAGCCGCTGCAGCACCCCAACCAGATGGTGGTGGAGGCGAACAGGAGCCCGGGTGGCAGCGTAGGTTACACACACATTGACCTGCTAACTGCAGGGTCAGCGTTTCAGCGTTTGAACCTACCATGCTGCTCCACGGGAGAAAAAGAGGCTGTCTGGTCCCTTAAAGATAAAGTCTCTGAACTTTGGAAGGGGAAGTTCTCCTGTGGCCTATAGAGTCGTCATGAGTCGGAATCGACTTGATGGCAGCGGATGGGGGTGGAGGGGCTGGTAAGTGGTGCAAACGCAGGTTCAGAAATGTTTGAAGTAATTGAAGCGTACAGCCCTAGTGGCATAGTGGCTGATGCAATGGGCTGCTAACTAACCACAAAGTCAGCAGTTCGAAACCATCAGCTGTTGCCTGGGAGAAAGAGGAGGCCTTCTACTCCCGTAAAGATGTACAGCCTCAGAAACCCACGGGAGCCGGCTTACTTTGAAGGGGAAGCCCTATCTGATGGCTGCAAGTCAGAATCTGCTCCTTGGCAGTGCTTCTTTTCTGGTGGTGGTTGTGGTTGGAGTGGTGTTTTGTTCGGTTGTTTTTTACAGTTAGAGGATATGACCACCAGATGGCAGCAGGGCCATTTCACGCACAAAAATGGATTGACCGTATCTGCTTCAGAAATACTTGACATTGTAGCTAGTGGTCAAGCGTTTGGCTGCGCTCCTGAGAGTGGGCGGTTCGAAACCACCCGCGTCTGTTCTCCCGAACAGTGACTGTCTCAGAAACTCACAGGGGCAGTTCTACCTTGTCCTACAGGGTCGCTCCGAGCCAGTATTGCGTTTGGCAGTGAATCTGGTTTTCTTTGATTTGAGGCTGACCTCAAGAACCTGGCGCGTTTCCATCGGCGGCCTCGGGAGTGATCTTTGCCTGGGAAGGAAGGGTGCAAAGGTCCCGTGCCGCACGGGAACCTGGCTTGGGGGCGGGGAGTTGGCCCCCGGGTCAGTGGGAGCCAGGAGCAAGGTTTGAGGAGAGGTTCCAAAGGAAGATCTTCCAGGGACGCCTGCAGATGAACCACTCACCGCGGAGCCACTTCTGACGCTGGCGACCCCCGTGGGACCACATGAAACTGCTCTACAACATTTCAAAGGGTCGATGGCTGGGGGTCGCCCTGCGATCCACAGCTGTCGTTAGGAGCTGCCGACTCAATGGACCACAGAACGAAACGCGGTCCAGAATCTCCGCTGTGGAGAGTCAGCGAGCTTTTTTCTGTGCAGGATCGGATCCAACTGTATTTTTCAGCGTTGTGGTCTACATGGTGCTGTGTCTACTCAAATCTGCCCTTTTAGAATCAAAAGCAGCCATACAGATATGTCCGAAAAATAAGCATGCCCGTGTGCGAACAAATCTCATGGGTAGACGATGACATGTGATCGCATGTCATTTCATGTATCACAACATGTAGCCTTTTATGGCATTGAAACTACCCACACGGAAACCATCTGCCCAATGAGCAACTTCTATATGTCTCAGTCAGTGACATGGGTAACTGTTCCTTTTCCACATGGCCCCCACTACATTTACCATAAATGCAAGTCCCCTTCCCTCAAGCAAAATACCTCCCCTCCACTTGTGGCACCCACCCCTAATTGGGGGCTTCTGGGTATTTGTGGCACCACGGGGGTGGTTGCCAGGAGCCATCAACTCGGTTCCTCTGCACAACACAACAAAACACGGCCTGATCCTGCGCCATCCTCGCCATTGTTCTCATGTCTGAGCCCGGGTTTGCAGCCGCTGTGTCCATCCACGTCACCGCGGAGGACTAGCCAGGGTGAGTCACTGTGATTTAAACCGAAGCAGCTGGCACTTCAAAGCCCCCAGCTGCTCCATGGGGGAAAGACCCAGTGGTCTGCTTCTGTAAAACTTAGATCCTCTGAACCCCGCTTAGAGTCAGAAGCCCTGACTGCCCACAGTCACATGCAGTCGGTCCTTTTGTGACAGCCGGATGCCACTCGACGTTATGTTTTCAGGGTTCATCCGCGTTGTGAGTCGGGGGGACCTGTGGGGTCGAGGGCCCCCTAGAACCCACTATGCCCCTGAAACAGCCTCGGGTTTGATGGTTAGCTAAGAAGGGCTCATAGAATTAGAGAGCTGGCAGCTGAGACCGTGCGATCTTGGTCGTCTTGCGTCCCCGTGCTTAGCACACCATCTGGTATTTGTTTATTAGCCACTCCAGATAGCCCCTGCGGGAATGCGTGCCCGAAGAAGGAGGCAGTATAGCAGTCAGGGAGGGGGAAAGACCGGGCTTTCTACTCCCACAGGAAGTTCCAGTCTCAGAAACGCACAGGGGCAGTTCGGCCCTGGCCTGTAGGGCCACTGAGTCAGCACCGACGCGACGACAGGGCGCCTTTTGAGTGGTAGTGAGCCCTGGTGGTGGACGCATTGGGTTATGCTTCGGGTTGCGAACCAGAAGGTCAGCAATTCAGAAAGGTCACCAGCTGATGCTCAGGAGAAAGATGAGGCTCACTACGCTCATCAAGAGTTTTTTATCTGAGAGACCCCCCAGGAGAGTCTGCTCTGCCCTGTAGGGTCGCTGTGAGTCAGACTCAAGTCCATGGCAGTGAGTTTGTTTGTTTGTTGGGGTGGGGGGGGGCGGTGAGAGTGAAACTCTAGGAGCCAGGGACAGTCCGAGGTAGGTTGGGTTTGGACAGAGCTTTCTAATCGGCCAGAGGAAGTTGCTAGAGTTAGGAATGTAAACTCCCCTCCAACTCTCAGGAGGGTCCACTCCACCAAATTCCTGGCGTAAGTGTTTCTGGGGAAATCAAAGATAGGATGTTCTTCCTGAAGGCAGGAATACTGAGCTGTCTGTGGCGTCCTTTACTTTGGCAGCAACAGGAGGCGCTGAGTGCGCAAATAGTGGAGTACTCAGCTGCTAATCAGATTGCCTGTTTGAACCCATGCCGAAGCACCTCGGCAGACAGGCCTGGCAATCGTCTTTTGAAAAGTCAGAGCCAGGAAAGGCCACTGGAGCAGTTCTGAAACACATAAGGTCTCCATGGGCCGGAACAGAGGCAATAGCAAGGGGCAAAGAACACAGAAAGTGCCACAGACTTCCAGAAGTCCAGACGAATCTGTCTTGTAAGAAGTACAGCCTGCATGTTCCTTAGAAGCAAGGAACCCAGAGGTCAGCTATTCAAACCTACCAGTCACTTCATGGGGGGAAAGGGGGGGGGGCAGAATGTGGCGAGCTACTTCTGTAAAGATTTATAGACTGTAGAATGTGCACAGTTACAGAAAAGAGATCAAAGTTCCCGACACATGGAATCCAGGAACAGGAATGGGAGTAGTGATACCAGGAGGGTAGGGCGAAGGTGGGGAGAGGAAGGAAGAGGGAACTGATTACAATGATCGACACAGAACCACACACCCACGCGCGCGCACACACACCGGGATGAACAACAGAAACTGTGGGGGAAGGGAGATAGAGCGGTCTGTGTAAGATATTAAAATAATCATTTATAATTTATTAAAGGGTCACTAGGGTGGGAGGGGGGAAGGAGGGGGAAAAAGGAGGAACTGATACCAAGAGCTCAAATAGAAAGTAAATGTCTAGAAAATAATGATGGCAACATATGTACAAATATGCTTGACACAATTCATGTATGGATTGTGATAAGAACTGTAAGAGCCCCCACTAAAATGATTTTTTTAAGTTAATACCATGGGCTAATCAATGAAACTATTAATACAAGGTCCTTATGCTCTAGGGAGATGATCAATAAGATACTCTACCATAAATTAACAAGGATATCTCTAAGGAGAGTCAGAGGCAGATATAAAACATAGATTCAGGAATAGATTTGGGGCTCATACTTAATCCTAGATCCAACCTAAGAACAATTGGTTCTTATGACATGGCCCTGCTCAATCTCGCCCTCCTGCAGGAAACAGAGAAGATTTGGGTGCTACAGCAAAGTGTGATCAAGAAATTGGATGGTGCCTGACTATCAGATAGAATAGCATCTGGGGTCTTAAAGGCTTGTTTCCAAACAAGCAGCCATCTGTGTGAGACGTCAACTAAGCCCATAAGGAAGAAGCACACAAAAATCCATGACCCAAGGATTTAAAATTATGCGATCCAAATACAAAGGACGATTATAGAATTGGAGCATAAACTGTGAGCTGCGGTTGGCAGAAGGCAATGGATGATGTTCTACCAACGTACATCTGCAGGATCCACACCAGGAATAAGCTTCCGGTGATTTCCCTCTAACCATAATTGACGGATGGGAATAAACTAGTTACCAGACAAAGAGTACTGGAGACATGGCTCTAATAGACTACAATGATCCATCTGACTCAAAATCTTGCCACTTGATCTCCTGCTGACACACTCTGGGCTTGGTCCGGTTTTCAATAGTTTCTGGTTTTTGTATTTGGATTTATCTCTGTTGTATTTTGTCATTGTGGATAGCCTTCTTGAGTCTTTGCGATGTGGTCTTCTATGCTTTTCGATAGAAGAAACCCAGGATTGATGAACCTATAGAGACAACAACGAGAGTAAGAGTTCCTGGGGGAGGCGAGCAGTAGAGGGAGCTGATAATAATGAAAGAGTTCAAGAAAGGAGAAAATGTTCCAGAACTGATTTGGGTAGCGATCGTATAGTGCTGCTTGATGTACTTGAACTACGGAATGCTGTGCTATCTGGATTAGCTCCTCATAAAATGGTTTGGAGTGGGGGGCGGAAATACAGCCTTGAAAACCTGTGAGGCCTCCCTACTCTGTCCTGTAGGGTGACTGGGAATGGACTCCACAGTAATGCGCTTGGGTGGAGAGGACTGGGGGGGGGGGGTTCTTTTCTTTTTTAAAAAATTTAAATCATTTTATTGGGGCTCGTTGATTTGCTGTGGTGGCTCTCTGGTTCGGCGCTTGGCTTCGAACCAAGAGATTGGCGATTAGAACCCTCACTGCAGCTCCTGGGGAGGAAGACCTGAGCAGCTGCTCTTGGAAAGGTTCCAGCCGAGAAAACCCTGGGGGGCAGGTCTACTCTCTTGTGGGATGGAGTCGCTATGAGTCAGACATCAGCTCAGGAGCACACCTCAACATGACCCTACTCTAATCCTCCGGGCTTCCAGACTGCCTCTGTGGTAGAGGCCGCTTACCCAGACCCCAGCTTCATCACCAACGGTGCAGACCAGATCACAGGGGCCAAGATCACCCCCCTCGAACATCAAATGCGTGGTGGGGGATAATCTCACTCCACGTGCCTACTGTGTCCCATGGAAAGTTCAGCTTCCCTTCCCTGGTCAGTCCAGACTCCGTTCACCCCGGGCCAGGGTCAGCAGGTTCCCTCTCTACTTCTCAAGTCAGCTAACTGGGTGGCAGGACTCAGCTCCAGAGAAAGAACTAACTACCTTTAATCTATGGACTGCTCAGGGGGTCGGCACACTGCCCACACGACAGCCCTCTGTGGCTCTTTGGGGATGTGCATGCATCCCTGCAGTAAAATTGGGAGGTGGGGGTGGGAAATTTTCAAGGATAGGATTCAGGTCATGGTGATCTCATTTGTTTGTAAAAATATATTTGTGGTGCTCGAATCATAATGGTTGTGAGGGACAAGACTAGCTCTTCTGCTTCAAAATTTTGCCAACCGCTGATGCAGCAGATAAAAGGATACAACACCTAGGGCAAGATCTAGTGAGGCGGGCGGGGGGGGGGGGAAGGGGGAGGGGTGTCTCAGGACAGAGCTTCCCTGGTACGTACCCTTTCAAAGGCAAGGTATTTGCTCTCACCATCCAGAAAACTCCACTAAGGAGTTTTCCAAGGTCTTCCAAAGTCTTTCCTGGTCTCACCATGTGGCCTTAGAGATGGCACTAGATCCATAGAGGCTTAGTCAGCACCAGGCCCCCAGGTGGTACCCTTTGGTCTGTTCAGCCTCCGAGCATCGGCCTTAGGCACAGTCTGACTCTCCGGATCCAGGACCAAAGGCCTATGCTGTTTGCTGCAAGAGGTTTCCGCCCCTCGAAGTGCACCTGGCTGGTATGAGAGTACAAAGGGGCTTCTTTTTCTCAGCGTGGCATTTTACTGGGTGACTGTCTTAGTGATTGTGTTAGTCTGGGTAGACGAGAGAAACAAATCCAGGGAGACTCATATGTGTATCAGAAAGAGCTTTAATATAAGTACAATTGAATATTGAGAAAACATCCAAGCACAGTCCAGATCAAGTCCATAAGTCCGATATTAGCCCATCTGTCCATTACCAATCTATAAAGTCCTCTTCAGACTCATGAAACACATGCAATGATGCCAAATTCAGGAAGTTCACAGGCCAGTGGGTGGGAAGTCTTGTGGATCCAATGACATTGTAAGCATCTCAACACTGGCAGGGGTCTCCACGTGGCTTCTCCAGCACAGGGCACACACGGAGTTGTCTCAACAGCTGTGATGTCTCCTAGGGAGTCAGCAGAGAGAGTTTGTCTCCCGCCTCCAAGGAGGAGCATAGGAGTTCGCCAGAATCCTCAGGGAAGGTCACGCCCACACAGAGGCCTCATTGGCTATGACCTGATTGACAGACCAGACTCCCCACCTTCACTCGTAATCCTCTCAAATTGACAAACAATAGAACTCCCAGCAGTGAGCTTGTGCTGCTCTGCTGGCAGTACAAATGGAGGGCTTTTCACCAGCAGACATCTGTCCTCTCCCAGTTTAGGAGGAGGGAAGTCTGGATTCGGGCGCCAGCTTGCTCCAGGAGAAGAATCTCTGTTTCTGTTGGTCCTGGAGGGGGGAGGTTTTTGTTCATCGATCTTACCAAGGGTCTCAGAGGTATTCAGTTCAGGGATCTTGGGTCCAAAGGATGTACTCCGCTCTCAGCATTCCTTTCTTGGTGGTCATAGGTCTCTCAGATCATTCATTACCTACTCCCTTTCCTATCTCAAACTCCACAGACTCACCATACAACCCAACCCCGTAGCTCGAATCCTGTCTCTTTTGCAGAACTGGTTCTAATCCTGCCCCGTGAACATCACAGAGGTGAGGACTTACAAGACACAGGATAACGACCGGGACTCACAAAATGAAGGATAAATTCACAATACTAAGAAAGGCAGCCCAGCCAAGTCGCCCATATTTTGGGAGGCACATTTCAATTCACAACAGAGGCTCAAGGCAATTTTAGTGATTTGAACATGGAAGTTCAGAGAGGAACAGTGATTTCCCAAGGACACGCACTGGGCAGATGAGACACTCCAGCCCAGGCCAGTGAGAACGAAAATCTGATCCTTCCTTTATTCGAGATGCTGGATAGCCTCCCAGGTAGGGGACTTGTCCAAGTTACACGGTGCTTCAAGGAGCTCAAGCTTCGGCGAGGACTGCACTGAGTCCACATGGAAGAAACACGCCAGCTTGTGTGATCCAAAGACAACAATTACAAAATTCAAATACGACAAATGGAAAAGTAGCAGAGCCTAAATCAAAAATACCCGGTTTGTAGAAGGCTCTGGAGGACAATGGGAGCCCAAAACCCATCTACAGAATATCCAACCTGATTTAGCCACTGGCAGATTCCCACAAGATTCTTTTGTTCCATGACAAAAAGTGTCTTCCATAGCCTCTTAAATATTCATGGTGGTCTTTTGTTACCCATTATTTGTATTTTTATCTCTGTATTGTTATTATTTCATCCTTACTGATTGTTTTTGTTTCTGTTTTTTCATTGTTCCTGTGGGGGTTCCCAGGAAGGAGTAGATGCATAGAGATAAGAACTGACAAAGGGATTTATAGGGAGTGGGGGGGAAGAGGGGGTGATAGGAGGGTGAGGGAGCAAACAATGTATGTGGGAGGGGGGAGCACTCTCTAGAACTGATAATGATAACACAACTCATTGTAAAAATGATTTAACACTCATTACAAGGTAGGATATATAGCCCCACCACCACCCCTCAAAGGGAAGAATAACAGACATGTGGGTGAAGGGAGACAACGGGCAGTGTAAGTTATGAAGTAATATTAGCAATATATAATTGATCAACAATTCAGAAAAAGAAAAGTTTATACCAAGGGCTCAAGTAGAAAATGTTTTGGAAATGGTGATGGTAACATATGTACAAATATAGTTGATATAATTGATGTATGGAATGTTATAAGAGCTGCAGGAGTCCCCCAGTAAAATGATATAAAATAAAAATGGGTTAACCATTCTAAAATTGATTGTGGTATTGAGTGTACAATCCTTCTTGTTATGATTGAACTATTGAATTGTGTGATATGTGGATTAAATGTCAATAAAACTGCTAAAAAGAAGAAGAGGAAGCAGAAAAGGGCGCAAGCTCTGCTCCTATGGAAGGAACCAGGTGTGTGGAATGTGGTGTGGAGGGCTAAAGGTGGACAGATTGTAAAGTAGCCAGAAAGTCACTAAGAGTCACTAAAGGTTGGTCTGTAGGGGAAAGTCCCAAAATGGCTCTGTGAGCCTTGCCTTTCTTGTCTCTCGCTCTTTGATCATCGGACCAGTGTGCGGCTGCCTTGCTTGTTTTGTGCCTCAAATTTACAGGCCACACTACCTTTGGGACGCCTAGCCTGTGGACAGTGTCACTGTAAGTTGAGGTCCCTTTAAGACCACAGGATTGGAATTTACATCTCTTGAGCTAGCGACTGACTGTTGGTGACCTGGCTGACAGTTGGTGACCTGCCTTGCTGTTTGCTCCCTGTGCTTGGATAGCCTAGCTCTCTCTACAGAGGACTACCTGGTGGCCCTCAAGACTTGAAGGGCTGCCAGTGTCTCACAACTCTCTCACGGGAGTGAGTTTCGCTGAGCCATTTGTACTGCTTTATAATTTAACTGTTCATTTCTTGTATTATATATCAATCTGTTTATAATTTAACAGTTCATTTCTTGTGTTATAGATCTATCTTTACAAGCTTTTCTCTTGTGAACTGTTTTGTTCTGTTCTTTGTCAGTGGTTTGTTTTTGTTGTTTTGTTGTCTGGTTGTATACTGTTGCTTTGTTTTCCTCTGTCTAGTTTTCGTGCATGTTAGTGACTCCACAGGTCTGTCTGAATAGGACAGGCTGGATGAACTATCTGGAGGAAAAACAAGAGGACCGACAGTTCCGGGGGGACTTGGGGTGGGGGGGTAAGGGGGGTAAGGAAGTGGTGTTAACAAACCCAGGGACAAGGGAAAAACATGGGACCCCAAATGGTAGAGAAGTGGGAGTGGCAGGCCTGGTGGGAAATGATCAAGGGTAAGGTTGCTTAGAGAAGAGGTATACTCTAGCCCAGGTGGTGATGAAGCATGGTAGTAGGGCAGGAGGAAAGTCAAGGGAGATGGAGGAAAGAGCTAGGAGTCAAAGGGCATTCATGGAGGTCTAGACAAAGACATGTACATGCAAATATATATAGGAGGATGGGGAAATAGATCTATGTGTCTATATTTATAGGTCAAGTATTAAGGTGGCGGAAGGACCTTGGGCCTCTACTCAAACACTCCCTCAATGCATGAATACCTTCTTTTATTAAATTGGAACTCTATGATGCTCACTCTCCTGACACAACAGCTGGAGCCAAAGTGGGTGAACAAGTAAATGTGGTGAAGAAAGCTGATGTTGCCCGGCTATCAAAAGAGATAGTGACTGGGGTCTTAAAGGCTTGAAGATAAACAAGCGGCCATCTAGCTCAGAAGCAACAAAGTCCACATGGAAGAACACACCAGCCTGAGTGAGCGAGTGGTCCCAAAGGGATCAGTTACCAGGCATCAAAGAACAAAAAATCATATCATTGACTGCACACCTCCATGATAGGATCGCTGAAGACAAATGGGTGCATAAGCAAATGTGGTGAAGAAAGCTGATGGTGCCCGGCTATCAAAAGAGATAGTGTCTGGGGTCTTAAAGGCTTGAAGGTGAACAAGCGGCCATCTAGCTCAGAAGCAAATAAGCCCACATGGAAGAAGCACACCGGCCAGTGCGATCACGAGGTGCCCAAGGGACCAGGTATAAGGCATCATGCAAAAAGAAAAAAAAAGATATAAGTGTGTGTATGTATGTGTATATATGTGTATATGTATGTATATATATATCATATTAAATGAAGGGGGAAGTGCAAAGTGGAGACCCAAGGCCCAAGTGTCGACCAATGGAGATCCCCTCATAGAGGGGTTTAGGAGAGGAGATGGGTTAATTAGGGTGTGAGGTAGTATCGATGAAGAACACAGCTTTCCCCCGGATCCTGGATGCTTCCTCCCCCCAACTACCATGATCCGAATTCTACCTTGCAGGGCTGGATAGGACAGAGGCTCTACACTGGTGCATACGAGGGTTGGAGGTACAGGGAATCCAGGGTGGATGATACCTTCAGGACCAAGGGTGTGAGGGACGATGCTGGGAGAGTGGAGGGTGAGTGGGTTGGAAAGGGGGAACTGATTACAAGGATCCACATGTGACCTCTTCCCTGGGAGAGGGACAGCAGAGAAGGGGGGAAGGGAGACTCCGGATAGGGCAAGATATGACAAAACAACGATGTATAAATTACCAAGGGCATATGAGGGAGGGGGGAATGGGGAGGGAGGAGGGGAAAAAAAAGAGGACCTGATGCAAGGGGCTTAAGTGGAGAGCAAATGCCTTGAGAATGATTGGGGCAGGGAATGTATGGATGTGCTTTATACAATTGATGTATGTATATGTATGGATTGTGGTAAGAGTTGTATGAGTCCCTAATAAAATGTAAAAGAAGAAAAGAGAAAAAAATGATTAGGGCAAAGACTGTACAGATGTGCTTTATACAATTGATGTATGTATATATATGAACTGTGAAAAGAATTGTATGAGCCCCAATAAATTGTTAAAATTAAAAAAAAATAAAAAATAAATAAAGTTATCCACAATCTGGTTTTATCTCTCTAGAGAACCGTGTCTAATACAATATGCAAATATTTATATGAGGATGGGAAAATAGTTCTACGTGCATATATTTATAGGTTTAGTATTAAGATAAAAGAAGGACATTGAGCCTCCACTCAAGTACTCCCTCAATGCAAGAATACTTTATTCTATTAAATTGGCATTCTATGATACTCACCTTCCCAACACAACTGCTGAAGATAAAGCGGGTGAGCAAGCAAATGTGGTGAAGAAAGCTGATGATGTCCGGCTATCAAAAGATATAGCATCTGAGGTCTTAAAGGCTTGAAGGTAAACAAGCAGCCATCTAGCTGAGAAGCAACAGAGCCCACATGGAAGAAGCACACCAGCCTGTGTGATCACCAGGTGTCGAAGAGATCGGGTATCAGGCATCATTAGAACAAAAATTCGTATCATAGTGAATGAGGTGGGGAGTGCGGAGTGGATACCCAAAGCCCATTTGTAGGCCACTGGACATCCCCTTACAGAAGGGTCACAGGGAGGAGATGAGCCAGTCAGGGTGCAGTGTAGCAACAATGAAACATACAACTTTCCTCCAGTTCCTAAATGCTTTCTCCTCCCCCATTATCATGATCCCAATTCTACCTTACAAATCCAGCTAGACCAGAGGATGTACACTGGTACAAATAGGAATTGGAAATGCAAGGAATCCAGGGTGGATTATTCCTTCAGGATCAGTGGTGTGAGTGGCAATACCGGGAGAGTAAAGGGAAGGTGGTGTGGAAAGGGGGAACCGATTACAAGGATCTACATGTGACCTCCTCCCTGGGGGACAGACAACAGAAAAGTAGGTGAAGAGAGATGTCGGGCAGGGCAAGATATGACAAAATAATAATTTATAAATTATCAAGGGTTCATGAGGAAGAGGGGAGTGGAGAGGGAGGGGGGAAATGAGGAGCTGATACCAGGGGCTTAGGTGGAGAACAAATGTTTTAAGAATGATGAGGGTAATGAATGTACAAATGTGCTTTACACAATTGATGTATGTATGGATTGTGATAAGAGTTGTATGATCCCCTAATAATATGATTAAAAATAAATAAAAACAAATGAACCAAAAAACTCACTCAGTGTGATAAGATTCCCAACCCAAGTTTCAGGAGGTGATTTCCACAGAGCATGAGTCTAAGATTGTCGGGATTGTAAACCTACAGAATCCTTAGCATTCATATCACCATCCATCCCACTTGACATTGCTGCTAGTGGAAGACAAAGCACAATATCAAAAGCTATTTTATATGTACAAAAAGTAATCTTTAACTTCTTAGCAAATAAACTTGTTTTGAGGATGACTTAAAAAAAATCAAGGAATATGGTTGGTGAAGAAATGTTTGTCAGTAAATGTGCATCAAAAAGATCTCAGCAGACTGCTTGCCCAGCAAACCTCAGGAAGAATGTGCACAAAACTAACTTTGCTGGCTCCCAGAACCCTAGGTTCGAAAATAAGTCAGCCAATCTTGTAAACTTTCAAATTGCTATTGACTTGTAATCATGTGTAATCCCAGGTCTCCATGATTGTAGTCATGTTCTACACTTTTCTGTATAAAAAACTGATTTCTCTCCAGTTAGTTCCGATCACATTGCCCTGCCGGACATTCACCCTCATGTGATGATCACTGAAGATAAAGGTGCTACAGCAAACTGTGAGGAAGAGAGCAGTTGGTGCCCGGCTATCAATCAGAATAGTGTCTGGGGTCTCAAAGGTTGTGTGGAAACAAGCAGCCCTCTACGTGAGGAATCAACTAAGTTCACGTGGAAGAAGCACACCAGCTTGTGTAGTCCAAAGACAACAATAGCAAAATCCAAATAGAACAAAGAGGAAAATGGCGGAGATTAAATTGTGAATACCCAATTTGTAGAAGGCCATGGAGGACAGTGGGAGGTCAAAACCCATCTGCAGAGTATCTGGTCAGATGAAGCCACTGGCAGATCTCTAGTCACAGGCGAGGGACACCAACAGCTTTACTATCAAACCAAAATCATTGTAAACTTGATTATGCTGGATCACACTTGATGACTGGTCTCCCTCTTGCCCCAACCTGAATTTGTTGTAGGCGCAAGCATTTCTTGCTTGTTTCATAACGAAAAAATTTTCCCTAGCATTTTAAGTATTGCTGGTAGTTATTTTCTTTTTTATTTGTTATTTGTATTTTTATCTTTGCATTATTATTATTTAATCTTGCCATTTTATCTTGATTTGTTTTTTATTGGTCCTGTTGGGTTTCCCAGTTTGCGAAGCATAGAAAGAGTAGATATATAGAAATAATAACTGATGCAATAGCTTATCAGGGATGGAGTGGGATAGGGAGGGTGAGAAGATTTGGGGAGCAAACAATGAATGCAGGAGGGGGAGGGAGCACTATAATTGATTGTGATTATGTATATACAACTCATTTTTAAAGTGATTTAACTATGGCAGTAAATGATATGTGAATACTATATCAGAAAAAAACACTTGAAAAGAAGAAGGAGGGGGCGGAGGAGGAGAAGAAGGAGAAGGAGAAAGCAAATTTGACCAATGGGTACCACAGGTGAAGGGGTACGGGTTGTTGCATAGGGGCATTAAGTTTATGCTGATGGGGGTTGAACAATGCGGAAAAGGATATCAATAATGGTTGTTCAACACAAAGAGTATAATCAATAACACTGAATTGTACCAGAAGAAATTGTGGAATTGACGAATGCTCTGTTGTGTGTATATTTGCCACAATCAGAAAAAAATCACATGAATAACAATGACTCCAAGGAAGAAGAAAATGCTCTAGAATTGAATGTGGTGACAATTGCAACTTTCTTCTTGATATGGTTGAATTATTTAATTGTATGACGTGGATGAAGTGCTAAAAAAAAAAGAAAAGCAACACTTGGCTGTCTCTAACAACAACTTTGGGGGATTGTCTAGGGGTGGCCAAATTTGGATCATTCTATTCCTCCATTAAAAACTCTTGACTTAAGTGTTAACAGAGTCCGTTTTGTTCTTTGACATTTCTTGGCATCCAAACTGTCGAATTTGGAGGTGTGTTATCTTACATGACCCAAAAGGTCCAGAGGTTTGGTTCCACAAGACGTCCCTTGTGTTTATAGATGTTGATAGCAAGTAAATAACCTCTTAAGATCTGAGCTCTGACTCCCTGTGTGTAGCTCTTCAAGTGTTGATTAAATGACCTGGTTTTGCTTTGTTCTTGGAAGAGTTTTCTTCTATAAGTGGAAGCAGGAGAGGTTTTGGTTTTTCACTGACAAAAGGTTTTTGAGCTGATGGTGCCCAGCTATCAAAAGATATAGCGTCTGGGGTCGTAAAGGCTTGAAGGTAAGCAAGCAGTCATCTAGCTCAGAAGCAACAAAGCCCACATGGAAGAAGCACACCAACCTGTGTGAACATGAGGTGTCGAAAGGATCAGGTATCAAGCATCAAAGAACAAAAAATCATATCATTGTAAATGAGGGGGAGTGCAGAGTGGAGGCCAAAGCCCATCTGTAGGTAAGGGAACACCCCCTTACAGAAAGGTCACGGGGAAGAGACGAGCCAGTCGGCATGCAGTGTAGCAACAATGAAACATAAAACTTTCCTCTAATTCTTAAATGCTTACTCCCCCCCACCCCCACTATCATGCTCCCATTTCTACCTTACTAATCCGGCTAGACCAGAGGATGTACACTGGTACAGATAGGAACTGGAAACACAGGGAATCCAGGACAGATGATGCCTTCAGGACCAGTGGTGAGAGTGGTATTACTGGGAGGGTGGGGTGGAACGGGGGAACCGATTATAAGGATCTACATATAACCTCTTCTCTGGGGGACAGAAAACAGAAAAGTGGGTGAAGGGAGACGTCGGACAGTGTAAGACATGACAAAATAATAATAATATGAGTTGTATGAGTCCCCAATAAAATGATTTAAAAGAAGAAGAAGGTTTTTGAGTTTGTGAAATCACAGGCTTTATAAGAAACCAAGGGCACAAAATAGTCCTGCACAGGGTCATTAGGGAAGGCAGCAGCTGCAGAGCGGCCAAAGACTTCGGTGACAAGTTAAACCAGTTCAAGGGATGGGCTCCCCACCAGGCACAGACAGTGCTTCTGCAGCTCGTCGACACGTATTGGTTTAAGCAATACATCGGCCAGACCTCACGATGTTGTTGTCATTAGGTCCTGTTGAATCGGTTCCAACTCATGGTGACCCAATGTTCGACAGAATCGAACAGCCAGGTCCTACTCCATCCTCACACTTACTCTTAGGTTTGAGTCCATTACTGCAGCCACTGTGTCCATCCATCTTGTTGAGGCCCTTCCTCATGATAGCCTCCATTAGAACGTATTGACGCCGAGAGTCCAAAACTCTGAACAAACTTGAACCTTCTTGAAAACGGGGAATTCTATACCCAGGGACATTCCATACACAGAGTTCCCTTCTGAGTATTTCTCCAATTTGAACAAGCACGATGGGTTTTTGCTTCTTTTTTTAATCATTCTATTGGGGGCTCATACAACTCTTATCACAATCCATACATACATCCATTGCATCAAGCACATTTGTACATTTGTTGCCCTCATCATTCTCAAAACATTTGCTTTCTACTTGAGCCCTTGGTATCAGCTCTTCATTTTCCCCTCCCTCCCCACTCCCTTTTCCCTCCCCACTTCCCCCTCCCTCATGAACCCTTCCGGTATTGCCACTCTCACCACTGATCCTGAGGGGATCCTCTGTCCTGGATTCCCTGTTTCCAGTTCCTATCTGTACCAGTGTACATCCTCTTGTCTAGCCAGATTTGTAAGGTAGAATTGGGATAATGATAGTGGTGATAGGTGGGTGGGGGCGAGGAAGCATTTAAGAACTAGAGGAAAGTTGTATGTTTCAGCACAATGGTTTTTCTATCTGCTGATACCTACTATTTAGCAAAACCTTACCAGGGACAGTGTGAAAACAAATATGTGGCTATTTAGGGTTCTTTTGAATGGTCTAAATTGAGTTTCCTGCACAGTAAATTAAAAACAAAATGGCTCCTGGATGAAGCCGAGACGATGGGACATCCACTTTAATTTGTATTTTGAAACTTCTATAGTAAAATTACTTCCCTTTAGGATACTGTTTCTAAATCGACTGAGGGGGGAAAAAACAACATTGCAACAGTCGATGCTGTGCTTCATTCGGTTGTGCACGGGGTCGCTATGGGTTGGCGCTGACACAATGGCACCTGACAACAGCAAACTATTGAAGTATAAGAAGCCTCCCGTTCTATTGCCCTTTCTGACTCTTGGAGAGGTACTACCTTCATTACAAGTTCACAGACAATAACTAGAGTCAGCAATGTGACTAATTACTGGATTGGTCATCCTATATCAGAATCAGACATAACAATTCTGGCCTACTAGCATTGCCCGTTTTGACAAAAGTCTCATGCCCAGTGGTATTGTTCATGTTAGTTCCATCACCAAGAGAGCCATTTGTATCAATCTGTCACTCACTTAATTCTCCTATTTATCCCTAATCTTTTATCTGTGGCTGTTCCCGCCCTCTTGTTGCTTAGGTTAATGGATGCCCCAGTACGTTTGTTCCTAATAACCAATAGTTCCACTGCTCTGGTAGACTTCTGCCATGGGAACAATCACAGCGCTGCCACTTCCCCTCGTCTCCTCAGAATATCAGAATTAGGAGGACGGTCTAGCTGCGATCACTCCTTTACTGAAAGATGGCTTGAAGAAGTAAGTCAGACTATCCCTTACACAGACACATTAGAAAGCTGTACGCCCCGTGTGTGGCCTACTTGTCTAAAATGCCAATGTTGACCCTTTCATTTGGTCTTTACCTTGCCTAGGTAGATGGAACATGTAAGATCAATGCACCTGGGAATGTCTCCCTCCAGTCCTGTAATGAAAGCATCGATTGGACTCTTGAAAATAAACTATATTAGAAGAACCATGAAGTAAAACCTAGCATACCAATCCTCTATCACCACTTGATACTGGAACTAGACATTCTTCATTCTAATTTATGTATGGTCCTGGTTAGCAGCCACAATGTCTGCAGTTCAAAACCACCTGTTGCTCTGAGGGAGAAAGACGAGGCTAGAAAACTCTACTCCCACAAAGAGTTGCAATGTTGGAAACCTATAGGGGCAGTTCTACCCTGAACTATTGGGTCTCTGTGAGTCTGCATCCACTCGTTGACAATGTGTTTTTGTTGTTGTTGTTTGGTTTGAATTCAGGCTGATGCTGCAGAAAATTAAAACAAGTCCCAGAGAGTCAAACTCCAGCTTTGTCCAATGTGATCCTGACACACCTTCTGGAGAAAGGAGTGGAGTTTATGTCTGGTCCTGCTGAATCTTGCGCCAGAAGTGAAACACAAAATGGTCAAAAGCGGGGGGTGGGGGGGCACATAGGTACAGCTTCTACCTTGCTTGTTTTTGGAGCCTTTGTGACCTTGTAAAGCCCAACTCCCCCAGGTGCACCATACTGAGAAGAAACCCAAACCACATGAAGAGGCCACAGCCCGTTTGCGCAGAAGTGAATCACCTTAGTGAATCTAAGTCAAGTGGATTCCAAGGCCCTCATTTCTCAAGTTGCTCCTAAGGACCCAAGGACAGGATCTTCCCAACTGAGATCACAGGACTAGAGGCAAGCAAAATGCCAGTTGTCCTCTGGCCAAATCCCTGATGCCCAACCTCTATGTGCAAGGAGCTCTGTTGGCATCGTGGGTGACACGTCAGAGTAGATGCTCTGCGGGAACCAAGATAAAGTTTTCTGCCCTCTGAAACCCACAAGGGCAATTCTACTGGGTCCTATGGGGTCTCTGTGGACAGAGTGGGCTCAATGGCAGTGAGCTTAGTTGGTGGGCTAGCCAGCCTATAAGGAGAACGAGAGGGGGTTGTTACAATCCAGTAGCAACTGCAATGGGGTGGGAGCGCAGGAGTGGCCTCCAGGACCCCACTGAAGAGACTGGAAGGCACGAAGTACCCCGCTGGGTCCTGAGTGCACAGTGGATTGGGAGCTGCAGGGAGCGGGTTCAATGCAGAATGCGCGTTGGAGGGAGACCCCAGAGGTGTTGGCTGCGTTCGTACTATGCGGCTGGAGAGGCGAGCCGACGAGAGGCCCACGGCGACGGCAGTGCCAAGGGGAGGACCGCCCAGGGCGCACCCCCTCCGCCCCTGCTCCCCCAGGGCCGTCCCTCCTCCGGCGACTACATCTCCCAGCACCGCCCGCTCGGGCCGCGGGAAAGGGAAAAAAAAAAAAAAAGTTTGGGCCAAGCATTCCCGGAATGCGCTTCCTGCTGCCGCGGGGCGGGGGGCGGGCGGGACACCGGGGCGGGACGGGCGAGCGGCAGCGGGGCGGCGCGGCCGGACCCGGCGCGCACTCGGCCCGGCCCCGGCCCCGGCCCCAGCATGGCCGAGCCGCTGCTCAGGAAAACCTTCTCCCGCCTGCGGGGTCGGGAGAAACTACCCCGGAAAAAGTCGGACGCGAAGGAGAGCGGTGAGCTGGACGCCGAGGGGTTAGGGGGGGGCGCCCCGCCCGGCCCTGGAGAGGGTCCTGGCGCCCGAAGGAGGAGCGGCCGCTGCGACAGGGAGCACCCCGCGATGCCCCACTGCGGGCACGGAGGCGGACCGGGCCTGGGGCGCGTGGGGCTGGGGTCCTGGAAGGAAGGGGCTCGGGCGACGTGGGGGGTGGCGCAGACCGTTATGTGCGGCGGGCCGGGGATGCCAGCGCTGCGGGCGCCCTGAGAGGCCCAAGAGGGGGGCCTCGCCCCTGACAGGAAATGGGGCCGGGACGGAGCGCCCGCAGGGTGGGGGAGAGGAGGGGCTGGAAATAAGAGGCGCTGGGGCCCCGTCTGGCGGGCCAGCGGGAGGTGGGCAGTGGGAGATGGCCAGGGGGGCAGGCATCCCGCCCCACCCCGCGCCCCTTCACTGAAGAGGGGCGGCAGTTTGGTAAAGGCATTTTGCTCTTTATACAGGTGGGAAATGGTGTCGGGACAGTTGGGTGTTCAGGTCTAGCCCGGGATCAATGAAGTAGCTTTACTGGCTTTTTGGACTATACTACTTAAGAGGAACACACAACCCCCCAAAAAACAGAGCTCTGGGGGTGTAAACCGGGACCAGAAGTAGAGTCAGCAGGCAAGCCAGGCGACCCGGAGGAAGCATAAGCTGTGTGGGACAGGGGGTTCTGGGAAGGAGGGGGTCGTGGAGAGAGAGGACAGGCCATTCCACAGACCTCACACACACGCCCCACCCCTGCCATTCCCCAAAATTCCCAGGGCAGAGAGGGTTGCACACACACAGGAAATCGCCCCGGGTGTCCGAGGGGAAGGAGCAGCAGCGGCAGGCTTCCAGGCGTTGACGACAGGGGTCTGGCCTGGGTGGAAGAACAGGACCTGCCACAGGACAGGACCACAGTTTGGAAAGTGGGGGCCAGCAGCCAGGAAGCCAGGGCCTGCACCCAAGTAGTGTCCACTGTGCTGCGTGGTGACGACAAACCGAATAGGCACTCCCCTCGCTCTGAGCGACCCCCACTGCACGGGACAGGGAGCCCCAGAGAGTGGGCAGGAGGGGCCCAGGGTCCTCCAGTGGGAGGAAGCAAGGCTAATGAGAGGGGCGGGAGCGGCGGGGCACAGGGCGCTGAGAAACCAGCCCAGACCCCAGCTGGAAGGTGGAGGGCCAGAGTCCCCACTTGGACGCCAGGGCCTGAGAGGGGATGGTTCTAAGATGGTAACTGCCGCGGTTGCCAACCCCAGACAAAGCGTCGGGCCTTGGGATCCAGGGCCCCTTGGGCCCCGGAGGAAAGACACTCAGTGAGCCTGCGCATCCTTTCCGTTGACCAGCAAGCATCTAGTGGGTACCAATGCTGAGCATCGCCTCGTCCAGCCCACACGGGGGAAACAGCCGGCGTCCAGAAGGGGAAGGTGGCTGGAGGTGGTCACCGGCAGCCAGGGGTGGTGCAAACTTTGAGTCGCATACCCTTGACCTCCACCAGGTCGCCCAGCCCACCGCGCAGAGCCCAGTCCCCCGGAGCCAGAGCCCCAGGTCCCCGACCGGTGCCCTGTGGGTGCCGAACAGCCCCCCAGCCCAGAGACCTCTCGGAGCCCCGCGCGGGGAGCCTACTTGCAGAGCCTGGAGCCCAGCAGCCGACGCTGGGTGCTGAGCGGGGCCAAGCCCCCCGAGGAGGTGGTGCTTGGGCTCGGGGCATCGGGTAGCCGGGAGCCCGCCGGCGAAATTTGGTACAACCCCATCCCGGAGGAAGACCCCCGCCCCTCGGGGCTCGCCAGGCCGCAGACGAGCGCTGCAGAGCTCGACGGGGAGCACCCGCCGCCGCCTCCAGCCAAGGCCTCCCGCACCAAGTCCCCGGGCCCGGCGCGGCGCCTGTCCCTGAAGATGAAGAAGCTGCCGGAGTTGCGGCGCCGGCTGAGCCTGCGGGGCCCGCGGGGTGCCCGCGAGCGCGACCGGGCAGCCCCAGCGGGTTCGGTCATCAGCCGCTACCATCTGGACAGCAGCGTGGGGGCCCCCGGACGTGCAGCAGGGACCGGGGCCGCGCGGGAGCCCCGGGCTGGCTACTTGAGCGACGGCGACTCGCCGGAGCGTGCCGCGGGTCCCCCGTCCCCCACCGCCTTCAGGCCCTACGAGGCGGGGCCTGCAGCCCGAGCTCCCCCGCCGGCGCTCTGGGGCCGCCTGAGCCTACATCTGTACGGGCTCGGGGGGCTGCGGCCGGCGGCCGGGGCGCCCCCGCGGGACCTCTGCTGCCTTCTGCAGGTGGACGGAGTGGCCCGCGCACGCACTGGGCCGCTGCGCGGCAGCCCGGACTTCCTGCAGCTGGACCACACTTTCCACCTGGAGCTGGAGGCCGCCCGGCTGCTGCGCGCCCTGGTGCTGGCCTGGGACCCCGGCGTGCGTAGGCACCGGCCCTGCGCCCAGGGGACTGTGCTGCTGCCCACCGTCTTCCGAGGTATTGCGGGCAGGTGGAGCGGGGTAGGGCACTGGGTCCTGGTGGGCAGAGGACCCAGGGGGCAGGGGCTGGGGTGGGGGTGGCTTAGAGGGAATAGGGTCAGCTCTGGGCTTCCCTCCACAACGAGGGGTCCCCAGGATGCTGAGCCCAGGGTGACGGTATGGGGGCCAAGGCAGACTCACCCTAGGGTTCCTCCATCACCTCCCTACCACAGTTCTTATACTCACCCCACCCCACCCCCCACACACACACACACACCTCCACTGGGGTGAGGGTGACTTGGAGTTATGGTCCCAGAGCCCAGAATCCTGCCTA
Organism: Tenrec ecaudatus; assembly: GCF_050624435.1. Lineage (NCBI taxonomy): Eukaryota > Metazoa > Chordata > Mammalia > Afrosoricida > Tenrecidae > Tenrec > Tenrec ecaudatus. Next base: position 21,080,508 of record NC_134530.1, read on the forward strand.
GGCAGCCCCAAGTAAGGTTTTCCTCTGCTTCTAGGAATCCCCAGGGTGCCGGATCTGGGGTGAAGGGATGAGTGGAAGTATGAGGGCCAGGGTGCAGTGACCTGCAAGGTTCAGAGCCAGCTCAGGCCCCCTCTCCTTCCCAGGGTGCCAAGCCCAGCAGCTGGCGGTTCGCCTGGAGCCCCAGGGGCTGCTGTATGCAAAGCTGAGCCTGTTCGAGCAGCAGGAAGCTCCAGGCACAGAGCCCCGAGTCTTCGGCCTGCCCCTGCCTCTGCTGGTGGAGCGGGAGCAGCCCCCTGGCCAGGTGCCCCTCATCATCCAGAAGTGTGTGGGGCAGATCGAGCGCCGAGGGCTGCGGGTGAGCCACCCGGCTCCCCTGAGCCCGGTCACTCCTCCCATCCATTCCAGCCTTCAGAGGGGGAAGGGGCTGCTAAGGAGTCGCGTAGCACCAGTCTGGAATCCTCTGGACCATCCACCCTTTTAATAGCACAGCATCCTGACCCTCCGGGCATTCGGAGTCTGATGTGGGGGGAGAGGGGGAAGCAAGAATCCATTAACTCATCACCATGAACTGCAGCTGGGAGGAGAGAGGGCTCAGGAGGGGAGTAGCTGAGGCACTGAAATCGGAAAGCAAGACCTGGTCTGGTTGGGAATCGTCACTGAAGGGCTCCCTGAGGAGGCGACAGACAATTGGGCAGACAGAGGCAGAGTTCCCCAGATCAGTGGAGGCTCAAGACTGGTGACACAATCCAAGCATAAGAGCCAAGCTTGTCCAGACAGCAAGGCAGGAACCACAGTCCTTGATGTCAGGGGTCAGGACCAGGGAGACAGTCAGTGAGACTACAGCCCATTCTCCCAGCCTTCCCAGCACCCAGGGTTCATTGCCACCTTGGCCCAAACCTCTGGCCCCCACCCACAGTAGGTTCCTGTGAGGAGAGACATCTTGTCTCTGTCCCAACCCCAGGTCGTGGGGCTGTACCGGCTGTGTGGCTCGGCAGCAGTGAAAAAAGAGCTACGGGATGCCTTTGAGCGCGACAGTGCAGCCGTCTGCCTCTCGGAGGACCTATACCCTGACATCAATGTCATCACTGGTCAGCATGCCCCTCTGTCTGTCTGTCTGTCTGTCTGCTTCACCTCCATTCAAACCTCACTTCCAGCCATCCCTGTGGCCCATCTGCAACCTCACCTCTTGTCTGGCCTGGCTTTCATCCCTATCTACCCCCCCCCCCCATTTTCCTCCCTCCTAGTCCAAGGTGACCCTTCTGGCCTCCGGACCAGGGGTGCCCTGACCAGAGGGTGGTCTGTGTCCACAGGCATCCTCAAGGACTATCTTCGGGAGTTGCCCACCCCACTCATCACCCAGCCCCTCTATCAGGTGGTGCTGGAAGCCATGGCCCGGGGGCCTTCAGACCAGGCTCCCCACAACCCTGAGGGCACCAGAGGGCTCCTCAGCTGCCTTCCAGATGTGGAGAGGGTGAGTTGGGCTGAGGATGGCCTGTCAAGGTGGGTGGGATGCATGGGTGTAAGCTGGTGGCATCACAGCCCAGGAAGTGATGTTATTCAGTGCCATCGAGTCAGCTCGGACCCTCGGTGACCCTATGTACAACAGAACAGAACACTGTCACCAGCCTCACCATTGTTAGGGTCGAACCCAATGGTGCCACCACTGAGTCAGTCCATCTCATGGAAGATCTTCCTCTTTTATACTGGTCCTCTGCTCTACCAAGCACGATGTCCTCCACAGACTGATCTCTCCTGATAACACGTTCAGAGTACATGAGACCAAGTCTGACCATCCTGGCTTCTAAGGGGCATTCTGGCTGTACGGCCTTCAAGACACTTTGTTCTTCCGATACTCGCAATGTTGTTCACCAGTGCCATGACACAAGTGCATCAATTCTTCTTCTGGTCCTCAGTCATTGTCCAACTTTCACATACATATAAAGCCATTGAAAACCCTACAGCTTGGGTCAAGTGCACCTTCTTCCTCGAAGTGCCGTCTTTGCTCTTTAGCACTCTGAAGAGGTCTCGTGCAACAGATTGGCCCAACGCAGTACTTGATGTGACTGCTGCTTCCAGGAGCACTGATTGTGGGTCCCAATAATTTACAGCTTCCGTCTTTTCGCCATTGTTTACGCCATTGTCTATTGGTCCAGTTGTATTTTGGTTTTCTTTACTTGGGGTTCTAAATCCCTACTGAAGGCTGCAGTCTTTGATCTTTATCAGTTTTTCCTCCCATGTCCTCCTCACTTTCAGCAAGCAATGCAACGTCACCTGCATAGTGCAGCCTGTTAAAGCGCCTTCCTCCAACCCTGACGTTGCGTGCGTGATATAATCCAGTTGCGGGCGTTATTTGCTCAGCTTATAGAGCGAATAGTGTGGCATACACCTTTCCTGATTTTAAAACCTATGGGATCCCCGTGTTCTGTTCAGATGTCTGCCTCCAGGTCTATGTACGAGTCAGTTCTGGGATTCTCATTCTTCACAATGTTATCTAGTTTGCTGTCGTCCACACATTCTAAGGCCTTCGCAGTCAAGAAAACACAAGTGTACATCTTTCTGGAATTCTCTACTTTCAGCCAAATCTGTCTGACGTCATCAGGGACATCCCTAACGCCATGTCCTCTTCTGAACCTGGCTTGAATTTCTCGCAGCTCCCTGTCAATGTACTGCTACAACCATTCCTTAATTATCTGCAGTAAACTTTACTTCTGTGTGATACTAATTATATTGTTTGGAAATCCCCATCTTTTCTCCTTGGAATGGGCACAAATATAGATCTCTTCCAATTGGGTAGCCTTCCACATTTTTTGGCATAGACTAGTGAGTGCTTCCAGCATTGCCTTCGTTGTTGAAACATTTCCTATTCATCAATTCCTGAAGCACTGGTTTTCACTAAGGCCTTCAGGGCAGCATGGACTTCTTCCAGTGTCAGAGATCTTTATCATATGCTACCTTGTGAAATGAATGAAAGATGACCTTTGGTTACAATGACTGCATATTCCTAACCAGACAACTCTTTGATTACAATGACTGCGTATTCCTCCTAATTTCTGATGCTTCCTGCATCTTTCATTGATGCTACCTGGACCAGTCAATAGTTTGCCTATAGAATTCATCAATAGTGCAATTGGATCCTTGGATTTTTTATTTTTCTTCAGTTCTTTCAGCTTGAGATAATGTGAAGCGTGGTCTTCCTTTTTGACTTGCTACTTCCCGGTGTTGGCATGTTTCATTATAATGCTTTGTCTTCTTGAGTTGCCCTTTGAAATTGTGTCCAGCTCATTTCTTCCATCACTTTTTCCATTTACTTTGGCTACTCTATATTCAAGGGTACGTTTCCAAGTCTGATGTCCACTTTGGTCTCTTTCTTTCCTGTCCTTGTAATGATTTCTTGCTTCCCTCGTGTATGATGTTCTTGAAATAGCAAGTTCTTAAACCAGTTGTCATCCCGTCGACTCCAGCTCGTGGCAATCCCTGTGTGTGTCAGGAGAACTGTGCCCCGCGGGGCTTCTGAGAGCTCACTGTAGAGAAGTCTTTATTCTGAGTCCTGGGTGGACTCAATCCTCCAGCCTTTCAGTGAGCGGTGAGTGGATTAACCCTTTGTACCGCCTAGGGACTCCTAGTAAACAGATGTGGAAACAGATGTCCAGAGAAGTTAAGTGGGTTGCCCGAAGTCACACAGCTGGCAGGTGTCAAAAACCTAAATGCTGAACTAGGGTCACTTTGCCACAGAAGTTTCCTGGCTGTGGGCTCCTGGACAAATCTTATCCCTAACTCTGCCTCAATACCCCTAATCTGTACAATTCGATGCCAGCCATTCCTAACACAGAAGTGAACGGGGGTCCAAGCTCTGTCACTTCCAAAGCTAACTTCCAGCCTTAGTGTCCACTCCAGGGGAAAAAAAGATATCATAATATGAATACGCATGCAGCCCATCCTGGATCCGACTTGGCTTTGCCGGCTGTTATGAAACCATGATCCTGTTTCCCCATTGTGAGCTTTAGTCTCCTGTAGGTACAACAGGGCCTGGCTTTGTCTGCCATCTGACCCCCTCCTCCCCTACTCTCTTCTCAGGCCACACTGACACTTCTTCTGGACCACCTGCGCCTGGTCTCCTCCTTCCACGCGCACAACCGCATGACCCCGCAGAACCTGGCTGTGTGCTTCGGACCCGTGTTACTGCCAGCGCGTCAGACGCCGGCCCGGACCCGTGGCCGCAGTTCTGGCCCGGGCCTTGCCAGCGCAGTGGATTTCAAGCGGCACATTGAGGTGCTGCATTACCTGCTGCAGTCCTGGCCAGGTGAGCCTCTCTCGGCCTGATCAGGCCATGCCTTCCCTAGCGGCCAATCTCAAGTACACAATCTATCTTTGATACAGTCCAGGGTTCTTTCTGTTAGCATGCCTGTCAGATGCGTGGTTGCCTTAGTAACTGCTTGTGGGGCAGCCAATGAGATAGACCCTGATCTGGTCAGAGGGCCTGTCGTTGAGCGTCCAATCAGAGGCCTGGTTTTACCTACTAGCCACTTAGAAGACAGGTCGCCTCCGCTGTACCGGATGCCACCGTGAACCTGACTGCCTCCCTTCACAGAGCCCAGACGGCCCTCGGACGCTCCAGACGTGGCCCCGTACCTGCGGCCCAAGCGACAACCGCCACTGCACTTGCCTCTAGTGGGCCCCGAGGTCGTAACCAGGCCCCGGGGCCGGGGTGGCCCCGAGAGCCCCCCAAGCAATCGCTATGCGGGTGACTGGAGCGTCTGCGGGCGAGACTTCCTGCCAGGGCCCGACTACGACCACGTGACAGGCAGTGAAAGTGAAGACGACGAAGAGGAGGAAGAGGAGGCGGGAGAGCCGCCGGGCACCACCGACTTCGAGGATGACTTCGAGGCGCCCTTCAACCCGCACCTGAATCTCAAAGACTTCGATGCACTCATCCTGGACCTGGAGCGAGAGCTCTCCAAGCAAATCAACGTGTGCCTCTGAGCCCCGAGGGGCGGGACCTCGGTTGCTAAGGGCGGGACTCCTGGTTGCTAAGGTGAGGCCCGACTCACCAAGGACTAACTTGTTGCCAAGGCCCAATTCCTGGTTGCTAGGAGTTGCCAGGGGGTGTCCAGCCAGGGCCCTTGCTGAGCATCCATCCCCATTTCCAGTGCCTAGTTGCTGGTACTCGGCCAGAGCTTGCAGACGCCAGCTGGGTACTAGGCTTTTAGGGACCAACTGTCCTGAGTACCAAGGGCTTCTCGCTGCCAAAATGGCAGCTCTGCTTGCTAGGCGGGCCTCTCTTGCCTCCCCGTGTTCGGGGAAACACCAGTTACTGTGAGCATCACCTTGGAAGGGTGAAACACCCCTGTCTACACCAGCCAACCCTCTTGCTGCTGCCAACCAAGTCAGTATTAGCTCTGAAGGCCGCACTCTGCTTCTCCTCTCTGTAGACGGCCCAAGGCCCCTCATGGGATAGGCGGGGTTTTATTCGAGGGGGGGCCCAAGGCAACCCCTTTGTTGCATTTCCAGCTCATCGGGTGTCCCGGGGTGGCACAAGCTTAGCTTTTGTGGCTGCTAACTGAAAGGGTGGTGATTTGACTACAGCTTGGCGATCATTGGAAAACTCTGGACCCTGTTCTATCCCGATACCACAAGCAGTGTTTCTAGGGCTTATAGGAGAGCAGCCGGCCTCCCCACCCTCCTTCCAAAGAAGACCCCCAACATTGCCCTGAGTCCAGCAAATGGAGATTGCAGAGTCTGGTCCTTCCACCTCCCCCGCTCCCCCCCCCCAAAAAAAAAAAACTCTTAAGCACTTAACCCCTCCCTTCTGGAGGGGCCCCACCTGAAAACCTCAGGCTGGGACACTTTGGTACGGAAATTATTTATTGCCCCCAGGCAGGTATGTGTGTGTGGGTGTGTACGAATGGATGTGTGTGGAAGGAATGTGGGGGGCTCTTTGAAGGGACCACGGGGGGTGGGGGGTGGAGTTTGCAGTGGCCACGTGTCCTGAAATCCTGAGTTCCAGTGGGAGAGCAGGGCCCCCTCCAAGTCTCCACCTCCTTCCCTCACTTTCATCTTTGTGGACAATAAATCAATATGCACAGGTTCATCCCCGAGGCCAGCGGTGGTTTATTCAGTCTGTTGGGGAGAAGCTGAGGAAAAGGCCAACCATGTGCCCAGCACTGCTGGGAGCTCCCCAGGAGTCACTGAGGCCACGGGGTGGGCCTGAGGCAGGCACGGATGATGCTCAGGCCAGCAGGGCACCGTCCAGGGGTGAGAAGAAGCCAAGGGTTCCCGCCCACGAGTTGCTACACGGAGATGGAGCCATCTCGGAAGTCAGTCTTCCCAATAAGGATGTTGACCACAACCGGGTGGCCATCGTGACACCGCCGCTGCGCCTCTTGTAGTACCTGGACCACCTGATCCTCGTTCTCCCGGGACAGCAGGAATCCCTGGGCCCCCAGACCCTGAGCTGCCTTGTGATAATCTACAGAGGATCGAGTCAGAAGACAGCAGGGGCTCAGCCCGTCATACAGCCAACCTAATTTTGAAATGCGTCCACACGCACATGGGCCCTCACGTTCCCTGCAGCCCCTCCCCAATCTCCCCGTGGACCCTTTACTCTCCCCGCAGCCCTGACTCCTCACCCTCCCCATCCTTCATGGTCCTTTCCACCTACCCACAGTCCACTCCACCATGGCCCCCTAACTGCCAACCCCACCCTGAGGCTGCTCACGTGTATAGGCCAGGCCACAAGCCACGTTGCTCCCCAGGATGGGCACCTGCTCCCGGGAAATCTGCGTCCAGCCAGCATCATTCCCCACCAAGGCAATCACCGGGACCTGCAGGCACAAACCAGGTGGCTGGGGCCTTCAGCCAAAGGACAAAGGGCTCAGGCCTCGCCCTTGCCACCCCTCCTGGCATCCCCCTGAGAGTAAGTCCCACTCACCTTGTGTCTGACAAAAGTGTCAAACTCGATAAGGCTATAGCCGAAAGCTCCGTCCCCAAACAGGCACCAGACCTGGTGGACAGAGGGCAGTGAAGGCGACCGTGGCCTGGAGAGCAGCCAGCCCCGCACCCATAGCACCCCCCAACTTACCTCGGCATCTGGCCTACATAGCTTGGCCCCGAGCGCGAAGCCTCCACCTACCCCCAGCGTCCCAAAGGCCCCTAAGAGGAACAAGGGCAGGTGGGTTTAGAGGAGCCCGGAGCGCACATTCCCCAGGATGTGGGCCCCTCCTTACCAGGGTCCAGCCAGCGCAGGGGCCCACGGGGCCGTACCAGGTGGGCAGCAGTGCCCACAAAGTCCCCGCCATCTACTACTAAGATCACGTTCTCAGGCAGGGTCTCCTCCACTAGCTGCAGCACCCGCACCGGGTTCAGGTGCTGGGCTGTGGGCCTTGCTGCCTTCTCCCTGTGGCCAGGCACACAGGTCAGTGGCAGGCAACAACAGGAACCCCGACACAGACCAGGAACCCCCACTTCCACCCAGCCCAGCCCCACCGGAAAGTCTGCTCCTTCTGTCGGTCGGCATCCCGAAGCTCCTCCAGCCAGTCTGGTGCCCAGGTGTGGCCCCGCAGGCCCTCGCCCAGCTTAAGCACGAAAGAGGCCACGTCTCCTGGGGAAGGGACATGAGGGTGTGGCTGTGGGAAGGGGTAATGGGGAAGGGGGCCAAACAGTGCAAGTCCCCAAGCCCAGTCAGGTGACAAAGCTAAAGAAACGGGATTTAGGTGTCATGGTTCAAAGTCACCCACAGGCTCCTGGAAAGACAAGCCCAGCCAATTGTTTCTGAAAGGTCACAACCTTGAAAACCAGAAAGCACTATGCTGCTTGGCATGTTGGGCTCGCCTCACCTCTAGGCTGACTCCACTGCCCCTAACTGGAAGTCAGAAATGCAAGTGGGTCTCACTGTCTGCCCGTGGCCTGTCGGTGCAGTCTTGAAATCAGGTACTACACCCGCTGCATCTGCCAGGCCCGGGGCTACAAGCAGGTGCACACTGGAGAAGAGACCTTAAGGTGCACTCTGCACCTGTGCACTTGGTGATGCGCAAACAGGGATCAGGAGGCTGTGTCTCTTGTCCATCCTTGCTCCTGATGAGCCCAGGGGTAAGATCTTCATTTCATGAAAACAGTAGGCCACCCCGGGTAGTGGGGAAGAAGTGGCTAGTCGGAGAACATGGTGGCACCATGTTCCCAAGTCACCTTGCCTTTTCAACACAAAAGCGCCCATCTAAGCAAGGCTGCCACGGACAGGGGTGGGACCTTGCTCAACAGCACCTAGGTCCAGCACAGAGGTTCTGGGAGGGGTAGGTCTAAATAAGGAGACTCGGGGGCTCACCCTGCACAGCCTCCTGGGGCTTCCAGAATAAGTCTGAGTTGAGCAGCATCTCTTCCCGGTTCCGGTTGACAATGATGATCTTGCTGCTGCGGCTGAGGACTCGGCCATAGGACAGACGGAAGTCACACACAGCTCCTGGGGGGCAGGGCAGCAGGGTCTCAGTGGACGGTGAGCCAGGGTTCTAGGGGTGAGCGTAGTCTTACCTGCTCCACTGAGTCCATTGGAGTGCCAAGGGCCCCCATTCCCCAACCTCGCCCAATTTCCTGCCATTTGGGCTGACTGTGGGCCTGGCCTCATGACGCGCTCTGAGCAACAGAATGTGGACAGAGACAATGGCACGCCATCCTGACACGAGATCACAAGAAGCCGGAGGCTTCCTCCCTCTCGCTCTAGCATAACTGGGTGACCCCTGTAGGCTCACGCATCTCTCCTCCTTCACCAAGTGAAAAAGCCCAAGAGAGCCTGCTGGATAATGGGAAACACGGTGGGGAGGATGCAGTTACTCCAACCAAAGCCTACAGCTAGCTGAGCCCTGAAAGTATGAAAGAGTCTGGCCTGGATCGGCACAGCTGCCTCCCCATCTGGAGGGCCAAGAGAACTGCAGACATGTGAACCAGCCCAACTGAAACCAACAGAACTGCCCAGCTGCGACCCACAGTTGGATTCTGAGAAAGAAAAATTACCTTTTAAGTTACTGGGTTAGGGGGATGGTTATTACACAGCAACAGCTAACTGCTGCACTGTTATAGACAGAGTTGTATCCCTCCAAAATAAGCATTGGAATCCTGAGCCCTACACCCATAGATAGGAGCCCTGATGGCTGGTGGTTAAGTGTTGGGCTGGGATCCACAAGGTCTGCAGTTTGAAACCACCAGTCACTCGGTGGGAGAAAGACAGGGCTCTCTATCCCTGTAAACAGTTATCGGCTCGAAAGCTCACAGGGACAGTTCCACCCTGTCTGGTAGGGTCGCTGTGAGTCAGCATCGACTCGATGGCAGTGAGACACCCATGGGTGAAAGCCTACCTGAAAATAGCATTTTCTCTGTTGTGCTATTAAGGGCCATGTCAGCATAACGTATGTCTTAAATCAAAGCACTTACAAAAGAGATTAGACCCAGAGATAAGTAAGGACAAACAGGAGGCAGACAGACACCATGTGGAGACTGTCAGCGGGCAGGAACACCAAAAACGCTAGAGAGGCTGAAACAAGGGCTTTCCCCCAGAGGCACTAGGGAGAGCCTTGCCCTAGAGCCTGTACCCTGAATTCAGACTTCCTGCCTCCTGAAAGGTGAGAAAATGAACGTGCTTGTTACTTGCGCCCCCATGTGGTATTTTGGTGCCGGCAAGCTAAGAAACTAAGACACCTGCCAATCACATGTCTGGGGGTGCTCAGAGCCCATCCTGTGACAATGTATAGGAAACAATGTACGTGTGTATATCCGGCCTCCTTTCTGTGAAGCAGGGTCACAGCACCCTAGCGCCGCCTGGACACAGCAATCTGGGTTTCAGATGCAGGCTTCCTGTATTAGCCAAGCCCTGGAAAGGTCAAGGTTCTAGGGAGTCACTGAAGGAAGAAGAGCATCATGTGATGGGCGTGGAGGGGGGAGAGAGGATGCCGGCCCACCTGCCAGGATGACGACGTCGGCCTTCTTCAGGGCGGCGCTGCGGTTCTGCCGGATGTGGAGGGGGTTGTTGCGGCCCAGCAGCCCTCTCGCCATGCCACCCAAGAAGCAGGGGACGCCCAGGGTCTCCACGGCAGCACTGCGGATCCAGGCACAGCGGGGATTAGTGTGTCCAACAGCCTGCCCAGTCCCCCACCCCCAGCACACCAGCAGACCCAGAAGTGCTGCTCACCAAAGCTTGTCAGGGGGCGTTGGGGGGAGCAGGGCCTGGCTCCCGAGTACCATCAGGGGCCTCTTGGCCCGGCTCAAAATCTCTATGCAACGCTGCACCTAGAGCGAGAGGGGGGCCAGGGGTCGTCCATGAGTCTTCATCGGTCCCCATGATCAAGGCCCCCACTCCGTCTCAGGGAAAGGCCATGCTGCCAGCAGGGGCCCTCCACCTGGAAAGAGAGGTGATTCACCTGCTGGGGGGCCGCTTGGGGGATGTCCAGGGGCAAGGGCCCTTCAGGCTGAGGCTCCCAGGCCCCTGCAAAGAGGTTGGCCAAGTGATTCTGTAAGTACCTGTGAAAGGCAGCACAAGGAGCTGGTTACCAGGATGGGAAGTGCAGACAGTGACCGCACGTGGTTGAGAAGTTGGAGGTTCACGTTCATCCAGAATGAAGCACATCGTAAGAAAGGCCTGGCAATTCACCTCCAAAAAGCCAGCCATTGACAACCCGACGGAGCACAGCCCTACGCTGGCACACGCGGGGAGCCTGTGCAGGGCCATTTGTCCAAGAAGAGATGTGTGGGCTGCGGCCCACAGAGTTCAGCAGCAGACATCTCTGCTGGCTCTTCAAAAGAGGACTCAAGCTTTCTGAGAACGAGAGACACCCCAAACGTTGAAAGAAAAGGCCCAAGAAGTGGGCGCCACCAAACTGTCCATCCGCTGACGTCTGGATTAGCAGCGCGGCGTCCCGTCCGCACAATGGCAACTCTGACGCACGGTGCGCCGCGGATGAACCTTGAAAACGGTGTTGAGTGAAGTAAGCCAGAGGAAAAGGGGCACAAAACCGGAAGGCCTCACGGAGGTGAGACTGTGTTGCTAAGTGTCACGGAGTCCACCCGGACTCACCAAGACCCCCGTACCACAGAACAAAGCGCTGCCCGGTCCTGCGCCGTCCTCACAATTCCTGAGCCCTTTAGGGCCACCGCGGTGCCAGTCCATCCCCTCGAGGGTCTGCCTTTCCTCTCTGCCTTTCCGCTGTACCAAATGCGATGCCCTTTCCCAGAGAATGGTCTCTCCGGAGAGCATGTTCACAGCACCTAGGGCAAAGTCTCTTCGCTTCCAAGAAGTATTCTGGCTACTTCTTCCAAGAGAGGTGCGATTATCCTTTGGCAGTCCACGGGACCCCCGTGAGACTATTGCTCTTAAGTGCCGGGGAGTCGGCTCCGACGTGTAGTGAGTGACCCTCTGCGCCCAGAAGGAAACACTGCCTGGTCCTCAGCCACCCTCACAATCCTTGGACTTGAGCCCATTACCAAGATGAAAGCCAACGAAGGCTAGTGGTTACCAAAGGGGGGAGGAGAAGGAGGGTTTGCTAAGGGGCCACTGAATTGACATGAATGGAGGTGGGATGTTTTGGAAGAGGACAGCGGAGGGGTTGCCCAGTTTGGAGAATACAATCCTGGCACGGAATTACACGGGCGGAAATTACTGAGACGGTCTACGTTTGTTATATATGCTTGTACCACGCGAGTTTTAAAAGGCCCTGGGAGAGCCAGCCAGGCAGAGGCTGAGGAGGTCAGAGGGAAGGGGAGGAGCAGGAGGCTGGCGAGCAGGGAGTTTTAGGAAGGAGGCTGCCAGGACCAGGGAACAAAATCACAGCTCCAAGAGCCAACCCTGAGGCACTTTACACCCCACCCCAGAGCAGTGGTTCACAACCTGTGAGTCGAGATCCCTTTGGAGGTCGAATGACCCTTTCACAGGGGTCGCCCAATTCATGACAGTAGCAAAATGACAGTGATGAGGTAGCAGCTAAAATAATTGTATGGTGAAGGGAGGGTGGGGAAGAAAAGGGGAACCGATTACAAGGATCTACATATAACCTCCTCTCTGGGGGACGGACAACAGAAACGTGGGTGAAGGGAGATGTCAGACAGTGTAAGATAGGACAAAATAATACTAATTTGTAAATTATCAAGGGTCATGAGGGAAGAGGGAGCGTGGAGGGAGGGGAAAAATGAGGAGCTGATACCAAGGGCTCAAGCAGATAGCAAATGTTTTGAGAATGATGATGGCAACAAATGTACAAATGTGCTTGGCACAATGGATGGATGGATGGATGGATGGATGGATGGATGGATTATAATAAGAGTTGTACAAGCCCTCAATAAAATTATTTTATATATATATATACATATATATACATATATATAAATATATATATATTCCAAGCTCAAAAAATAAAAATAAAGAAAATAAGTTTGTGGTTGGGGGATCACCACCACATGAGGAACTATATTATAGAGGGTCACGGCCTTAGGAAGGTTGAGAACCGCTGCCCTAAAGAGTAGAAGCTCCCTACACTGATTTGGCCTGCCACCTCCTTTTCAGAAAAAACCACATGACTCAGCGCCACCCCGACCCCCACATAAGGTGTAGGCATCTCCTTTTACGGCCCCCCTGCACTGTTTCCATGCCCCCCACCCCCAGGGCACTTACGGCACCTCTAGAAGAGAGGCTGGCCTGCCTCGTGTCCACTCTGCTGGAAGAAGAAACATCTCCCTCCAGGATGAGCTCCTTCCAGTTGAGCCCACCTTGGCAGTGTCCCAAATGGGTCCCACCTTCTTCTGTATACCTCTGCCCAGGCCATCCCCCTATTGGGAAGCCCCTTTCTACCCCCTCAGCAGGGGGACACCAGCCCTGTGGAGTCGACCTCAACTCCTGACAGCCCGTGTGTCAGAGAGGAACTATGTCCTGTAGGGTTTTCTAAGTCATGCCTTTTTGGAAGCACATCACCAGGCTGTTCTTCTATGGTGCCCCTGGGTGGCCTGGAACCACCCACCTTTTAGAGAGCAGCTAATCGCCAACTACTTGCACCCCTCCCCCAGGTTCCCCAACTGCAAGAAACCCCCCTCTCAAAAAGTCAGTGTTTCCTTCACGTTTGTGACAGGTCTCCCCACTGCCCTGAGCTCGCCAAGCTCCCAGCGGGCTGAGAGGAACCCACTGGGACTCCCTGTCCCCTTAGAGGTCCAGACACTTAAATTCAATCCATCCACCCTCTTTACCCCACAGTCACCAACCACCCTGAATCACCCAGGCCACCGGGGCTCCTCGCCCCCCAGTCCTAGGCACCTTCTCCAAGTGTCCAGTCCCCTCTCCCCCACCCGGACCCCTACACCTGCTCCACAGTCCTCTCTCCAACAGCAGCCCCAGGGAATGTTACAACTCAAATCAGGGACCCCAGGCCTCTGCTTCAGCCCTTCCGATGCATCTCTGGACATCATAATGTAAAAACAAAAGCCTAAGATTGTCCCATGGCCCTTGTCAGGCCTTCTAAGGTCCTTATCACCCCTCCTACCCCAACTGCCACCACTAGCCTACTCCTACCACCAGGGAGCCTCCTAGTATTTCTAACCCCAAGTCCATCCCGACCCCAGGGCCTTTGCATGTGGTTTGCTTGCTCTTCCCACTTGAATTAATGGACGGAGGGGCTCTCCTTGAGGGGTGTGAGCAGGAGGTTGCAGGAAAGGCTGGAGACAGGGGAGGAGGGTTTTATGACCTAGGGGTCCTCACCAGGTGACTCCCCTTCCCATGAGGCCCTTGGGTGGCTTGGCAGGCACCATCTCCTTTTGGACCATGAAATAGGGGTATAGCACGTCGATGGGAAGCTCCACGAACACCGGACCTGTGGTGACAGACAGGGGCATGCAGAGCCTACAGTGCCACCCCTACCTCCAGCCCCCAGAACCTAACCACCGCCCATCCCTACACCTACCTGGGGTGCCCGACTGGGCAGCAGCCATGGCGGCCCTCAGGGTGGGCATGATATCCCGCACCCTCCGCACCGATGCACAGAACTTACAGAGCGGCCGGAACAGTGACATTTGGTCGATGGCCTGGAGCGCCCCCCGGTTCTGGCAAAGCCAGGGGTCAGAGTGTCAGCATATGAAACCACCCCCACCTAGAGTCCCCTCCAACCCCTGTTGCCCCCCTGTGGGCTGAGCACCTGCAACAGGGTGCTGGCAGCACCCCCCAGGAGCAGGACTGGGGATTGGGCCATCTGGGCATTCTTCATTGCTGTCACCGTGTTAGTGAGGCCAGGGCCTGCCGTCACCGCTGCTACGCCCACCGTTCCTGCAACACAGGCAGTGTCAGAGGCCTGTCCCCATCCCAGACAGCCCATCCCGGGGTCACCCCCACCCCATCCCGCTCCCCTCACCCTCACCGGTCAGGCGGGCCACGGCGTCAGCCGCAAAGACAGCTGTGACTTCGTGGCGTGTGTCCACCACACGGATTCCCAGCTTTTCACAGGCCACCAGCAGCGGGGAGATGTGTCCTCCGACCAGGGTGAAGAGGAAGCGTACGCCATGGGCACGCAGCACGGCTGCCACGCTCTCCCCGCCATGCCGGACACTGGCTTTGTCCACCTGAGCCCCAGGGGAAGAAGGCAAGTGGGTCAAGGACAAAGGACAATGGCACCAAGGGCCGGCAGGGCAGGGGCAACCCCCCTCCAGGAAGGAGAGCGGGTGCAGGTACAGCTAGGGATTGCTCAGGCAATCTCCGCATCACCTCCTCCCTGGCTCCCAGGAGGTCTCTGCTGAGGCGCATCACTAAGGAGAGCCAGGTTTACCCCAGACCCCAGCTCGAATGTAGTGGAAGCCGCTCTGCTCCGCTCTGCTCCGTCACACTGCCTGCCTCAGGGATGGGAGGGTAACGTATACCAGAGGCCAGGAAGGGTTGGATGCCTTGGATGAGCTTAGCCAGGGTAGAGGCAGGGGCCTAATCACCAACTTGGGCCTCTGGAAGTGCCTGTCCACCAGTGTCCCCACGGAAACCCAGCTGACAAGACTGCCAGGGACCAGATGCCAATGCAGAGGCCTTCTAAGCCTGCCTTACCCACACACCAGTGTTTTTAATCCCTACAAGTCCCGGGGCTAGTGGTGTTGCCCACTAGCTGTCAGAGGACACCTGGTGAAAGGCCAAAGGGGTGAGGGAGAGCTAGGTTGAAGGACTGGGGAAGAAGACTTAGCTACTGGTTAGGAGGGCAAGGTCCAGGGAGGATCTGAGGAGGGGTAGGTGTCTGGGTAGTAGAAATTGTTAACGCCCTCGACTGCTAACCGACATATGGGAGGTCCAGGTCCACCCAGAAAAGCCCGGCAATCTACCACCAAACACTCAGCCATTGAGAACCCTCCAACACACCCCTCTACTCTGACAACATGAGGGCCTCAGGAGTGGCCACTACTGTCACAGCAACTGAGGAGGAGCCAGCGTGGCTACTGCCCACTCCCCACATCAAGATGAAGGCCCGAGAGCTATGGGAGAGGGACAGCACCTGTGTGGTGCAGATGGCTAATGCCCATAGCAAGGAAATGGAAGGTTGGAGGTTCCAGTCCACCCAAAGGAGCCTTGGAAGAAAGGCCTGACAAGCTACTTCCGAAAAAGTTGGCCACTGAAAACCCCGTGGAGCCCAGTTGTACAGGGACATACATGCGGCTGGAGTGGGGGGTTCGGTGTCAAGGCCCCTCCCAGGTCTGAGAGGAAGGTCTGAGGAAAGGACCTGGGGAGGAAGGACACTTGAGAGAAGTGCCAAGCAGTTACAGAGGGATGACTGGGTGGCCAGTTCTCCCCAAAGAGGTCAGCAAGGACAAGCTGCCACATGACTTTCCTGAGCCTCAGTTTCCTCACTAAAAAAGGGGGGCCATGCTAACAGCACCTACTTCACTGTGTGGTGGGCCCACTGTGGGCCCACTCTGACACCCCCAGCCCCGGGGTTTAGTGGGCAGGATGCTAAGTGGTAGTTTCCTCTATAAAGGGGCTGGCCCCGGGGTCCAGAGGGAGGAGGTGGTCATGGGACTGCAGCCTGGGCTTCCCAGCATTCCCTTCTCAGGGACAAAGTCCAGCTCCTCTGAGGGCAGCGTGGCAATAGGCCAGAGGCAGTTGCAGAGTTCCCAGGCTAGTCTCTGTGCATCGATGTCAGGCCTCATTTTCCCTGAGGGTTAAGTGAATGGGCTGCCAGGGTCATCAAAGTATTCCCCCCTCGGTGGTGGCCTCCAGTCCGCCTCCCGTCTGTCCATGTCCCCGCACCTTGTGTCTCAGCTGGTAGAAGAGTCCTAGGCGGTGCAAGGCGCCCAGCAGGGCAGCCACCAGAGTCCCGCTGACCAGGAGCAGGAGCGAGGGGACGAAGCTCCCGTCAGGGGCAGCAACCGGAGGGGACTCCATGAGAAGGTACCTAAGGAAGAAACAGCAGGGCCGGGCTACCTACTAGCTACCTTATCAGGAGGAAGACACACCCCTTTCTCATTCCTTTCCCAGACCACGCCTTCTTGTCACAAGGATCGGTGACCACGCCCCTCCAGCAACTAGACTCCGGTGCGGGCACCAACTTACACCTAGCCCTTCCTCCTACGGGTCAGGCCACGCCTCTCAGGGCCCCATGACTATTCAAACGAGGTCACCGTCCTGCAGATCTCATAGTCATAGGTCAACGCGGAGGCAAAGACTGCAAAACTCCGTCGCTTTTCCACTTACCTAGTTCACGGATGGGCGGGAAATCTCGCCTCGATCTTGCGCCAGGTCTCCGCCGTGCGCCCGCACCAACGATACGTCACCGAGATGGGGGAGGCCACGCCCTCCTGGTTAGCGTGCGCGACCTCCCATTCGCGATCGCGCCCACCAGCCCCAGGGGCGACTCCAGGCCCCGGTTCCGGAGCACATCGCATCCAGGGCTTCTCTGACGCGGGCCGTCCCAGGCCCGGAACCCTTCAACCTTCACCTACAGAAAATGGCGCAGTGACCCACCCGCAGGACGCGGCGCCCTTGGCATCATCACGCAATCCGGATGCGCAGCCAAAGGGGCGGGGCCCAAGGCTGCGGCCGTGCCCCCTTCGCCCTCTCGGATCCTGGGCACCCCGTCCTGCGACCGGATGCGCGTGCGCAGAGCCGAGTCCCGGGGACCTCGGGCACCGCCCCTAGGAACCCCGTCTCTACCCGCCGCCCCGCGCACAGGTCTCCTTTTGATTTGGGCTCTCGCGGTAGGCCCCACACGATCTTTGCTAGGCAGCCGTGCCCCTCAGGGCCCGGCATTCGGACCAGGCGCCCCCCAACAGCTGGCATTGAGCTGTGATTGGCAGGCCCACCGGTTCCCCCAAGTCTCATCCCAGTTCCACCCAGCCCCAGCGTGGACGCTCCCAGACCCGCTCCTCCGCGCCCAGCGATCCGGGAGCGCGAGCCAGGCCAGCCCCGCCCCTTCGTAGGACCTAGACTAACCCGGCGGCAAAGGACCCGCCTCCCAGCCTTGACTCCGCCCTGCAGCCCGCCCCCTTCCCTGGGGTTGGACCGCTCCCGAGCAGCTGGGGGGTGTGGAGAGATGTATGCATAGCTTCGAGCCTCCGTTCCTCCACGTTCGAGCCCCCTGGCTTCTGGTATAGGCTCTCCGCACCCGTGAGAGAGTGGAGGGGGGTTGGAGCATTTTTCCTTCGAGGAGCCCTGGTTACACGTTGCGCTGTGGTGGTGGTCGGGTGCCACGTGGGCTCCCACCCAGAGCGACCCTCTGCACAACAGAACGGGACCCCGCACAGCCCAGCGCCATCCTCACGATCGTTCCCGTGCCTGAGCCCATTGATGCAGCCGCTGTGTCCATCCATCTCGCTGAGGACCTTCCTCTTCATCACCGCCCCTCCACGTTACTAAACAAGATGTCCTTCTCCAGGGACTGGCCTCTCCAGACAACCTGTCCGAAGTATAAGATGAAGTCTTGCCATCCGTCCCGCGTCTAAGGAGCACTCTGGCCGTACTTCTTCCAACGCAGATCTCGTTGTCCTTTTGAGAGGCCAGAGGGAGTGAAGGAACGAGCCCTATGGAGATCTAGGGAAAGAGTGGAGATCCAGACAGAGGAATGGCCAGTGCAAAGGCCCTGGGGTAGAGTAGTCCTTTCTTGTGGCTGCTGTAAAGAGTGACCACAAGCTTGGGGGCTCCAGACAACAGAAATAATCTCTCAGTTCTGGGGGACCAGAAGTTCAAATCAAGGGGTCGATGGGACCACGCTTTCTCCTTGCCCCCTCTGGCTGCTGGAAGTTCCAGGCATCCCTTGGTTTATGACTGGGTTGCTCCCACCTCTGTCCCCACCCTCACATGGCTTGTCCCCCATGACTTCACCCTTCCCTTCTCTTCTAAGGACACTGGTCATGAGATGGAAGGCCCGCCCAGCTAATTCAGGATGACCTCATCTTGAAATCCTTCGTTTAATGACAGCTGCAAAGGAATTTGTTCCAAATAAGGTCACGTTTCCAGGTTCCAGGTGGATATTTGGGGGTGGGGAAGCCCCATTATACCCACTGCAGGTCATCAGCTCATGTGTGCAGGAAGAAAATCAGATGACCTGCACACCTGGAAGATAACAGAGCAAAGAGGAGGAGGGGAGGGAGATGAGGTCAGAGGGTCGGCAAGGAGTAGGGGTATGATGTTGTCTAGCTCATAGGACTTTGGGGGAACTAGGCAGGGACTGCGCAGTGTAAATAATTAATGTTGCTACTGAGTCGGCGCTAAGTCATCCCACCCCCTTGGGTCACGGAGCAGAACTGAGTTCCATACAGTTGTCACGATGTTACATTTGTGAAGCAGATCACCAGGCCTTTCTCCCATGGTGCCCCTGAGGGGGCTGCCGCTGCCAACTTTTTAATGAGCTCCAACTGTTTGTACCACCCAGGGCAGCACACATGGCATAAAACCCACGCATGATTGTTCATAGGAACAGGAACCCTGGAGGTGTCGTGGTGACGCATGGGGCTGTGAGCTGCCTGGTTGGCAGTTCGAAACCACAAGCAGCTCCAAGGGAGAAAGACGGGGCTTTCTACTCCCATCAGCAGTTACAGTCTCGGAAGCCCACAGGGGGTCGATAGGAGGACCCGATGGCAGTGAGTTTGATTTGGTTTTGGTTCCTTAAACACAATCCCCAATGACGGCAGTCCAAAACACCCCTTCCTAAGCAGCTGCTTAAACAAACTGGCTCACCTGTGGTCCTTCCTGATCATCAAATCCTTTTCGTTTTTGTTTTTTTTTTTAAGTGCTCATGAGAATCAATTCTGACTCATGGTAACCCTATGTGTATCATGGCATTCCATACCGTGGTTTTTGGATGGAACGTTCCATACAGCCGTTTTCAAGGACTGCTTTTTCATAAGCAAAATGCCAGGCCTTTCTTCTGAGGCACCTCTGAGTAAACTCAAACCTCCAATTTTTTCATTTGCGCCTGAGTAAGTTAACCCCCACCGTTTTCATTCACGCCTGAGTAAGTTAACCCCTGGCACCACAAAGGGACTCTGGGGAATATTACTCTGGCATCAAAGTGACAGACTATGGAAATTTTGGAATTGGATGAATCTCAAAAGACGGTTCTGAAAGAACTATATAAGACGACAGAGTGTATCTTTTCAAATGTATGATATTCCCAAGGTGACAAAATCATCATGAGGGAGAGCAGGTCAGGGGTTGCCACAGCTTAGGGAAGGGAATGACTACCAAGGGGTGTCCTGAGATTTCCTGAAGGAGGCCGGAGGTGTCCTGTATCCTGAATATACTGTAGTGACATCTGTCTAGGTTCCTGTTGTTGTTGTTGTTAGATGCTATCAAGCCCCTCTGACTCATAGCCATCTCTGTACAACACAATCAAACACCACCCAGTCCTGCATCCTTCTCACGGTTGTTCTAATGGTCACACTCTGAGTTGCAGCTGCTGTGTCAATCCATATCCTTGAGAGTCTTCCTCTTTTTCACGGCCCCTCCACTTTACAAAGGAGGTTGTCTTTTTCCAGGGACTGGGAGCTCCTGAGAACATGTCCAACGTGCCTTAGATGAAGTCTCACTCTCTTTGTTCCTAAGGAAACTTCTGGCTCTGCTTCTCCACAGCAGATTTGTTTGCCATAGTCCTTTCAATATTGTTCAACAGCACTGTAATGCCCATGCATCAGGGCCTTTTCGATCTTCCTTATTCAATGTCCAGCATTCACAACATACCCTGGCTTGAGTCATGTGCATCTTGATTATGGTGGTGGTTACATCAGTCTAGGTCCCTTGGTGGTGCAAAGGAGATGTCCTACTAACCTGAAGGTTGGTCATTCAAATCTACCCAGCAGTACCACAGAAGAAAGGTTCGGTGATCTGATTCTGTGAAGATCACAGCCATGTAACCCTATGTGGCCGTTGTACTCTGTCACAGCGTATCCCCAGAAGTCAGAAGTGACTCGACAATAACAGTGTGTCTTAAAATTCATTAGACTGGATAGGGCAAGATATGACAAAATGAGGGAGGAGAGAGCGGGAAGGGAGGGGAAAAAAAGAGGACCTGATGTAAAGGGCTTAAATGGAGAGCAAATGCTTTGAAAATGATTAGGGCAAAGAATGTACGGATGTGCTTTATACAATTGATGTATGTATATGTATGGATTGTGATAAGAGTTGTATGAGCTCCTAATAAAATGTAAAAAAAAAGATTCATTAGACTGTTCACTAGCCAGAAAGCTCTGGTAATATAGTAAGCTAAGTGTTTGCACTGTGTGTTAGGTTGGAGTCTCTAGAGAAGCAACGCCAATGATACCTGTTGATGTGAGTATAAATATTTATACCAAGACATGGTTGACACAGTAGTAAAAGCTTGTAAGTTCAGTCCAGTTCAAGTCCATTAGTCAGATGTAAACTCTGACTCGTGTAGCTCTGGAAACTGATGAGCAGGAAGCAGGAAGGTAAAACAAATGCCACAGAGGAGCAGGTGAAAAGGTAAATGAATCCAAGGTCAGATGAATAAATCCAAGATGGGAAGTTCACTGACAGCTGCTGGGATCAGAGATCGACAAACCAGCTCCAGCAAAGGGCAAAGGAGCAGAAGAGAGCCCAGGTCTGCTACGAGCTCTCTCTTCTACGAAAGGCCACGCTGCCAAAGAAGTGCCATCAGGCTGCAACCTGATTGATAGGTTGAGCACCACCCTTACCTTCTCCCAGGATTAGAGTCTAGTTGACATAAATTCTAACCATCACAGGCTGCTGACCACAAGGTTGATGGTTCAAGCCTACCAGCCATTCTAAGAGTGAAAAATCACTTACGTTTCAAAAATCTATAGGGTCACTATGAATTGCTCTAGATGTGAAGGTTTGGGATTTGGGGTGACTAAAAAATATTTTATTGTACCATATAATTCCTTAAAAATAAAATTACCTAGACATACAAATGTAAATAAGCAAAACATTTGAAAGACACCCCAGCACCAACAAAGCATCGGGATGAGAAGAAAGTTTAACCGCCAGAAAGATGCAGATGACACAGCCTTGCTTGGTAGAGGTGAGGAGGACTTGAAGTATTTGCTGATGAAGATCAAAGACTGCAGCCTTCACACTCCAACTCCATGTAAAGAAAGCAAAAATCCTCACACCTGGACCAATAAACAATATTATGATAAACTGAGAAAAGATTGAAGTTGTCAAGGATTTTTTTTTTTTGCTTAGATCCACAATCGATGCTCATGGAAGCAGCAATCAAGTAACATATTGCACCGGGCAAATCTGCTGTACAGACATCTTTAAATTGTGGAAGTGCAAGGCTATATCTTTGAGCACTAAGGTGTGCCTGACCCAAGTCATCCAATCGCCTCATGGGCATGTGACAGTTGGACAATCAAAAAGGAAGACCTCAGGAGATTGCTGCTTTTGAATGATGGTGTTTGCAACCAATATTCAAAGTCCTGTGAACTGCCAGCAACACAAACACACCTGGGAAGAAATACAGTCAGATGCTCATTAGCAGTAAGGATGCTGGGGCTTTAGCTCACGTACTTTGGGCACGTTATCAGGAGAGACCTGACCCTGGAGAAGGACATCATGCTTGGCCACATAAACGGGCAGTGAGGGGACAAAAGGAAGAGTCTTGACAAGATGGACTGACCCAGTGACTACAGCAATGGGCTCAAACGCAGCAACGACTGGGAGCATGGTGCAGGTCTGGGCAGTGTCTGGTTCTGTTGTGTATGGAGTCGAGTCGCTATTGGTTGGAACCAAGTTGATGGCACCTAACAACTACCACCACATGGAAATGGTCCCTTACAGGAATTCGAAGCTGGGACCAAGAATTGGGAACGGGCGTGTGATTTGGCCTGGATCATGCAAAATTTTTCAAATGCCATCGATAGGAAGCCCGACCATTAAGTCCCTCACTCCTTGGGAAGCAGTGAATTAAGCAAATGCTACTATTACCCTTAATCCTCATTTTTACCAGTTTCAGAGAAGTTGTGACCCAAACCAAAGCCATGGCCATAGCGTCAAACCCAACTCCATGTCTTGCAGAGCAGAAGTGCTCCACAAGCTGTAATCTTTACAGAAGCAATTTTCCAGGACTTTCTTCCGCCGCACCATCAGGTAGGTCCAAGTCACCAACCTTAAGCTACTAGAGTCCAGTACAAACTGTTTATGCCAGGATTAGGGAAATGGGGGGGGGGCAGGTGTGGGGGGTGTTGTAGAAAATATCCAAGAGAAAGGGTCATTGCCCATTTCATCACCTAATCCTCCCTGTGACAGAGAGGGGATGAGACTGGCCAAGCCCTACCAAATGGTTCAGGTCTGAGACCTGATCGAAATAAGGTGGCCTGTGTTTCCAAACACTCATGAAATAGACAAACCCAAGCCATTGACATTCACGCTTCCAATTCATGATGTCTCCATGTGTTACACCAAAGACCTGCTCCAGACAGGCTCCTTGGTTGTCATCATCCGGGAAGCAGATCTGTAGGCCTTTCTTCTTGCAGTGCTGCTGGGTGGCTTTGATCTAACAAGCTTTAGGGTAGTAGTTTACTGTAAGCTGCTTTCACCACCCATCCAAGTGCTCATACGACCTTGAAAAGAGTCCAAGGCAGCCAGGGGCCCTCTGAACTGTAATGCAAACTCCAACTCCTTGCATTGATCTCCTTGAGCCTTAGGCAGCATCACCTGGGCTTCCAGCCACCTCATTGGATATGATTCATACCTGGCTCCACACCTGCATGAGGCCATGTTGACAAAGAGGAGTGGAACCAGTCTTTCTTTCCACCCAAACAGTTCTTGAAACTTGGGGGGGAAGGGGTGTCACATTTTTAAATGACTTGCTACCCTCCGATTAAATAAAGAGAGCCCACAAATATGTTGAATGGGCCTCATTTGGCCTTTAAATTGAAATCAAATGACCTAGAAAGTGAAGGCAATTATCAGCAGAGAAGAGAAATGTGTTCCTACAAATGAATGGCCAAACATGGGATTCTTTAGTACCTAGTGGCTGAAGGAAATAATGGGACATTCCATTCCCAGAAAGAAAGACCATCTAGATCAGTGGTTCTCAACCTTCCTAATGCCACGACCCTTTCATACAGTTCCTCATCTTGTGGTGACCCCAACCATAAAATTATTTTTGTTGCTACTTCATAAGTGTCATTTTGCTACTGTTATGAATAAGGCAACCCCTGTGAAAGGGTCATTTGACACCCCCCTCAGGGGCTTGCGACCCACAGCTTGAGAACCGCTGATCTAGATTCTGCTGGACAATCATGAATGCAAGGACCTAGAAATTGGTCCCAAAATTTATTTTTTCTCCTGACTCTCCTATCAGTTCAGCTCAGAAGAAAGTCTGATGGTCCTTCTCTTTAGGACCATTGACGGCCAGAAAAACAAAGAAATCAGTCTTGGCATAATCTCAGCCAAATGTTTCTTAGAGTTGAGGATGGTGACACTTTAGCTCACCTATTTTGGATACACTATTGGAAGGAATCCAGCCAAGGAGAAGGATAGCATGCTTGGTAAAATACAGGTTTGGAGGGCAAGAGGGCGATCCCTTGAAGACCTGGATTAACCCAGTGGCTGCTGCACTATGCTCAAACATGGCAGCACAAGTGAGGATGGAGCAGGGCCAGGCTATGTTTTCCTTTCTGTTTTCTCTAAGGTTGCTATGAGTTCAATCAAGGGATGTCCTTGCTGAGCTCCGATGGATCTTGGCTAAAAGCAGAGACTACCAGAAAGATGTTGACTTGTGGCTTATTGATTGTGTGGAGGCATTGGATTGTGTGGATCATAACAAATGATGGATCACTTTGAGAAGAAGGGGAATTCCAGAACCCTTCATTGGGCTCATGTAAAACTTGTACATGGATCAAGATAGGGTGGTGTAAAAAGAACAAGGGGATGCTGCGTGGTTTAAAATCAGGAAAGGTGTGTGTCAGGGCTGTATCCTCTCACCATGCTTGTTCAGTCTGTATGCTGAGCAAATCGTCGGAGTAGCTGGATTATATGAAGAAGAATGTGGTATCAGGAGGCTTATTAACAACCTGAGATGTGCAGATGACACAACTTCGCTTGCTGAAAATGAGGAGGACTTGAAGCACTGGCTGATGAAGACCAAAGATTTCAGTTTTTCATATGGCTTATACTTCAATGTTAAGAAGACCAAAATCATCATAACTGGACCGATAGGTAACATCATCATGATAAAGAAAAACTCATGGAGAAAAGATTGTTTTCAAGAATTTTGTCTTACTTGGATCCGCAACCAATGTTCATGAAAGCATCGAACAAGAGATCAAACGACACACTGCATTGGGCAAATCTACTGCACAAGACCTCTTGTTTGTTGTTGTTGTTGTTGTTAGGTGCCATCAAGTCTGTTCTGACCCATAGCAACTCTATGCACAACAGAAGCAAACATTCCATGCTTCTGCCCCGTGCTCACAAGTGGCCCTGTGCCTGAGCCCATTGTTATAGCCACTATGTCAATCCATTTCAACTAGGGCCTTCCTCTTTTTCACTGTCTCTCTACTTTACCAAGCTGATGTCCTTCTCCGGATACTAGTCTCTTCTGACAACATAGATATGATCAAGTCTTGCCAGCCTTACCTCAAGGAGCCCTCTGGCCATACTTCTCCCAAGACAGACTTCTTTGTCCTTTTGGCTGTCTGTCCACGATATTCTCAATATTCTTCCCCAGCACCACAATTCAAATGCATCGATTCTTCTTCAGTCTTCCTTATTCCGTGTCCAACTGTCACCTCCATATGAGGCCATTGCACTTTTGTCCTCAAAGTAACATCCTTACTTTTCAGTATTCTGAAGAGGTCTTGTGCAGCAGATTTGCTCAGTGCAACAAGACTGTTGGTCTCTCGACGGCTGTTGCCATGTGTATTGACTGTGGATTCAAGGTAAGACAAAATCCTTAACGACTTCAACCTTATCACCATTGATCATGATGTTACCTATGGGTCCAGTAGTGAGGATTTGGGTCTTCTAGACATTGAGTTGTAATCCATACTGAAGACAACAATTTTTTAAATCTTTTTTTTAACATTTTATTAGGGGCTCATACAACTCTTATCACAATCCATACATATACATACATCAGTTGTATAAAGCACATCTGTTCATTCTTAGCCCTAATCATTTTCTGGGAAGCCGATGCCCTCTTTAACAAGTGGTGCTGGAAAAAATGGATATCAACATGCAGAAAAATGAAGCAAGACCCTTATCTCACTCCATGCACAAGAATAAACTCAAGGTGGATCACAGACCTTGAAGTTAAACCCCAAACTATTAGGGCCATTAATGAGGGAATTGGGACCAACTTGAGAACTTTGGCGCAGGGAATACACAGGCTATCAGAAATAGGGAAGGACAAAAACACAGAGGAGGCACAAATTGACAAATGGGATATACTGAAGATAAAACACTTGTGTACATCTAAAGAATTCACCAAGAGAGTAATAAGAGAGTCCACAGACTGGGAAAACATCTTTAACAATGACGCATCAGACAAAGGCCTTCTTACTAAACTCTACAATACTCTGCTAGCTTCCAAAAAGAAAAAAACCAATAGCCCACTTGAAAAGTGGGCAAAGGACTTGAACAGAAATTTTACAGGGACAGAAATCCGAATGGCCAATTTTTTTTCATCTTAATCAGCAAGTGCTTCAAGCGCTCCACATTTTCAGCAAGCAAGGTTGTGTCATCTGCATGCCACAGGTTGTTAATGAGCCTCCCCCAGTCCTGAGACTACCTGCTTCTTCATGCCGTACAGCTATTCTGATTATTTGCTCAGCACACAGGTTCCGTTAATATGGTGAGCGGACACAACACCAATGCACAAGACCACTTTAGAATGCTGAAAAGTGGGGAAGTTACTTTCAGGACAAAGGTTCACCTGATCCAAGCCATGGTATTTTTAATCACCTCCTATGCATGTGGAGTTGGGCACCGAGGCAGGACGAGTGAAGAGGAATCAATGTGTTTGAACTGCGGTGCTGGTGAATATTGAAAGTTCCATGGACTGTGAAAGAAAGCAAACAAATCTGTCTTGGAGGAAGTGTGACCGGTGTGCTCCTTAGAGGTAAGAATGGCAAGACTTTGTCTTACTTACAATGGACATGTTGTCAGGAAGGACTAGTCCCTGGAAAATTGCATCATGCTTGGTAAAATCGAGGGCCAACCAAAAAAAGGAAGGCCTTAGTCAAGACAGACTGACACAGTGGTTACCACAAGGGTTCAAGTATACGAACAATTCATTGTGAGGACGGTGCAGGACCAGACAGTGTTTTGTTCTGTTTTACACAGAGTTACTAGGAGGCTAAACTCACTCATCAGCATCTTACAGCAACAACAACAACAAGGCTGTTACAGAGCACACACCATTTGGGACTGAATCTTAGGTTTGCCTTTCAGCAGTAGCTGTGTGATACTGAGTGAATTTCTTAAACTCTCTGAGCCTCAATATTTCTCATCAAAAAAATGGAAATAATAAGCTTGCTTCTCAGGATGAAGCAAGTAATGTGCTATTTGTTGTTCACCTAATTCCATTCCTCCCATCTCCCTTTCATTGTGGACTTCGCAAGGTGTGTCCAGGCGCATGAATATCCAGACACTCACTGCCAGCTGCAACTTGTGCTATAGGTCTTGTCAGTGGGGTGTGAATGGGAGTGATGGCTGTGCTCTGCTGTTAAAAAGAAGGTATGCGACCCTCTAATGGGATGCTACTCTCCGAATAACCTAGGTGGTGGCATTGTGATTATTCCCACCATTTGCATAATATAATGAAAAAGTAATTTCTTTTTGTGAGGATGGCACAGAACTGGGCACTGTTTTGTTCTGTTGTACATTTAAAAAAATTAAGTCTCTGGAAGATGCAAATTGCTAATGATCTGTGCTGATTATCAAAAGATTAATGTTTCAGGCCCATCCAGAAGCACCTCATAAAAATTGTCTGTTTCCCCCCTGTGATAGGTAGGTTTATTGTGCCAACCTGGCCAATAGGAATATGTGGGATTAATAAAGTTGCAGTTTGATTGGAGGGCAAAGACATAAATGGCTCAGCAAGGCCCTCCCCTCTCTGGTGATTAGACTAACTTGTGGCTGCTTTAGCTAGTTCTCTGTCTCAACTTGTGAGCTACACTACCTGTGGGACAGCCAACCCGTAGATCGTGTTGCTAGAGTTTGAGGTTCCTTTGAGTCCTGCTTCGCCACACTGCTGGTGTGTACATCACTTGAGCTTGAGGCTGGTGGATCCTGTTGTCTTACATTGCTTAAGTTCGATATCCCATGCAGGCCTGCTTCGCTAAGCTTCTGAGCTGCTGACTATTGGTGACCTATCCTGCTGTTTGCTGGCTGTGGGCAGGCTGCCTGCATCGCCAAAGGGAAGTCTCAGCTGTTTACTTCTTTGACCTTGGACCCAGAACCCTTATGAGTTAGACTTCCAGTATATTAACTGTTCCCCGGAAGTGAGTTGAACTGAGTCCTCTGTACTGCTGTGTGGACTAATTAGCTGTTATATTCCTTTGTGCTGTATATCTACATATATATATATATCTTCATAAGTGTCCTGGTTTGGTTTCTCTAGAGAACCCTGCCTAACACCACCACCACCCCCCCACACACACACAAGGGAACAAACAACATAAATGTGGGGTGGGTGAAGGGAGACAATAGACAGTGTAAGATACAAAATAATAACAATATATAACTGATCAAGGATTCACGAGGTTGGGAGGGTGAGGAGGAAGGGGGAAAAAGAGGAGCTGATTCCAAGGGCTCAAGTAGAAAATGATTTGAAAATGATGATGGCAGCATATGGACAGATATACTTGATACAATTGATATATGGGATTTTATAAGAGCTGTAGAGTCCCAATACACTTATTTTTTTTAATGTCTGGTTATCTTTCTTTTAAGAAGCCATTGGAACCCGTATGGAGCACACTCCTTGGACAGCCAAGGGCTGGCATGAATCAGAATCAGCATGAACGTGACACAAACTGTTGTTTATGTAACTTGGGATGTTGGTGTGATGGTGATAGCTAAAGACATTTACTTTTTCACCATATTCTCCCAACAGTGGGCACAATCAAAATGCCCAAGTCTCATTCTTTTTTCTTGGCTCTGACAGTGTTTCCCTTCGAAAAGAACTTGGGTGAAAGCCCTGCCTTGCTATAAAGCAGTGACGAAGAAAGGAGGGTAGTGGGGAAGCGTTACAGTCCAGTCCAACTCAAGGTGACTCTGAGTGTCGAAGGAGACCCGTGCTTCATACAGTTTTCAACAGATGAGTTTTCAGAAGTCAACCACCAGGACTTCCTTCTGAGGGACCTCCAGGTGGACGCAAACCTCGAGCATTTTGATTAGCAGCAAAGGGCATGGCGTGTGCCCCATCCAAGGACTCCATCTACGTCAAATTCTGTTTTCCCAAAAGTTGGTCAAGGCAACCTGCTCACTCTAAAGAGACATGTCTCCCGAACTAATGCTTGTGATTATAAGACATGCCTCAGGTCCTCAAAATTGTACCAGCAGGAAATGAGCTGAAGACGCTGCAGTGACTGGGGGTGGGGGTGGGGGGCGGAGAATAGTGGAGCGGGTCCCAGAAGGCAAACTCAGCGCTGGTGAGAAAATGTGCCATCTTTAACTCCTGCGACTTCTTTAATACCCACCCCTAATCCTCACCTCTGGAGCTAAAGCTTCATTTAAAACATCTGGGTGGGTATTTTTCCCAAGATTACTCCTGGTAGGTCAAAATCATCGACGTTTCATAGCAGTCGGCACTTTGTCTTTCCTGCCATCCAGGCACTGCCTCTCTGAGTGTCACATTTTACGGCGCCTAATTGTGTCATTTCATGAATTTTCACTGTTAGTTGTCATTGAGTTGGTTGACACTCATGGAAACCTAGGTGCCGCAAAACAGAATGTTGCCTATCGGGATGGGGCTGGGATCAAGATAAAAGTTTTCCATACCAAAAGAAACAAATTTTTTTTTTAATTTTAAAAATTTATTGGGGCTCATACAATTCTTTACACAGTTCATATATATACATACATCAATTGTATAAAGCACATCTGTACAGTCTTTGCCCTAATCATTTTTTTCTCTTTTCTTCTTTTACATTTTATTAGGGACTCATACAACTCTTACCACAATCCATACATATACATACATCAATTGTATAAAGCACATCCATACATTCCCTGCCCCAATCATTCTCAAGGCATTTGCTCTCCACTTAAGCCCCTTGCATCAGGTCCTCTTTTTTTCCCCCCCTCCCTCCCCATTCCCTCTTCCCTCATATGCCCTTGGTAATTTATACATCGTTGTTTTGTCATATCTTGCCCTATCCGGAGTCTCCCTTCCCCCCTTCTCTGCTGTCCCTCTCCCAGGGAAGAGGTCACATGTGGATCCTTGTAATCAGTTCCTCCTTTCCAACCCACTCACCCTCCACTCTCCCAGCATCGTCCCTCACACCCTTGGTCCTGAAGGTATCATCCACCCTGGATTCCCTGTACCTCCAACCCTCATATGCACCAGTGTACAGCCTCTGTCCTATCCAGCCCTGCAAGGTAGAATTCGGATCATGGTAGTTGGGGGGAGGAAGCATCCAGGATCTGGGGGAAAGCTGTGTTCTTCATCGATACTACCTCACACCCTAATTAACCCATCTCCATTGGCCAACACTTGGGCCCTGGGTCTCCACTCTGCACTTCCCCCTTCATTTAATATGATATATATACATATACACATATATACCAAAAGAAACAAATTTTGATGTTTACCAGGGGTAGGAGAGAAGGGAAGCAATGAGCTAGAGAGGAGAGAGGTGTTACCCAAGTTGAAGGGGAGATAATGTGATGCAAGAGAGAAGAAGGAAAGTGTGTGAGTGCAGCGGGGGCTGCTGGGAGCTTTGATAAGTTGTTTACATTCTTGATACCAAAACGATGAGCTGAAACATAAACTCTCAATTAATTCACAATTTTTAAAATTAATTTATTTAATTAAGCCACTGGAAATAAAATAAGACATCTGTATCAGCTGTCCAGGGCAAGATGGCTGCGTTGACACACGCAGTACAAGAAACCAAGAGACCTCATGAATGAGAGAATACTCCATGTTCACGGATATGAAGGTTTAACCCTATAACGCCAAGCGTGTCGTTTTTGTAACATTTAGTTAAATGTATACATTAACATATATATAGTGATAACTATGAAAGGAAAGAATAAAATCAAAGAAAATTCTTTCCTGAAATTAAAAATTTAGGCATTATACATTGTGAAAATGTCATTCCTACCCAAAACAACCTTTAAATACAATGGAGTTATATCCAGATCCCAACTTTTTGTTTAGAGGAATGAATGACTAACTTTATGTGGAGAGGAAAGAGACCCAGGATAAGCAAAGAACTTCTTAAGAGGAAGAACAAAGGAGGAGGTCCCTATGTCTGACTCAAAAGCTATTACAGAGCCACAGTTGTCAAATCAGTGTGGTACTTGTACAATGGAACAAAGTAGAAAACCCAGAAATAAATTCACCTGTCCACAGACAACTGATCTTCTATAGAAGACATAAAAAAGCATTAAATGGTTAAAAAATAGCCTTTTCACCACATGGTATGGGCAAAATCAGCTCTCCATCTGCATAAGACTGAAACAGGACCCACTCATTCGTGTACAAAATGAACTAAAGATGGAGCAAAGAGCCAAATGTAAATCCTAGAGTTAAAAAGAGCATCCATGAGAAAATAAGGACACCCTTAAGGCCCTCCGTACAGATCCGACAAGACAAACACCAGCTCCAGCAGAAGGCAGGAAGCACACACAAAAGACAAGGGAGATGAGTGGGGCCTACTAACACTTGATACTGAGGCGCATCAAGTGACTTCATCAAGAGTCGACACAGAGACCACATACTAGAGGAAAAGCTTTGGCAATGACAAAATGGACCAGGGATTCATCTCTAAAAGCTATAGAAAAGGGCAAAACCTTACGAAGAGAAAAGACCAGCAAAGGACCTGCACAGACAAGTCACCAACAGTGGCTACCAAACATGAATCAATGCTCACAATCAGTAGCCATCAGCAGATGCAATTCAAAGCAATAACAAGATGCTACCTGACACTGACCGGGAGAACCTAATTTAAAAACAACAACAAATGCTGGAGAGGGGCAGAAAGATTGAAACTTACATGCACGGCTGGTGGAACTGTAAATATGCATGGCCATTGTGGGAAGCAACATGACGCTACCTCCGTTTCGAGTTGAGATTCCATACTGTGCAGCGATACCTCTGGAGCATATATCCCATAGCGTAGTAAGATCCATAACACAAACAGATATGTCCACTCCCACGGTTATCACAGCCCTGTTCACAATAGCAAGAAGTTGGGAAAAGCCCAAATCCCCATTAGTAGAAGAGTAGATAAAGGAACGTTGGTACATACGCACAATGGAATACCATGAATCGCTTAAAAAAAAAAAAAAAGATGAAACCACAAGCACCTCATGACGTGGATGGCCTTTAAGAACATGATGCTGAGTGGAGTTAGTCAATCACAAAAGGACAACTATTGTATGGGACCACGACCACATGGAGTAAACAAACAAAGACATTCCTACCAAAAAGAACAGACTTTGGAGGCTGCCAAGGGGAGGAAGCAAAGGAGAGAAGATGAAGAAATCAATTAGAGGATTAACAGGCTTTAACAGGGTGAAAGGGAAGGCGGAGGACTTTCAGAGGGAGAAATCTGTGTGTGGAGGGGGAGGGCTGTAACCTGAGGTAGAAAGGCTGAGGAGCAGTTTGCACTGCTGAATGCAGAGTTGATGGCCTGACCTGTAAACACCTCCCCCCATGCTCAGTTCACAATAAAAAGAACGAGTTATCTCTTGTGTTAAAAAGAGCAAAAGACATAAACAGTTCACCAAAGATTGCATCCAAGTGACCAACAAACATAGGAAGACATGCGCATGACCTCTAGCCCTCCAAGAGAGGCAAAATCAAAACAACCAGGAGATACCACCTTACCCTGACAATGACAGAACTGTTTACAAAAACAAACAAACAGAAAATAACAACAACAACAAAATTTTTTTATTTTAAAAATAAGAAGAAAAACAGAAAATAACATATTGGAAAGGGTGCAGAGAGATTGGATTTTTCACATGTGTGAAACAGAAAGATTTCTCCCAAGTTGTGTCCCCCAGATATATCTTAGACTTGGGATACTGCTTGCAGCTAATGGGAAATGATTGTCAAGTGACCACCCTAAAGGCAGTCAGCTGTCAGACTACTGTGTGGTCCCACCACAAGAGGGGCCCACTCCCTGCTGTGAAGGACAATGGCTATTTCTCCCTACAGGCTTGTGACCAACAGTTTGGTCCCTGCAGGGTGGGTTTATGATAATGGTTTCTATGGAGATCCAGAGAACAGGTCAAACCAGCTCAGTGACATCTAAAGTGAGACTGCCATCCTGAATCTAGGATCCGCCCTGTCACATTTGTGCCCCCAACCCCATCTCTTCCTATTGTGTGTATGTCCCTAGATTGTCCCCCTCTCATTGCTGTATAACCTTTGGTGAAACCCCTTCCTGTGACATGTGTCTTTACCTGTCATTAGTGGGCCTGCATTCCCCTCAAAGATATATAGGCCTGCCTCACTCCCCTGTTCCCTTTCCCCTTGTCCTCCCTCCCCTCCTGCTCTCTCCACGGGGACCACCAAGTGGGCCTGAGGTGAGCATGCTACCATGGAATGTGTCTGACTCCATTATTTCTATCTCTTTTATCTCTCATGCTCTCTGTGACTTTAATATATAGATATATACCGTACAATTGCACCTATGGAACCCATGATTAGTTGTGAGGGGCTGGCCATTTCTCCCCACACTCACGCATGGCTGGTGAAAGTGTGAGAAGGTGCAGCCACTGTGGAAAGGGATACGACACTACCTCCCTCAGACAAGTGGAAATTAAAATTGCACAGGATTCCTCTGCTGGGTATACACCCGAAAGAGGTAAGAAGCCTAACACCCACAGGCAGAGGCACTCCATGCTTGTCCTAGCACTGTTCCCAACAGCAAGAAGTCGGACTCAACCGAAATGCCCATCCGCGGAAGAATGGCCAGAGAAAGGGTGGCCTACACTCCTCACGGACTACGAGGCAGCGCTAGCAATACAATGTCAAAACCACCAAGCATCTCCTGGCTAGGATGGACCTGGAGCACATTACGCTGCATAAAATTAGTCGATCACAAAAGCAAAGATAGTTCATGAGACCATTGTCATAAAGAGGAGGGGAACAGACTAAGATGTTCGTACCAAAGGAAACAGGCTTTGGAGGTTACAGAGGTGGAGGACGGGTCAGGGACAATGAAGCTAGAGGGTAAAGAGGTGTTCACTCCAGTGAAGGGGAAGCTAGTCACTCACAGGAGGGAGAAGAGAAATCAATGGAGAAAGAAGGGAGGGTCAATCATTGGGGCTTTTGATAAATAGTTTGCTTCAACTGTTAAATACCAAATTGGAGATCTGGAATGAAAGCCTCTCCCTAAGTCACAATCTTGAAACTGTAAAATATAAATGAAATACAACATCCGAATCGATTTGAAGGTCATGGGTGGTGCGAGTGGCTTGCAATGAGCTCCTGGCTAGAGGTTGGTGGTTTGGATCCACAAAGCAGCTCTGTGGAAGGTAGGCCTGGCAATCAGCTTCCAAGCTGCCTCCACCCTCAGTCCAAATCAACACAATGACAACAGGCTTGTTTGTGGGTTGAGGGCTTTAGGCTGCTAGAAACAGAAAACCACAACACAGAGTGGGTTTCAATGACAAGGACAGCATTTTCTTTCACAGACATGAAATCTCAACATGGGCTTGTATTTTTGTTCCTTGGTTACTTTGGGGTTTTTTTTCCCATCCTCTGCCCTCTTCAGAAAGTGTGTCACAACCTGGGGGTGGAGTTTCCAGATGTTCTGTCTCACAAAGTCCCAGCAAGCGGTTAAAAAAAAAAATCTCTTGGGACATGTGTTTTCAAATGCAGATTACAATGTCTCCTCCTACTAGCTTCCCTTCCAGCACTGTTCCCAACAGCAAGAAGTCGGACTCAACCGAAATGCCCATCAGCTAAAGAATGGCCAGAGAAAGGGTGACTTATACTCCTCACGGACTACGAGGCAGTGCTAGCAATACAATGTCGAACTGTGCACACATTCTGATCCCAGCCTCTAGCAAGAAAACACAGTCACTAGATGCATCAGTTCCCATGAGTGTTGTCACAGCACCATGTGCCTAGTGGTTTCTAACCCAGAAATGTCAGAAGCAATCAAGCCCACATGGAAGAAGCACACCTGCCTGTGTGATCACGAGGTGCCGAAAGGATCAAGGATCAGGCATCAAAGAACAAAAAAAATCTAATCATTGTGAATGAGGGGGAGTGCTGATTGGGCACCCAAGACCCATCTGTAGGCAACTGGACATCCCCTTACAGAAGGGTCGCCGGGAGATGAGCCAGTCAGGGTGCAGCGTAGCAACGATGAAACACACAACTTTCCTCTAGTTCCTAAATGCTTTCCCCGCCACCCCACTATCATGATCCCAATTCTACCTTACAAATCCGGCTAGACCAGGGGATGTACACCTACAGATAGGAACCAGAAACACAGGGAATCCAGGAGAGATGATCCCTTCAGGACCAGTGGTGAGAGTGGCGATACTGGGAGGGTGGAGGGAGGGTAGGGTGGAAAGGGGGAACCAATTACAAGGATCTACATATAACCTCCTCCCTGGGGGACAGACAACAAAAAAGTGGGTGAAGGGAGACATTGGATAGTGTAAGAGAAGACCAAATAATAATGATTTATAAATTAAAAGGGTTGATGAGAGAGGGGGGAATGGGAAGGGAGGGAGGAATGAGGAGCTGATACCAAGGGCTCAAGCAGAAAGCAAATGTTTTGAGAAGCATGATGGCAGTAAATGTGCAAATGTGCTTGACATCATGGATGGATGGATACATGGTGATAAGAGTTGTACGAGCCCCCAGTAAAATGATTTTTTTTAAAGCAACAGAAATGTATTATCTCATAGTTCTGAAGCCAAAAGCCCGACATCAGTGGTTGTCAACCATGTGATCCCTTCTAAGGCACTGAGGGAGAATCTGCCTCGTGCTGCTCTGCCACCTTCTGCTAATGACTGAAGATCCTTAGGTTGTGGTTGGCTCACTGCAATTCTCCACCTCCATTATCCCATGCCATTTTGCCTCTGTGTCTCTTCTCTTCTTTTATAAAAAGACTTTGTTTTTGTTTGGTTTGATTGGTTTACGACCTATTGTATTCCAGAATGGGAATTTCAGAGCACCTCGTTGTGTTTATGCAGGACCTGTACATGCATCAAGAGGCAGTTGTACCAACAGAACAAGGGATAGTTTGAAATCAGGAAAGGTGTGCACCAGGGTTGCATCCTCTTATACTTCTTAAATTGAGCAGATGATAAGAGACACTGGATTATATGAAGAAGAATGAGGCATCGAGATTGGAAGAAGACTTAATAACAACTGGAGACATGCCGATGGCATCACCTTGCTTACTGAACATAAAGACGAAGATCAAGGATAGAAGTCTTTGGTACGGATCACAGCTCAATGTCAAGACCCAAATCCTCACAACTAGACCAATAGGTAACATCATGATAACTGGAGAAAAGCTTGAAGGATTTTGTC
Organism: Tenrec ecaudatus; assembly: GCF_050624435.1. NCBI lineage: Eukaryota > Metazoa > Chordata > Mammalia > Afrosoricida > Tenrecidae > Tenrec > Tenrec ecaudatus. Next base: position 21,116,654 of record NC_134530.1, read on the forward strand.
TTGCTTGGATTCATAATCAATGCTGATGGAAGTAGCCGTCAAGAGATCAAAAGAAGCATTGGGTCAATCTGCTACACAAGACCTCTTTAGAGTGCTGAAAATCAGGGAGGTTAGTTGAAAGACTAAGTTGCAAACGAACCCTGGTGGCGTAGTGGTTACACATTGAGCTGCTAACTTTAAGTTCAGCAGTTCGAAACCATAAACCACTCCTCAGGGAACAGATGAGGCTTCTACTCCCATAGAGTCACAATCTTGGAAACTGACAGGGGTGATTCTATCCTGCCCTACCAGGTGTTATGAGTCACCATAGACTTGATGGCAGCGAGTTAGTTTAGAGTATAAGGTGCACCTAACCTAATCCATGGTATTTTCAAGCACCTCATACGCATGAGAAAGTTAGACATTAAATAAGAAAGACTGAAGAATTATAGTGTTGGCAAAGAACATCAAAAGTGTCACGGCCTGTCAAAAACAAACAGAACTGTCTTGGAAGAAGAAGAGCCAAAATGCTCCTTAGAGGCAAGGATGGTGAGACTCCATCTCACATACCTTGGACATGTTACCAGGAGAGCCCAATCCCTGGAGAAAGGTATCATGCTTAGTAAAGTAAAGGGGCAGTAAAAATAGAGGAAACAAACAAGCCGTCAACAAGATGGTTTGACACCGCAGCTGCAACAATGAGGACGGTGCAGGACCACGCAGTGTTTCATTCTGTTGTGCATGGGGTAGGTCTGGGTCAGAATGATTCCATGGAACCTAACAACACCACCTTACTACACTGTGACTTCCTGTTAATTGATTACACACATCTTCCAAGACCCTATTTCCAAGCAAGATCATATGCACATGTCCCATGAGTCAATACTTAAAGATTACTTTTATGAGGATACAATCTAATCATGACACAATGAATGGATGGGTGGATGGATGGATTATAATAAAAATTCTCCAGTCAGGGCCAACTCTACAGGAATTCAGATTCCAAGATTCCCCCAGATTCCCAAGATGTCCCTGTTAACATAAAGGAAAAGGGGGAAAGGATGCCATGGATTGAACTGCATCCTCCAAAACTATGTGCCAACTTGGCTCTTCCATAATTCCCAGTATTGTGTGGTTGTCATCCATTTTGTGATCTGATACAATTGTCTTACTTTTGGTGATATGTGTGATAAATACTAACGTCTGTATTTTAATGAGAAAGAATGAGGGTAAATTGAGTACATGACTGAAGTCCCATCTTACAGAAGATGCTACCATTTCTCCAGTACTCAAATCACACAGGCACACCTTATTCAAGTACCACTCTTGCTTGGTTCACACCTTTACTCTCTCAGGAGATGAAAGGCGAGAGGGACCCTATTACCACTATGAAAGTAGATCTGGGAGTGGAATTTGTCCTTTGGACCCATGGCCCTCACAGAGTTCATACCACAGAGAAGAAAAGGGGCCTCTATACCACCATACAGCCCATGTATTGGTTATCCATTGCTGTTGAACAATTTACTTCAAACTTTATGGCTTAATACCACTGCAACTCTAAGAAGCTGTTAATAATTTCATGCCCTTGAAGGTACAAGACTGGTTACAGTTAACTAGTTAACGAGAATAACCACTCATAATAACCAGGCTGAGAGGGAACTGAGAGAGTAAAATCCCAAACTCTGTCTCTGCCCTCGACCTCCTACCAGGACCTCCCACTGGCCAAACTCACTGGAAATGAGAAAAATATGAGTCCTTTAATAAGATCCATATATGTTGGTGTCCATGGGCACAGAGCAAATGGAAAGGTTGGAACTAGGCAGATGAGTGGAAGATACAGCACATTACACTCTAGTCATATTTTTCTAGAGAAATCTCATGATGGCAGCTCCATTACTAGTGTTTCATTTGTCCCCTTTTCTAATTCCTGATACTTAAGGTCTAAATTGGGTTCTTGATTTGAGATTGTCCTCCTGTTTTTAACATAGGCTGTAGTGCTATGAATTTCCCTCGGAGTACTGCTTTTGCTGCCTCTGGTGTTTGCCATGTTATGTTTTGGTTTTCATTTAACTCAACATCTTTTCTAATTTCAATTATAATTTATTCTGTGGCTCTCTGACAGCATAAGGATATACTTGTGAGGTTTCCACTTTTCCTCTTACAATTGATTTCTTTTCCATTCTAGTGTGATAGAGGAGATCCTTCATATGGATGCAATGCATCAGCAAGACTTAATTAAACAAAAGTGAAGAACTCCTCAGTGAGAGAAAATAAAGGAATGCTGGAGAGAGTGTCTTTCACTGCTCAGTCTTCCACTGCCCAGAGAATGCTGAGCTGTCAGGGGCTCTCTCCACTGATACCCACCACCCACTAGATTCTGACCAAGTCAAGAAATTAAGACAAAATGGAAAGGGCAATCTTTTTTTTTTAACAATTTATTGGGGCTGATACAATTCTTTTCACAGTTCATACATATACATACATCAATTGTATAAAGCACATCTGTACAGTCTTTGCCCTAATCATTTTTTTTCTCTTTTCTTCTTTTACATTTTATTAGGGACTCAAACAACTCTTACCACAATCCATACATATACATACATCAATTGTATAAAGCACATCCATACATTCCCTGCCCCAATCATTCTCAAGGGATTTGCTCTCCACTTAAGCTCCTTGTATCAGGTCCTCTTTCCCCCCCCCCCCTCCCTCCCCTTTCCCCCCTCCCTCATATGCCCTTGGTAATTTATACCTCGTTATTTTGTCATATCTTGCCCTACCCGGGGTCTCCCTTCCCCCCTTCTCTGCTGTCCCTCTCCCCGGGAAGAGGTCACATGTGGATCCTTGTAATCAGTTCCCCCTTTCCAACCCACTCACCCTCCACTCTCCCAGCATCGTCCCTCACACCCTTGGTCCTGAAGGTATCATCCACCCTGGATTCCCTGTACCTCCAACCCTCATATGCACCAGTGTACAGCCTCTGTCCTATCCAGCCCTGCAAGGTAGAATTCGGATCATGGTAGTTGGGGGGAGGAAGCATCCAGGATCTGGGGGAAAGCTGTGTTCTTCATCGATACTACCTCACACCCTAATTAACCCATCTCCTCTCCTAAGCCCCTCTATGAGGGGATCTCCATTGGCCGACACTTGGGCCATGGGTCTCCACTCTGCACTTCCCCCCTCATTTAATATAATATATATATACACATACATATACACATATATACACATACATACACACACTTATATCTTTTTTTTTGCATGATGCCTTATATCTGGTCCCTTGGGCACCTCGTGATCGCACTGGCCAGTGTGCTTCTTCCATGTGGGCTTATTTGCTTCTGAGCTAGATGGCCGCTTGTTCACCTTCAAGCCTTTAAGACCCCAGACACTATCTCTTTTGATAGCCAGGCACCATCAGCTTTCTTCAACACATTTGCTTGTGCACCCATTTGTCTTCAGCGATCCTATCATGGAGGTGTGCAGTCAATGATATGATTTTTTGTTCTTTGATGCCTGGTAACTGATCCCTTTGGGACCACTCGATCACACAGGCTGGTGTGTTCTTCCATGTGGACTTTGTTGCTTCTGAGCTAGATGGCCGCTTGTTTATCTTCAAGCCTTTAAGACCCCAGTCACTATCTCTTTTGATAGCCGGGCACCATCAGCTTTCTTCACCACATTTACTTGTTTACCCATTTTGGCTCCAGCTGTTGTGTCGGGAGAGTGAGCATCATGGAGTTCCAATTTAATAAAAGAAGGTATTCATGCATAGAGGGAGTGTTTGAGTAGAGGCCCAAGGTCCTTCTGCCACCTTAATACTTGACCTATAAATATAGACACAAAGATCTATTTCCCCAACCTCCTATATATATTTGCATGTACATGTCTTTGAAGGGCAATCTTTATTAAATTATTCTATGTCTTGAGCACTGTTTGTTAATTGCTTCCATTGCTGTTTTATTTAAGATACAGTTCTGCCTGGAGTCTCTGGGTAATGCAAATGATCAATGTGTCCAGCTGCTAGTAAAGGTTTGAGGTTGGAATCCACCCAGCGGGATATGAGAAGAAAGTCCTGGCAATCTACTTGTGAAAAAGCAACCCTGCGGTGGAGTATAATTCTACTCTCATGGACTTAGGCTCTTATGATTGGGGTCAAGTCAACTCAATGGCAACTAATTTTAGCAGCCCCTCTTTCTCAAATGGACATGTTGTCAGGAGAGACCAGTCCCTGGAAAAGGACACCATGCTTGGTCAAGTAGGGGGTCAGCAAGAAAGAGGGAGGCCCTGCACGAGATGGATTAACACAGTGGCCGCCACAACTGGCTGAACCCAAGAATTGTAAGGATGGTGCAGGTCCAGGCAGTGTTTCATTCTGTGGTACACAAGGTCTCGATGAGTTGGCGCCAACTTGAGAGCTACCGAATTTCTCTGATGAGAAAATGACATCTCTGGAAGAACAAGAGTACAACGTGGTGCACGTCCTCCTTTAAGAACTCTGTGACCCACGGCTAGGTGCCAGAGTCCGCCTCAAAGCCAGCCTCACCTCCTTATTCCACAGTGTGTACACCACAGGGTTCAACAATGGTGTGACCACCGTGTAAAACACAGCCACCAGGCGGTCCTGCTCATGGTTCCCCTCTGACTCAGGTCGCAGGTAGATGATGGAGGCACAGCCAAAATGTACAATGACCACAGTGAGGTGGGCCGCACAGGTGGAGAAGGCCTTATGCCTGCCCGCTGCCGAAGGAATCCTCACAATGGCGGCCACAATAAAGGCGTAGGAGAGAAGGATGAGGAGAAAGGAGACCAGCATGACAAGGATGCTCAGGAAGAAGATGACCAGTGCCTTTCTGGCTCGCTCGATGCAGTTTAGCTTCAGCACTGGAATGACATCACAGAAGAAGTGCTCTACACGGTTGCTGCAGAAAGGAGAGGAGAAGATCATACTGGTCTCTATCACGGCCACTGAGTACCCAAAGCAGAACATCAGGGCTCCCAGACCAAGGCAAATGGTGGGTCTCATGATCATCGAGTAGCGGAGAGGGTGGCAGATGGCCACATACCGGTCATAGCCCATCAGGGTAAGAAGAAAGCAATTGCTACACCCAAAACCCAGGAAGAAGAACATCTGAGCCCGACAGCCAGCAATGGAGATGGCCTGGTTCTCCATCAGCAGATGGGCCAGCATGTTGGGGATGGTGACTAGCGAGTAGCAGGTCTCAGAGAGGGACAGCACCGCCAGGAAACGGTACATGGGAGTGTGGAGTGTACGGTCCACGTGGATGATGGTGATGATGGTGGCATTGCCACTGAGGGTGACCAGGTATGTGAGGAAGAACAAGATGAAGAGCAGGATCCTCAGCTCTGGGAAGTTGGAGAATACCACCAGCACGAATTCCATCACCAGCCAGGTCATATTTCCCTGCTGCTTCTCAGGAGCCTGAAAGAGAGATGACAGAGTCAGTAGAATGGCATGTGGATCATCTGCTTACTGGCCATGAAATTCATCATCACAATTCTACACCACAAGGTACCTGATGCATAAGCAGATCATCACATTGACTACCTCGGTGGGAAGAGACAATAGAGAAGCTCAATATCAGCAGCTAAAAACAGGCCAGGGACTAACTATAGAACAGACCATCAATTGCTCCTAGACAAGTTCAGGTTGAAGCTGAAGACAATTATAACAAGTCCACTGGAACCAAAATATGACCTTGAGTCTATCCCACCTGAATATTGAGAAAATCTCAAGAACAGAGTTGAAGCATTGAACACAGAATTACAGAACACTTGATGAGCTCTGGGGGTGGACATCAAAAACACTATCCCTGAAGAATATAAAAAACCATTAGAAAGACAGGAAAGAAAGAAAAGATCAAAGTGGATGTCAGAAGAGACTCTGAAACTTGCTCTTAATCCTAGAGTAGCTGAGGTACATGGAAGAAATGAAGTCAAAGAGCTGAAGAAAACATTTCAAAAGGAAGCTCAAGAGCACAAAGTCAAATTTTACAATGAAATGTGCACAGCCCTAGAAATAGAAAACCAAAATGAAGGACATGCTCAGCCTAACTTAAACTGAAAGAATTCAAGAGAAAAACTCAACCCTCAGGTGCAATATTGAAAGATTCTATGGGGAAACTATTGAATGAAATGGGGAGAATCAGAAGATAGAAAGACTGCAGAGTCACTGTACCAAAAAGAACATTCTGCCATTTCAGGTCAACATTCCGCCATTCAAGTCAACATTCCGCCATTTCAGGTCAACATTCCGCCATTCAAGTCAACATTCCGCCATTCAAGTCAAAATTCCGCCATTCAAGTCAACATTCCGCCATTCAAGTCAACATTCCGCCATTCAAGTCAACATTCCACCATTTCAAGTCAACATTCCGCCATTTCAGGTCAACATTCCGCCATTCAAGTCAACATTCCGCCATTCAAGTCAACATTCCGCCATTCAAGTCAACATTCCACCATTTCAGGAGGTAGCATCTGAACAAGAACCAATGCTGCCGAAGGAAGGAGTTCAAGCTGCACTGAATGCATTAGGCAGAAACAAGGCTCCTGGAAGTGATGGAACACCAAATGAAATGTCTCAGCAAGCCGAAGAAGCACTGGAAGCACTCACTTGTCTGTGCCAGGAAATTTAGAAGACAGCTACTTGGCCAATTGGACTACTTGACTGGAAGAGATTCATGTTTGTACCCGTTCCAAAGAAAGATGAGCCAACAGAATATTCAAATTATAGAACAATATCATTAGTGTCACATAAAAATAAATTTTGCTGACGATCATCCGACAATGATCGCATGAATGCAGTGACAGGTGCTGCCAGATTCAGAAGAGGACTTAGTACAAGGGATATCATTGCTGAAGTTAGATGGAGTATGGCTGAGAGCAGAGAATACCAGAGATATGTTTACTTGTGGTTTATTGATTATGCTAGGGGATGCAACTATGTAGATCATAACTATGGATAGTCTTGAGAAGAATGGGAATTCCAAAACACTTCATTATGTTCACTCAGAACTTGTACATGGGTCAAAAGAAAGTTGCATCGACAGAACAAGTGAATGCTGCATGGTTCAAAATCAAGAAAGGTGGGTGTCAAGGTTGCATCCTCTCACCATACTTATTCAATCTGTAAGTTGAGCAAATAATCAGGCAACTTGGATTAGATGAAGAAGAATGTGGCATCAGGATTGGAGGAAGGCGTATTAACAACCTGTGAGATGCAGATGACACAATCTCACTCGCTGAAAATGAAGAGGACTTGAAGCACTTGCTAACGAAGATCAAGGATTGTAGCCCAATGTCAAAATCAAAATCCTCACCACTGGACCAATAGGAAGTATCATGATCAATGGAGAAAAGGTTGAAGTTTTCACGGATTTTACTTTGCTTGGATCCTCAATCAATGCTCCTGGAAGCAGCAGTCCAGAGATCAAAAGACTTATTGTATTAGATAAATCTGCTGCACAAGACCTCTTTAGAGTGTTGAAGAGCACAGATGTTACTTTGAGGACTACAGTGTGCCTGACCCAAGCTGTGGAATTCTCCATTGCCTCATATGCATGTGAAAGTTAGACATTGGATGAAAGACCGTAGAAGAGCAAATACATTTGAATTGCGGTGCTGGAGAATATTGAAAGTCCCATAGACTGCTGAAGAGGGAAACCAATCTGTCTTGGAAGAAGTAAGGCCAGAGTGTTCCCTAGAGGCAAGGATGGCGAGACTTCATCTTATATACTTTGGACAGGTTGTCAGGCGAGATCAGTCCCTGGAGAAGGACATCATGTTTGGCAAAGTGGAAGGGCAGTGGAAAAGAAGGCGGCCCTCAGTAAGATGGATTGACACAGTGACTACATTGACGGGCTCAGGCATGGGAACAATTGTGAAGCTAACAAGGGCCATGCAGGGTTTCATTCTGTTGGGCAGAGGGGGGCCACTGTGGGTTGAAGCTGACTCAATGGCATCTACTAACAGCAGCATTCCCACTCCTTAAGATGTTCTCCATCACCTTTTAGGATCTGCACAATAGAATTCCTTTGCAGAGTCAATAAAACACAAGGAAACATCTTTCTGGATTTCTCTGCATTCAGTCAAGATCCCTCTTACATCAGCCATAATATCTTCGTTCCACCTTCTCTTCGGAATCGGCTTCGAATTCCCAACCACTCCCCAACTATGCACTGCTGCAACCATACCTGAACTATCCTCAGCAAAAATGTACCTGCTTGTGATATTCCTGATACTGTGTGATCATTTCCAGAATAAAAACATCGCAATATATAAAATATATATTGATAAAAGGACTACTTGGAAAAAAGAAGATAAGCTCATAACATTAATGAAATGAACAAAATAACATTTTTATTAACTCCAATATCCAGAGCCACATTATGTCTTTCATGAGTCCTACACATTTTTTTCTTTCTTCCATTTTAAAAAAATTGTATTTTCTGACACATTTTGGGTAAAGATGAACATAATCTTCAGCCTTAAATGCTCATCTTATTTTTATTTGAAAAGAAATTAAACCATGGCTGTAGGCTCGGAATGACATGGAGACTAATGAGTAAATCGGTCAATTAAATGATAAAGAACTGAGATAGTTGACCATTTCAATGAGAACAACGATGCAATCACATGGAATCTGGATTGAGTGTCATTTTGGAATTTAGTAATTGTAGGGTGTATAATTTTGTCACTAATTAGCCTGCTATATCACAAAGAAATATTGGGGTGGGGCTTTTTTAGGGGGCGAGTCAATTAAAATACTTTAGAATTTGGGACTTGGCTTCAAGAAAAATGTGTGCGTGACACTGAGCTCTCTTGGCAAGCTGCCCAGAGGATATGTTAGAAAGATCATAGGAAGCCACCTATAGGGGCTTATGTGAATGACAGAAATTCCCTAGATTGAGGTGATTCTTTTTAGAAGATTTGTCCAATCCAAGAGTTGACACTGAGTTGTGCAAATGACTGAGTGATGCTTCACGGCATTGCTAAAGATCGGAGGATCAAGCACACTGAATAGCAATCCGGCGCCATTCAGATTACAGCCAAGAAAACCCATTAAAGTGACCAGATTTTAACATGGGTAAAGTGGACACCATTGATAAAACTCACATCCTGGCGAAATAGCCACATGGCAGCCAAAAACCGTATACCCTAGCTTGTCGTATGTTCTTTCCAAAAATCAGGACTTTTTTAAAACACCGTGGGATGCAGAAAAAATTGTTAAAACTCGGGACTGTTCCACCAAAAGCGGGACATCTGGCTAAGGTGCAGTTCTACTCTGGAACCCATGGGGTCACCTGAGTCATTAGCAACTCAAAAGCAGCTCACAGCAATCCCAGGATCAACACAGGGAAGGGACCTTGCTATTAGGATCAAGCTTACTCCAGGATTGATCAGTCCTCTAAAGCATCTTATGAGACAGTAAAGGTTCAGGGGTAGAAGTGAGCCTTCCGTGTGGAGGCCCGGGCTGGATTTCTGACCAGCGCACCTCATGCCCCGTCACCACCCTCTGTCAATGGAGTCTTGCATATTGCTCCGATGCTGGACAAGTGTCCATGCAGCTTCCAGACTGTGACCGTCTGGTGAAATAAAAAGGCGTGGTCGCCTTATTTTACCTTACAAATCTGGCTAGACCATGGCATGTGCATGGGTACAGCTAAGAGCTGGAAACACAGAAAATGTAGGACAGATAAACTCCCCGGGACCAATATTGAGAGTAGCCATACCAGGAGGGGCAGGTGGGGGGAGAAAGTGGGAACCGATCACAATGACCTACCTATAACCCTCCCAGGGGGATGGACAACAGACAAGGGGTGGGGGGGAAGACATCAGACAGTGCAAGACATGAAAAAATAATAATAATTTGTAAATTATCAAGGAGAGAGGGAGGAGGAGGACGGAGGGGAAAATGAGGAGCTGAGTTGCATGAGCCCCTAATAAAATGATTTTTTTTAAGTAGGAAGAAAATGCTTTGAAAACGATGATGGCAACATATATACAAATATGCTTGAAACGATGGATGGATGGATGGGTGGGTGGATGGATGGATGGATGAATGGATGGATGGATGGATGGATGGATGGATGGATGGATGGGTGGGTGGGTGGGTGGATGGATGGATGGATGGATGGATGGGTGGATGGATGGATGGGTGGGTGGATGGATGGGTGGATGGATGGATTGTGATAAGAGTTGTACGAGCCCCCAGTAAAATGATTTTTTTTAAAGGCGTGGTCTCTGACATCTCCAAAGCAGCCCACTCTGAAAATCAACCTGATGGATCACCAGGATCAGATATGACACGAATTGTAGGAACGGTTCAGGACTGAGCAGCATTTCTTTTCATGGTTCCTGGGTCACCAGGAGCCCAGGCCAACTGGCAGCAACTACAAGGTCATGTGTAAACAGGTGGTTGGAAACAAAGGTCTCCTCCCTAGATGCTCAGCAGTGGAGTCTCTGCGACTGCAATTAGCCAGCCTTTCACTGGCACACACACCTCCAGGGATGGGAACGTCACTGTCTGGCACAGAGCAGCCCTTCAGCCACCAGCAGGGTCTCTAAGATCGGGTCCATGCGCTCTGCGACCAGACAATCTGGGTTTGCGTGTTGGTACCTTCCCTTCCTGGGGGCTGTGAGACCCTGTGAAGATAGCGTTGCCCCTCGGAGCCCCATCTGTGAAAGCAAAGATGTGCTGTGTGGGCTCTGAGATCCTTGGTGCCCATGATGCCCAGGCTCAGTTGCTCACAGGAAGGTTGGCCGTTTAGGACAGAGTCAGAATACACGGGAGATGGGCCTTCCGAGTGAAGTCAACCATCGATGCTGAGGCTGGATGCCTGGTGCATCCACGGAGCAGAAAGGAGGCCTGTGTGCTTAGAGTCCACAGGCATGCGCAGACTGGGGGGAGACAAGACACGGAGGGGCTGGGGCAGTGGATGCAGGACCAAAGGGACTAACATGAGCTGTGGAAGGACGCTGCTGTGAAAAGAAGCTGAGATCAAGGAATTGAAGAAAAATGAGAATGTTTTCAAACGGATTGGGGTAGCAATTGTACAATACTGCTTGACGTGATTGAACTATAGAATGATATCTCTGTATTGACTCCCAATAAGATGGTTTTGAAAATAAAAATAGAGGAAAGACGAGGCTTTCTACTCCCTTAAAGGTGCTCCAGTCTTGGAAATGCCAGTGAGCGAATGGGGTGTTGCATTCGTCGCCCTCTGGCGGTCGTCCTGGGACTATACTCTAGGCCCCAGTAGGGAACCCGGAACTAGGGAGCAGGGTATCCCAAAGTTCTGGAGAGTGATGCTGGGGCTGCATCAGGTGGGATAGTGGAGGTGGAGAGAAATGCCCACCTGAACAGAGTCTGAAGGTAGAGCCCCCAAAACGCCTGGTTCCTGGTTGATTATATATGTAGGTGTAGGAGGAGAGGAGGCTGTGGAACAAAAGAAATCGAAAAACCAAACCCACAGCCAATGAGTCAATACTGACTCACAGTGACCCCATAGCACAGGGTAGAACTGCCCTGTGAATTCCACAGACTTACTCTAGGGAAGTAGAAAGCTCCGTCTTTCTCCCTGTGGGAAAAAGGAGAATGAAGGTTCAGGGGATGTCATCTACAGCCCAGAACAGCTCAGGAAAGACCCCCAACCCTCTCCACCACCCCCATAGACAGGGCATTTCCCTTGCCCCCAGAGCGCAGCAACCGCCACAGAGAGCCAGAGGAGGAAGCAGGTCTCCCTGAGTATGGATGAAGTGTTAACCCTGCAGCTGCTGAGAATATGTGTCTGTGAGTTAGCTCAATGTGCCCAGATTGCCGTCTCTAACCTGACAGGTGAGGATACCTCCATCACTAAACCCAAATCACACCAGTCGCTCTGGCGTCCCCTCTGCCCCTGGAGGACCCCGTGTGTGACAGAGTAGCAGGATGCTCCTCAGGGCGTTTGCAACAGCTGCTGTTATGGAAGTAGGCCGCCAGCTTATTCTTCCTGGGTACACTGGCAGGACTTTGTGTTAGCTGAGTGGACAAGCCATTTGCACCCGGCAGCACTGGGGAGGACTGGGCAGGACTGGACTCTGAGACACCAGGCTGTCCGCTGAAGTGAGGTTGCTTAGTTCTGTAAGCACTGAGACTGAACCCTCAGTCACCCCGACAGCTCGCCCCTCCCCATCACCTTCAGCGCTCAGCCCTTGGGCTGGAGAAGGGCCGGGGTGGCTTCTCCAGCAGGACAGATGCCCCCGCACTCACACCTACCATGGCCATGGAAGCTTCCCTGGAAGTCTGCACCAACTCTCTGCTGGCTGCCTGAGATGGGAGGGGCTGAGGACTCAGGTCATGTTCTGCCTGGGTCCCCAAAGTAACCATCCCAAGGGCTCCCCGCCTCTAACAAGCCCCCCAGGGCTTGAATTCTAGGTTCCCTAAGGGATTGATCCCTCCTGAAAACTTCAGGCATGAATTTGGTTTCCCCAGACCTCAGAGGTTACTGGAGGACTAATCACCAGTTCTCCTAGTGAATGGAAGCCCCAAATACCCACCACACTCCATCAGTGCTCCCATAGCCCTCGAAGGCCCCCAAGGTTCTGGGTGATGTGCTGCTCCAAGCCAGAAGCATGCAACCCCAACTCCATTCCTCACGGGATCCCCAGTCTGGAAAGGAACCACAAGATAGACTACTTGATGTTGTCTTGCAAATGTGTCTTGCCTTCTGGTCAGCCTTCTGTGACCTTCTCATTGTTCTCTGACCCTCCACTGTTCCCTCCCCACTGGTCACAGCCCCGGAGCCCCACCACAACTCAAAAATGCGCCCTCCTCAAGCCATCTGGCTTCCCTTCCTTCCCTCCACCCTGACCCTTAGACCAGAAGGCTGACCCAGGGTTTCTCCCCTTCTCTAGGACCTGCCACAGCTCCCCATCCTTCCAGGAAAGGGCAAAGGGTTTCCACATTCAAGACCCCTGTGATCTGGCCTCTACTGCCTGCTTAGTTCCAAATCCAGCCATCCCTCCATGCACAGCTGAACACCATTCCCTTAATAAGCCAACAGTATGTGAGGAAATTATGAGTAGACATTGCTGTATTAGACAGGGCTCTCTAGAGATATAAAACCAGATTGCTGATAATTATATTTATTTATTTATAAAGATAGTTAGATATACAACACAAGAAATGAACTGTTAAATTATATAGATACCTATTTGTAGATATATAATACAAGAAATGAACAGTTAAATTACAAAGCAGTACAAATGGCTCAGTGCGACTCACTCCCGTGAGAGAGTTGTAAGACACTGGCAGTGCTTCAAGTCTTGAGGGCCGTCAGGGAGTCCTCTGTAGAGAGAGAGAGCTAGGCTATCCCACCACAGGCAGCAAACAGCAAGGCAGGTCACCAACTGTCAGCCAGGTCACCAACAATCAGTCCCCAGCTCAAGAGATGTAAATTCCAATCGTGTGGTCTTAAAGGGAGCTCAACTTATAGCGACACAGTCCATAGGCTAGGTGTCCCACAGGTAGTGTAGCCTGTAAATTGAGGCACAGAACAAGCAAGGCAGCTGCACACTGGTCTGATGATCAAAGAGCGAGAGACAAGAAAGGCAAGGCTCACAGAGCCATTTATCTCTCCGCCCTTCAATTAATTCCACTTGTGTTTATCGGCCAGTCTGGCACAATAAATTAACTATCTCAATTACCATTCCAAGTTGCAAGCCTGACTTCGGAATGGCCATGTTATTTCTGCTTGTTCCCTCATGTAGAAATTTCATTACTGCCAATCTCCTCTCCTCCAGAAAGGTACTACATTCTGAGTATTACATCCTCCAGAAAGCCCACCCTGGCCACTCTAGGCTAGACACATGCAAGAGGTGTGCCCCAAGAGGCCCTGGAAATGCTCAGACTCTATTCTCGTCTCTACTACCTTCCACCACTATTAAACTCGGAGGACACATTTCCTTCTCCCTATGCCTTCTTCTCCTAACTTTCATGATGCCTTTATTTTTCCGGCCTGTCTAGCCAACAAGGAGCTCTGGTGGTGGAGTGGGTTAAGAGTTGGACCACGCAGCACAAGGTCAAATCCACCAACTACCTCTTGGGAGCAAGAAAAGGTTGCCTGTGCTCTAAAATTTACAGATCTTGGAAATCGTAAGTAGCAATTCTACTCTGTCCTAGAGGGTCTCTATGGGTCTGTATTGCCTACATGGCAGAGGTGCTGGTGTTCTAGCCACCCTTTCCCTGTGTTTTCCTAAATTAGAATTACCCGGAGCGAGAACAGCTTTGACGCATTCAACACTAATGACCGAAGACCTGATGGGCTATGGTAGGACATCAAGAGCATCATCCCCGAAGAAAGCAAAGGGTCGTTCAAAAGAGAGGAGAGACCGAAAGGCTCCAAGTGGAGGTCAGAAGGTGCTCTGAAGCTTGCTCGTCATCCTAAAGTAGTTCATGCAAATGGAAGAAACGATACAATGGAAGAACTGGATAGAAAATTCCACAGGGCAGTTCCAGAAGACCCAGTAAGATATGATAATGAAATGTGCAAAGACCTAGACTTAAAAAAAAAAAGCAAGAACAAAGCCAGCATATCTTAAATGGAAAGAATTCAAGAAAAATCAAAGCTTGGGTTGTAATAGTGAAAAGTTTGCTGGAACAAAATATTGAGTAATGAAGGAATCGTCAAAAGAAGATGGAAAGGAGCTGTATGAGCCCCCCAATAAAATTATTTTTAAAATAGAAGATGGAACGGATATAGAGTCACTTCACCACAAAGAACTAGTCAACTCGTGTGCACAAGAACAAGAGGCACTGAATGCATTAGCCAAAAACAAGGCTCCAGGAGTTGACGGAATGCCAAGTGAATTATTTCAACAAGCTGGTGAAGCACTGCAAACACTTCCTCATCTATGCCAAGAAATATGGAAGACAGTTACTTGGTCCACTGACTGGAAGAGATACATATCTGTACCCATTCCAAAGAGAGGTGACCCAAAGTGCTCAAATTATATAACAATATCATTCATGTCACGTGCAAGTAAAATTTTGCTGAAGATCATCCAACCAGGGTGACAGCAGGACATTGGCAGGGAGCTAACAAAGGTTCAAGCTGAATTCCAAAGAGAAGAGTGGAACTCGGGCGATCATTGCTGATGTCAGATGGATCTTGACTGAAAGCAGAGAATCCCAGAAAGATGTACACTTGTGTCTTACTGACTATACTAAAGTATTAGAGTATGTGGACCGTAGCAAACGATGGATATCCTTGGGAATGGAAATCCCAGAACACTGCGTTGTGCTCATGAGAACTGTGAACCTGGATCAGGAGGTTTAACATCAGGGAATCTGTGCATCAGAGCTGCGTCCTCTCATCATCCTTATTCAGTTCGTGTGCTGAGCAAATCATCAGAGAAGCAGCACTATAGGAAGAAGAATGTGACATGAAAACGGGAGGAAAGCTCATGAACTCTTAAGATATGCAGATGACACAACCTTGCTTACTGAAAGTGAGGGCTTGAAGCCCTGGCTGATGGAGATCAAGGATTGCAGCCTTCAGTCTGGATTATGACTCAATGTAACGAAGACCCAAATCCTCACAACTGGACCAACAGGGAACATCATGATAAACAGAAAATATGACAGTTGTCAAGGATTTTATCTTGCTTGGCTCCACAATCAGTGCTCATGGAAGCAACCATCAAGAGATCAAACTACACATTGCATTAGGCAAATCTGCTGCCCAAGACCCTTTTTAAAATCATTTTATTGGAGGCTTGTACAATTCTTATCACAATCCATCCATCCATCTACTGGGTCAAGCACTTATGTACATATGTTGCCATCATCATTCTCAAAACACTTGCCTTCTACTTGAGCCCTTAATATCAGCCTCTCCTTTCCCCCCTCCCTCCCCCAAGACCTTTTAAAGTGTGGGAAAGCAAAGATGTTTCTTTGAGACTAGAGTGTGTCTAACTGAAGCCATGGTATGCTCCATTGCCTCGTATGCATATGAAATAAGGAAGACTGAAGAGGAATTGATGCATTTAGATTATGTTCCTGGTGAAGAGCATTGAAAATAACCCGGGCTGACTGCTAAAAGGACAAACTGATCTGACTGGATAGAAGACCAGCCAGAATGTTTCTTAGAGGCAAGGATGGCAAGACTTTGTCTCATATGCTTTGAACATGTTATGAGGAGAGACCAGTCCCTGAAGGAGACATCATGCTGGGTAAAGTAGAAGGGCAGTGAAAAAGAGGGAGAACCTTGACAAGATGGATTGGCACGGTCACTGTCAAATGGGCTCAAACATTTCAGGAATTCTGAGGATGGTGAATGACCAGGCAGCATTTAACTCTGTTGTAAGTATGGTCGTTATGAGTGGGAACCAACTCCACTGATACCTAATAACCACAGACGCCAATCTTTAGACAAGCATTGAATGCAAATAAATTAATTTGGAGTGATCTCAGAAAATAGCAATAGAGGAGAGAAGATAGGAAAATGAAAGAGAAGGAAGTTGATAAGCATGTGTTAAGTAAATTATACCTGTGGGCAACTAGAATTCACTCCCACCAGGGCCCTCTGGGAAGTAGCTGTAGAAAGTGCACCTGGGTAGGCAGGTGATAAAGCACCAATTCCATGTGATCATTATTGAGGATGGCTCCTTGGGGGCATTAAATCCCAAGTGTTCCTGGCCTGCTCTTCAAATAGGGCAAGCTTTGATAGCTCAGGAATGGCTTTAGGCAAAGAGATGCAAGTGCTAGGAGTCCCAAGCACGGAAGTGGTAGGAAGAGGTAGGAAGGGGAGGAACTGACAGCACCTGGTACTCTAATTCAATCCCTTCATCTCTAACCACTCCTTTTCCGTCTCGTTCCTCTCTTCCCCAAATTAGTATCAGAGCTTCTTCCGAAGGCCCCATGCTCCACTCTACTCTAATAAGACGATCCAAACCTAGAGAAGGGAAGGGTACCGGTGTCTAAATCCTAAATACCCAGTTTGAGGAAAGCTATGGTTAATGGTAGGCAAAATCCATTTACAAAGCAGCCATCTAAGGGAGATGTCAACTAAGTCCACGTGGAAGAAGCACACCATCATCAGTCACCGAAGGACTGTAAGCCATAAAATCCAAAGTCAAAGGAGGGACTTGTAACAGGAGAGTCTAAATTGTGAGACGTTGGTGTCGTGTACAGAGGGTTTGGTTGATGGAGGGAGCCCAAGTTTCCTTTGTGAAACTACATAGGAAATAAGTCTCTAGAGAAGGATGGGAGGAAAGTGGTGACTAAACAGAGAGCTTTGGAGAGATAAAGATGGAAGATCGAAAGCATAAATCTGACTTGAACAGTTAAAACCTTGTCAGTACATCCCCCTTACAATGCATGCTGAACCTGATCTGGTTCCCTAAGTGGTCTGTATCTTTGGTTTGTATTGTTCTGTTTGTTTGTTTGTTTCATTGTTTGTTTTGGGTCCATATTACGATGTATCTCAGAAGTGTCATGTCATTGGAAGTCAGTCTCTTGAGTAGTATTATATGATTTTCTGTTTTGATATATGAAACCCAGGATTGATGAACTAACTCATAGAGACAGCAAGTAGAATAAGAGTCGCAGAGGGAAGGGAATTCGGTGATGGGAGGAGGGGGGGTGACACGGAGATGATGTCAAGAAGTCCATATAGAAAAATAATGTTTAGAAACTGATTGTGGTAGCAATTGTACAACTCTGCTTGACATGATTGAACTATGGAATGATATATAATATGATGTGATAGGATATGGTATATTAATTATTTTTAAATCCATTTGCAGAGTCCCTAAGTGGAATGATCCTCCGGTGAATTCCCAATATACATAGGCTAGGAAGGTCAACAGCCCACATAGCAGACAAAGAGCACTGTAAAGTGGGTTTTAGCAACTGTATTTAGACTGGAATGTAACTTCTTGTAATTTGATCTCCTTATGGACCCAGTGTGAAATTATTCTAAATTTTCTATCGTCTCTGCTTTCTCTTGGGTTGAGGTCTCTATCGGTTTTCTCTGGGCCCTGTTGATGGATCCTTGTTTGTTGTCTGCCCAAGTCTTTATAGGTATCATCTGTGTAGGGAGACTGAGCTGGGCAGAATCACAAGGACAGTAATAGCATTGACGGTGACCTAGAGACACGGTTGGGCGTAGAGGAGGAGGCAGGAAGAGTCAATAACAATGTGTAAAGGGAGGCAGAAAAGACTGCAAAGTTGATTTTGGTGATGATTGTGCATCCCTTCCCCCCCCCCCCCACGTGTCTTAGTTTTTATTAATGTTGAGTTTTTAAAACAAGCATCTATGCCAGTATAAATCGTGGGGAGAGGGGCAGGGCAAAGTAGGAGGGAGGAATTCTGCCTTATTGGTAATAAAGCTCCAAGTTTATCCCATTATAGATTTCATAGTCGCCGAGACACATGTAGTCCTTAAAAATGGTGTACCACTTCTTAAGAATGATGTTGCTCCAACGGGTGCCAGTTTGGGCTGCAATCAGCTTCCTAACATCCCCGATGGTGTCATCAGTGACCCCTTGACCCAGACCTTCTTCCCCAGACTGTCTGCAAAAGGCCTCGGTCATCCTGGCTGGAGCTCGAATCTCCTCAAAGTTACCAACACCACAGCCTCCCTGGCTTGAACGCTCCAGCCTTTCTTGATATGATTGAACTATTGACTCGCATAATCTGAGAGCTCAATTAAAAAAATAATGTAAGAGCAGAGGATTATCATATAACCCAGAGGTCCCACTCCTAGATAAAGACGCAGAAGTGGTGAAAGTGGGATCACAAGCAGAAACGTGTGTAACAGTGCTTATTGGGTACAGGACTCGAACATTACTCAGCCATGAGGAGAAATGAAGCGTTCATGTATGGCACATGAAAGGACATTGAAAATGTCACCCTGAATGACATACGGTAGTCACAAACATCAAATACTGTATGATCTCTAATCACTGTCCTGTATAAAGTGTATGTATAATATGTATCATGTATATGTATAATATGTATCATGTATATGGATAAGATGTATAATGCATGTGTGTAATATGTATCATGTGTGTATATAATATGTATAATGTATATGTATATTGTCTCACTAATGTATAATGAGCAAAAATATAGATGCCAAGGATGATTTATGGTTACCAGGAGTGGGAGGGACAGGCAGAGGGGGAGCTTTTGCTCGGGGGGGCACTGGGTTTCTGTGACTGGTGGTGGAATGATTTGGGGGAAGATAGCAGGAATGGTTGCAGAACTTGAATAATGTCCTCAATATCACTCATAGACATTGTTGAACTGGTGTATTTTTTTGGTAAAGATTTGTCCTATTTCTATTGGGAAAGAGGAAGGATACATATAACTGTTTCAAATGTGCTCTCATCGGTACACACGCACATCCCCCCCACACACACACACCACCTAAACCACCCCTCAACAAAACAAAAATCAAGAATCAAAAACCAAAATCACCCTCAAACTGCACTGATACTTCACATTTTGACCACAATATTAGATCCTTGGAGGAGGCGTAAAACTCGAATCAAATGACCAAAATTGCTGAAAAAAATATCATTATCAATATACAAAATATTTTTATTCCTGAGCAGGTGATGTTCTCTCTGCATGTAAAACTTTGTTTGATCTGTTCATTCGAGTCCGTGCCAGTTTCCAAACACCAGAAGGGACTTTAGTTAGCTTCATTCTTTGATGCCTCATCAAAATTTTCTATGCGATCTGGAACATCATCATCTTCCTCATCAATGCTTCTGGCTCTGGTGTTTTGCGATCCAACACTTGCCTTGGGATCTATTGAGCTAATTTTGAAGACTTGTGAAGCGGACTTGATATTCCAGGAAGCACCTCTGTGATTAGTGTGGCTTCTGCATGGCCACTCACAGCAAGTGTGTTAGAAGAGAGGGGAGCCTGGCTGGACCTGGGATTGTCGAAATGAAGAACTGCCTTATCATCTTCAGTCATGTTTACCTCTCCAATACCAGCTATATTATCCACAGCCAAATTTTTAAGAGAAATCTGAAGCTTTCGGCCATCAGCTGTAGCTGTTCTATGGACCACCTTTTTCTTTCTGTGAGTTGTACCCTTGACCCCTGTCCGGACCTGAGCCTGAAGTTTGACTAATTTTTCTTTTTATTAAAATCATTTTTATTGGGGGCTCTTACAGCTCGTATAACATTCCATACATCAATTGTACCAAGCATATTTGAACATATGTTGCCATCAACATTTCCAAAACATTTTCTACTTGAGCCCTTGGTAGAAGCTCCTCTTTTCCCCCCTTCCCTCCCCACTCCCACCCTTGTGATTTCTTGATCAATTACATATTGTTATTATTATTTCGTATCTTACACTGCCCATTATCTCCCTTCACCCACATTTCTGTTATCCGTCCCTTTGGGACAGGGGTTATATATCCAACCTTGTGATAGGTTCCCCCTTTCTCTACCTTCCCCCTCCCCAGCCATCCCCCTACCTTCATGATATCAGTACTCTCACTACTGTTCCTGAGTGGTTT
The DNA here is from genome assembly GCF_050624435.1 of Tenrec ecaudatus. Classification (NCBI taxonomy): domain Eukaryota; kingdom Metazoa; phylum Chordata; class Mammalia; order Afrosoricida; family Tenrecidae; genus Tenrec; species Tenrec ecaudatus. Next base: position 21,137,179 of record NC_134530.1, read on the forward strand.
ATCTGTCCTGAATTCCATGTGTCGAGAGATCGTATCTGTACCAATGTGTGTTCTCCAGCCTAGCCAGATTTGTAACGCAGAACTGGGTCATGGTAGTGGGGGGCAGTAAGCATTCAGGTACTAGAGGAATGATGTGTGACGCATCGGTGCTATACTGCACCTTGGTTGAATCGTCCTTTCCTTATAACCCTTCTGTGGGAAGATATCCAATTGCCTTCAGATGGGCTTTGGGTCTCCACTCCAGCCCCCTTGTTCACATTGATATAGTTTTTTTTATTTGGATCTTTTGATACTTCATACCTGATCCCGTCAACACCTCATGATCACACAGGCTGGTATGGTTCTTCCATGTGGGCTTATTTGCTTCCCTGCTAGATGGTTGTTTGTTTAACTTCAATCCTTTAAGACCCCAGATGCTATATCTTTTGATATCTGGGCACCATCAACTTTCTTCACCACATTTGCTTATGCACCAATTTTATCTTCAGTGATCTTGTTGGGAAGGTGAGTATCAAACAGTGCCGGGTTATCAGAACAAAGTGTTCTTGTGTTAAAGGAGGCCTTGAGTAGAGGTCCAAAGTCCGTCTGCTATCTTAACACTTAACATATAAATATATGTACATTGACCTCTATCCCTTTCATTATAAACTAGATTAAACCCACTAGGCAATATACTCCCACCTCACCTTCAATTTTTTTCTATTTTAATAAAGTTTTTAAAATAATTTTATTGGGGGTTCTTATATCTGTTATCACAATCCATACATACATTCATTGTGTTAAGCACATTTGTACATTTGTTGTCATCATCATTCTCAAAACATTTGCTTTCCACTTGAGCCCTTGGTATCAGCTCCTCATTTTCCCCACCCTCCCAGTGCCCCTCCCTCAATAACCTGTGATAATTTATAAATTATTATTATTTTGTCATGTCATACACTGTCTGACATCTCCCTCCACCCACTTTTCTGATGTCTGTCCCCTAGGGAGGAGCTTATATGTAGATTCTTGTAATCAGTTCCCCCTTCTACCCCACCTTCCCTCCACTCTCCTGATATCGCCACTCTCACCACTGGTCTTGAGGGATCATCTGCCCTGGATTCCCTGTGTTTCCAGTTCCTATCTGTACCAGTGTACATCCTCTAGTCTAGCCAGATTTGTGAGGTAGAATTGGGGTCATGATAGTGGGGGTGGGGGGAAGCATTTAGGAACTAGCATTTAAGAAAGTTGTATGGTTATATGTTTCATCATTGCTACACTGCACCCTGACTGACTCATGTCCTCCCCAAAAGCCTACAGATGGGCTTTGGGTCCCCACTCCGCACTCCCCCTCATTAACAATACTATGATTTTTTTGTTCTTTGATGCCTGATACCTGATCCCATCGACACCTCATGATCATACAGGCTGGTGTGCTTCTTCCATGTGGCCTTTGTTGCTTTTGACCTAGATGGCTGCTTGTTTATCTTCAAGCCTTTAAGACCCCAGGTGCCATATCTTTTGATAGCTGGGCACCATCAACTTTCTTCACCACATTTGCTTATGCACCCACTTTGTCTTCAGCGATTATGTCAGAAACTCACCTTCAATTTTAGATCTCATGTTGTTCCCTTATCTCTGAGTTTGTTGGCTCCCCACTCCCTCTCCCTACCCCTTCCTCTCCCATGGCCCCTGGGAACCGCTGGTCCCACTGTTTTCTCTTCGGGGTTGTTTGTTCTGTCTATCTTATATAGATAGACATAGGGCGAAAGAAACAAGAACAAAAACCAGATAGTTCCAGGTCTGTCATCTGTCTGCTGACCCTTATGGATGTTTTACAAGTAAGTCTGATGAGATGCCAAGCCCTGTCCCCAAATCAGAAGTCTATTTTCAGGATTCCTTGGGGACTTGGTTACTTTGCTCCCCTTGCTGCCCTGTTGCGCTCCCTTTGCGTTTCACCCTGCTGTGCATGGGGCAGACCAGGCACACTTTCCACACAGTATCCCCAGTGCTGTCCCCCCATAGCATTATGGGTCAGTGAGAGAACATCATGTCTGGTGGTGGTGCCAGCCCTATGGTCCTCTCTGTGCATTAGCTGCTCCAGTGATGTCTCACCGGAGCTTGGTAGGCCATGATGGGGTTCTTTCTCTCTCTCTCTCTCTCTCTCTCTCTCCTCTCCTCTCCTCTCCCTCCATCTCTCTCTCTCTGTCTCCTCTTAGTTCAACTCCCATGTGGTCTGGACAGACCAGCCTCTCTTCCCAGGCTGTCTTCTGTATTGCCTTCCTCTCTGGAGAGGGTCAACATGGCTTGGGTTCAGCCCCATTATCCTCTTTGTTAATTCACTGCTCCATGCATAGTATTACCCTCAAAGTTTGGCTTTCTGGGATGGGATCTGGTCCCTCTCTCCCTTTCCTGTGGAGACATAAACAATACCCTCTTCGTGGGTGCATTTTTTTCCAGGTCTTTGTGATTGTGAACTGTGCCATGATGAACATTGGAGTGCAGATGTCTTGTCCTGGTCTGTTACTTACTTCTGGGTATATGCACAGTAGGGGGATTGCTGGATCATATGGTAGCTCGATTTCCATTTGTTTTAGGTATCACCAGATCAATTCCCATAGTGGTTGCATGTATCTACAGGACAACCAGCAGTGGATGAGAGTTCCTATCTCACCACACCCTCTCCAGCATTTGTTACTTTCTGATTTTTTTAATTGGGCTATCTTTGAAGGTGTTAGTTCATATCTCATAGTTGTTTTAATTTGCATTTCCCTTATAGCTAATGATCGGGAGCATTTTCTCATGTGTTTATTGGACATTTGGGTCTTGCCCATGTGAAACTCCTGTTCAGGTCTTTTGCCCACTTCCTCAGTGGGCTCTCTGGGTCTTTCTTGCTGTGAGCTAGCAGAGTATTGTATATTTTAGTAATAAACCCTTTGTCTGATGTGTCATTGCTAAAGATGTTTTCCCAGTCTGTGGGCTCTCTTATTACTCTCTTGGTGAAGTCCTTCGATGTGCACAGGTGTGTTTTCTTCAATATACCTCACATGTCAATTTGCGCCTCTTCTGTGTTTGTGTCCTTCCCTATTTCCAATTGGCTAACTTTTCTTGATTCGTGCTGATGATAAATCTGAAGCAGGGAGGGTCCTCAGACACCAGCACACAGCAAGAGCAAGATGGCTGTTTTAGAGAAAGATTACCAAGGTGTGTAGTTCTAGTGTAGACTTTTACCAAATTTTTTTTAATCAATGTGAAGAATGACATCATCAGAAACGACAGAGCAATAACTTCTAAAACTCTCCTTCAAAAAAAGCAGTGGGGAAACTGGCAAAAATGATCTGAATCTGAAAAATAGACAGAGGCTTGAACAGCAGCAAAGAGCCGTTTACTCAAGAAAAAACAGCTGTACATCAGGAATAACACTGAGCTTTGTGGTGTTTCAACCTCCCTAGGCCCATCTCCTACTCTCCTGTTTCCATGGGAACTCACTGCCATTGAGTAGATGCCAATTCAGAGTGACCCTAGAGGATAGGGTAGAACTGCCTCTGTGGATTTCCATGGTAGCATTGTTTTTTAATAGCCTAAACAACAAAATAAATAAAAATTTAAATAACAGGCCACTAGGCGGGCACAAACATCTGTTCACTATTGTGGTGTGAAAGTGGGAGAAAGAGGAGGCTTTCAACTCCAGTAAAGAGGTACAGTCTCAGAGAACAAGAGAGTTAGTTCTTCTCAGTCTGCCAGGGTCGCCATGAGTCAGAATGGACTCAAAAGCAGGGAGTTCTAATCAGGAAAGGGACAGTGGTGATGGACCTGATGGATGTAATCAACGTTACTGAGTTACACACATACAAATTGTTGGATTTAGAAATGTGAAAATATATATATATATATGAAGAGAGATAGAGATATAGATATGCTTTAACCTAAACAAAAATAAATAATAGGCCACATCTCAGTGTAGCCTGGAAGCCATGATGACCTGATGTATATCCGAAGGAAACACTGCTCAGTCCTGCACGATCCTTACAATAGTTGTTCTATTGGAACCCATGGGTGAAGCTACCATGTAAAGCCATCTCCTACTTGCCATGACCCACCTCCTTAGCAAACATGATGTCCTTTTCCAGGGATGCGTCCCTCCTGATAACAAGTTCACAACACAAGAGACAAAGTACCATCAGTGTTTGATCACATCCGGAAATGTTCAACGTTGACCAACTCTTTTTGGTATAGTGACTGTATTTCTTCCATCTTTCTGTGAATCTGTCTGCATCTCTCAATAGCCTACCCACAGATTCCGTCAGGATTGCAACTTCAATGTTTCCATTATCCAGCACTTAAATATTTTCTCCAATTCTTTCAGCTCCGGAATTGCAGCTGTTCCAAGATATACGATGTTCTTCCCTTTGGTTTTCTCACGCCAGACCTTTGCACACGCCACGACGATACTTTGCTTTGTCTTCGCGAGGTACCCTTTGACATTTGCTGTTCGCTTTTTACGTCACAGTTTCTTAATTTTGCTTCAGCTGCTCTTTGTTCAAGAGCAAGTTTCAGAGACTCTTCTGACATCCACTTTGGTCTTTTCTCTCCTTCCTGTCTTTGAAATGACCTTTCGCTTTCCTCGTGTCTCATGTCTTTGATGTCACCCCACACTTCATCTGGTCTTTGGTCTTTATTCAAAGCATAAAATCTACTCTTGAGGTGGTCTCTAAACTCAGTTGGCAATCTATTCCAGGTCATATTTTTGGCTTTCGTGAACTTGTTTTCATTTTTAAGTTCAGCTTCAACTTGAAATTGTTCCAAGTCAGCCCCTGGCCTTGTTTTGACTGATGAGATTTACCTTTTTCATTGTCTCTTTCCACAGATTGTGTATTCCATCCAGTGAGGTTCATATATACTATCACCCTTTATGTTGTTGGGGGTGGAAAAGATGTTTACAATGAACGCGTCATTGGTCTTGCAAGATTCCATCATGCAGTCATCGACATTGGCAATATTTTCCAACTGTGGATCCCTCTTCTTAGTAAATATCTTCAATTTCCGCATCTTTGGTATTAGTGGTTAGTATCTAGGTTTGCATAATAGTCATATAATCCGGTCTTGTTTTTAGGCTGTGGATAACTTATCGACAGTGTTCTATCTTGAAATGTCCTTTTTAGTAAAAAAAAAAAAAATGCCATGTCATTCCTTTTCAAGGTCCTACTCACGACATAGCACACTATATGATTGTCCCGTTCAAAATGGCCAATGCCCCTCCAATTCAGCCTACTGCCTAGCATATCTTTCTATGTTTCATTTCATTTTTGACCGCTTCTTATTTTCCTCCATTCTAACTTCCTATAGCACTTGTTCTGATGGCTATTAGATGTCTCCAGCTATTTCTTCTCAAGTTGAGTTGTGTCACATCAGCCAATGGAGGCTCTGAAAGCTTTATTCCCTCCAAGTCATTAAGGTCAACGATAGATAGATAGATAGATAGATAGATAGATAGATAGTTAGATAGATAGATAGATAGATAGAGTCAACTCTACTTTCAGGAAACAGCTCAATCATATTTCCCAATCAATCAATCAATCAATCATACTTTTAGCGCCTTTCAACCTGAGAGGCTCATATCCCATCATCGGGTCTCACAATGTTCCATTGCTATTCATTATTCTTTCCATGGCCAGGTTGTTTTGGAAAGAGATCCAAAATAACAATTTATAAATTATCAAAAAATAATAATAATAATTTATAAATTATCAAGGGCTTATGAGGGAGGGGGGAGCAGGGAGGGAGGGGGGGAAAAGAGGACTTGATGCAAAGGGCTTAAATGGAGAGCAAATGCTTTGAAAATGATGAGGGTAAAGAATGTACAGATGTGCTTTTCACAATTGATGTATGTATGGATTGTGATAAGAGTTGTATGAGTCCCTAATAAATTTTTTTTAATTAAAAAAAGGAAAGAGATCACCAGGTCTGTCCTGCTTCTCTTCATCTGGAAGCTCGGCTGGAATGCATGCACTATGAGTGATCCGGTGAATATTTTAAATGCCAGTGGCGTAGCTTCCAGCATCACAGTAACACACAGAAGCCACCGCAGTACAGCAAACGGACAGAGAAGCGGCGAATCGTTTGATGTCACACCAGAAAATGAGCTCCCAAGGTTGGAAGTCGCTCAAAATGCACAAGGCCCCATCAGACTTGAGCGTACCAACAACGGTGAAGATGGTGGAAACAGGTCAGAGTCTACTCGTTGGCAGCTCGCAACAATACACTCTTCGGAACTGGCGAGGTCGTGAAAAAACAAGACCAAGAAATATTTGCAGATCAGAGAACCCTAAAGCAACTGGACAACTAATCTCAATATCGTTTCTGGATTAAAAGGATCCCTGGTGGCAGGGTGGTTAAGTGCTTGCTGCTAATGGAAAGGTCAGTGGTTCAAACCCTGCGACTGCTGTATGAGAGGAAGATGTGGCGGGGCTTCTATGAAGAGTCACAACCTTGGAACCCCTGGGGAGAGGTTCTACTCTCTCCTGTGAGGTCAGTGTGAGTTATAGTTAACTCCTGAACAGGTGAGCTTTTTGGTTTGAGTATATTGGATTGGATCCCAGAAGAAGAAAACGAAATTGGTTAAAATACAAATGCAGGTGCCCTGGTGGCACAGTGATTGCACACTAGACTGCTAGCCTCGAGGTCAGCAGTTCAAAACCACCATCCTCTCCACAGGAAAAAGAAACTTTCTACTCCTGTAAAGAGTTATGGTACCTTCTCGCCGTTTGCCGCCAAGATGGTGTCAGGCGCTTCGTGGAGGTTGACCGGGTGGCCTACATCTCCCTTGGACCTCATGCCAGGAAACTGGTCGTGGGCTTTTGGTTGATGGACCTTGCACTCCAGTAAGGAGGCCGGCCATGCCTCTCAACTGCAGGCAGCTCACCAACTGCATCCTCAGGTTCCCACGCAGCGCCCGACAGAAGTGTGTCCCACAGGCCTGGCAGAAAGCAGATATCAATACAAAATAGGCAGCCACAGATGGGCCAAAAAGATCGAAGCCAGAGAAAAGAAAGCCAAGATGACAGATTTTGATCGTTTTAAAGTCATGAAGGCAAAGGAAATGAGGAACCGACCAATAAAGTATGAAGTTAAGAAGCTTCAAAGGGCGGCTCTCCTGAAGGCTTCTCCAAAAAAAGCAAGTGCTGCGAAGGGAGCGGCTGCTGCGAAGGTTCCAGCCAAGAAGGGGGCCGCCGCCGCCCAGAAGGAGAAAGTTGCTGGTCAAAAGGCCGGGCCTCCAAACGCTCAGAAAGCTCCAGCCCAGAAAACACCCGCCCCAAAGGCGAATCGCAAGAAGGCATAACACACCGTTACAAAAAGTAATAAAGTTTCTATTGGCCACGCTGAAAAAAAAAGTTATGGTAGTAGAAACCCACAGGGCCAGTTCTACCTGCCCTATAGGGTCACCATGAGTCAGAATTGTCTCAAAGGAGGTGAGTTTGGAGTTTTTAAAATACAAATATGGCTTGGAGTTTCTTCTGTTTGTTTCAGCATACGTACTACGCATAGATGTATGGTATATAAGAGGCTGACATTAGGAGACTCGGGGTGGAGGGTATACAGAACTTCTCTGTACCCTCTTTGCAGTTGTGCCGTAAACCTAAAACATATCTTCTTAAGTACCAAGCATGCGGTCTTTGCAGACAGAGAGATGTTGCAGCGTGTGCAGATTCTTTCATGGGAGAGAAAGCTTTACTACGCTTCAAGCCTGCCAGAAATGTTTACTGATTCTTTCTCTCCCCCGGATGAAGAACGACTGGCTGTCACCAGGCAAATGTCCATAAGGCTCTCCTCCTGAAGCCAGCTGACCCGACAGTCCCTGGAACAAAGACAAGAGGACAAACAATAAACAAGGGGACAAGTAAACCTAATGTATCTAAAAGTGATTGGTGTTTTGAAGATAAAACCAAAATCAAAGCCATTGCCTTCCGATCAATGCTGACTCAAGGCAACCCTATATGTTACAGAGTAGAATTTCTCCATGGGGTATTCTTGGTTATAATCTTTTTGGAAGCAGAGTGCCAAGCCTTTCTGCTGCTGCACTTCAGGATGGGTTCAAACCACCAACCTTTCTTGCAAAGAGCAAATTATTTGTACCATCCAGGGTCTTCTGCTTTGAAGTTAAGGAAAGCAGAGTATCAAGACAGAAGGACAGAATGAGGAGGCTTATTTTAGGCAAGGTAGACATGAGGACTTTCTGAGATGACATTTGAGCAGAAGGAATGAGTCCCATGGAGACCTAGGGAAAGAGTATTCCAGACAGAAAAAGTGGCTGGAGCAAAGGCCCTGAGGTAGTGTGTCCATTTCTTGTGGCTACTGTAACAAATGGCCACAAACTTGGGGTCTTCAGACAACAGAAGTATTGTCTCATAGTTCTGGAGGCCAGAAGTCAAAATCAGGGACTTCCTCCTTGCCCCTTCTGGCTGCTGGAAGTTCCAGGCATCCTTTGGTGTATGACTGTGTCACTCCAACCTCTGTCCCCAACCTCACATGGCTTGTCCCCCATGACTTCACCCTTCCCTTCTCTTCTAAGAACACTGGTCATTAGATGGGAGGCCCACCCAGCTAATTCAGGATGACCTCATCTTGAGATGTTTCACTTGATTGCATCTTCAAAGGGACTTGTTCCAAGTAACGTCACGTTTTCAGAAGGAGCCACATTTAGCGCGCTACAGGCAAAGATGAGCATCCTGTCTGCAGAGAATACCAAATGGCCTGTAAAACTGGAGTGTAACCAAGCAAAGGGGAGGAGGGAAGAGAAGTCAGAGGGCCACCAAGGAGCAAGGGCCACGAAGTGTTGAAGAGCATAAACAATAAATAAATAGTGTTGCCATTGGGGTGAATCCAACTCATTCCATCCCTTGTGTGACAGAACAGAACTCTGTTCCACAGAATTTTTTTACTATGGTGTTTATGGAAACACATTGTCGGGCGTTTCTTCTGTGGCACCCTGACTGAGTTGGAACCTCCATGCTTGTAGCTAGCTCAACCTGTGTGTCACCCAGGGCAGTGTACATTGGCATACAATCTATGCAAGTACTCCAGGGCAGAACCGCACTTCGCAGGATTTCCAATGGCTGGTTTTTTTGTTTTGTGAAAGCAAATCTCCCAGTCTTTCTTTTGAGGCACCTGTGGACTGGACTTGAACCTTGAATCTTTGAATTAGCCGCTGAGCATACAAATCCTTTCCACTATCCCGAGACTCCAGTCAAATAATATTCAGCTATCAAATGGACAAATTATTGAAACCCTCAACTTGGATGAATCTCAAAAGAATGATACTGAGGGAAGGAAACAGTCTCAAAAGATTACATACATCATGATTCCATGATTACGATCATCCCAAAGTGACAAAACTATCATGAGAGAGAGCAAGTCGGTGGTTACAGGGCTGAGGGGAGGGAGTGCCTATCAAGGAAGGTCTCAGAATATTCTAGAGGGTGTTGGAGGTGTTCTAAATCCTGATTATGATCATGTGTACATAAGTCTAGATATCTGAGTGGCCTGATTTCAGAAGGGACCAAAAACAAAAACCCACTGCCACTGATTCTGGCTCATAGCAACTCTATCAGGTAAAGTAGAACTGCCCCTGTGGGTTTCTGAGACTGGAACTCTTTACAGGAGCAGAAAGCTCGTCTTTCTCCCACAGAGCTGGCTGGTGGTTTTGAACTGCTGACCTTTTGGTCAGCACATAACCATAACATAAATGACATCAAGCTTGGTAAAGTAGAGGATCCTTGAAAATGAGGAAGACCCTCTGCAGGATGGATGGGCACAGTGGCTGCAACAATGGGCTCAAACAAGTGAGGATGGGGTCAGACCAAGCAGTGTTTTGTTCTGTTGCACAGAGTTGCTATGAGTCAGAATGAGCTCTCCAGCACCTAACAGCATCAAGAACAACTCATCTAAAAGTTGGTGGTTCAAGCCCAGCCAGCAGCACTGTGTCATAAAGTCCTGGTGGTCACCAAAGATGACAGCCAAGAAAGGACTGTGAAGCTGTCCTCTGTCACACGGCTGCCATGAGTGGGAATCAACTCCATAACACCAGCAGGCAGGTTTTAAAACCCATTAAACTATTCACTAAAAGACCTGCTTATCCAATACAAGGGGACTTCAAAGATTGTGATAGAAAAACGTTCTATTATGTTCTCATTCCATTTACCATGAACTTCTGAAGCTCCCTACCATGACACTTAAAAAAACAATTAAACGACCCAAGCACACACCGTGTAGATGAATTAAAAAATGGAAAGCTGTACCACTACCAAATTGAAATGTTCCCTTAAAGTAATTAGAAATCTTGGAAAAACAGTCCCCCTGCCCCACTGCCAAGTCAGTTCCAACCCATAGCAAGAACTGCCAACCCATATAGGGCAGAACGAAACTGCTCCATAGGGCTTCTGAGACTGACGCTTATGGAAGCAGACGGCCTCATCTTTCTCCTACAGAGAAGCTCATTAGTTTGAACGGTTAAGTGTTTCTCCCTCTGCACCACCAGGTCACCTGAACATAGAGTTAGGATACGGGACCTATTTCAGGCCTGTGTAATTCAAAGATTTTCAAATACAACCGGTAAGAACTAAGTGCTTCGCACTTTGGAAAGCAGTGAATTTAGTCAACTCTAGCATAATCCTCAATCCTCATCTTTATAAGTTTCAACGAAGTCGTACCAAACCAAAACCAAACCCATTCCTGCTGGCTCCATTCTGACTCATGGTGTCTCCGTGTGTTACACCAAGGACCTGCTCCAGACAGGTTCGTCGGCTGTAGTCTTCACCGAAGCAGATCTGTAGGCCTTTCTTCTTGCAGTGTTGCTGGTGGCTTTGATCTAACAAACTTTAGGGTAGTAGTTGACTGAAAAACTGCGTGCACCACTCAGGGAACTACAAGGGCTCATACGGACCTTGAAAAGGAGCCCAGGGTGGCAGGATGTCCCTCTGAACTGTGATTCAAACTCCAACTCCTTGCTTCCATTTCCTTGAGCCTTAGGCAGCATCTCCTGGGCTTCCAGCCACCTCATTAGATATGAATAATACCTGGCTCCACACCTGCATGAGGTCATGTTGACAGAAATGAGTGGAGCCAGTATCCACCCAAACAGACTTGATTGCCAACAAGTTCTTGAAACTGGGGGGGAAGGGTGAGGGTGAAATCGACAGTCTGCAGACACAACAAAAACTTTACTAAATGAGTTGATAATTTTTAAATGACCTGCGAGTCCTGGCTTAAAAAAGAATAAAGGCAGCCAACCAGTATTTTCATGTTTCATTGGACTCTTAAAATTGAAATCAAATTACCTGGAAAGTGAAGGCAATGCTTGATGGCAGAGAAGAGAGATGTGTTCTTACAAAGGAAACCCCAAACATGGATTCTTCAGTTGCCTAGTGGCTGAAGGAAATAATGGAACATTCCATTCGCAGAGCGAAAGACAATCTAGACTCTATTAGACAATCGAGAATACACAGAATTTAGAAATTGGCCCCAAACCTTGTTTTTCTCTTGAGTCTCCATGAGTCCAGCCCAGAAGAAAATCAGAATGTTCCTTTTCTTTATGACCATGGATCAACCTCCTGGAGAATAAAATATCACTCTTGGAATAAGTACAGCTAAGATTCTTTTTCAAGGCAAGGATGGCATTGGACATATTATCAAGAAGAATGAATCCTGTAACCAAGAGGACTTACTGAAACCCAAATGAAGGCTGAGCATGATACTGGGACAAGAGAAAAGTAAAAGGAAATATAGGAAAGAACTAGGAGGCAAAGGGCACTTATAGAGGTCTAAATACATGCATGTACATATGTAAATATATTTATATATAAGGATGGGGAAATAGATCTATGTACATATATTTATAGCTTTAGTATTAAGGTAGCAAATGGACATTGGGCCTCCCCTCAAGTACTCCCTCAATTCAAGAACACTTTGTTCTATTAAATTGGCATTTCATGATGCTTGCCTTCCCGACACGATCACTGAAGACAAAGCAGGTGCATAAGCAAATGTGGTGAAAATGCTGATGGAACCTCGCTATCAAAAGATTTAATGTCTGGGGTCTTAAAGGCTTGAAGGTAAACAAGCAGTCATCTAGCTGAGAAGCAACAAAGCCCACATGGAAGAAGTACACCAGCCTGTGTGATGATGAGGTGTCGAAGGGATCAGGTATCAGGCATCAAAGAACAAAAAAATCAAATCATTGGGAATGACGGGGAGTGAATATTGAGGATCCAAGACCCATCTGTAGGCAACTGGACATCCCCTTACAGAAGGATCGCAGGGAGGAGATGAGCCAGTCAGGGTGCAGTGTAGCAACAATGAAACATACAAGTTTCCTCTAGTTCCTAAATGCTTCCTCCCTCCCACACTCTCGCCCACTATCATGATCCCAATTCTACCTTACAAATCCGGCTAGACCAGAGGATGTATACTGGTACAGGTGGGAGCTGGAAACACAGGGAATCCAGGACAAATGATCCCTTCAGGACCAGTGCTGAGAGTGGCGATACCAGAAGGGTGGGGTGGAAAGGGGGAATTGATTACAAGGATCTACATATAGCCTCCTCCTGGGGGATGGACAACAGAAAAGTGGGTGAAGGAAGATGTTGGACAGTGTAATACATGACAAAATAATAATAATTTATAAATTATCAAGGGTTCATGAGGGATGGGGAGTGGGTAAAGAGGGGAAAACAGGGAGTTGATACCAAGGGCTCAAGCAGAAAGCAAATGTTTTGAGAATGATGATGGCAACAAAGGTACAAATGGGCTTCACACAATGGATGGATGGATCGATTGTGATAAGAGTTGTACAAGGCCTCCAATAAAATGATATATTTATAACAGGTGCACCTATAAAGTGATTCTGCATCACGAAAAAAAAAGAAGTATTAACCCTGGAAGGACATCCTGCTTGGTAAGGCAGAGGTTTGGGGAAAACAGAGAAACCTTCAGTGAGATGGATTGACATGGTGACTGCAAACACTGTGAGGACGGAGCAGGATCTGGTGATGTTTACTTCTGCTATATGTGAGGTCACTATGAGCTGAATCCAACTCAGTGATACATAAGCAACAGCTGCTCCTCAGACTCCCTTCCTTTTGCCCATTTTTCCTTGAATTACTTTTTAATCTTTTGGTTCTACCTATAGGACATGACTTGTCTGTCAGTTTGTTGTCCTAGGGTGGTTTGTGTGTTGCTGTGATGCTGGAAGCGATGTCACTGGTATTTCCAATGGGAGCAGGGTCACCCAAAGGGAACAGGTATCAGTGGGGCTTCCAGACGAAAACAGACAAGGAAGAAGACCTTGGCTGCCCACTTCAAAGGAAGGAGCCGCTGAAACCTTGTGCAGAGCTTTGTAATGTGGTCGGAAACTGAGCACCTCATGAATGGAAGCAGAGCATTATTGAAGACAGTGTCGTCAGAGGATGGGCCCTTTGGGTCCACTCAAAATGTGACTGAGGAGGAGCTGCTTTCTCAGAGTTGAGTTGAGGTGAGTTCAGTTGAGTTGAGGTGAGGTGAGGTGATGGGAATGTAGTAGACCCTATGGGAGAGGCATTCTAAGTGTCTTCATTTGCCGATGGGGCACGACTCAAGAACAGCTGCAAAAATCTGCTCATGATCCTGAACTTGGAATGTGAAACGTATGAATCTAGGAAAATTGGAAGTAGTCAAAATGAAATTGAATGTGTAAAGATTGATGTCAAAGGCATTAGTGAGCTGGAAATGGTATTATTGGCCATTTGAATCTGAAAAACATGATTTGCTATGCCGGGAACAACACAACAAGAGGAATGACATGGCATTCGTTGTCAAAAAGGACATTGCAGAATCAATCTTGAAGTACAATGCTGTCTGTGATAGGATCATATATATCCACCTACAAAGAAATCCAATCAATACACCTATTATTCAAATTTATGCACAAACTACAAGATCTAGTTGCTGTAGAAATTGAAGAATTCTAACAATGACTTCAGTCAGAAATTGATCCAACATGCAATCAAGATGAACTGATAATTTGGGGCAATTAGAATGCAAAAGTTGGAAACAAAGAGAAAGAAACAGTAGTTAGAAAAATGGACTTGGTAATTGAATCAAAGCTGTGTGGATCATAACAAACTATAGGTAGCCTTGAGAAAATGGGAATTCCAGAATGCTTCATTGGGATCATAAAGAACATGTACATAGATCAAAAGGCAGTTGTACACGCAGAAGAAAAGAATACTGCAGGGTTTTAAATCAAGAAATGTGTGCATCAGGGTTGTCTCACCTCATCATACTTATCCAGTCTGTATGCTGAGCAAAGAATCCAAGAAGCCGAATTATATGAAGAACTCGGCATCAGGATTAGAGGACAACTTACTAACAGCCTCGCACAGGCAGCGGGAATCACCTTGCTTGCTCAAAGTGAGGAAGACTTGAAGCACTTGATGATGAAGATCAAGAATTGCAGCCTTCAATATGGATTTCAACTTAATATAAAGAAAACACACAACTGGCCCAATAGGTAACATCATGACCAAATGGAGAAAAGATTGAAGTTGCCGATGAGTTTTGTCTTGCTTGGATCCACAACCAATACTCATGGAAGAAGCAGGCAGGAAGTCAAACTACACATTGCACTGAGTAAATCTCTTGCACGGATCTTCTTTAAAGTGTTGAAAAGCTAGGATGTTACTTTAAGGACTAAGGTTGCCTGACGCAAGCCAAGGCATATGTATATGAAAGTTGAATATTGAATAAGGAAGACCAAAGAAGAATCGGTGCATTTGAATTATGCTGCTGGCAAGGAATATTTAAAGTAGTCCAGACTACTAAAATAACAAGCAAATCTGTCTTGGAAGAAGTGCTTCCGGAATGCTCCTTAGAAGACTTCCCATGCTTTGGACATGCTCTCAAGAAAGATTGGTTGCTAGAAAAGACGTTATGCTTGCAAGGTGGAGGAAGAGCAGGAAAGAGGAAGATCGTTGATGAGATGGATTGAATAGTGGCTGCAACAATGGGCCCATACATAACAACAAACATGGAAATGGAGGAGGACTGGCAGTGTGTTTTTCTATTAGACATGGGGTCCTATGAGTTGGAACCAACTACACGGCTCCTAGCAACAACTCCACCCTTAATCCTCCTACAATGGATTATTGATCACATCATGAGAGGATCATTACATAACTACCTCATTACACCACTCTGTAACTGCCAAACAACTGAAAACCATGGCCCAGCCAAAGTGATACCTTTTGTGGGGGAGACACGAATCAATCCACGAAACCATGGACAAAACAATGAAACACTGCCTGGCTTTGTGCCCTCCCCATAATGGGTTGTGGATTATGGTCTGATCATGGGAATGGGCACAAGACCAACAGGGCAGCAACTTATTCCATTGTACATGGTGTCACCATGAGTCACAGACTAACGCAACAGATGGGGGCTTTGAAACACCAACTCTGTGGGTAGCAGTCCAGTGTTGACCTGAGACCACCACCAGGAATCACAAAGATTAAAGTCAAGAGAACTCTGGGAGTAATTCTATTCTGTCACTAATGGGGTTCCCACAAGTCAGAATCAACTCAATGGCAGCAAGTGTGGCTTGTGTGTTCAGTTATCAATTTGGGGTGAAGGTAGGGGACTTTGGACTGCAAGAGGCAGAAAATCATAATTCAAGTGAGTCTAATTCTTAAGGAACATGCAAATCATATCCAAGACATGAGGTTGTTGTGCGGTGGTTTTTTTTTGTTTTGTTTTTGTTTTGGTTGGTGGGTTGGTTCACTTTTTATTTGTTTTGGGATTGTTTTGTTTTGTTTATCCTTTCTACTCTGCCATCTTCGGATTGTGTCATAAAATGGCTGCAAAGTCCCCAGACATCATATCCTCACACAGCCCCAGCTAATGGGGCAGGGTGGGGGGGTGTCTTAGGACAGGTATTTTTAAATGCAAATGTTAGTATTCCCCTCTGCTGACTTCCTTTCCATTCTCATTAGACAAAACCAAACCATGTGTCCATTCTTATCCCAGTCTCTAGCACGAAATTCCATTCATTTCCTGTGAGTGTTGTAACAAAGCTCTACCCACTTGGTGGCTTATAAGCCAAAAATGCATTGTCTCATAGTTCTGGAGCCAGAATTCCTATATCACGGTGTCAGCCATGTGATTTCTTCTCAGTCTTTGAGGGGGGATTTGTTCGATTCCTCTCTGCCAACCTCTGCTAATGGATGGAGATCCTTGGCGTTCCTTGGCTTGTGGTTGCATCACCCCCAATCTCTGCTTCCATTATCAGATACCATCTTCTCCGAGTCTCTTCTCCCTTCTTGCTAAAGACATCGCTCCGACTATGTTAGGATCTACTAGCTCCAGTATCCCTGGTGGCATAGTGGATTGCTCATTGACCTGCTAACTGAAAAGTCAGCAATTCGAACCCACTAGCCGCTGTGAGGGAGAAAGATGAGGCTTTCCATTCCCATAAAGATGTATAGCCTTGGAAACTGACAGGGTGGTTCTCCTCTATCCTATAGGGTTGCTATGAGTTGAAATTGATTGGATAGCAATGAGTTTGAGTTTCAGTTCTACTCCTTAAATGATGACATCTTCAAAGACCCTGTTCCCAAACTACGTTATGTTCACAGCTTGTTGTTGCTGTTAGGTTTTGTGGAGTCAGTTCTGGCTCAGAGAACATTCTTTACAACATGACAAAGCAATGCGAGAGCCTGTACCTTCCTCATAATTGTTCTTATGTTTGAGTCTAATGTGTGTTCACAGGTCCCAGGAGTCAATATTTGATACACCTTTTGGGAGAACACAATCCAGTTTATAACACTATGACTCATTATCATCAAAGTTCTCCCTTCTAGGATAGGCGGAATAAACAAGCCAGAAGAGAGAACAATGGGATGACAGTTTCAGGAGGACATAGGGGTAAGGGTGGCAGGGGAAAGGAAGAGGGTGTTAACAAGCCCAGGGACAAGGGAATAACAAGTGATCCAAAACCAGTCTCAAGGAGGGTATGGGAGGTCTGACAGGGCTGGATCAAGGGCAATGTAACCAAGAGGAATTCCTAAAACCCAAATGAAGGCAGAACATGATAGTGGGACAAGAGGAAAGTAAAAAGAAACAGAAGAAAGGACTAGGAGGAAAAGGGTAGTAATAGAGATTTAAATGCAGATATATGAAGATGTAAATATATTTACATATGATGAGGGGGGAATATATGTACATATATTTACAGGTTTAGCATTAAGGAAACAGATGGACAGTGAGCCCCTGCTCAAGTACTCCCTCAACACAAGAACATTTTGTTGTAACAATTTGTCAGTCTGAGATGCTCACCTGCCTGACATGATCGCTGATGACAATGGGTGCACAGGCAAATGTGGTGAAGAAAGCTGATGGTGCCCGGATACCAAAAGATATAGTACCTGAAGTCTTAAAGACCTGAAGATAAACAAGTAGCCATATAGCTCAGAAACAACAAAACCCACATGGAAGAAGCACACTGGCCTGTCCCAACTTGATCCCTGAAGACAAAGTGGGTGCATAAGCAAAAGTTGCAAACAGAGCTGATGGTGCCCGGCTATCAAATGACATAGTATCAGGGGTCTTAAAGTCTTGAAGACAATCAGGCGGCCATCTAGCTAAGAAATGGCAAAGTCCACAAAGAAGAAGAACACCAGCCTACCCCAACGTGAACGCTGAAGACAAAGCAGATGCATGGGCAAGTGCGGTGAAGAAAGCTGATGGTGCCCAGTTGTCAAAATATATAGGCTGGATGATAAACAGGGGCCATCTAACTGAGAAACAACAAAGCCTACATGGAAAATGCACACCAGCCTGTGAGGTGACAAGACATCGAAGGGATCAGGTTTCAGGCATCAAAGACAACCAAAAAAAATCATAGCATTGTGAATGAGGGGGAGTGCAGAGTGGTGACCCAGGCCCATCTGGGGGAAATTGGACATCCCCTTGCAGAAGGGCTGTGGGGAGGTGATGAACCATTCAGACTGCAGTGTGGCAACGATGAAATATACAATTTTCCTCTAGTTTTTGAATGCTTCCTGCCCCCACACACTATCATGATCCCAATTCTACCTTACATAACCGGCTGGACCGGAAGATGTACACTGGCACACACAGGAACTGGAAATACGGGAAACCCAGGACAGATGAACCCCTCAGGAACAATGGTGAGAGTGGTGATATCAGGAAGGTGTAGGGAGGGTGAGGGAGAAAGGGGAAACAGATGACAAGGTCTACATGTAAGCTGCGCCCTGGAGGACAGACAGCAGAGAACTGGGTGAGGGAGACATTGGATGGTGTAAGATATGATCAAATAATACTTATTTATAAATTAGCAATGGTTCAGGGGGAGGAGGAGCAAGGAAGGAGGGGGAAAATGAGGAGCTGATACCAAGGGCTCAAATAGAAAGCAAGTGTTTTGAGAATGATGATGGCAACATATGTACGAATGTGCTGGACAAAAATGATGTATGTAGAGATTGTGAAGAGTTGTATGAGCCCCTAATAAAATGATTTAAACAAATAGATAGATCGATAAAAATGGGAGGAAAAAAGTTCTCCCTTCTGACCTAGCTAGACTTTAGCCCAACTTCCAAGATTCCTCCCAAATCAAACAAATTAGTATTCTATTATCACAAGATAATTTTTTCATAAAAGGATGATGAATGGGGTTCATGAACTGAATTGTGGCTCTACCCGACTCGCTAAAATATAAGGAAGCTTCAAAGCATTCATGAAGAAAAGGAATTAAAAGGTAATGAATTTTCTCACAACTTTTCGATGCTCTCTTGTCTGTCGACTTGGCTGGTACATGATTCCCAATAGTATGTGTTCAGTCTTCTTTTTTGATCTTACGTAATTACCCTGAATTTTATGATATGCACTGTAAATCTTAACGGCTATATTTAATGAGTCAAGATTAGGACGGGTTCTATCCTGAGTCGCAGTCTTCCAAGAGGGCATAAGTCAAGTCCCACCCTCACGCAAATACTCAAGTCATATTCATCATCTGCGAGTCACCAGCCTGGCTTAAATCACACCTTTTATCTTACAAAAGATCAAAGGAGAGAGAGAAAAAAGGGATCTCATTACCATGAAAAGAGAAGAGTCAAAACACTAAGGGTGTGCAACAGAACAGCAAGGGGAACAGAGCAACAAGTCCCCAGGGAATACCAAAGATAGACTTTGGGGCCAGGGCTTGGCACTCCATCAGACTCAATGGAAAACACCCCTAAAGGCCAATAAGCAGTTCTTGAACTAACTACAGGCTTTTCTTTGTTGTTGCTGTTGTTATTGTTTTGTCATTGGCTTTGGTTGTTGCTTTGTTTTATTTTGTTGCTTTGTTTTGCTCTGTCTTGTTTTTGTGCACGTTATTATCTCTGCAGGTCTGTCTAAATAAGATAGGCTGGATGAACAATCAGGAGGAGAAAACAGCAGGACCGACGGTTCCGGGCGGACATGGGAGAGGGGGAGGTGGGGGGAAAGGAAGTGGTGTTAACAAATCCAGAGACAAGGCAAAGACAAGTGATCCAAATCGGTTGGGAGAAGGGTGTAGAAGGCCTGGTAGGACGTGATCAAGGGTAATGTAACTGAGAGGAATTACTGAAACCCAAATGAGGGCTGAGCATGCTAGTGAGACAGGAGAAAAATCAAAGGAAATAGAGAAAAGAAATAGGAAGCAAAGGGCATTTATAGAGGTCTAAGTAAAGGCATGAACATATGTAAATATATTTACATATGACAATGAGGAAATAGATCTATGAGCATATATTTATAGGTTTAGTATCAAGGTAGCAGATGGACATTAGGTCTCCACTCAAGTACTCCCTCAATGCAAGAACACTTCGTTCTATTAAACTGGCATTCCATGAGGCTCACCTTCCCAACCCAATTGCTGAAGACAAAGCAGGTGCATAAGCAAATGTGGTGAAGAAAGCTGATGGTGCCCAGTTATCAAAAGATATAGTGTCTGGGGTCTTAAAGGCTTGAAGGTAAACAAACGGCCATCCAGCTCAGAAGCAAACAAGCCCACATGGAAGAAGCACATCAGCCTGTGCGATCATGAGGTCTCAAAGGGACCAGGTGTCAGGCATTAAAGAACCAAAAATCAAATCATTGTGAATGAAGGAGAGTGCAGATTGGGGACCCAAGATCCATCTTAGGCAACTGGACATTCCCTTACAGAAGCGTCACAGGGAGGAGACGAGTCAGTCTGGGTGTAGTGTAATAAATATGAAACATACAACTTTCCTCTAGTTCCTAAATGCTTCCTCCCTCCCCTCCACCCTCAACAAGCATGATCCCAATTCTACCTTACAAATCTGGCTGGACCAGAGGACGTACACTGGTACAGATATGAACTGGAAGAACAGGGAAACCAGGACAGATGGTCCCTTCAGGACCAGTGGTGAGAGTGGCGATACTGGGAGGGTGGGAGAAGGGTGGGGTGGAAAGGGGAAACCGATTACAAGGATCTACATATAACCTCCTTCCTGGGGGATGGACAACAGAAAAGTGAGTGAAGGGAGACATTGGACAGTGTAAAATATGACAAAATAATTATCAAGGGTTCATGAGGGAGTGGGGAGCAGGGAGGAAAGGAGGGGGAATTGAGGAGCTGATACCAAGGGCTCAAGTAGAAAGCAAATGTTTTGAGAATGATGATGGCAACAAATGCACAAATGTGCTTGACAATGGATGTACATATGAATTGTGATAAGAGTTGTATGACCCCCCCCCAATAAAATTATTGTAAGTAAATAAATAAAAAGAAAATTATGACGGCAACATATGGACAAATATGCTTGATACAATTGATATATGGATTGTTATGAGCTGTATGAGCCCCAATAAAATGATTTTTTTTAAGAAAAGAAAATAGAAAAGACAGAAGTAGAACAGATCCTTTGGACCCAGTGTCCCCGCACTAAGAGGCTCTTAGAGTGATGCCAAGACACATCCCATGAAGTTCTTCAAGGAAACCTGGACCCACAGATGTGTAAAGGAGCCAAGAATCTTCTCCCAGTGCTGACACAGAGAGAAAGCCTTACCCTCGATTGACACCCTACACTTAAGCTTCCAGACTCCTAACTTGGGAGAAAATCTATTTCTGATTGTGAGAACCATTCACATGGGGTATTTCTGTCATAGCATCACTAGATTACCAAGAGAGGGGCCTCCCAGAAAAGTCCGTTTCTTCTGACTTCCTCTAAGTTGTCTTTCCATTTTAAACAATATGGTTTGCGTACACTCTCTCTCACTTGGATAAATATTTCATCTTTGAGACTTCTTCCCTTTCTCCTCCCAGAGATGATGTCTGAGTGTGGTAGAAGCTCTCAGACTCGAATGACACCTTCGGGCTAATTTAGTCCACCGCAGTTTTCCCTAGAGATGCAGACCCTAAGTCTTGGCTGCTCCCTTGTCAAAAGGTAGACCCTACCATCAGTGCCTATCCAAGACTAGTGAGAGCCTCCAAGTCTCCCCCAAAACACATAGGGGCTGAGGGGGTCTTACAAACCCATTTACTTCAATATGCTGGGGCCAGTGATGCTCATCTAGGGATACCCAGATTTCATACCACAGAGCACAGAAAAAGACCTTTGATTTTGTTCACACACTCCCATACACCTTGTGTATTAGTTACCTATTGTGTAATCAATTGCCCCAAACTTAGTGGCTTAAAACTACTGCAGCACTGAAGAGCTGTTAATATCTACATAACTAAAAGAACAAGATGTTTACAACTAGCTAAAGAAAGAGGCTAGGGCATCTAGTTTGGAGGAAGAGTCATACAGAGAAACCAGATAGAGAGAGAGCTGGGAGAGTAATCTCCAAACTTTCTCTCCTCCGGCTCTGTATCTCCTCCATTGGCCAAATCCAACTAGACGTCAGCAGCCTGAGTCGATCAATGTGATCCATACATGTTGGTGTGCCAGGGAACAGAGAAAAGTGGAGAAGGTTGCACCTGGACAGACAAATCAAAGATACAGCACATTAAGCTAAGGTCATCTTTTTTGGGGCATCTCATGACAGCAGCGCCACTACCAGTGTTTCCTTTGTTCCCTTTTTCTCGTTAATTATCCTTGTGTTTCCTTATACTTCATTTATTGATTTGGGATCTTCCTTCTGTTTTTAACGTAGGGATTTACAGCTATGAATTTCCCTCAGAACATTGTTTTGGCTGCATCTCCTGATTTTTGCTACGTTGTATTTTCATTTCTATTTACCTCAAAATAGTTTCCAAAATCACTTGTAATTGCTTCTTGGACTCATTGGTTGTTGAAGAGTGGGTTGCTTAATTGTTACTGCTTTGTGCAGGTGTTCCACTTTTCCTTCCACAGTTCATTTCTCATCGCATTCTGGAGAATGTCCTTTGTTTCCATTCATCAACAGCATTTAGTTAAAGAAAAGTGAACCACTTCTCAGGGTGACAAAATAAAGGAATGCTGAACACAGAGCCATTCAACTGCTCACTCTTCCACTTCCCAGAGAATGGTGAGCTCTCAGTAACTCCTTCTAGTGGTCCTCACCATACATGTCTAACCACAGGAGAACCTCCCCAAGTCAGGAAATTAAGACAAAGGGAAATGGCAGTAATTGAAAACCCTGTGGAGTACAGTTCAATTCTGCCACGCACAGGGCTGTTAGGATTAAAGACGCATCGATGGCAACTGCTCTGAGTGACCCTTATTTCTCAGATGGGAAAAAAGATGCCTTGGAGAGTCACATGTGTTTTTTTGTTTTTTTAACTAGCACAGAACATGAAACAAGCCATCACTTAAAAACTCTGTGATCCACAACCACGTGTCAGACTCCGCCTCAGAGCCAGCCTCACCTCCTTATTCCGCAGTGTGTACACCACAGGGTTCATCAGTGGCATCACCACTGTGTAGAACACAGCCACCAGGCGATCTTGGTCATGGTTTCCCCCTGACTCAGGCCTCAAATAGATGATGGAGGCACAGCCAAAATGCACAATGACCACAGTGAGGTGGGCCGCACAGGTCGAGAAAGCCTTGTGCCTGCCCGCTGCGGACGGAATCTTCACAATGGCGGCCACGATGAAGGTATAGGAGAGAAGGATGAGGAGAAAGGAGACCAGCATGACAAGGATGCTCAGGAAGAAGATGACCAGTGCCTTGCTGGTACTCTCAGTGCAGCTGAGCTTCAGGACAGGGGCAATGTCACAGAAGAAGTGCTCTACACGGTTACTGCCACAGAATGGGGAGGAAAAGATCAGGCTGGTCTCTATCAAGGACACGGAGAATCCAGAGCAGAACACCAGGGCTCCCAGCCCAAGGCAAACGGTAGGTCTCATGATCATCGAGTAGCGGAGAGGGTGGCAGATGGCCACATACCGGTCATAGCCCATCAGGGTAAGGAGAAAGCAGTGACTACATCCCAAGCCCAAGAAGAAGAACATCTGAGCCCGACAGCCAGCAATGGAGATGGCCTGGTTCTCCATCAGCAGATGGGCCAGCATGTTGGGGATGGTGACTAGCGTGTAGCAGGTCTCAGAGAGGGACAGCACCGCCAGGAAACGGTACATGGGAGTGTGGAGTGTACGGTCCACATGGATGATGGTGATGATGGTGGCATTGCCACTGAGGGTGACCAGGTATGTGAGGAGGAACAAGGTGAAGAGCATGGTCTTCAGGTCTGGGAAGTTGGAGAATCCCACCAGCACGAATTCCATCACCAGCCAGGTCATATTTCCCTGCTGCTTCTCAGGAGCCTGAAAGGGAGATGACAGAATCAATACAATACAGTAACATATAGATGATCTGATATGCATAAGATTCCTATGGGGTAAGATAGCTGTTATGGCTCATTTTATGGCCAGTTTAGCTGGGCTATGGTTCCCAGACCACCATTTGTCTGTCAGGTTGTCTTACTGTGATGGACAGTGCATTGTGGTGACACTGGAAGCTATGTCACTGATATTTCAAACACCAGCAGGATCACCCAAACTGAACAGGTTTCAGCAGAGCTTCCAGATTGAGAACAGACTATGAAGGAGAAATATCCTGTCCACGTCAAAGGAAGTAGTCACTGAAAACCTACGGATAGCCTGGAAGCATTGTCAGTTATTGAAAGCCTCAGGAATAGAAACAACATTGTCAGAGATAGTGACATAAGATGAGCTCCTCAGGTTGAAAGGCACTTAAAATATGACTAAGGGAAAAATAGATATAGATGATAGATAGATAGATAGATATAGATGATATAGATGGGAAAGCTGCCTTCTCAAAGTAGAGTCAACCGCAATGATGAGAATGGAGTCAAGCCTGGGGGGCTAAAGTGTTGGGGGATCTTCTTTCCTGATGGGGTATGCCTCAAAATGAGAAGAAACAACTGAAAACATCAATGAATAATTGGAACACGGAATGTGCAAAATATGAATCTGGGGAAATGGAAGGTTGTTTTCAGATGAAATGAAATACATAAGTATCAATAAATTTGGCGTTGTTGTTAGGTGCCATCAAGTCGGCTCTGACCCATCGCGACCCGGTGCACCACAGAGCGAAACCACATGGTCCTGCGCCATCCTCACAACTGTTCCTGGGCCTGAGCCCATTGATGCCGCCACTGTGTCAAACCGTCTCGTTGTGGGCCTTCCTCTTTTTTCACTGCCCCTCCAGCTAGCCAAACATGAGATCCTTCTCCACAGGCTAGCCTCTTCTAATATGTCCGAAGAATGAAAGACGAAGTCTTGCCATCCTTGTTTCTAAGGAGCACTCTGGCCTTATTTTATCCAAGGCAGGTCAGTGTGTCCTTTTAGCAGTCCATGGGACTTTCAATATTCTTCTCCAGCACCACAATTCAAATGCATCTATTCTTCTCTGGTCTTTCTTACTCAGTGTCCAACTTTCCCATGCACATGAGGCAATGGAGAACACCACGACTTGGTTCAGGCACACCTTAGTCCTCAAAGTAACATCCTTGTTCAACACTCGAAAGAGGTCTTGTGCAGCAGAGTTACCTAATTCAACACATCTCTTGGTCTCTTGGCAGCTGCTTCCATGAGCATTGGTTGTGGATCCAAGTAACACCAAATTTTTGAAAACTTCAATTTTGTCTCTAGTTATCATGGTGTTACCTATTGATCCAGTTGTGAGGGTTTTGGTCCTTTTCCACAGTGAGTTGTAATCCATACTGAAGACTACAATTCTTGATCTTCATCAGCAAGTGTTTACTCTTAGAAAGCAAGACAGTGTCATCTGCATACTCCTTCCTCCAATCCTGATGCTACACTCTTCTTCATACATTCCAGCTTCTCTGACGCTTTGCTCAGCGTATACAATGAACAAGGATGGTGAGAGGAGACAACTCTGACACACACCTTTCCTGATTGCAAACCAGGCACTGTTTCCTTGTTCTGTTCACACAACTGCCTTTTGATCCATGTATAAGTTCCTAAGGAGCACAGTGAAATGTTCCAGAATTGGGGAGAGGCTTGGGGGGGGGGGGGGGGGAGGCAGCTGAAAAAAAAAAAAAGAAATGTTCCAGAATTTCCATTCATCCACAGGTTATTTTGGTCCACAGTCTGATGCCTTTGCATAATCAGTGAAACACAAGTAAACATCTTTCTGGGATTCTCTGCTTTCAGCTAAGATCCATATGACGTCAGCAATGATCTCCCTGTTCCACGTCCTCTCCTGAATCTGGCCTGAACTTCTGGCAGTTCCCTGTCAATGTACAGCCGCAACCATTGTTGGATGATCTTCAGCAAAAACCGACTGGTGCGTGATGTTGGTGATATTGTTCTGTAGTGTGCATATTCTCTGAGGTCACCTTTCTTTGGAATGGGCAAAATATGGATCTTTTCAAAATTAGGCATTAGTGAGCTGAAATGGTCTTGGATTGGCCTTTTTTAAACAGAAAATTAAATGGCTTATTATGCCAGGAATGACATAAACAAGAGCAATAGCATTACCTTCGGAGTAAAAAAAGGACATTTCAAAATCTTTCTAGAAGTATTTTGACTTTCATGGACATGTTTTAATTTTCTTCAGCTTCAACCTGAACTTACATATGATCAATTGATGGTCTGTTCTACAGTCGGCCCCTGGTCTGGTTTTAGCTGCTGAGTTGAGCTTCTCCATCATCTCTTCCCACAGGTGTACTTAATTTGATTTCTCTGTATTCTATCTACAGAACTCCACTTGTGTTGTTGAAAAATGGTGTTTACTATGAACAAGTCTTTGATCTTGCAAAATTCTATCATGTGATCCCCCGCTTCATTTCTATCACCAAGCTCATTTTTCCAACTACTGTTCCTTCCTCTTTATTTCCAACTTTAGCATTCCAATCATCAATAATTATCAATGCATCTTGATTCCATGTTTAGCTAATTTCTACCTGAAGATATTGGTAGAATTCTTGAGTTTCTTCATCATTGGCTTTAACAATTGGTGCATAAATTAAATAATAGTTATATTCATTGGATATATTTGAAGGAGAATAGATATAATAATATCACAGAAGGCATTGTACTTCAAGAGAGATCTTGAAATGTCCTTTTTATCAACAAACAGACCAGGAACTATTTATATTTATAAATTTCTATTTATATTTATTTCTCTTTTGTCGTTGGTTTTTGTTGTTGTTTTGCTTTGATTTTTGTTTTCTTTTGTTGTTTTGTTTTTGTGCTTATTATTGTTTTTGCATTTCTATCTAGATAAGATAGGAGGGATAAACAATTCAGAGGAGAAAACAATGGGACCAATGGTTCCAGGGGAACATAGTAGAGGGCGAAGCAGGGAAAGAAAGAGGGGTGCCAACAAATCCAGGTGAAAGGGAACAACAAGTGATCTAAAATCAATGGTAAGGTGGGTGTAGAATTCCTGGTGGGGCTTGATCAAGTGCAACGTAGCCGAAAGAAATTACTGAAAACCAAATGAAGGTCAGACATGATAGTGAGAAAAGAGGAAATAGAGGAAAGAACTAGGAGGTAAAGGACACTTATAGAGGTCAAAATACAGGCATGTACATATGTAAACATATTTATATGTAACAATAGGGAAATATATCTGTGTACATAGAATTATATGTTACGTATTAAGGTAGCAGATGGACATTCGGTCTCTATTCAAGTACTCCCTCAACACAAAAACACTTTGTTCTTATAATTCAGCATTCTGTGATGCTCACCTTCATGACATGATCACTGAAGACAAAATGGGTGCATAAGCAAATGTGGTGAAGAAAGCTGATGGTGCCCGGCTATCAAAAGATATAGGGTCTGGGGTCTTAAAGGCTTGAAGATAAACAAGTGGCCATCTAGCTGAAAAGCAACAAAGCTCACATGAAAGAAGCACACCAGCCTGTGTGATCATGAGGTGTTGATTGGATCAGGTATCAGGCATCAAAGACCCAAAGCAAAAAATCATATTATTGTGAATGATGGGGAGAGCAGAATGGAGACCCAAAGTCCATCTGTACACAATTGGACATCCCCTCACAGAAGTGTCACAAGAAAGAGACGAGCCAGTCAGGGTGCAGTATAGCACCGATGAAACATACAACTTTACTCTAGTTATTTAGTGCTTCCTCCCCCCACTCTCATGACCCCAATTCTACCTCACAAATCCGGCTAGACCAGAGCATGTCCACTGGTACAGATAAGAGCTCAAAGCACAGGGAATCCAGGACAGATAAACCCCTCAAGACCAATAATGAGAGTAGTAATACCAGGGGGGAGAGGGGAAGGTGCGGAGAGAGTGGGGGGAACTGATCACAATGATCTACATATAACCTTCTCCAGGGGGAACAAACAACAGAAAAGTGGGTGAAGGGGGACTGGTTAGTGTACGACATGAAAAAAACAATAATTTATACATTATTGAGGGTTCATGAGGGAGGGAGGGGATGGGGAAAGGGCTGGTACCAAGGGCTCAAACAGAAAGAAAATGTTTTGAAAATGATGATGGCAACATATGTACAAATGTGCTTGACACAATGGATGAATGGATGGATTGTGATAAGAGTTGTATGAGCCCCCAGTAAAATGAATTTTTTAAAGAGTTGTAAGAGCCCCCAATAAAATGTGGTGATTTTTTATTTCCTTTTTGATAATGAATGCAATGCCAATCTTGATTGTGTCGTTCTCAGCAGAGTAAACCATACAATTTTCTGATTCAAAATGGCCAATACCAGTTCATTTCAGCTCACTAATGCCTGAAATGTTGGCTTTTATTTATTACATTTCATTTTTACAACTCCTAATTTTCCTAGATTCATACATTGTGCATTCCAAGTTCCAATTATTAACTGATGGTTTTAACTGTCTCTTCTCATTTTGAGTCATGCTCCATCAGCAAATGAAGGTCCCAAGGCTTTACTCCATCCGAGCCATTATGGTCAACTCTTCCTCAAGAAGGTGGGTCCTCTTGCTCAGTCATATTTGAGCACCTTCCGACCTGAGGGACTCATATTCTGTCACCATCTCTGACAATGTTATTCTTCTTTTCATGGGGTTTTCAGTATATGACAATATTTTAATTCATGGCTAATTCCTCAGATGTGAACACCCTATTCCTTCTTTGGAGTTTGTTCCTAGTCTGGAATCTCTGCTAACACTGATTCACTTTGGCTGACCCTGCTGGCTTTTTAAAATACCAGTGGCATAGCTTCCAACAAACCAATAACACACAGGTCAAGGCAGTACTACAAACTGACAGACAAGGGTCAAAGTAGGACCTTGATTCTATCACATCTGAATCTTGAGACCCTCTCAATAACAGATACAATGCATTAAATACTAATGATAGAAGACCTGATGAGTTGTGAGATGGCATCAATAACATCACATATGAAGAAAACAAAAGATAAGAAAGAAAGAAAATATCGAAGTGGATGTCAGAAGAGACTCTGGAACTTGCTCTTAATCATAGAGTAGCGAAAGTCAATGGAAAAATTAATAAAGTCAAAGAGCTGAACAGAAAATTTCAAAGGACAGCTCAAGAAGACAAAGCCAAATATTAAGTATACAAAGACCTAGAGTTAAAAAAAAAAAAAACCAAAAGGAAGAACATTCTCAGCACATCTTAAACTGAAAGAACTCAAGGAAAAATCCAAGCCTCAACTTGCAATATTAAAAGATTCTATGGACAAAATATTGAATGATGCAGGAAGTATCAAAAGAAGATGGGAAGAATTCAGAGAATCACTGTTGACATTCAACTAGTTGACATTTAACTATCTCAAGATAGTTGAGCATGAACCAATAGTACTGAAGGAAGAAGTTCAAGCTGAACTGAAAGCATCAACCAAAAAGAAGGCTCCAGAAGTTGATGGACTATCAATTGAAATGCTTCAGGAAGCTGATGGAACACTGGAAGTACTCAGTGGTCTATGCCAAGAAATTTGGAAGACAGCTACTTGGCCAGCTGACACGAAGAGATCCATAGTTGTACCCATTCCAAAGAAAGATGACCCAACAGAATGCTCCAATTATAGAAAATACCACTGATATCCCATGCAAGTAAAATTTTGGTGAAGACCATCCAACAAGAGTTGCAATAGTATATTGACAGAGAGCTTCCAGAGGTTCAGGCTGGATTCAGAAGAGGATGTGGAAGAAGGGATATCATTGCTAGTGTCCGGTGGATCTTGGCTGAAAGCAGAAAATCCCAGAAAGATGTCTGTCTTTTGTTGACTATGCCAAGGCATGTGATTATGTGAACTGTAACAAACTATGGATATCCCAGAGACAAACGGGAATCCCAGAGCACTACATTGTGTTCCTGGATAACCTATACTTGGATCAAGAGGCAGTTATGAGGTGACCATCAGGATAGTGTCCTCTAAGCATATTTTTTCAATCTGTATGATGGCAACTAATCAGAGATACTGGGTTATATGAAGAAGAATGTGGCATTAGGATTGCAGGACGGCTTATGAACGACCTGTGTATGCAGATGACACAACCTTGCCTGCTGAAAGTGAAGCGTATTTGAAGCACACACTGATGAAGATCCAGGATTGCAGCCTTCAGTGTGAATTACAGCTCAACGCACAGAAGACCAATCTGTAACATCATGATAAACAGGGAAAAGATTGAAGTTGTCAAGGATTTTGCTTTGCCTGGATCCGCAATCAGTGCTCATGGAGGCAGCCAGCGGTCAAGCGATCAAGCAATGCAATGCATTGGGTAAATCTGTTAAGACTCTTTTAAGGGTTGCCAAGCAAGGATGTTACTTTGAGAACTGAAGTGTGCCTGACCCAAGCCATAATATTTTTGATGGTCTCATATGCATGTGAAAGTTGGACATTGAAAAAGGAAGACTTATTTGAGTTCTGGTGCTGGTAATGAATATTGAAAGTACTATGGACTGTCAAAAGAACAAACAAGTCTATCTTGGAAGAAATGAAGCCAGAACGTTCCGTAAAAGCAAGGATGGCAAGACTTGACATATTATCAGGGAGACAAGTCCAGAGAGAAGGCCATGATGCTCGGTAGAGTAGAGGGCCAGCAAAAAGAGAGGTTGCCCCTTGACCAGATGGAGTGACCCAGTGGCTGCAGCAACGGGCTCAGACAGAAGAACAATTGTGAGAACGATGAAGGACCTGCTGTACACAGCGTCTCTGTGAGGTGGAACTAACTCGATGGCACTGAACAACCACAAACCGCAATAAACGTTTTTCCAAAACTTACATTTTCAAATCCTTAACATGGCGACTGTTTATACCCAGACATCTCTATTTCCGCATATAAATTAACAAAATATTTTCAAACCACCTCTCTTCCATCAGATTGTCTTACTGTGATGACTTGAGAATCACTGGGCTGCTGGGAGCTTGCAACTGATATTTCAAACTCCATTAGGATCGTGCGTGCTGGACTGGTTTCACTGGAGCTGCCAGCGTCAGAATAGACTGAGAAGAAAGAATAGGCTGCCGTTTCTGAAGGATTATGCACCGAAAATGTTACAAAGAGCAGCAGGACATTGTCTGATATAGAGCCAGATGATGACTATTCACGATGATGCAGAATCATGATGGATTCAAGATGATGATCCAATCTTAGCGCCCTCAGATTGAGAGGCATTCAAAACAGGACTAAGGAAGGGCTGGATAGTGAATAATATGGAGAGCACAAAGCTTTGGGGATCTACACTTGGTGATCAAACCAGATCCAAACGTATTATCACAGAGTCCTTTGGGGATCTACACTTGGTGATCAAACCAGATCCAAACATATTATCACAGAGTCCTTTGGGGATCTACACTTGGTGATCAAACCAGATCCAAACGTATTATCACAGAGTCCGGCCCCACTCAAACCAGCAGTGTAGGATGGAGGAGAGCTGCCCTGGTCGGTCTACGGGAGTGGGAAACATTGTTTCACGTTGTTTCTCAAAGCGGCTGATGAGTTCAAACTGCTGACGCTGCAGTTAGCAGCCCAACAAGTAAGCCACTATGCCACCAGGGCTCCTGTGCATTTACTGGTAGGCACTATTAAATATGAGATGCAACCGTGGTGAACATCTGTTAATAATTTGAATGTAGAATGCACAAAATAAGAATTGAGGAAAATGGAAAATGATTAAAAATAAAATGGAACAAATAGACATAAAGATTCTAGGCATGAATGAGCTGAAGTGGACAGGTATTGTTCACTTCAAGTCAGACAATTTATCTTTTACTTTGCCAAGAACAACAAACTCAAGATCAATGGCAACACAGTCACCATCAAAAGAACATTTCAAGCACCGATGAAACATGCAATATTCTGTATGTCCCACCTTGAGGCTTCCTCACCCCCAACCTATCATAACCCCAGTTCTGCATTTCATTGCGGCCTAAACTGGAGCATGTGCACAGGTACAGATAAGAGATAAGAGCTCACGACACACAGAATCCAGGAAGAGGAATGGAAATAGTGATATCAGAAGGGTAGGGGGAAGGTGGAGGGAGGAGGAGAGGAAGGTGGAACCAATCGCAATGATTGACACATAAACACACACACACACACACACACACACACCCTCCAGAGGGATAGAAACAGTGAGAGAAGGGAGGCAGCAGTTGGTGTAAGATCTGAATATAATAATAATTTATAATTTAGCAAGGGGTCACGAAGGTTGGTGGGGGGAGGGAGGGAAAAAGGAGGAGCTGATACCAAAGACTCAATAGAAAGTAAATGTCTAGAAAACAATGATGACAACAGATGTATAAATATGCTTGATACAATTGATGTATGGATTGTTTTAAGAGCTGTAAGGGCCTCCAATAAAATGATCTTTAAATTTAAAATATAGCCATATACAACAACAACAAAAATTCAATCTCTATCTTAAAATACAGTGGTGTCTGTGATAGGATAATATCTATGTACCTACAAGGAAGACCAGTTAATTCAATTATTATTCAAATTTACATGCCAACCACTAACACCAGTGACTAAGAAATTGAATAATTCTACCAATGTCTTCAATCTGAGATTGATCAAAAGGTGCACTGATAAAAGGTGCACTGATAATTATTGGCAACTGGACTTTAGAAGTCAGAAACAAAGGTAAAGGATCGGTAGTTGGAAAATAGGGTCGTGGTGACAGAAACAACGTTGGCAATCACATCTGCTCTGACAAGGCCTTCATTGCAGATGATTTTTTAAATCAACATAAATGATGTGGCCCTTGCCAGATGGAATACACAGGAATCAAACTGACTACACTGTGGGAAGAAATAATAGAGAAGCTCGATATAACCAAACAAAGCAAGGCCAGGAGTCCACTGGGGAACAGACCTCAGTTGCTCTTATGTCAGTTCCAGTTAGGATGAAGAAAACTAAAGCAAGCCAATGAGAGGCAAAATGCAACCTCAAATATGTACCACCTGAATTTAGAGGCCATCTCAAGAAAAGATTTGATGCAACCAAGACCAGACAAATTGTGGAATGACATGAAGATCATTCATGAAGAAAGCAAGGCATCGTTAAAAAGACAGGAAAGAAAGAAAGAAGAGACCAACATGGTTACCAGAGGAGACTGTGGAACTTGATCTTGAGTAGAGGATAGCTAACATGATGGAGAAAATGATGAAGTGAAAGAGCTGAACAGAAAAGGCAGCTCAGGAAGATCAAGCAAAGCATTCTCTAAAATGTGACAAGACCGCGAGTTAGAAGGTCAAAAGGGAAGGACATGTGCACCATATTTCAAGCTAAAAGAACGAAAGAAAAATACGCAGATTTGAGTTACAATATTGAAAGGATCTATGGGGGCGCGGGGAAATTACATGATGCGGGAAGCATCAAAAAAGATGGAAAGAATGCACAGAGCCACTGTACCAAAAAGAATTGACCAACCAACAACCATTCCAAGAGGTCGCCTATGATCAAGAATCAATGGTACGGAAGAAAGAAGTTCACGATGTACTGAAGGCATTAGCAAAAATCAAGACTCTGGGAATTGATGAAATACCAATTGAAATGTTTCCACAACCTGATGCAGCCCTGCAGTAGCCTAAGTTCAAGTTGCCTTCAGGATGTGGAAGCAGGGATATCCTTGCTGGCGTCAGATGGATCTTGGCTGAAAGCAGAGTACCAGAAAGACGTTTGCTTGTGTTTCATTAGCTATGCACGGGCATCTGAAAAACTCTGGATGACATTGAGAAGACTAGGAATTCCAGAATGCCATTATGCTCCTGCAGAACCTGTACACAGATGAAAATCCAGTCATAAGAACAGAACAAGGGAGCATTCCCTGGTTAAAATCAGGAAAGGTGTGTGTGTGTGTGTGTGTGTGTGTGTGTGTGTGTGTGTGTGTGTGTGTGTGTAGGTCGTATCCTTTCACCCTACCTATTCAATCTGTATGCTGAACAAATAATCTGATAAATTGGACTATCTGAAGAAGAACACAGCATCAGGATTGGAGGAAGTTTTATGAACAGCCTGCAATATGCAGATGACACAACCTTGCTTTCTGAAAGCAAATTGGACTTGAAGCTCTTAACTGATGAAAACCAAATACTACAGCCCTTAGAATGGATTGTGACTCAATGTAAAAAAAATTTTTTCATATCTGGACCAACAGACAAATTCATGATCAATGGGAGAAATGTTGAAGTTGTCAAGGACTTCATTTTACTAAGATCTACAATCAGCACCCATGCAAGCTGAATCAAATGCTGTACGGCACTGGCTAAATCTGCTATTTATGACTGATTTACAATGTTAAAGGACAAAGGGATCCCACTGAAGACTAAGATGCAGCTGATCCAAGACCTCATATGCATGTGAAAGCTGGGCAACCAATAAGACTAGAAGAGAATTGATGCATTTGAATTGTGTTGGCAAATACTGAATGTACCAGCAAATCCCGAATCCATATTGGAGGAAGCACAGTCAGAAGGCTCCTTAGAAACGAGGAGGGTGAGACTCCTTCTCATGTACTTCGGCCATTTGATCAGGAGAAAGCAGGCCCCCAAAAGGGCAGCATGCTTGGTAAAGTGGGGGGTTGGCACAAACGAGGGCCCTCAAAGCAATAGATTGACACAACTCTGCAATAGTGGGCTCAAACATGACACTGGTTTGGATGAGGCGGGACCAGGCAATGGTTCATTCTGCAATGCATGGAGTCACGCTAAGTTAGAGCTGACTCAGTGGGACCTCACAAACAATGGGCCAAAAATGCAGGAATTAACCCTCAGGATGGATGGATAGATAGATAGATAGATAGATAGATAGATAGATAGATAGATAGATAGATAGATAGATAGATAGATAAAGATGATAAGGCTTGAATCGTTCTCTTCTAATGATCCCCCAAAGAGGGAAGGGTCCATCACAGGGGTGCTTTCAAATGGACTGAGACCCACCCTCCCGGGTGGCATGCCTCATGGGGAGATGGAAACCAGCGCGGGGCTGTGGGAGGATTGTGCCCATGCAGAAGTAGACCCGTGTGCCTGGAGACGCTTCTCTGCATGGGTTTCAGGATGAGGTTAGAAAGCATAATCAGGCAATTCACGATGAAGAAATCAACTCTAAATCCTCCTGTGGAAAGAAGTACCTATATATTCGAGTATAAGCCGACCCGAATATCCGCCGAGGCACCTAATTTTACCTCAAAAACTGCATTAAAAAAATGTGCTGAGAAGCTCAACTCATACTTGAGTCTATACGGTATGGGCTAAAAGGCTATGGTTGTGGCCAGGCCACAGGCACGCTCCGCAGGGACCATGATGAGCAGCCGGTCATCAAGCCAGAGTGTGTTCATCCTCTGCATATTACAGCAAGTGCAAGCACTTCTAAATTTTCTCAGACCTACGAGGTGTCGGGGAGCGTCCCAGGTGTGGGACTTCTAATCATGCTGCTGAGAAAATCACTGGTGCTGGGAAGCCCAGGCATTAAAACAGTTCCCAATGTGCCAAGTGACAGCAGGAAATTTGTTTCATATAGTTTGGTTTGTTTTGTTTTGGTTTGGTTTGGTTTGGTTTGGTTTGGTACCAGTGTTGGGACGGACCCGTGGCTAATAGGCACCAGAACTAAACAAAAAAACCTACCGCCATAGAGTCAATTCCAACTCACAGAGACACTGGGGAGGGTTTCTGAACCCGTAACTAGTAGAGCAGGAAGCATCTTTCTCCCAAGGAGTGGCTGGCTTTGTCCCACTGAAAGCAGGTCCCTGGCCCTGGGCTCCGAGATGCTTGGTCCCCACTCCTTGTGATGATGGTATGGCTATGCCCCTCTCTGTGCACACGGGGTGCTCCTGGGTGGTGCAGACCGTGCTCCGCAACTCACAGAAAGGTTGGCAGTTCTAGGGCAGGGAGAGAGAAGGGCACTCCTAGTGGAGTCAGCCTGGGCGGTGCTTTCAAGGATCTACGAGGAAGCTGGCGGCGAGGGGGCAGGAGCTGACTGGGCAGAGACAGCCACAAGGAAGGCACGGGGCAGTGAGTGCTGGGACCCAAGAGCAAAAAAACTTTTTCCTACAGTAAAATGGGAGAAAAGGGTTTTGAGTTAGGTGCTTACAATCGCCCTCTGGCGGCCATCATAGGAATGGACTGAGAGAGGAGACCAGAACCAGGGAGCAGGCTACCCCAATGATGGAGCTGCACCAGGGGGTCAGCAGAGGCGGGGAGAAGTTGTCCTGGACAGTAAAGCTCGTGGAATTTTCTGGTTTGTTAAATGTAGGCGTGAAACAAGAATGGAGTCCAAGAGCCTGCAGCAACTGTCTCAGGAGGATGCAGTGGACCACTCCAATACGGGAAAGAGCAGGAGACTGGTTATTATAGTGGCTTCCAGTGAGTGATAGGGGACATCACCTGAAGCCCAGGCCAGCTCATAAAGACACCTGAGTACCTCTCCACCCTCACTATCAACCAAAAACTCAAACCCACTGAATGGAATTGAATCCAACTTGTAGCAATCCCATACAGGGATTCTGAGATTGCAGTCTTGACAGAAGCAAGTAGTCTCATATTTCTCCCAAATAACAGCTGGTGGGTTTGAACCTGGGTCCCTATGGACAGCCATCCAACACTTACCCGACAGCGTGACCAGACTTACCCTCACCAACTCATTGCCATTGAGTCAAATTCAACTCAAGAAGCCCTTATAGGACAGAACAAAACTGCCCTGCGGGCACTAACCCACCCAAGGGGAGGGTATTGTTTATATCTCCACAGGGAAAGAGGGACCAGACTTCAACCCGGTGCTCCAAGATGTGAATGCAACGTACCAGCATGAAGCAGGGAACCAGTACAGAGGTCTGAGGCGCTGGCCCCAATCCCAACTATGTGGACAGCTGCCCCTCCCCCCAGAAGAATTTACTTCAGAGGACAGCACTGAGGCTACAGCTCTGAGAGAGGGACATGTCTGATCAGAGTACATGTGAGCAAATGAAGGGGGAGGAAGAGAGAGTGGA
Organism: Tenrec ecaudatus; assembly: GCF_050624435.1. Taxonomy (NCBI): domain Eukaryota; kingdom Metazoa; phylum Chordata; class Mammalia; order Afrosoricida; family Tenrecidae; genus Tenrec; species Tenrec ecaudatus. The sequence continues at coordinate 21,174,072 of NC_134530.1, forward strand.
GCACATCCTGGCCCACCAAGCCCTGAGGACGATATCCCTGCTCAGAGCAACCAATGCACAGAGAGGACCATATGGCTGGCCCCACTATGAGATAAGATATCCCTCACTGACTCATAGCCCTACAGGGGACAACACTGGAGACACAGTGTGGGAATTGCACCCGATCTGACACCACCACACCGAGGCAAAACACTAAGGGTGTGTAACAGAACAGCAAGGGGAACAGAGCTAGGAAGTCCTGAGGGAGTACCAAAAATATACTTTGGGGCCAGGGCATGGCAGCCCATCAGTCTTGACTGGAAAATACTCCTAAAGGTCCACAAACAGACCCTGAACTATTTACAGGCTTTTCTTTATTTTGGTCATTGGATATTTGTTGTTGTTTTGTTTTGTTGCTTTGTTTTGATCTGTCTTGTTTTGTGCATATTATTATCTCTGCAGGTCTATCTAGATAAGATAGGCTGGATAAACAATCTGGAGGAGAAAACAACCAGACTGATGGTTCCGGGGGTGCACATGGGAAAGGGGGAGGTGGGGGAAAGGAAGTGGTGCTAACAAACTCAGGGACAAGGGAACAACAAGTGATCCAAAATCAGTAGCAAGGAGGGTGTAAAGGGCTTGGTAGGGCTTGATCAAAGGCAATGTAACCGAGGGGAATTACTGAAACCCAAATGAAGGCTGAGCATGAGAGTGGGACAAGAGGAAAGTAAAAGGAAATAGAGGAAAGAACTAGGAGGCAAGGGACATTTATAGAGGTCTAAATACAGGCATGTACATATGTAAGTATACTTATATATGATGATGGGAAAATAGATCTATGTACACATATTTATAGGTTTAGTATTAAGGTAGCAGATGGACATTGGGTCTACACTCAAGTACTCCCTCAATGCAAGAACACTTTGTTCTATTAAACTGGCATTCCATGATGCTCACCTTCCTGACACGATTGCTGAAGACAAAGCAGGTGCATAAACAAATGTGGTAAAGAAAGCTGATGGTGCCTGGCTATCAAAAGATGGTGCCTGGCATCTGGGGTCTTAAAGGCTTGAAGATAAACAAGCAGCCATCTAGCTGAGAAGAAACAAAGCCCACATGGAAGAAGCACACCAGCCTGTGTGATCACAAGGTGTCAAAGGCATCAGATATCAGGCATCAAAGAACAAAAAATCATATCGTGAATGAGGGGGAATGCAGAGTGGGGACCCAAAGCCCATCTGTAGGCAACTGGACATCCCCTTACAGAAGGGTTGCGGGGAGGAGATGAGCCAGTCATGGTGCAGTGTAGCAATGATGAAACATACAACTTTCCTCAAGTTCTTAAATGCTTCCTCACCCCCACTATCATGATCCCAATTCTACCTTGCAAATCTGGCTAGACCAGAGGATGTACACTAGTACAGATAGGAACTGGAAACACAGGGAATCCAGGACAAATGATCCCTTCAGGACCAGTGGTGAGAGTAGCGATACCGGGAGGGTAGAGGGAAGGTGGGGTAGAAAGGGGGAACCGATTACAAGGATCTACACATAAGCCCCTCCCTGGGGGACAGACAACAGAAAAGCGGGTGAAGGGAGACATCAGACAGTGTAATACATGACAAAATAATAATAATTTATAAATTATCAAGAATTCATGAGTGAGGGGAGATGAGGAGGGAAGGAAGAAAATGAGGAACTGAGACCAAGGGCTCAAGTAGAAAGCAAATGTTTTGAGTGTGATGGGAGCAACAAATGTACAAATGTGCTTGACACAATGGATGTATATACTGATTGTGATAAGAGTTGTACAACCCCCCATAAAGTGATTTTTTAAACTTCCCTGTGAATTTCCAGGACTGTAAATCTTCACAGGAAGAGATGGCCTCGTCTTTCTCCCACGGATGGGCTTGTGCATTTGAACTGGCAACCCTGTGGTTAGTAACTAAACGCTTCATCCATTTGCCATTAGGGGTCCTCACCCTCACCCTAGACAGGGCATTTCTTCAGCCCCTAGAACTCAGCACCCACCCCAGAGGGGGGGGGGGGAGGAGAATGTGAATCACCCTGAATGAGACTGACATTTAAGCTTACAGCCACTGACCATCTGTGGCCATTGAGCTGTCTCTATTCTGTAACTCTGCCAGGTGAGGGTGGAAAGCAGTCCAGGTACAAGGCATGCAAGCTGCGTGTTTGCATCACTAAACTCAAACCAGGGAGCCCTGGTGAGGTAGCCGGTGCCACAGGGGGCTGCTCACAGCAAGGTCAGCAGTTTGAAACCACCAGCAGCTCAGTGGGAGAGGCTTTTGGCCCCCTGTAAGCTGTTAAAGTCCTGGAAACCCGGACTGGTAGTTCTACCCTGCCCTAGACAGTCGATGGTAGTGAGAGAGACCAGAGAACCAAACCGCCCAGTGGCCATAGCGTGCCCTCTGACTCTGGTGGTCCAGCGGGTTATTACAGAGTAGAAGTACTCTCCATGGGGTGTGCAAGAGCTGCTGTTTGGGACAGGATTCCCCCCACCCCACGCGCTCATTTTGCACCTTGAAGTCCTTGACCAACGCTCTCCAGCTACCAGAAACGCTGGAGCTTCACGGTCACCCAGATGCCCTTCAATGTCGACCAGCCATTGAACACTTTGCTCTGGGCAGTTCTGCTCCCGGCCACACGGGGTTGCCAAGGGTTGGAATGCCAGGAGGACAACAGGTGTATTCTCGGGATGTTGCGCATACTCAGCTCCGTGGGCGGCACAAACAGCAGGAGTTCCCCCGCTGTCGCTCTGCCCCACACCTGCGTGTCAGGGTGTTGTGTGCAGTCTCCCTGGGATTCCCAATCCCTCCTACCCCACCCCTCCTTCCTTTCCTGCACAGATCTCAGCTCCTCCCCCACCTTCTATTCCAGAGCTGCAGAAAGCAGACCCCTCACAAGCCCTCAGTGCCCTGCGCGTGCAGGACCCCAGACGGACCGCCAGGCACTCCCCAGCAATCCCTCCCCTTCATCCTGGGCTCGCAGCCCTCGGGGTGGCCTCTCCAGCCGGACAGACGCTCCACACTCCCACTCACCATGGCCAGCAGAGCTTCCCGGGAAGCCTGCCCTGGACTCTCAGCTGGGCTCCTGAGATGGGAGGGGCTGAGGCCTCGGGTCCTGTTATGCTGCCTCCCCGGAGCCGCCATCCCAAGAGCTCCCCACCGCTAACAAGCCCCCCAGGGCTCAGGCTCTCAGTGCCCTGCGGGGTTTGTCCCTCCTGGAAACTACAGACCCCGGAGTGGGTTTTTCCAGACCCGCAGGGGCTGATGCACAGAGCAACTAGAAGACTAATTACTGGTTCTCCTTGCGGATGGGGACCCCTAGGACTCACCGGGTGCTGGGTGAGGTGCCATTCCGGCTGCAGCCCCAGCTGCTCATCTCAAGAAGACCCCTCAGTCTGGAAAGGGAGGCTGAGGTAGACCTTTTGGTGTTTTCCGGCAATGTTGCCTCTGAGAGACTGGCCAGCTATGACCTCAACAGTTGCACCCTCCTCAAGCAGTCTGGCTTCTCTCTGGGTGGTCTAGCCTGGCCACCAGAACAGAAAGAAGACTCAGTCTATGTCCCTCTCCTACTCAGGGACCTTCCCCAGCTCCACACTCTCCTCCCAGTCAAGTTCAGAGTTCCCCATTCCTCTGCCACCTTCTCCAGTTCTGAATCAAGCCATCGCTGCATGCACAATTGAACCCCTTCAGTTCCTTTAGTAAAATCAACAGGAAATGTGGAAATGAGTCAGTCCAAGGTGCGACTATATTAGAGCGTCAGTTCTCAGAGCCAGGTTTGCAGAGGGCTACGGGCAGATGGCTGTGAAAGCCCAAAACCCATTTCCAAAGTCCCCACATGGATTAAGCTTCCATTCTGACCATTGACCCCGGATGTGAATAGACTTGCCCTGAGGCGAAGTGTATTTGGAAGTGGATAAACCCCATCCCTAGCTCAGCAGTTCTTCTGCTATTAGTGTTCAAAGCATCAAATCGGTTCTTGAGATGTTCTCGAAATTCAGGTGAGATAGGCTCGAGGCTGTGTTTTGGCTCTCACTGATTTGTTTTGATGCTCTTCAGTGTCAACCTGAGCTTACATATAAGCAATTGATGGTCTGTTCCACAGTTAGCCTCTGGCCTGGTTTTAGTTGCTCATGTTGAGTGTCTCCATCATCTCTTTCCACTGATGTAGTCAATTTGATTCCTGTGTATTCCATCTGGAAAAGACCAGGTTTACACAGTCTCCTTTAGTGTTGCTGATAATATTGTTGTTAGGTGCCGTCAGATCAGTTCCGAACCATAGCAAAACAGAGCAAAGTACCTGTTTTTCTCATTGATGGCATTTATGTTTGTGTTGTTGTTGTTTTTAGGGGTCATCAAGTCAGTTCTGATCCACAGCAATCCCCTGACCAGGTCCTGCGCATGCCCACAACCATTACGATGCTTGAGCCCACTGTTGTAGCCACAGTGTCCGTTCATCCCTTGAGGGCCTTCCTCTGTTTCTCGGCCCTTCTATTTACCAAACATGCTGTCTTTCTCCCAAGACTAGTCTAGAGTTTGTAAGACAAAGTTTTGGCATCCTTGCCCCTAAGGAACACCTCTGGCCTTACTCCTTCCAACATAGATCGGTTTGTCCTTTTAGCAGCCCATGGTACTTTCAATATTCTTCCCCAGCACCACAATTGAAAGATATTGATTATTCTTTTGTCTTCTTTAGTCAATGTCCAATTTTCCCAAGCATATGAGGCCATGGAAAATATAGCTTGAGTCAGACACACCTTAGTCCTCAAAGTAATATCCTCGCTCTTCAATACTCTGAAGAGTTCTGGTGCAGAAGATTTACCAATGTGATGCATCTTTTGACTGCTGCTTCCATGAGCATTGATTGTGGATCCACACAAGACAAATTCTGTGACAACTTCCATCTTTTCTCAATTTATCATGATGTAACCTATTGGTCTAGTTGTGAGGATTGTGGTCTTCTTGATACTGAGTTGTAATCCATACTGAGAACTACAATCTTGGTCTTCATCAGCACATGCTTCAAGTCCTCCTCCCTTTCGGCAAGCAAGTTATGTCATCGGCATATTTCAGATTGTTAATAAGCCTTCTTCCAATCCTGATGCTGCATTCTTCTTCATAAACCCCAGCTTCTCTGTTTATTTGCTCAGCATACAAATTGAAATGTATGCTGAAAGAATACAACTTTGACACACACCTTTCCTGATTTTTAAACCATGCAGTATTCCCTTGTTCTTATCACACAACTGCCTCTTGTTCCACGTAGAAGTTCCACATGAGCACGATGAAGAGTTCTGGAATTCCCATTCTTCTCAAGGTTGTCCATAGTTTATTATGGTTCACACAGTTGAATGCCTTTGCATAGTCCATGAAACACAAGTGAACATCTTTCTGGTATTCTCTGCTTTCATCCAAGGTCCATATGAAATCAGCAATGATATTTCTTGTTTCATGTCCCCTTCTGAATCTGCCTGAAATTCTGGCAGCTCCCTGTCAATGTACTGCTGCAACCTTTGTTAGATGATCCTCAGTAGAATTTTACCGTCATGTGATATCAATGATATTGTTGTGTAATTTGATCATCCTATTGAGTCACCTTTCTTTGGACTGGGCACAAACATAGACAAGTGCCTCGTCAGCTTGTTGAAACATTTCCATTGGTGTTTCAACACTTCCTGGACCCTTATTTTTGATTAGTGCTTTCAGCGCAGCTTGAATTTCTTTTTCATTACCATTAGCTCTTGATCACGTCCTACCTCTTGAAGTGGTGGAATGTCGACTAGGTTATTTTGAGGACAGTGACACTGTGTATTCTCGTTCCATTGTCTTTGAATGTCTCCTGCATCATTTAATACTTTCTCAGAGAATCTTTCAATGTTGCAATTCGATGCTTGAGTTTTTTCTTGAGTTCTTTCAGTTGGAGATAAACTGAGCATGTTTTTCCCTGTTGGTGTTCTAATTCTAAGTCTTTGCCCATTTATGGGTCTAGCGTTTATGTTCAGGTCTTTAATCCATCTTGAGTTCAAGCTTGTACATGGTGTGAAGTATGGGTCCTGTTTCATTCTTTTTCGGTAGAAATCCAATTTTTCCATCACCATTTATTGAAAAGGTTATATCTTCCTGAATTAATGTTATTTAGTCTTTTATCAAAGATCAAGTGTGTGCAGGTACTTGATTGTATATCTGGATTTTGAATTCTAATATATTGGTCTTCCTGCCTATTGTTGTACCTATATAAAGCTGTTTTGATTACTGTGGCTGTATAACAGGATTTAAAGTCTGGGAGTGAAAAGTCTCCTAATTTTTTTTATAGTGTTTTGTTTATTCTGGTTTTTTGTTTGTTTCTATGTAAAGTTGTTGATTAGTATTTCCATTTCTTTGAAGAATTGTGTCGGGATTTAGATTGGAATTGCATTGAATTTATAAAGTGTATTTTGGCAATATGACATTTTCACTGTATTTAGTCTTCCTATCTAGGAGCATGGGATATTCTTCCATTTGTGTAAATTTCTTTTGGGCTCCTGTAGTAGTGTTTTGTAGTTTTGTTTGTATTAGTCTTTTGTTTATCTTGTAAGAGTTATCCCTAGATATTTTATCTTTGGATGAGTTATTGTAAATGGCATTGTTCTTTTAATTTCCTTTCCAGTGCCATCTTTAATATACAATAATCCAACTGATTTCTGTATGTTGATATAGCCTGCTATGTTGTCAAAAGTTTCAATTAGTTCCATCAATCTTTTAGTTGAATCTTGAGGGTTTTCTATATATAGGATTATATGCAAATAAAGAGTTTTGTTGCTTCTGTGCCAATGCAGATGCCTTTATGTTCCATTTGCAGAGGGAGATGGTTTCCATTTCTCCCCCAAGTGATCCCACTAAGTTGGATCTCATTGAGCTCAGATGTAGTCCTACTTTCAAAACCAGGACCAAAAGATCAAATTGTTCACTTACAGTAAAGCAGTCTCATACCTCACACCTCACACAAGTGTTGCCAACTGATGGTTAGTAGAAGTTCAGAAGGAGTTGTGGTGACCCAATGGATAAACGCTCATCTGCAAACCAAAAGTTAGTGGTTAAACACACACACACACACACACACACACACACAGCAGTTCCACAGAAGAAAAACCTGGTAATAGAAACCCCATGAGGCTGCCTGGTCTGTCACACAGGGTGGCTGTGAATCTGAATTGGCTCAAAGACATCTCACAACAGAGATGCAAAATCAATTCAAAGGAGAAAAGATGATCTCCTTCACAAATGATGTAACACCTGAACATTCATATCCAAAAAAAATCCTCAGTGTATACCTCTCACCTTATACAAATGTAACCAAAATAGACAGTTGACCTAAATGTAAAACTTTTAGAAAGAAAAAAATTAGCAAGAAATCTTCCTGGTCTGGGATTTCAGTAAGGAGTTATTAGATATGATGCAAAAAAAAGCAAGGAAAAAATGTACTTTTTCAAAAAATTCTCAAGTTCCTACTCTCTGAAAGACATTGTGTATAGCATCAAGGAATTACTAAACCCGAATGAAGGCTGAACATGATGGTGGGACAAGAGGAAAGTAAAAGGAAATAGAGGAAACAACCAGGAGGCAAAGAACACATAGAGGTCTAAATACAGGCATGTACGTAGGTGAATATATTTTTATATAACAAGAGGGGAATAGAACTATGTACTCATATCTATATGTTAAGAATTAAGTTTGCAGGTGGACATTTGGCCTCGATTCAAGTACTGCCTCAACACAAGAACACTTTGTTCTAATAATCCAGCATTCTGTAATGCTCACCTTCCTGACACAATTGCTGAAAAGAAAATGGGTGGGTGTACAAGCAAATGTGGTGAAGAAAGCTGATGGTGCCAGGCTATCAAAAACTATAACATCTGGGGTCTTAAAGGCTTGAAGATAAACAAGCATCCATCTAGCTGAGAAGTAACAAAGCCCACATGGAAGAAGCACACCAATCTGTGTGATATGAGGTGTCAATGGGACCAAGTATCAGGCATCTAAGACCCAGAACAAAATCATACCCAATGTGAAGGGGAGGGGGGCATGGAGTGGAGACCCAATGTCCATCTGTAGACAATTGGACATCCCCTCAAGGAGGGGTCACAGGGAAGAAATGAGTCAGTCAGGGTGCAGTATAGAACCGATGAAACACACAACTTTCCTCTAGTTCTTTGGTGCTTAGTTCCACCCACTATCATGACCTCAATTCTACCTTAAAAATTGGATTAGACCAGAACATGGACACTGCTAAGAGCCCCAAACACAGGGAATCCAGTATAGATAAACCTCTCAGGGCCAACAAGGAGAGTAGAGATACCAGAAGGATTAGGGGGGTAAGGGGGAATTGATGACAAGGATCAACATATATTCCCCTCCCAGGGGGACGAGTAACAGAAAATTGGGTGAAGGAAGACAGAGGATGGCTCAAGATAATTAAAAAAAATAATCTATAACTTATCAAGGGTTCAGGAGAGAGGAAGGGTGGGGGAGGGAGGGGGAAATGGGGAGCTGATAACAGGGGCTCAAGTGTGAAGAAAATGCTTTGAAAATAATGATGGCAGCATATGTGCAAATGTGATTGACACAATGAATGGATGTATGGATTGTGATAAGAGATATAAGAACGCCCAATAAAAGTATTTAATAAAAGAAAGAAAGACATGTGAAAAGGGTGAAAAGACAAGCTATGCTTTACAAGTTGCAAATCCTCTGAGAGATATTTTACCTAGAAAAGAATTTTACCTAGAACACATAAAAAACCCTCAAAACTCATTAAGAAGAAAAACAATTCAAGTTAGAAAACAGGCAAACCACTTCAACAAACACTTCACAATAAAAGATGCATGCATAGCACATGAAAAGTAATCAACATCATTAACTGTTGTTGTTACTGACAGTCAAGTACAACAGAAGTAAACGCTGATCCTGAACCATCGTCCCATTTGTGATTATGTTTGAACCACTGTTGCAGCCACGGTGTCAATTAATCTAGCTGAGTGTCTTCCTTTCTCATGGACTCTCTACCAAGCACGGCCTTCTCCAGAGAATGGCCTCTCCTGAGAGCAAGGTCAAAGTAAGAGAGGCAGAGTCTCAACAATGTCACTTCTAAGGAGCATTCTGGCTGGGCTTTGCCCTCTGGCAACGCACTGTACTTTTTTTTTTTAATCATTTTATTGGGGGCTCGCACAATGCTTCTCACAATCCATTCATACATCGATGTGTGCAGCACATTTGCACATGTGTTGCCATCATCATTCTCAAAACATTTGCTTTCTACTTGAGCCCTTGGTATCAGCTCCTTGTTTATCCCCTCCCTTCCCACTCCCCCCTCCCTCATGAACCCTTGATAATTTATTAATATTATTATTTTGTCATATCTTACACTGTCTGACGTCTCCCTTCGCCCACTTTTATGCTGTCTGTCCCACAGAGAGGTTATATGTAGATCCTTGTAATTGGTTCCACCTTTCTAGCCCCACCTTCGCTCCACCCTCCCACTCTCACCACTGGTCCTAAGGGATTCATCTATCCTGGATTCCCTGTGTTTCCAGCCACTGTACTTTTAACACTCTTCACCAACACCATAATACAAATGCATCAATTCTTCTGTGGTCTTCCTTGTCCCTTGTCTGACTTTCACATGCTTATGAGTGATTGAAATTACCACAGCTTGGGCCAAGCACACCCTAGTCTTCAAAGTGACAGCCTCTCTCTTCAACACTCTAAAGAGGGCCTATCCAGCAGATTTGCCCAATTCTATGAGTCATTTGATTCCTTGACTTCCATGAGTGTTGAATGTGGGTTCAAGCAAAACAAAAAATCCTTGACAACTTCAATATTTTCTTCGTTTATCCTGATGTTTCTTATTGGTGCAGTTGTGAAGATTTTTGTTGTTTTTACATTGAGTTGCTATCCACGCTGAAGACCGCAGTCTTTGATTTTTATTAGCAAGAGCTTTAAGTTCTCTTGGCTTTCGGCAAGCAAGGTTGCATCACCTACATAACGCAGGTCGTTAATAAGCCATCCTCCAATTCTGATGTTACATTGTTCTTCACATAATCCAGCTTCTCATATTATTTGCTCAGTATATGGGGGGGGGGCACCCAAAAATACCGGATTTTTTTTCAAAGCTATGTATTTAAATAGTTTTACAAACCAACCTTATCACCTTCAAAGTACTCTCCATTTAATACATTGATCAAATCTGTGATTCCATTCTTGGAAACAGTTTTCAAACTCATTTGTTTGGATGGCTGACAGCACCTCCCTTGTTTTGTTCTTCACCTCTTAGATGTCATCAAATCACTGTCCTTTCATGTCCCTTTGCATTCAGGAAACAAAAAAGAAGTCACATGGAGTGAAGTCAGGTGAATAAGGTGCTTGGAGCAAGAGGAGCATTCAGGTTTTTTTGCCAAAAACTGGTCCACTAAGATGACTGCATGAGCAGGTGCATTGTCATGGTGGCAAAATCAATCGCCCTCTGCAACAAATCTGGCCTTTTTGTTTGCAAACTTTTACACCATCTTTTCAGCACCTCTAAATAGAAAACTTAATGAAAAGTCTGACCTGGTGGTCCAAATGCACTACTAGCTGCCATTTTTGTCTGGGAAGTTGATGGATGTCCAGAACGAGGTTTGTCATCAATCGACATTTCACCTTTTTAGAAGTGAGAAAACCACTTGTATGCTTGAGTTTTCCCCATCGCACTGTCCTTGTAAACTATGTGCAACATCACAACAGTTTCTGTTGCATTTTTCTTGAGCAGGAAACAACATTTCAAAGCTGCACGGTGTCCTCTAAAATTGACCATCACAAAAACAAAGTTTCAGTGAAACAGCTTTTAGGAAAAAAATTACTGTGACCAGAGAACCTTCCCAGGTGACGACACTGAGTGCACTGACTAACTCATAGCAAGTTGATTAATGCTTGCCTAGGGTGAAAAATGCGTACTACAAAAGTTCTGCCCAGTGGAGCTTTTTCTGGGTTTTTAATAGGTACCACCTCATATAAATTGAATAAATATGATGAAAGAGTACATAGCTTTCCTGATTTGAACCCATTCAATATTACCTTATTATTCATCCAACTGCCTCTAGGTCTCAATGTTCTGCATGGACACCATTAAGTGTTTTGGAATTCCCGTTATTGTCAATATTACCCACGTGTTTGTTTGGCTCCAAATAATTGGATGCCTTTGCACAGTCAATAAAACACAATTAAACATCCTTCTTCTGGTATTTTCTTCTTTCAGCTAAGATCCATCTGATGGAAGCAGTGAGATTCCCCTTCTGAATAGAGCTTGGTTTTCTGGCAGCTCTTTGTAGACATACCTGCAACTATTTTTGAAATTATTTTCAACAAAATTTTACTTGCATGTGATATTAATGATATTGCTCAACAGTTTCTTCACTAGATTTTTCCTTGATTCCTGGAGCCTTGTTTTTGGCTAATGCCTTCGAAGCAGCATAGCATTGACTTCTCCTTCAATACCATTGGTTTTTCATCATATACTCCCTGCTAAAGTGGTTGAATATAGACCAATTCTGTTTGATTCCAATGAGACCAGTTCCAGATTCTGTGTACTCATCATTAGCTTTAGTGGTTGGTGTGTTAAATTTGAATAATAGTTGTATTAACTGGACTGCCATGTAGGCACATCGATGTTATCCTATCATAGGCAACATTGTACTTTAAGGCAGATCTTGCAATGCTTTGGGGTTTATTTTGACAAATAATGCCGGGCCGTTCCTCTTACATTTGTCCTTCAGATAGTTAACCATGTTTTCACCTTACCCACTGGGGAAATGCATGTCATGTCACAATGCGACGCCTCTAACATCCATTAGAATGGCGAAAACAACGCTGACATCAAGCGCGGGTGAGGGTGTGGCCCTGCTAGAAATCTCATACAATGTTTGGGGGAACGGAAGTGGTACAGCCCCCCTCCCCTGGGAAACCACTGGGCAGCTTCTTCTCAAAACGCTTAAGCTCCCTGCTCTCAAGTTGAATCTGACTCACAGGGATCGGATAAGGCAGAGTCTAACTGCCTCTGTGCATTTCCGAAACCATAATTAATTAATAAATAGATAAGTAAAGGGATAGACTAATATGTAAATAATGTGATCTGCTATGGGGTTGGTTCTGACTCATAGCAACCTTATTTATCACAAACCAAACACTCCCCACTCCTGTACCTCCTCACAGTTGTTCTTCTGTTTGAGCCCATTGCTGCAGTCACTGTTGCCAATCCAGCTTGTGGAGGGCCTGTCCCATGGGGTTTCCAAGGCTGATATCTTTACAGAAGATTACATCCGTTACAACGTTGCGCCTGGTGGCTTCAAACCACTAACTTCATAGTTCATAGCAAAATTCCGTCATTTCTGACATCCACGTCGGTCTTTTCTTTCTTTCCTGGCTGTTGAACGGCTTTTGGCTTTCTTCATGAATGTCTTCTATGTCCTCCAGTTCCTCAGGTCTTTTGTCATTAGTGTGCAATGGGTCGATCTGTCCCTGAGATGGTCTCGATATTCAGGTGGATTTGACTCAAGATCATATTTGGGCTCTCGTGGACTTGTTTTGATTTTCTTCAGCAAAGTATGATGAAGAAAGCAGATGGGGCCCAGCTATCCATCAGAATAGTGTCTGGGACCTTAAAGGCTTGCATTCAAACAAGTAGCCATCTAAGTCGACACAGAAACACACCAGCTGTGTGATCCAAAGATGACAATTATAAATCTTGAATACAGTGAGGAGAAAAGTAACAGCAAAAATTATGAACACCAAATTTGTGGAGGGGTATGGGGGGTGGAGAGAGCCCAAACCCCATTTGCAGAGTATCTGGTCAGACTGGGCCACTGGCAGATCCGCTCTAGCCACAAGCAAGAGTCTCCATCAGCCTTACTACCAGTCAGAGACCATTGTAATTCTGATTATGCTGGATCGAACTCGACACTTGGCCAATTGGCGACCCTGTAGACACGACTTGAACTTGTTCTGGGTGCAAGTATTTCTTACGAGTTCCAGGACTGAATTTTTTCCCCTGGCTTTTTGATTATTGTTGGTGGTCTTTTCTTTGTTATACATTATTAGTATTTTTGTCTGTGTGCTGTTATTTTACCCTTACGGCCTTGGCGTGATTTTGCTTATTTTGTTGGGTGTCCCAGCTGTGAAGCACAGGAGTGGATGCATGATAATAAGGGATACAAGGGATATAGGGATCACAGGGGTGGGAGGAGAAGGAAAGTGTGTTTCTGGAGTAACTAATGAAGATGGGAGGGGAGATGGAGCACTAGAACAGATTGTGATTGCATAAATCATCTTAAAGACAATTTAACTATGGTGGTGGTAATGCTCTGAAATTGGTGTGGGGATGATTGTACAAGTCTCTGTGATATGATTGAGTGACTGAACTATTGAATAATAGGATATGTATATAGAGTAATATATGTAAGTTACTGGCCAATAAAACTATTGGGGGAGGGAGAGATCTCACTTCCTTTACTGGCGGATCTCAGTTTAAAGTGCCCTTGTTTTGAGCACAATTGGTTTCAAGAAACCAATTATGGACTGACTTGTTTAAAAAAATTAATGAATACATATGTATATAGATGTGATACGTGTATATATGTATATAGGGTGTGTGTGTGAGAGAGAGAGAGAGAAGAGGAGAGGAGAGGAGAGAGAGAAGTCCTAATCTATGTACCACCTTGGAAAAATAGCTAATTCTTTGAAGATGTTACCATTTAAATTGTCATACTGCAGTAGGGTGTCTTAATCCTAATCGCTTCTGAGTGGTGTTTTATGAGGGCATTGGAACAGAATCGCACAAAAGGGTAAAGACCGTGTAAAGATGTGTCCACAAGCAGCTAAGGAATGTCAAGCAGCCACAAGAAGCTAGAAGAGAGGCATGGGTCAGTTCTTGCATGAACTTTCAGAAGGACTGTATCCGGTTGATATCCTGATTCTGACGTCTAGCCACCAGAATTGAATTTTTTTATTTTTGTGGTATTTTGTTATGATAACCCTAGGAAGCAAAGACTGAAGCGTGTAAAGGATGTTGCATACATTAAAGCAGTATTACACTGGTCTAAGGTTATCTGCAGGTGAGACTGATGTAGAACCAGTATCAGGCATTTTGAAGGCAAACACCTGTTGAGCTTCCAGCTCTGATCCCCCACTCTCCTGTTGTTCAGTGACACCAGGTAAGGCCTCAAAAGAACTGTCCAAATTTCGTGATGTGCCTGTGACCTTAAAAGCTCCACCAACCACTAACCCACCCAGGGAGAGAGTAGTGGTTGTGTCTCCACAGAATTAGAATGTACATACAGACCCCACAACAATACGCCAAACCAGGAAGGCAACATAACACGTGGAGGAATCCATTAAAAGACAGGACTACAGGGCCGGCCCAACCAGAACCAGCCTGACCCCCCACCCTGGAAGTGTGTGCCGCAGAGAATGACCCTAGACCTTCTGATGGGGGAAAGGAATCGTCCTACCATACCCAGACGGAAGCAGGAGTAAATGAAGGGGGAGGCCTGGCCCAGCAAGCCCTAAGGAGGATATCCCCGCTCAGAGCAGCCAATGCACACAGAGGACCATATGTCCAACCCCACTATGAAACACGACATCCCGCACTGACCCATAGCCTTACAGGGGACAAAAATGGAGGCACAGTGTGGGATTTGCACCCGATCTGACCCCACCACACCGAGGCAAAACACTAAGGGTGTGCAATAGAGCAGCAAGAGGAGCAGAGCAAGGAAGTCCCAAGGGAATACCAAATACACTTTGGGGCCAGGGCATGACATGTCATCAGACTCAACTAGAAAACACTCCTATTGGTCAACAAACAGTCCTTGAATTATTAACAGGCTATTTTATTTGTCATTTTTTTGCTGTTGTTTTGTTTTTTGTCTTTGTTTTGCTCTGTCCTGTATTTATGTGGATATTATTATCTCTGCAGGTATATCTAGATAAGATCGGCTAGATAAACAATTTGGATGAGAAAACAACGGGACCGATGGTTCTGGAAGGACATGGGAAAAGGGGAGGTGGGGGAAAGGAAGTGGGTGTTAACAAACCCAGGGACAAGGGAACAAGTGATCCAAAATCAGTAGTGAGGAGGGTGTAAGAGGCCTGGTAGGCCTTGACAAGGGCAACATAACAGAGAGGAATTACTGAAACCCAAATGAAGGCTGAGCATGATAGTGGGACAAGAGGAAAGTAAAATGAAATAAAGGAAAGAACTAGAGGCAAAGGGCATTTATAGAGGGCTAAATACAGGCATGTACATATGTAAATATATATGATGGGGAAATAGATCTATGTGCATATATTTATAGGTTTAGTATTTATAGTATTAGTATTAATGTCAGTTAGACATTGAGCATCCACTCAAGTACTCCTTCTATGCAAGAACACTTTGTTCTATCAAAATGGCATTCCATGATGCTCACCTTCCAGACATCATCATTGAAGACAAAGTGGGTGCATAAGCAAATGTGGTGACGAAAGCTGATGGTGCCCGGCTATCAAAAGATATAGCGTCTGGGGTCTTAAAGGCTTGAAGGTAAACAAGTGGTCATCCAGCTCAGAAACAACAAAGTCCGCATGGAAGAAGCACACCAGCCTGTGTAATCACAAGGTGTCAAAGGGATCGGGTATCAGGGATCAAAGAACAAAAAATGTATCATTATGAATGAAGGAGGGTGTGGAGTGGGGACCCAACTCCCATCTGTAGGCAACTGGACATCCCCTTACAGAAGGACCTCAGGGAGGAGACGAGCCAGTCAGGGTGCAGTGTAGCAACGATGAAACATACAACTTTCCTCTAGTTCTTAAATGCTTCCTCCACCCCCCGACCCCTACCCCTACTATCATGATCCCAATTCTACCTTACAAATCCAGCTAGACCAGAGGATGTACGCTGGTACAGATAGGCACTGGAAACACAGGAAATCCAGGACAGATGATCCCTTCAGGACCAGTGGTGAATGTGGCCATACTGAGGAGGTTGGGTAGAAAGGGGAAACTGATTACAAGGATCTACATATTAACCCCCTCCCTGGGGGGAGAGGGGGTGGACAACAGAAAAGTGGGTGAAGGGCAACGTTGGACAGTGTAAGGCATGACAAAATAATGATTTGTGAATTATCAAGGGTTCATAAGGCGGGGGGGATGAGGAGCTAATTCCAAAGGCTCAAGTAGAAAGCAAATGTTTTGAGAATGATGAGGGCAACAAATGTACACATGTGCTTGACACAATGGCTGTCTATATGGATTGTGATAAGAATGGTACGAGCACCCAATAAAATGATTTTTTTAAAGCTCCATCAACAGATGAAAACCTTAAGATTAAAGTTCTCAAATGAGAGAATCAGATGAGCTCCTTTAGGTCAGGATCCAAGCAGTGGCATCTCCTCTGAAAGAGAACACAGGAGCGGGTAACAAGCCGGGCGGGTTTACTTCAAGACTGACGCTCCAGTTATCGCTGAGGGAGGGAAAGAAAGAAAAGGCCCACCACCACTCCCCATGGGACCCGGACACAGACCAGTGACACCCAGTGTTAGCTATTCCTTTATTAGGCGGTGACGGGGTGGGGGCTGTACAATGCAAGGGCTGATATTCAACTACAGAGAGGTTGTAACCAGAAGCCATAGTACAAAAATAGCCTAAAAATACTCCTATTCTGCCACGGGGCTGGGCCAGGGGAGTGCCAGGAGAAGGGGTTCTCCACCAGGCAGCGCCTTCCCTCTGAGCACTCCCCTATTTACAGGGAAGCAATGTGGAACATAGGCTTCTTCCCCAGCCCTAGGTTCTTACCAGCCACTCCTCAGTTCCCAATGGGAGGTGACCCAGGGGGGCAGCAGGGGAGGGCCCCAGGAGTGGGATCTGCAGGCTAAAGGGCCCTACCCCCCCACCCCCGGCAAGTTACAGAGTAAATCAGGTCTGGAATGCAGTGAAGTGAGGGAGAGGGGAGGGGGAGGAGGCTCCCAAGTCTCACCCGACCCCTGGCCCCGAAGGGTGCGCCCAAGGGTGCCTACTTGGTTCATACCAGGGCCGTGTACTTGGTACATGGGCTCCCAGTTTGCCTGTGCACTGAGTACACAGGATCCGGCTTGGCCAAATGGGCCCACAGACTCAGCCCCACGGGGGCACTGGGGGTTCACAGGGAGGGGGGGAGTGTCTCCATAGATATATTTTGTAAAAAATAATAATAATAATAAGTTTGTTTAAATGAATTTGTTTTCTATACAAAATGTAAAAAAAAAAAGTAAAGAAAGACAATAATAATTCACTCATGTAGGAGTGTACAGAACAAGAGGCTGGAAGAGGGAGGGAGGGAGGGAGGAAGGGAAGAAAAAAGGGAGACAAGAGGACATCCCAGACTCACCCCAAGACTGGGAGGGCAGGGCGGTCAGTCCCCACCCATTATAAATAAAGGAAGACTGAGGCCCTGAGCGGGTGGCCCGCATGGGTCACCAGCAAGGCGTGGGTGGGGATGGGGGTGGGGGGTCAAAGACGGCTGGTAGGGAGAGAGGAGAGAAGGAAATGGAATAAAGGAGAAGAGAGTGCCTCTCAGGCTCCCCAAGACCCAGAAACTGAGAAGGGGCTCAAGCCAGCACCTGCCTCTTGGGGGGACCCTCAGGGTGGGGCCCCAGCTGGGTCTGGGTCTGGGTGAGAGGGCTGGGGACGGTCAGGGGAAGGGTCTGGGCAGGCAGTGTCCCCACAGCCGCCCCAGTGACTGTGGCCGGACTGGGTGTGGAGTCAGACCAGTCCGACAGGGAAGGGGGTGACGGGCTGGCCCAATGCTCCGGAGACTCAGGGGAGGGGGTCAGGTAAGGGTGCTCACTGGGGACCCGCAGGAAGTGAGCCTTGTGGGGGCTGCTGTGGGGCCCAGCTGCTGAGTACTCCTCACCATGTCCCGGGGCGGCAAGGTATGGTGGGGGCCGCTCCTGGGGGGAGACAGGGGTCCCGGGGTTCAGCAGCTGGGGGCCTGGGGCCAGGGGCAGCAGAAAGGATGGGCCTGGTTGGGCTGGTGGGGGTAGGCGGGCCCAGTCAAGGGGCACAGCCACTGGGTTCAGCAGACCCAGGCTGAGCACACAGCCCCCTGGTGGCTGGCGCCCCAGACTCACCCGCCCAGCAGCCCCTAGCTGTGCCAGAGAGACGGCCGTGGCAGTGGCAGCCGCATAGGGCCCCTCAAGGGAGAAGCCACCAGGGGAAGCAGGGGGCCCCCCAAAGGGCCGCGGGGAGTCCAGCGAGTCCACAGGCGAGAGGGTGACTGAGCTGTCTGCCAGTGGCCCTGGGCAGGCCAGCGTCAGCTTCCTGCCCCGACCCCGGGCCCCCTGTGGCCCCAGCCCTGCCTTCCCAGGGGGTCTCCGGCTCTTCTTGCCCCCAGAGGGTGCTGCCTTGAGGCCCGGGAGGAAGGCTCCAGGCGGGCAAAGCAGGGGACCCAGGCCGTGGGGGCCAGGCGGGCTGCGGGGCCCACTGGGCTGGTCTAGCAGCCGCACGATATCTTGGTGCAGCCGCTCCTGGGCCACGTCTCTGGGCAGCCGGTCCAGGTGGTCTGTGATCTCACGGTTGGCAAAGTGGTCGAGCAGCAGCTTAGCAGCCTCAAAGCTGCCCTCACGGGCTGCCAAGAACAGGGGTGTCTCCTCCTGTGGGTAGGGGCCAGAACCCACAGGCATCAGGACCACGCGAGCTAATATTCCAGCTCCTGGCTACCCTCAGCCAAACCCCAGTGTTCACTGAGGTTTCACTCTCGAGTCTGACGGATCTGGGTTCAAATCCTGCCTATGGGGAGGACCTGGGTGAGTCCGTTCCTTTATACCATGTCTATGGTGCCTGAGGGCCAAGGCCGAGCAAGGGCCAAGCCAGGGACTAATATCAGGCCTGGTGTCCAGGAGAAGAAGAAAAAAAATAACTAATTTCCCTGCCATCGAGTCAATTCCAAGTCCTGTTAGACAGGAGAGCTGCTCCACAGGCTTGTCGGAGCTATCATCCTTATGGAAATCGATTACCAAGCCTTTCCTCTGTGGCACCACCGAGATGGCTCAAACTACCAACCTTGGATTAGTAATTGACTGCACACCAGGGCACAGCCCAGGAACCTTGGTGTGATCATCGTGGGGACCTCTGACTGCGCGTCCCGTAAAACACCTGACAAACGCTCTCCAACTCACCAAGGCCTCGGAATAGGCCAAGCGGTGGGTAGTGTGTGTGCCCACTTCACAGGTATGGAAAGGGAGGGTCGGAGAAGGTAGTGAGTTTGCCTTCTGTCACACAGAAATGGCCCCAGACTTCCTCCTCTGCTCCCTGGTTGTCGCTTCTTGGTCCCAAATCCCCACCGTGAAAGCTGGGCTCAGACAGGGTGAATGTCCCTACGGCCCAGCCCTGCCTGTGCAGTTACCACCTGCAGGGGGTAGGCAGGTGCTATTCCTCAGAGCTGAGGTCCAGGCTCACCTTGCTGTCCTGCATGTCCTTGTTGGCTCCGTTTTTGAGCAGGGCCAGGGTAGCCTCCACGTTGTTGACAGCAGCAGCCCAGTGTAAGGCTGACTTCCCTGCAAAGCGAGGGGGGGGAGGAAAGGCAGGGTCAGGCCCCGGCTCATGTCACAGAGGAGGTGACCTGGCGGAGGATGGGGGCTGGATGGTCACAGGTAACAGAACCCCAGCATCTAGGATAGACCTGTGCACACCCACGGGAGATGCCTCTGTTCAATGGAGGTACGTGTCTGTGGACACACATGTAGTCTTGACTCTCAGTACACAGGGGACTGCATGTGCAAAGCTGCAACTGTGGACCTGACTCCAGCACTGGGGGCTGCGTGTGCGTGTGCGTGCATGCACACGTGCGCACGCACAACTTCAGACCTGACCAGAGGGACGGAGCATCTCTCACTTGGGTGTAACTTGGACTGTGCCATCCAACACGGGAGCCACTCACCACTGGTGGCTCGTTCTATGCAAATGATTCCAAAGACAATGAAAAGTTCCATTTTTCTGCCACTCCATCCCATTTTCACACTCTGTGCATGACCCCACTGCCACTGAGTCGACTATGATGCACCGTGATGCTCTATGGTCCTTCTAAGACCGAAACCTTTATGGGAGCGAATCGTCTCAGCTTCCTCCTGAGGAGCGCCTGGTGGGTTTGAACTGCCAACCTTGTGGTTTGCAGTCCAGCGCTTACCCAGCAGCACCACCGGGACTCCTTTGGAAGACCCAGCCCATTGCCACCACTGCAGAAAGTCCTACTAGGCAGTGCTACTCTCGAGCATGGTTCTCAAACGGGGGTGAGTTTGTTCCCCAGCAAGCTGCCAGGTGGGGAATCGAGACCTTCTGGTCTTCACACGTGGCAGAATGGTGGCATTGGCCTCAAGCATGTCAAGGTTAGAGATGCAGCTCACCCCTGATAGTGCCCAGGACAGCTCCCATCTGATCTGGCCTTAGAGATCAGTGGTGCCATGGCAGGAAACCTGCCCCAGGAGTGATTATCTCCTGCAGGGGGGCAGGGGGAGGGGGGCAGGAGGGGCCTCTGGGCCCTGGGGCAGATGGCCTGGAATCTGCACACAGCCACCTCCAGAGATGCCCTCCCAGGGTCCTGCAGCTGTTAGAGCTGCCATGAAGTCAAGTTGGCATCAAGCTGACAGACCACGACGGTGATGCTCCGTCAGGTTGTCGGCGGCTGGTTTTCAGAAACAGACCCCTAAGCCTTCCTTTCGAGGTTCCTCTGGGTGGGCTCCAGTCTGCAGCCAAGCAGGTGACACACACCCCCCCACCCCCGGAGGGCTTGTTACTGTCTAAAATCCCAAAGCCCTGCTGTTGAGTTAATTCTGGCCCAACTGGCCCTGTGGATTTCTGAGACTATATTCAAAAAACAAATCTGACTAAGAAGAAGTACAGCCAGAGTGCTGGTGCAGAGTGCGAGGATGGTGAGACTTGGCTTCAGAAGAGACCAGTCCCTGTAGAAGGACATCATGCTTCATAAAAGAGCAAGACTCTGGGGAGAGGGGAGGGGGATGGAGGGGGGAAATGAGGAGCTGATGCCAGGGGCTTACCTGGAGAACAAATGTTTTTAGAATGATGAGGGCAATGAATATACAGGTGTGCTTTACACAATTGATGTATGTATGGATTGTGATGAGTTGTATGAGTCTCTAATAAAAGGATTTTTTTTTAAAAAGCAAGACTCTGGACAAGATGGACTGGCACAGCGGCTGTAACAACGGGCTCAAACACAAGAGTAACTGTGAGGATGGCCCAGGACCGGGCAGTGTTTCATTCTGTTACACCCGGGGCTGCCGTGGGTCGAAACCGACTTGACAGCACTTAAGGACTGTCTTTACAGGAGTGCAAAGCCTCCTCTTTCTCCCGCAGAGCAGCTGGTGGTTTCGAACTATCGATCTTGTGGTTAGGAGCCCAACATGTAACCCTCTACACCCACCCAGGTTCCATCCTGGTGCTGTCCAAAACAGCCAAGCCCACAGCCAGGGAGTACATTCAGCTCCGAGATAGCACCCCTACAGGACAGAGGAGGTTTCCGTGTCTGTAACTCCTTAAAGGAGGAGAGAGCCTTAACTTTCTACCACAGACTGGCTGGGTGGTCTGAACTGCTGACCTTGGGGTTAGCAGCCCAATGCAGAACCTGCTACACAACTCCGGCTCATGGTTAGGCGCCAGCAACTCTACGTACAACAGAACAGAACACTGTGGGGTTCGCAGGCATTCTTGGGTTTGAGCCCGTCAATTCAACCACAGTTCAAGGGCCTTCCCCTTTCCTACTACCCCAGGACTTCACCAAGAACTAATCTCTCTCCAGAGACCAGGCAAATCTGTGCTGCGTTACCCCAGCTGTCCAGAAGGGGGCAATAGAATGTGTTCCAATAAAGCCTTAGAATTGGCGCCTTTTCCCCACCTGCCTGGGAGTTGAAGTCCCAAGTTCCAGCCTGGTTACGTGTACATTGAACTTCAGTGTGTGTGTGGATATAGGGGTGTGAGTTCACACAAACACAACAATCAGGGCTCTGCTGGCACCACCCTCTGAGCCTCCACCCGGCACTACCCCTGCCCGCCTACCGAGTTCATCCACAGCATTGACGTCCGCGTGGCTGGCAATGAGCTCTTCCACCATGCCCTCCACTGCCAGGCGGGCTGCCAGGATCAGGGCTGTCGAGCCGTCCGCCATGCGGGCATCCAGGTCTGTGGAGCGGTTCCTGATGAGAATCTGGAGGGGGTAGGGGGTCAAGGTGCAGCAAGTGGGGAGTCAGGGCAGTAACAGGGGGACTCCTAAGCCCCCAACATCACCCGGCTCCACAGGCCTCACCAGACACTGCACTCCGGTCCACCCCCATCCCACACATGAGAAGGCGCTCAGGAGAGCAACCCAGGAAGTGTGAGGCCGACCCAGGTCTGTCGGATGTCCTCGGCAGCCCTGAAGTCCAAGGGACGGGCCAGTCTCACCTGGAAGACCCCCTGGGCATCGGCGGTGACGGCCGTGTGCAGGGGCGTCCGGCCCGAGTGGTCCTGGGCGTTGGTGTCTGCCCCGGCGTCCAGCAGCCGCTTGGCTGCGTCAGCCCGGGCGTAGCGGGCAGCTAGGTGCAGGGCAGTCTCACCAGTGCGGTCAGTCTGTGCCCCAAGCTGGGCACCCTGGCAGATCAGGTCTGAGATGATGCTGGCCGACGTGTCCTCAGCTTCGTCCTCCTCAGCTGGCATCGGCTCCAGGGCGCCCCCACAGAAGGAGGCCAGCATTAGTGGGGTGAAGCCATCTGGGGGGGGGGGCCAGGAGTGCATCGTGAGGGAGGTGGCCAGAGCGGTCTCGCCATGGCTACCCTCACAGGCTCTGCATGAGGTGGGAGTGGCAGGTCCTCCCCTCTGCACACACCTGGCTCACATGGCCCTTCCAGACAGACCCTAGCAGGGCATGTGATCCGTCACTAAAGGGCTTCCTCAGTCACGAGGGAGACAGGGCTGGGGCAAGGGAACCCAGCAAGAAGCAGTCTCAGGCGGACACAGGCAAACTACGTTAGCCCGAGCCCCCAGCGAGTCCAGAGAGTGAGCTGGGTCGAGGGGAAGCAGCTGTGTCTTTCACACTCCAGCTCCCTGCTCAGAGGCCTCCTCCGGAGATATAATCTCCCAGGTAGGGACACCCAAAGACAGTGGTTCTCGACCTGTGGATCGCGACCCCTTTGGGGGTTGGAACGACCCTTTGACAGGGGTCACCTGATTCATTAACAGTAGCAAAATGAGTGATGAAGTAGCAATGAAAATAATGTTATGGTTGGGCGGGGGGGTCACCACCACATAAGGAAGTGTATGAAAGGGTCGTGGCGTTAGGAAGATGGAGAACCACCATCCAAAGAGAAGCGCAGGTGCCACATGTAAATGGACGTGGAAACAGGAGTGCCCTTAAACGTGGCAGACAGTCCGAAGAGGGCACGAGGGGCAGCACGGTCAGCTACGCCTGGCACACACATTTGCTCCGGTCTCTTTAGCGACACTCGGGTACCCCTGCTTCCATCCTTGAGCCCTGGGGTACAGACACACCTGCTCCCCAGCTAAGGAACAGGAATAATGTCTAGGTGCAACTGATCTGCATCGCTGGCCTGCTGGCCACACTGATTGGCTCAGACATGAGCATGTGCCCCTGGTCTGTCCAATCAGAACTCATCCTAGGACTTTTGCTGGAGCAGCTGGGAAGATGGTTGGCTGGGCTGTTGGGTGTCTTGCTGACCCCAGAAGGAAGCCTGCTGGAGTTGGGAAACGGAGCCAAGAGGAAGGTGTGAGTCTTGGATCCAAATGTGCCTGGAGCTGTCGGCTCTGCAAACCCGGAAATCCTGGTTTTTTCTACAACTTAAGCTAATTTTTTGTAACTGGCTTACAACCCAGATTCCTGATTAGCACTCATGCACACCCATACAGCCCTGTTCTCCCTGGACTGCACACCCAGGGCAGGGCCAGGGAGGGCCACCATCACTGACCTGGGCCACGCACGTTGACGTCCATGCCGTCAGCATCCACGTCACCCTGCGGTGGTGTCAGCGCCATGGCTGGTGCCACGCGGATGTCTGCAGCAACTAGGTGGTGCTGAGTCCACTGGCGGCAGTCCACAGTGTCCTCAGCCCCCACACAGGGCTCCTCCACCTGGAGGGAGGAGGACAGCAGACCCTCAGACCAATACTGAGAGGAAATGGCCATGCCTACAGGGTTCCCCCTCATAAAACTCACACAGGACCTGGACAAACCACAGACACCCCACCACCCAAGTGCCAGCCAAAAACCAAAAACGAGACCCGTGGCCATCACGTGAATTACAGCCACACCGACCCCCGTGTGCTGCGGAGGTGAACCGCTCCATAACGTCTCCATGGCTGTGATCTTTATGGAAGCTGATCACCAGGCCTTTCTGCCACGGCACCACTGGGTGGATGTGAGCCACCCACCTTTGGGTTAGTGGTCAAGTTAAAACCGCTCACACCATTAGGAACTCCCTTTAAGTGGCATCCTGAGTTACAAACTGGGTTGCCAACTGCAAGGTCAGCATTTGGAAAGTACCAGCCACTTCATGGAGAGTGTACTGTCATGAAGACTTATAGACTCGGAAACCCCACGGAGGCAGTTCTGCTCTGTCTTACAAGGTCACTCTGAAGCGGAATTGACTCGATGGCAGTGAGTTTGGGAGAATCTGGGTGGTGTGGGGGGTTATGAATGGGGATGCTAACACTAAGGTCAGCAGCCGCTCCTGGAGCAAAATCGCCAGGCTTCTGTCCAGATTGACAGCCTGAGGCTGTGAAACGTGAATGACAACTTCCTGATTGTCAGAAAAATCCACACCGATGACTGCGTGTGCGCGACTCCAGCCAGTCCCACCGACTGTGAGGTCATAGCCCAGGTGGTCCTCAGGGAAAACAAGGCCACTTGCTCTAATTCCTAAGGGGTTGGGCATAGCATGAGAGCTGAAATGACGTGTACTCGGAGCCTTAGGAACACCGACAGGGGCAGTCCTGCTCGGACTTACAGGAGCGCTATGAGTTGGAATGGTTTCGACAGCAGGGAGGAAAGGAGGGAGGGAGGGACGTCCAGGATCATATATCTGTTCCACAGCAGGAACTGGACAGACTGACTTGCTAGAGGTTCAACCCAAACGCACTGCCATCAAGTGGACTCTGAGTAGAATGGCTCCTGTGGATTTCCAAAGCTGTAACTCGACAGGAGTAGAAAGCCTCGTCTTTCTCCCGAAGGGGCGGCGGATGGAGCCCAAGTACTGGCCTTGCGGTGAGCAGCCCAATGGCTACTGCTCGACATCACCAGGGCTCCTGTTCCCGGCTAAAGGGAGTAAACTGGGATTTCCCTACAGGTTGGAAGGAGGGTGAGCGAGTTAGTTTATTGTGCCAACCTGACCGATAAACACACGTGGGGTTAATTGAAGGGTGGAGGGATAAATGGCTCAGTGAGCCTCGCCTTTCTAGTTCTCAGGTCTCTTGCTTTCTGATGGTCAGACCAGGGTGCAGCTGCCTTAGCTAGGTCCTGCTTCAGCTGGCAAGGCTCACTTCCTGCAAGACATCCCTGAGGAGAAGCCACATGGACCTACCCCGATGCAGCCCTGGGTGCTGGAGCACCCATGTGGAGACCCCTGCCAGTGCTGAGATGCTTACATGCTCACTGATTCGGCTTTCCTCCTGCAGTCAGCATCATTGCGTCTGTTTTGTGAGATGGAGGAGGACTTTGTGGATTGGTGTCGGACATACGGGTTAATGCTGGGTTTGTGGGTTTGGGCAGCACTGGGTTGGGATGTTTTCTTGATGCGCACTTAACCTTTATATAAAACTCTCTCTTATACATGAGTTTCTGTGGATTTGTTTCACTAAAGTCCCCAGACTGAATCAGAGGGGCAGGCAGCTAAGCACCTAAAGCAGATTAGCCTGAAGCCGCCCGGAGCCCAGCACCCAGTGGGGCATACCTGTCTGGACAGTCATGCCAGTTGACTCAGAGTCAATTCGGACTCCTGATGAGCCCACATATATCCAAGAACTGTGCTCCACAGGGTATCAAAGAGCGTTTGGGTTAGGTTTTTTTTAGTAGATCACCAGGCCTTTCTTCCTAGTCTGTCTGAATCTGGAAGCACTTCTGAAACCTGTTCAGCACCACAGCAATGTGCAAGCCTCCACCAACACCCTAGCAGGGTGAATGGGCATCGGGGACGCTGGCCTGGAATCAAACTCAAGTACCCTAAACAGAAGGCAAGAATTCTACCACTCACCCACTCTGTCCCTGTCAATCCTAAGAGACACCTCCGTGTCAACACCGGGGCAGAGAAAGGCAGCTGAGGGCTGAGCTGGAAGGCAATAACTACTCTCTGGGGTGCTCTGAATCTCTAGGTGGGGTTGCCAGTTCATGTGTCTGGCTGCTCATCGAAAGGTTGGAGGTTTGAGTCCCCCCAGAGGCGCCTTGGAAGAAAAGTCTAGCGATCTATTTCCAAAGGTTCAGCCACTGAAAACCCTGTGCTGCAGTTTTCCCCTGACACGCACAGAACGGCTGAGCGTAGCGTGCTGCAAAGATACGGGCCAATGCACAGGGGTGGGGCGTGGGGGGCGGGGGGGTGTTATCCCAGTGAAGGCCCTGTGTGCATGTCCGAGAGAGAGCCAGCAGGTGTCAGCAAACAGAAGCAGGCGCCTGTGGGCACAACCCCAGGGCAGAAAATGTCACTTAGGATCAGTGGGGTCCTCTCCGGGGATGGGCACACTGGGCGACATCAGATGTGGCTGAGAAAGTTAAGAACCCCAGCTGACCCAGGACCGGGGTCCTGGTTGGGAGGAGGCAGGAGGAGGCAAGGACCTGCCAGCCACTGTCACCGATAGTTGCCTTCAAGTGGATTCGAATGCAGGGTGACCCTGTGTGTGCAGAGTGGAACTGCTCCACGGAGTTTGTGGGCTGTGGCCTTGTAGAAGCAGATACTTTGCCCCTGAGCTTCTGGCTCGGGGTCAAGGGCTTAACCAGGTGCACCGTGCAGGGGGCAAATCTCCTTCTCTCCCGGATGCCCCAGAACAGTGACAGGGAGCCAGGGAGGTAGGGTGGTGGACAGCCAAGCCTCCCCTGGGCTTTCCCACCAGGGACCCTGCCAGTGGGCCAGAGGGACAGCACCTTCAGTCTCTTTGCCTCTGGGCAATCAGTGTCCATCCAGTCGGTGGCCTCCTCCCCCATCAGACTCTCGCCCTTGGCTATGTTCCTGCGGGGAGAGTGGAAAGGGCAGATAAGCGTGGGGCCACTTCGGAGGGGGCTTGGGGATGGAGTGGGAGCAGAGGTCAAAAAGGCGATGAGGTCAGGGATCTGGAATGGGACCCAGGGTTTGGGGTCAGGGCCCAGTGAGGGGGTGCAGGATGGGGTTAGGTCATTGGGTGCACAGTCAGGGGTCAGGATGAGTGACAGCCAGCTCACTATGGTAATCAAGGAAAGGACTCTTGTGAAGTCTGGGGTTAGGACAGGCGATGGCTGGGTCCTACGATGGGGTTGTTGGGAGACTGTTGTGGGATCAGAAGTTAGGACGGGTGACAGCTGGGTCCTAAGATTAAATCAGGAGAGGAGGAGGATCAGGGTCAGAGCTGTGGGCAGTGGGGCAGGTGAGAGGCCACAGGGGTTGGAGAGGCTGTGACTTCCTATCAGGTGGGACCTGGAGCCAGGATGAAGCAGGTTGTGGTGAAACAGTGGCCGAGGAGTGAGAGAGTGAAGGTAAATTAAGGGGTCCAGGTTAGGTCTGGTCAGGGTGGGGTTGGGCATCTTGGGGACATGTTAAGGAGTAGAAGCTGAGGTCCAGGTCAAGGGCATGGAATGGAGATGAGGTAAGAGGTCCAGTCAAGAGTCAGGGTGGCTGGGAGCCAGAGGTGGGATGGGACCTGGTGGAGCAGAGGGTCAGGGGTGCAGACAGAAACCCTGAAGTCAACTGTCCCATAGGCACACACACTGAGTGGCAGGGTAACCTCTGAGAGGTAAGGCTCCATGAGATTTCAGGGGTCCGTGATGTAGGAAATCGAGTCGGGGTCAGGAGCAATGCATTCAAAGGTAGAGTCAGGCCAAGGTCAGAGTCAGTGCCAGGCCAGGGCTAGGTCCTCACTTCATGCCCAGCGCATCCTGGCCCACAGGCTCCCGGCGGCCTTTGTGGCCTGCAGCGACGTCCTTGTGCAGCGAGAAGCCCTCAGGGAACCAGAGGGTGCTGTGCTCACGCTTGCGCCGTGCCACCATGACCCCCAGGACCAGGATGATCAGCAGGAAGACGGCACCCGCGACCAGCAGAGGCAGCAGGGGCAGACTTGGCTCCGGAGGCTCCAGCAGTTCCGCTGCAGGAAGAAGCAGGGATCCAATGGGGACTGGGTCCCCACCTTCCAGCCCTCCGCCCACCTCCACCCTGGGGCAGGGCCTCACCCCGCACAGCCCGCAGAGGGTACGGGAAATCCAGGCGCTCCACCGCCGACAGGGCACCCAGGTAGTCAGCCGCGCTCTGGGCATCCGGGAAGCAGTGGTCATTCTCGGGGGACTGCAGACACAGCCGGTTGTCGATCTCCAGCATGACCACGGAGCTGTGGGGCAGGGGACGGACAGAAGGACCGATGAAAGGCAGACCCAGATTCACACAGATCCAAGCCGTCGCAAACCCCTGTTCGTGGGAACGGAAGACAGACGGTTAACCGTAGCACTGTCACTGGGGCTCCTGGTGACCCCAGGTGCACAGCGCAGAGCTGCTCCATCGGGGTCCTCAGGCTGGGACCTTCCCGAAGCAGATTCTTCATCAGTGAGCCTTTGCTTGGGTTCAAACCACCAACCTCTTTTGCCCAAAAGTCAGTACTTAGGAGACTAGTAATTGCCACCGTGTGTGGCATCCCAGGACTCCAGGAAGGGTGCTCAAGCATGCGCAACTGAGTTGTACCCCGCCTGAACCCTAACCCTACGGGCAGGGAGTCCTTGGGTGGCACCCCAAGGGTGGCTGCTCAAACTCACCCAGCGATGCCTCAGACGACAGGCCCGGGGGGTCACAGCCTTGAAACCCCGAGAGAGCCATTCCGCTCTAAGCATGAGGGGCAACAAGAGCTTCCAGGGTCTCCACCGACAGCAAGTAACAGCAACAAAACCACCCAATCAGACCAAGGGCTGATTTTCTATCCTGTGTCCTCCTCTTCTTCAAAGCCTCCTTGTCACTAGCCTGAGCAGAGCCGCCCACCAGAGGGTTCTGGTCTGGTTTGGTTTTGGTTTTATTTAAAGAAACAGAATGATCTCCCTTTCTGTATTCAGAGGGGCTGCTACGCTAAACCCTGAATGTTCTCATTTCTTTGTTCTCTGGTTGGTTTGGTTTTTGCCAGGAGGGGAAGGTGAGCTCGCTGCCATCCAACCCCCCACCGCCCCCAGGCTCACAGAGCTGTCTGCACTTGCTGGGTCCCTATGTCCCATCTGGTGACAAGTTGCCCCAAGTCTTGCAATGGCTACTAGTGTCCCCCACACACACATACACACCCCATGCCATTGGACCAGCTGACATACTATATAGGTCAACACCTCAGCAGCGTTTGTCACACCAGACTGGGTACAGCTGGCCTGCGGGTGGGGGTCCTGGACCAAGCTGGCACCCATCTCCCAGACACTGGAGTGTTGGCTTCCGACAGCTCACAGCTGACCCTTCTCGGGGGACTTAGCATAAAGGCAGTCACGTCGCTGGAAAGGAACACCCCTAGGGCAGTAAACAGCCCTGGACTGATTCGGGGTACAAAAGACCCCTGCCTCCAGGTGCAACCTGCTCTGAGTGCTCTTCGCAAGCCCCGGACGCCCGTGTGTCGTAGATTAAGTTGTGCCCGCCCCTCCAACGTGTACTCTTGTCCTAAACCCTAATATTTGTGGAAGTCATCCTGTTTGGAAACTGTCTTTTCGTCATGACGTTCGTTAGATCATCTCCAAGGTTTAAAAAACCGAGAGAGAAACCAAACAACATCGCCCTCCGATTCACGGAGCACTGGGTCGAACTGCGCTCCATCGATTTTCAGTAGCTGTGACCTTTGAACCCGTGGGTCTCCAGGCCTTTCTTCCGAGGCGCCCCTGGATCCACTTGAGCCACAAACCTTTCGCAGGCCCGTGAATGCTGGGCACCATCCAGGGTCCCCGTTACAAAGTGTGATATAAAAAGCGCACAAAGACCCGAATCCGGAGCCCCTGCTCTGTTCTGCGCCCCCCTCCCCCACCCCCACCCCTAAATCCAGCCAAGCAGGGGGATCAGTGGATTCCGAGGGTGACTTCGAGGAGCGGGAGGAGTCACGGGCGCGGGGTGGGGTGGGGTCACTCACCCGATCACTTCCGGGGTCAGCTCCCGGCGGGCGCGCGGCTCCGGGCCTGGCCGGTGGTAGGGGAAGACCATGGCCTGGCCGTTCCCGTCGAGGCGGAAGCGCAGCGAGGTGCGCAGGATGGCGCTGAGCCGCTGCAGGAAGTCGGCGCTGGAGCGCAGCAGCTCGTCGGGCCGCAGCAGCACGGTGAGGACCAGCACGCCGCGCGCCAGCAGCGCCGGCACCTCGCCCGCGCAGTCCAGGCCGTCCCAGCCGCACTCCTCGGTGTTGCAGCCCTGGTCGCAGCGGCCGTCCGCAAAGTGGTCTGCGCAGTACTTCTCATACACGGGGCTGGGGGCAGGGAGGGGGTCAGAGCCTCTCCACGTGGGCACGCAGCAAGGGCACAGGGGGTCGGGGACGGGCACAGGGGCCGGGGGCAGAGGAGGGGGTCAGAGCCTCCCCACATGGGCACATAGCACAGGCCCAGGGGGTCGGGAGCAGAGGAGGGGGTCAGGCCCTCTCCAGGTGGGCACGCTGCATGGGCACAGGGGGTCAGGGGCAGGGGAAGAGGGTCAGGGCTTCTCCACATGGGCACGCAGCACGGACACAGGGAGACAGGGGCAGAGGAGAGGGTCAGGGCCTCTCCAGGGGGGCACGCAGCATGGACACAGGGGATCAGGGATGGGCACAGGTTGCCGGGTTAGAGGAGGGGGTTAGGGCCTCTCCAGGTGGGCACGCAGCATGGACACAGGGGATCAGGGATGGGCGCAGGTTGCCGGGGTAGAGGAGGGGGTCAGGGCCTCTCCACATGGGCACGCAGCACAGGCACAGGGGGTCGGAGGCAGAGGAGGGGGTCAGGGCCTCTCCAGGTGGGCACGCAGCACTGGCACAGGGGGGTTAGGGTGTTCCAGCACCCGCAGGTTTGCCACAAAGACACCGGTTAGCTCAATACTGCAGCCTACCAGCGACCCTTCAAGTTGATTCCAACTCCGGGCCACCCCGTGCGCACAGTAGAATGGCCGTGTGTGCCACAGGGCTTCAAGGCTATGGCCTTTCAGAAACAGGTGGCCAGGCCATCCTTCCAAGATCCCTCTGGGGGGTGGTGCCAAGTATCCCGGTATTTTAACCTCCCAAGGCTTTTCCATCCCTTCATTAACTTAACTAATACGCAATCACCGTTGATGGGCCGCCTGCCACAAATCCTTGTGGGCACTGGGGAGAAGGCCCAGCCACCAATCCCTGCCCATGTGGTTGGAGCAGATGTGACAGGAGAGGAAAAGGCTTCTACAGCACACAGTCACATGTCGATAAACGCAAAACCACGACTAGCCAAGAGGTGGGCAGGCCAAGCCCACCCAGAAGCACCACGAAGACAAGGCCTGGTGATCTACTTCCAAAAAAGGTCACAACCTTGACAGTCCCAAGGAGCATTCTTTGGACTCGGAACACACGGGGTCTCCAGGAGTTGAAATTGACTTGGCATGGCGACGAAGGGCAACAATGCACACATAGAGAGACTATGCTGAGCAGAAGTACATGCTAATGAGGGAAATGCAGCAGGGGAAGGGCTGAGGGGGCAGAGGATCGGCGGGAGCTCACTGAGAAGGTGCTGCCCTTTGAGAAAAGACCTGAAGTAATGAGGAAGGCCCAACCCAGGCCAAGGGAACAGCCAGTGCAAAGGCCCTGGGGTGGAAGCCTGGGAAATCTGGGTAACAGCAGAGAAATCTGAGTTGCTGGGGATGCTGGTGGATGCAGGGGGAGTTGAGGGAGGGACAGTTCCTGACAGACAAGAGGCACACTAAGCAACAGCGGAGAGGTACATGGATGGACAGACATGGGCATGCAAGGGGGAGCAAAGGGACAGGCAGAGGCAAGGCTCACAGACAGGCACAGAGAGGGCCACAGGGGGTTGTGTGGATAGGCAGGTGGGACACAATGATAGACAGATGGACAGAGTGGGATCTGAACAGACAGATGGACAATTGAGCTCCAAGAATGGACAGACAACAGTGCAGACAGATAGGTGTCCACAGAGGCCAGTGGGGATGGAAATGCAGGCTAAACAAAGGGCATGGGGCAAGAGAGATGAAGGGCATGGGGCAGAAAAACAGACAGGCAGGTGTACACAGGGCTCATGGATGAACAGACCGACAGTCATGACCCATGGGTGGGCAGATAGAACATTCAGATGGATAGACAGAGGCACGGAGACAGACAGATGGCTGGACAGCCCAACAGACAGGGCTCTTGAATAGGCTGACCTGCAAAGCCGGGCGCTGGACAGGTTCAGACAGGCTGGGCTACAGATATGGCACACAGACAGGCAGAGTGGATAGAGATGGGCAGAGAGGTGTCTCCGTGGTGGTGCAATGTGGCAAATGGACAGATAAAGGGAAGACAGGATGAGCGAATGGACAGACCAGGGCAAAGGAAGGGACCGACTGATGGAGAGGTGGATATGGCACACAGACAGCCGGGGAGGATGGATGGAGAGACTGGGCATAGGACACACCAGTTGAGAGGCAGGGCCCACTCACAGACAGGGCCCGGACATACGGTAAGGCGGGACGGGCAGACAGACGGACGCACTCACTTGCAGGTGCGTTCCTGGCCCCCCGTGTGGCAGTCGAAGTTGTCATAAAGGCAGGCAGGCGAGCTGCAGGCGGGGTCGCAATGGCTGTTGTTGAAAAAGCGCCAGCACTGCAGCGCCTCGCACTGCCGCCAGGGGTCGTCCACGCTCAGCGAGCAGTCGCCACCGTCCCAGCCACAGCCCGGGCTGTTGCACTCGCGGTCGCAGCGGCGGTCCCCACGTTTGGCGCGGCAGGTGGACAGAGGGCACCGCGGCTCCTCGGGCGCCTCGGGAGCCACAGCGAGCGCCTCGCAGCGGGGCCCAGCCCAGCCCGGCGCGCATGAGCAGAGGAAGAAGGGTGCGAAGGGCACGGGGCGGCAGGAGCCCCCGTGCAGGCAGGCCCCGACTGCGCAGCTGGTGTTGGTGGCCCCTGGCGCTGATACCCGGGAGCCCCGGCAGGCGGGCCCCGAGAGCCCCGGAGGGCAGGCGCAGCGCGGCCCGCGGGCCGTCTGCTGGCACGGGATGCCCACCGGGCACTGCAGCTCCCGGCAGGAGCGTGCCACCCGCTCGCACCGCGGTCCCCAGAAAGGCTGGGAGTGGGGCAGAGGAAGAGAAAGAAAGAGGGGAGGGGAGGGGTGAGGAGCGAGAGACAGGGAAGAGGGAGGTTGGGGTCAGGACTTGGGGCGGTTGAGCTCTCTCCCAGCCCCACCTCAACCTCGCCCACTGCTAGAGGCCCCACCGTGCAGAAGGCCCACCTTCTCTTGCACGCCAGACTGAAAAAAATAACCCACCGCCAACCACTCATATGGACCCACTAAATAGGTTTACGAGGCTGTATATCTGTGGGAGCAGACAGCTTCAAGTTTCAGCTAATGGGCTTGAACCACTGACCTTCTGGTGAGCAGTCCAATGCTATGACAGCCACCAAGGCTTCGGTGCACACAGGCCCACACCCACACCCTCCAACTAAGTACCTGGAAGCTCTACGGAAGACACGCCCTCTTGAGGACACACCCCACCCCCCAAAACTCCCACCCACACCTACCGGGACACAGTGACAAGCGAAGGTCAGCGCACCTCCAGAGCCCGGGCTGGGCCGGCACTGGCCCCCGTGCTGGCATGGCTGGGATTCACAGGGCGACTGCACAGTCTGACAGCGGGGACCTGGGCAAGTCGGGTACGGGCGGATCAGACAGAACAAGCAGCTGACAGGCAGGCTCCAAGCTCCGCCCCTCTCCCATACCTACCTGTGAAACCCGCATGGCAAAGGCAGCGGAAGCTGCCGCCTGGATCCTGTAGGCAGTCCCGGGTGTGGGCCGAGTGGCAGGTCCCCGGGCGACACTCATTGATGTCGGCCTCGCAGCGCAGGCCAGTGTAACCTGGGGGGCAGGTGCAGTGGAAGCCACCCACGAGGTCCACGCAGGTGCCATTGTGCAGGCACAGGGGACTCGGCTCCTGGGCCGGACCTGGGCTGCAGTCGTCCTCATTGATCTCACAGAGCACGCCTGGGGGGCAGGGGAAGTCAGAGGTGATGGAGCCCCCGCGTGCCACTATAGCCCCCAACTCTGACCCTGGCAGCCCCGGCATACCTAGTGTCCCAGGGGGGCAAGAGCAGAGATAGCGGGCCACCAAATTGATGCAGGAGCCCCCATGCTGGCAGGGCTGGGAGGCACACTCATTCACATCCGCCTCGCAGTTGTCACCAGTGTAGCCAGCAGGGCACTGCAACATGAGGGCAAGACAGAGAGCCTCGCTTAGCCCAGAAAATCACAGACACACCCAGCCCTCCCTATGAAGACGCCAAGAAGCCAGCACAAGGACACACACACAAGCATCCGGGAGACACATCCAGGACAGAGGGACAGACAGAGGAGGAACAACAAAGACCCACTCCAAACACTGTCCCATAGAGACAGAGATATGTTGGTACACCCAGGACACACTAGACAGAGATGCCCCCGAACTATAGAGGTGGTCTAAAACATAATGGTCATGGAGTCAATGTGTCTCAGAGCAGAGCTGTGCTCCCGGGGTCTCTGAATGACTGGTTTTCCGGAAGTAGATTGCCAGGCCTTTCTTCCAAGGGACCACTGGGTGGACGGGAACCTCCAATCTCTCGGCTTGCAGCCAAGTATATTAACCATTTCCACCACCGGATGAGACTCTCAAAAATACACCCAGATTGAGAATGATGATGGCAACAAATTTACAAATGTGCTTGACACAATGGATATATGGATGGGTTGTGGTAAGAATAGTACGAGCCCCCAATAAAAACACAAAACAAAAACCTCAATAGAGACCCACCAAAAAAAGATAAGTGCACCCAGAGTCCCAAGAGCAAACACCCGAGAGGCACACTCCCCACAGGGCCGTGCCCAGACAGATGCAGAACCCATGAGCCCCACCCAACCCTTAGGCACCCCATACCTCACACATGTAGCCCCCCATGTAGCCGCGGCAGGTGCCCCCATGCTGGCAGGGCTGGGCCAAGCAGGGGTCAACCTCCTGTTCACAGTGGCTGCCTGTGCGACCCTCCGGGCACAAGCAGTAGTGGGTGCTGCCCTCGTCCACACACTGCCCGCCCGCCTGGCACAGCTGCTCCAAACGTACGCCTGGGCAGAGGAAGGCGACATCAGACATGGAGTCAGCCACTCATGCCCCCTGTCCCTGACATCACCCAAGACATCCCCCAGGCGGCACAGGCTCAGTCTCTCACATACGCACACGCCCCAGCATGGCATAGGACATATCATCTGGCATCCCTGCTGAGATGTCATCAAGGTTGTCACACGCACCCATACTGACATGGCCTTGATCATGCACACACCCCCCGCTGGCACCACCCAGCGTCCCAGATGAAGTCTCACCAAGGTGGTCCCACAGCTCCCTCATTGGCATAATCGAAATTTCACACACACATTTCTGCAGACCTGAGCCATGGCAATTCATCAAAGTTCTCTCACACTCCCCTGGCTGGCACAGTGTCAGTCATGTGTACACACACACATCCCAACTCACACCACCTCGGTTACTTATGGATTGAATTATATGCCCCAAACCAGGCGTTGGGCTCTTGAGCACTGTGGGTGTGGCCGACAGGACAGCAACAGGGTGGGTTTGGTTCTATGCACGTGGTTGCTGTGCGTGTTATGTACAGGGGAGTCAGTTCCAAAGCTGGAAATCTTTCCAGGAGCAAAAGACCTCATCTCTCTCCCTTGGAGCAGCTGGTGGGTTGGAACCTGACCTTGAAGTTCAACTGGTAACACACTATGCCACCAGGGCTCCTTGTTCATACAGGGTCGGTCCTGCACCTGCTCGAGTCTGGGGCATATTAAGAGCCAGGCAGGCAGAGAGGAGGAGGCACAGAGGGGAAGACACAGGCCGCATGGCATCACTGAGGAGCCTGGAATGCCCAATTTATAGACATGGAAAGAGATCAGCCCTCACAAAGCACAGGACCCCTAACTGAAGCCTTCTGGCCTCCTGAACTGTGAGACGATCATATCTGCTCAAAAGGGACCCGCCCGGAGCAGACAACCACACATGCAAACGTCGCCCACTGCCCCTGTCACACACACACCTTCCCAGGCCACAGTCGCACACATCCAATCGTCCATACACTGCGTCACACCTCCATCAGCTCACACGACCTAGAGGTGTGTGCACGCACCCTCCAAAGCCCCTCACCCATCTGAGCTGCAGCTTCCCTGCAAGGCAGGCTCCGGATGTCGCACAGGTGGCCGCCCCACCCTGGGGGGCAAAGGCAATAGAAGGAGGTCCCGGTCTGGGCGCAGCTACCCCCATTCTGACAGGGTGCACGGCTGCACCAATCCACCAGCGTCTGGAGGGAGGAGACCAGACTGTTATCATTGAGAGAACCCTCTAGAAGGCACAGCAGCGGGTTCAGTCCTCAAGGTCTCCAGCCCCAGCGACCCTCGGGCTCCTCTCCCAGGCATTCCTCTCCCTCACACCCCCGCCCCCCTGCTTCTGGGTCGGCCCCCTTCCCAGGACCCTCAGTGACCTGCCCACCTGGCACTGGCTGCCAGTGAAGGCCTGCGGGCAGGTGCAGTGGAAGCCAGAGGGGGTGGGGCTGCAGACACCCCCGTTCAGACAGGGTCTTGACAGGCAGCGATCTGCCTCGTGTTGGCAGTGGGCACCTGTGTAGTCAGGGCGGCACAGGCAACTGAACGAGTTCACGCCATCTACGCAGGTGCCTCCGTTGAAACAGGAGCTGGGAGGGAAAGAGAACGTTGCAGGGCCCACCCCTCCTGTTCGGACCACCTTGAGAAAGCGGCCACCGCATGCACACACTCCCTCCTTGGCCCCTCCTAGGGGTGGGGACTTAGCCCACTCTGGGCTCCCCACACCCACGAGGACGACCCTCCTTTTCCTGAGTCCAGCTTACCCAGTATTTCATTGCTAAGGTGGGAGCTATGGATGCTCCACCCCGTCCTAGACCCCACCCTCAAGATGGTTTTCCAAACTGTACCACCTCTTCCCTGGCCCAGCCCCATCAGGCATCAGACGCCCAGGATCCAAAACCAGCCCCGCTGCCTTCCATCATTCTGACCTAAAGTAACCCTACAGAGGGCGCCTGAAACTCTGTAAAGCTCTGCGGGGCAAACAGCCTTATCTTGCGCCCTTGCTTCCGCGGCTTGCAGTTAGCGTCCAACCTTTACCCGACAACACCACCAGGGCGCCCCAGAACCTAAGACCGCACCCACTGGCATCAAGTCAATTCCGACCCATGGAGACCCTATAGGGCATCACTGAACTGCCCCATACTCCAAGCGCCAAGCTCACAGCCAGCGAGTTGGCTCCCACTCATAGCGACCCTACACGGGTCTCCAAAGCCACTTATTGCCTGAGGTCACACCGGCACATCATTCTGCTACGGAACGGCGGCTGGCGTCGTGCAGCAGCCCACAAAGCTCCCATCTGTGCTTCAAAGAGTCCCCAGGCTAACGCCCCAGAGATTTCCACATTTCCCCGCCCCCCCTTTCCTAGCCCCACCCCATCCGGAACGCTATCATTAACCCCACCCTATCCACGAGCTCCAATAAAGACCTACCCCAGACCCGCCCATCCATGAGCTCCAATAGAGGCCTATTCCCCTAGCCCCGCCCACCCATAAGGGCCTGGCTCTGGGCCCCACCCACCTGGGGCTGCAGTCTGGCAGGTCCTGTTCACAGTGAAGGCCCCCATAGCCCGGAGGGCAGGTGCAAGTGAAGGAGGCCACGTGGTCCGTGCAGGTCCCTGGGCCGCAGGGGCTGCTCAGACACTCGTCCACATCGCGGGTGCAGAGCGGGCCAGCAAAGCCAGGGAGGCAGGAGCAGGAAAAGGAGCCCACTCCATCCTGGCACAAACCGCCGTTGAGGCATGGGTCTGTAGGCAGCAGGGTGGCAGTGGTGGACTGGTCACTTGCCTCGTCCCCCATCAGCCCAGATTCTCCCTAACTATGCTATGCGCAGGAGGAAATCTGGCTCCACCAGGCGGGGCTGCATTGGACCAAAGCGAAAAACCCACACTTACTTGCATTGAGTCAATTCCATCTCACGGCAAACCTATAGGACTGGGTACACCTGCCCTGTGGGGTTGGCAGTCTGTAACTCTTTACAGAAGCGGAAAGCCTCGCCTTTCTCCCTCAGAGTGCCTGGTGGGTTTGAAGCACCCACCTTGTGGCTAGCAGCTGAGTGGGTAACACTTTATGCCAGGAGTGCTCCTTCATATTTGGTCGGAGGGCTCCAGTTCTGCCCCTTTCTCTGGCCTCAGAGGCCCTGGTGCAGACAGTGGCCCCGCGCCACTGCGAACTGAAAGGCTGGAGGCTTGAACCCCAGAGGCGC
Source organism: Tenrec ecaudatus (assembly GCF_050624435.1). Classification (NCBI taxonomy): domain Eukaryota; kingdom Metazoa; phylum Chordata; class Mammalia; order Afrosoricida; family Tenrecidae; genus Tenrec; species Tenrec ecaudatus. The sequence goes on from NC_134530.1 coordinate 21,212,800, forward strand.
TTCTGAAGAAAGGTCTGCCAATCTTTTTCCAAAAAAAAGTCAATCCCTGGGATCCCTCCGGAGAGGTCCTGGTGGTTGGGAAGGATTAAAGCGCTGGACTGGCAACCCAAAGCTGGGTGGTACAGAGGCACCCAGGGGTACCTCAAAGAAAAGCCTGGAGCTCTGAAAACCCCTAGAGGCCTGTGCTCCCACGTCAACTCATCCATCTCCTTATGTTGTGTGTGTCTGGGCTAATCATTCGACCTCTCTGGGTCTCAGTGTCAGACACAAAGGACAAGCTTGGGGCATGTGCTCCCCTAAATCAGGCAGCGCCCCCAGAAACCCCCCTACACTCACTGGGGTCGCAGTCATCGATGTCCTGATCACAGGAAGGGCCACTGTACCCTCCGTGGCAGGTGCAGCTGAAAGTCCCCGGCAGGTTGGTACAGGTGCCATGGGAGCCGCACAGTGAAGGGTCCGCACACTCATCCACGTCTTGCTGACATCGTGGGCCTGGGGTGAGGAGTAAGGAGGCACCTTGGGTTAGTGGTGCTGGCTCGGAGGGTGCCTGGGGCTGAGCTAGGCGCAGGTAAGAAACATCAGCAGTGGTGCTGGAGAGAAGGGAGTAGCAGCCAGTATACCTTGCCAGCCCGGGGGGCAGGAGCAGACAGCCAGCTGGCCGGGAGCAGACTCACAGCGTCCCCCATTCTCACAAGGGTTCGGGGTACAGGGGGTCAGCAGCTCACACTGGCGGCCTGTGGGGGGAACAGACAGACTGCGGTGTTTCCAAAGCCCCTTCTGAGGAGAGGAAAAGGGCAAGCCATGGCAGGAAGGAAGGGGGACACGTACCCTGGGTACCAGGAGGGCAGGTGCAGCGGAAACCGCCTCCATCGCTGGTGCAAGTGCCACCAGCCCTGCAGGGCTGGGACTCACAGGCATCATGGGGGAGGCTCTGGCCACACCTGGGGCCACTCCAGCCAGGCTCACACACACAGCGGAACCTGGCAGGAGGCATTCGGGGGATCAGGTGGGCCCAGGAAGCAGTAAGCGGAGAGACTGAAGGCTGGGGAGAGGCCTCACCCGCTGGGCGCATCATGGCAGACGCCGTGACTACTGCAAGGCTCGTGGGCACAGGGGTGGCTGGGCGGGAGGCAGAGCGGGGGCAAGGATCCCGGGGGGCACAGGCAGCGGAAGCCGTTGTCTCCGTCCACACAGGAGCCTCCCTCGGCGCAGGGGCTGGAAGCACACTCGTTGATTTCCACATTGCACAGGGAGCCTGGGGGAGGTAGGGGGTGCGCACGGGCGACTTTGTTATCCCAGGTCAAGGACACCCAAGCCCCCCTACAGGGCCAAGGCCTCCCATGAAGGAACGAGGGAGAGGCTTCCAAAAGTTGATGGGGAAATGGAGTTGAAAGAGAATGTCATTTTTCCAGGAACTTTTGGAAGCCCACTCCTACAACCTTGTCCCACTGGGGACAAAGCATCAAGCAAGGGTTAAATGGTATCCCCCCCCCAAATCCACATAGCCTGTGGTATTAAACTGTATCCCCCAAAATAGGTGCTGAAATCGGAACCCCTAGTAGTGGAAACTCCTTTGGGAATAGGGTTTTATGTCTAACATATTATCGGAGAGCTAATCTAGTGGATGATCCCCTATCTGTATAGCAGGGCCAGATGCCACATGGAGATGACCAAGGGACACCGAGAGGACCCTAAAGAGGCTGAGACAAGGACTGTCCCCCAGAGTGGACAGTGTTCCCCTAGAGCTGGCTCCCTGAATCAGGACGCCTAGACTCCTAAACTGTGAGAGAAGGTGGTTCTGTTCATGGAAGCCACCCCCTGTGAGCTGTAGGGCCAACAGGAAACCTAGGCTGCTTAGGAAAGGGCTCTTCCTCTGGGAGTCCTGCAGAGGGCATGCAAAGCTGAGTCAGACTGAATAAGGGTGGGCCATGAATCCAAGAGGGACATCTGGAGACAGACAGGGGGACAGAGAGAGCCGAGACTGGAGCAGCACATGCACAAGCCGAGGAGCCCCAAGGATGGCCAGCAGGTTACTCGTCTAGAACCCTCAGAGAGAGCAGGGCCCTGCCCACACTCGATTCTGGTCACCTGGCCTCCAGAACCACTAGAGAAGCTATTTCTCATCCCGCATAAGCTCTTGCTCAAACCAAGGCCACCATGGCCCCAGGCCAGAGCAGCCCTGCCCCGGTCACCCTCAACCACAAAGTCACTTCTGTGTCCACCCACTAACCCTGTCGCAGGGTTTGGAACACCCTCACATGTGTTCCGGGGTCATCTTTTAAACCAATGCAAGGGCAGCCTCTTGCCAACAAGCGAGAACACAGCCTCAGGGCAAAAAGCGGGCAATCCCGCCAGACTACTGGTACCCAGAAAGGACCAGGACCTCGCCAGCAGGCGACTCCACCATCGTCCTGTAAGGAGGCCTGCCCAAGGCAGCTGCCCACTCACCAGTGAAGCCAGGCTGGCAGACACAGTCGTAGCGATTGATGCCATCCCGGCAGACGCCAAACGTGCAGGGGTTGCTGGCACAATCGTCGATGTCCACCTCACAGTTCACACCTGGGGGAGGGGGACATGGCAGGCATCAGCTACCACTGTGGCCTCCCTGCAGATGCCCCCTCTCAGTCCCTCTGTGCCCCTCCAAGCATGCTGTCACTGCCCCCCAGGGCCGGCCCCCGGCCCACCTGTGGTGCCCGGTGGGCATCGGCAGAGGTATTTGTCCACCAGATCCAGGCACTTTCCCCCATGGCGGCAAGGCTGGCTGCGGCACTCGTCCACCTGGCTCTCGCAGCGAGTGCCCGTGTAGCCCGGGACGCAGGCACACGAGAAGCTGGCGATACCGTCCACACAGCGCCCGTGGTGGCAAGGGTCCGGAGAGCAGTCATCTATGTTTCGCTCACAGAGGGTGCCCTCAAAGCCTGCGGGGGAGCAGGAGGGTCAGGCTCTGCCCACTGCAAGGTCCTGCCTTCCAGGAAGCGCTGCGGGATCCTGGCTCCGCCCTGCCTCAGGCCCCGCCCACAAGGCCGCCCTGCAAGGAGGCGGGGCTCCGGTCAGGTCCACCCTAGCTTGCCACCTTTCCATGCCTTTCCATGCCGCTAAAGGCTCAGCTGTCTCCAGGGGTTTTGACCCTCTCAAAGCTGTGCCCCATCCTCCAATTCTTCCCCTGTCAACCCAGTCATAGTCTTGACAGGAGGTGGGTGGACACAGGGAGTCCTAGGGGGAGGGGGACAGGTAAAGGGGTTTGGACCCACCCCCTCTAGTTTGACAAATTCTGGGTCCTGCTGGACCCTTTGATCCTCCCTTAAAGAGCCGTGAGAGTAGCCCTGGGCTGTTAACCACAAGGTCAGCAGTTCGAAACCTGCCGCTCTGCAGGAGAAGGGGCTTTCCACTCCTACAAAGATCTACAGTCTTGGAAGCCCAGGGGGCAGTTCTACCCTGTCTTATTAGGGTCCCTACGGATCCGCATCAATTACCATGGCAGTGCTTTTGGTTTAGTGTTTTATGGAGGAGGTCTGGAGGAGGTCTGGTGGTTTAGTGGGTACCCATTGGGCTGCTTACTGCAAGGTCAGCAGTTTGAAACCACCAGCCGCTCCATGGGAGAAAGACAAGGCTTTCCACTCCCGTAAAGAGTTACAGTCTCAGAAACCCACAGGGGCAGTTCTACCCTGTTTTATAGGGTCACTAAGAGTGGTCACTGACTCAAGGTCAGTGAGTTAGGTTTAAGTTCAGCAGCCCTGGTGGCCTCTCAGGGAAGCACCGGACGGCTAAATGCAAGGTTGGTGGTTCAAACCTACCAGCAGCTCCTTTGGAGAAAGAGGAAGCTGTCTACTATTGAGGCTGAAACCCACCATTGAGTCAGGATGGCCCAAGCCCTGCTTTGCCTCAGCTTCTCAGTAGCCCTGTCTGCCTGTCAAGATCTCCCTAAGCCTGTTACTGGCCCTCTCCCCCACATCCCTTGCCTCTGGACCCCCTCCGGCCTACCACTGGCTGGCTCTCGCCCCACCCTCACCCTCGGCACAGCGGCACTCGTATCCATCCGGCTGGTCCATGCACTTGGCGCCGTTTCTGCAGGGTGTGCTGGCACATTCGTCCACGTCCAGCTGGCATGTGGCCCCGCTGAAGCCTGGAAAGGTGGGGGGAGGCGAGGGGCGGCCCAGGCAGGGTCAAAAGCAGAGACTCCTCGATGCCTTCCCACTCCCTTGGGCCTGGGAAGCCCATTTCCTTGTGTTAAACTAATTCCAAAGATGTTCACAAAGTGGTTCCCCATCAGCCCAGCCGCACACACCTCCGCCCTCCTCCCCACAGGGCCTCCTGGCTCCCAGCCTCACCTGAGGGGCAAGTGCAGCTAAAGCCATTGACTCGGTCCTTGCAGACCCCACCGTTGACGCACGGGCTGCTCTGACACTCATCAATGTCCACTTCACAGAAGGTACCGGTGAAACCTGGGGACGACCAAGGAGGGGCGGGGAAATGGAGCGTCCCCTCATCTGGGTGGGGAGCCAGCAGGGCAAGTGGTCCCCTCCTAGACCTTGATCCTCAGCAACCCTTCTGTCCTAATCCTAGAGGTTGGGGTTTGGCCTCCAGTGGACCTTCATTCAACCATGGCCATGGCCCCAACTGGCCCAAGACTGCCGAGAGGTCACAGGGTCCTTCAGACTGTCCACCCAGGGCCAAGTCCATGCAGTAACCCCAGACTTCAGGCCCTACCTTCCCCCACACCCTGACACCACTCAAACCCACCTGAAGCTCTTCCACTTGGCTCCCCTGAAACCAGCTAAACCCACAATCCTAAACTCTCTGACCCCACTTTTCCCAGGCTCTGCCCTAATCTGCCCCAAAGCCACATGGTACCGCCCGGGGCCCCCTCTTGGCCTCAGGCCCACCCTGGATCTTGCCCCACCTGCATACCTGCCATGCAGATACAGGTGAACTGGCCGATGCGGTCGAGGCACGTGGCCTGGTTGCGGCAGGGCCCCGACAGGCACTCGTTGATGTCGGTCTCGCAGCGAGGGCCTGTGTAGCCACGGCCACATTGGCATAGGAAGGAGCCCTGTGTGTTCACACACCTGCCCAGGTGCTCGCATGGATTGGCTCCTGGGGGAAAGATGGGCATCTCCTGTGGGTGTGGCTTGTGGCGACCACTCCCCGCCCCACCCACTCCCAGCCAGCCCCCTCACCGATGGAGCACTCGTCCACATCCTGGTCACAGGCCCCTCCCGAGAAGCCCGGAGGACAAGTGCAGATGGCACGCCCGTTCACCGGGTTGGTGTCACAGATGGCATCCTCGTGACAGGGGTTACTGACACACGCGTCGTCCAGGTGGCACAGGAGCCCTGAGTAGGGGGGCAAGCAGCGATCAATGGTCAAAAAAAAACACAAAAACTCCCTGCTAACTAGTCAACTAGTCAACCGACTCAGATCGCCTTCAAACCTGCCTAGAGGTCACACACCCCTTGGTGTAGATTTATTTGTTTTGTTTTGTTTTCACGTTTGCTTTCATGTGCAGTGTATTTAGGAGGTGTTGGGGATTTTCTTGGGGAGAGTGGCTGGTTTTTTGCTTTTTCCAGGCTTTTATTTTTTTAGATTCCTTTTCATTTTCTTTTAAAATCATTTTATTGGGGGCTCGTACAACTTTTATCACAATCCAGACACACATCCATTGTGTCAAGCACATTTGTACATCTGTTGCCATCCTCATTCTCAAAACATTTGCTTTCTACTTGAGCCCCTGATATTAGCTCCTCATTTTCCCCCTCCCTCCCTCATGCACCCTTGATCTTTTGTAAATTATTATTCAGAGGCCTTTATTTTTAAACATTGCAAAAACTGTAACTCACTGCCACTGATGGAGTCCATTCGGACTCACCGTGACCCTCAGGAGAGAGGAGACCTGTCCCTGTGGGTTTCTCAGACTGTGCATCCTCCTGAGAGGCTCCTGAAAGGCTCGGCTCTCTGCCCCCAGGCAGCAGGCGGTTTCCAACTGCCAAGTTTATGGTTAGCTGCCCAATGCACCTAACCCAGCAGGCAGCCAGGTCTGTCCACCAATAGCCGGCACACAGGAAAGCTGAGACGCATCTACCAAGCCCTTCAATGCCACTCAGGTTAGCTCTGTCAATCTAATCTTATCAGCTGTCTACTGTCTACCATCCCCCCTCTACTGATCACCTAGCTATCTACCAATCTACCTATCTGTTGTTGTTGGTGTTAGCCATTTGAAAATAAGTTACAAGCATCCATCTATATTCGGTTCCAATAGGGTCCTTCGGGAGCCCTGGCTGGGTAGTGGGTTGCAGGGCGGGCTGGGAACAGGGCCACTCCACAGGCCTCTCTGCCGGAAGAAGATGAGGCAGACTTGGAAACCCCGGGGGGGCAGTTCTGCTTTGGAGCGGAAGACGGCTGTGGAAGGTCACTTTGGGTCAGAATTGGCTGGATGGCAGGTGGTTTGGTAAAAGGGTTCTACCCTCAAGCCTTTACGTCTGCGGCTGCCTCAGCCTGCCATGCGCTTCCCTTTGGATTCCCAACCACTTTCCCCGAGCCCGGCCCCTTGGTTTTTCTTTTTCAAATAGGTCTAAACTCAGCAACAGAAGGGAGTCCAGATTCGGGGTGGGGCTGGGGGGGGAGGTAGTTCCCAAGGAATGTGGCCTAGAGGTCTGTGTCCTCAGCCACTGAGTCTCAGTATGCCGGGAAGCTGTCAGCAGACGGGAGCACAGCCTCTGGGCCCGCCCTTTTTCCAGAGTTGTAGAAAAGGACTGAGCATCACAAGGCAGAGCCAGAGGAGAGAGACCTGCCCAGGAGCAGCCACATTGCACGTCTCTGGTCCTTTGGAAAGGACCCTTCACTAGAAGATCGGTGTTTTCATAGACTGGTTTTCAGCAGTAGAGTACCCTAGTCCATGTTAGTCAGGAAGCTCGGCGGAAGTCCGGCCAGTGTCATAGCAACACAGAGGCAGTAAGTGGTGGCTGTGCGTGAGATGCAATGCCAGACGGCAATGTGGGTCTCCCATGTGAAAGGTGAAGACGCACCCAGTGAACCACCCCTGCCCTCTGCCCTCTCAATTCCACCTCCCGACAGCCCTGCAGCTGCAGCCTCCCCTCAGGCCTACCCATGCCCCCAAATCCAGCCTCCAGCTTCATGCTACTCAAGTCCAACTCCGTCCATGCAACGCTTGAGAGCCAAGGATGGCCCCCTGCCACCCACAGGGGACAGGGCCACTCACCGGTCTTGCCCATGGGGCAGGCGCAGTAGAAGGAGGCCACACGGTCGTGGCAGGTGGCGCCGTGGAAGCACACGGCCGTGGCGCAGTCATCGATGTTCTGACTGCAGCTCTCGCCGGTCCACCCGTTGACACACACGCAGCTGTGGCCCCCCAGTGTGTTGAAGCAGGTGCCCCCGTTGTGGCAAGCATTGGGCTGTAGCTGGCACTCATCCACGTCCTCCGTGCAGAACTGGCCTGTGGAGCACAGACATTCCAACCCAGCCCCCTGGTGGCATGCCCACCCAAGGGCCCACCACCTGGCACCCTCCACCTCGGGGGTCGGGGTGAGGGGGTGGAGGGTGAAGGGGGGCAGAGCCCACCTGTCCACTCGGGGGGACACTGGCAGTTGTAGGTGTTTACTCCATCCACACATGTCCCTCCATTGAGACACCGGTGTCCTGGACAGTCGTCCACGTTCACTTCACAGTTCGGGCCCTCAAACCCTGGTGTGGGGGGTGGGGACAGTGTTACTGGCATGCATTGGGCTGTGTCCCCCAACTATAGGTGTTGTAACTAACCCCCCATGCCCGTGGCTATCACCTTATTTGAACAGGAGGCTTTCTGTTACGTTATGGGTAGGGTGTGCCTTCAACAAACCCTTTGAGGGATTAAAAAGGAGCAGAGAGACACCGTAGCCAGGAAGCTCAGGGGATGGAGGATTCCGCGTGGAGATCACCAGGGCACCAAGGAAGAGACAAGAATTCCCCCCCCCCACCCCACCCCCAAGCCAGCAGATTGCTCACTTCCTGAACTGTGAGGAAATCGCTTTCTGTTCAGTAAAGCCACCTCCTGGTGGTAGTTTTGGTACAGGAAGATCGGGAAACTAAGACAAGCCGGGCTGGGCCAGCGTCGAGACCGGAGCCTGACTCACTCACCCGGAAGGCAGGCGCAGTCATAGGCACGCTCCCCACTCTGCCGGCAGGTGCCCCCGTTCCGGCACGGCGAGGGGGCACAGGGCACCACGAGGCTCTCACACAGGGGCCCCGTGTAGCCAGCCGGGCACTGGCAGAGGAAGGAGCCGGGCGTGTTGAGGCAGGTGGCCCCGTGGTGGCAGGGCCCAACCCCCCGGCACTCATCCACGTCACTGCGGCAGCTGCGGCCCTGGTAGCCCACCGGGCAGGAGCAGACGTGGCGTCCATCGGGTCCCACCGAGCAGCGGGCACCGTGGGCACAGGGGTTGCTGAGGCACGGATCTGGCAGGGAGCAGTCAGGGCCTGGAGAGGCCAGGGAAAGGTGCACTTAGGACTAGCCACAGCCTCACCTGCCTCGGAAGCCCCCCCCCCCCCCAGCACACATACACCCCTCACCTTGGAAACCTCGAGGGCATCGGCAGGAGAAGTGAGCAGTGCCCGTCACGAACGAGCTCTGGCACACGCCGCGGCCAGCACAAGGGCTGGAGCGGCAGGGGTCTTCCCACTGACACCACTCACCCACCCAGCCTGGCGGGCACCTGTGGGCAAAGACAGGTCAGTGGGGGCAAGGCAGGACAGGTCACAGAGATAACACACAAAACAGACAAGAAAACACGCAGGCCAGCGGCATCCAGAAAGCACACAGAGTCAGACAGGTAAGCAGGATTTCCTTGGGCTTCTATTAGGAATCCAAATCTGACACCTGTGGCCATCGAGTCGATTCTGACTCACAGCGACCCCACATGAGCCAAAGTAGAACTACACATGATAAGGTTTTCAGTGGGTCTTTTTCTTTGTAGGTATGTACCACAATCTATTTATACATCCATCTATTAGTGATGTGTCTGTCTGTGTTTTTTCCCCAACAGTCCTATTGGCACACAATTCACTCGTCATACAATTCAACAGTGTCAGCTCATCAAGAAGCGCTGCACAGTCAGTGGGTCCGTCGGAATGGAAGGAGATCACCAGGCCTTTCTTTGGAAGTGCCCGTGGTTCAAACCACCAGGCCCTGTGTTCTCAGTCTAGTGGAAATGCTCTGGACCACCCCCCCCCATGTGACCTTACTAGGCACGCATGACGAATCGCTCCTGCCCGCCTGAGGGCAGGGGGTGCAGAACCAGCTGGCACTGGGCTTATTGATCTAAGCACTGGCAGTTCAAACCCACCCGGTGATACCTAGGAAGACAAGCCTGGCTGGTGATCTGCTTCTGAAAGGTCAAAAGATCGAACCCACTGTCCTAAAGTCCATTCTGACTCATCCTCAACCTGCAGGGCAGAGTAGAACTGCCCCTGTGGGTTTCTGCGGCTGTCAATCTTTCTGAAAGCAGAAAGCCTCGTCTTTCTCCCTCAGAGGGACTGATGGAATCCACCTGATGACCTTGTGCAAAATCCTGTGGAGCAGCTCTTATCCTGCACACCTGGGCGGCCATCAGCGCCAACCTGCCACCACCAACATCCCCCCTGGATGCGCACAGCCAGAAGAGACAGAGAGAATGAGTTAATACTTAACATGGTGACGGGCAGAAGAAAGGACCAGATGGGTGACTTGGGATGAACTGTGGACCCTCAAAGAGAGATATCCAGGGCAGATCCCCTCTAACCAAAGGTCTGGAACAGCCTCACTATCAAACATAGATCATTGTAATCCTGATTAGGCTGGATCAAACTTGACACTTGATCAGTTGGCCTCCCTCTCGACTCAACCTGAATTTGTTCTAGGTGCAAGGAATCTCTTGCTTGTTCCATGACAAAAACTGCTTCCCTGACTTTTTAAATATTGATGGTGGTCCTTTTTTCTCACTCATTGCTTTTATCTTTACATTGCTCTTGTTTTATCCTTACCACTTTATTTCGCGGTTGTCCTTTATTGTTTCTGCTGGGTTTCCCAGTGTGTGAAGCACAGAAGGAGAGCGTGCACAGAGACAACAACTGATGCAGGGTTTGTAGGGCATGTAGCGGTGTGTGGTGGGGAGATAGGGAAGGTGGGGGGATTTGGGGAGAAAACAGTGAAAGTGGGAGGGGGAGTTAGAACTGGAACTGAAAGTGATGACACAACTCATTTTAAAGGCGATTTACATATCACCATGAATGAGGGGGGTGCGTGATGGGGACCCAGTGCCCATCTGTAGACAGCTGGACATCCCTTGCAGAGGGGTAGTGGGGAGGAGATGAGTCACTCAGGGTTCAGTGTAGCAACAATGAAACTCACAACCTTCCTCTCGTTCTTGAACACTTCATCCCCCCCCAATTATCATGATCCCAATTCTACCTTGCGGACCTGGTTAGACCAGAGGATGCACAGCGGTGCAGTAGGGATCTGAAAACACAGGGAATCTAGGACAGATGAGCCCCTCAGGACCAGCTGTGAGAGTGGCGACACCAGGAGGGAAGGGGGTGTAGAAAGGGAGAACCGATCTCGGGATCTACATGTAACTTCCTCTCTGGGGGATGGGCAACAGGAAAGTGGGTGAGGGGAGACGCCGGGCAGTGTAAGATAGGATGGAGTAATAATTTATAAGTTATTAAGGGTTCATGAGGGAGCGGGGAGCGGGGAAGGAGGGGGAGGGATAAAAGGAAACCGAGCTGATTCCAGGAACCCAAGTGGAAGGCGAATTTTGAGAATGATGAGGGCAACGAATGTATAAGGGTGCTTTACTCAATTGATGTATGTATGGATTGTGATAAGATTTTTAAAATAATAATAATTAATTTTTTTTAAGGTACGTTGTTTCTCTTGCCAGGGACCCTGGGTTCAGTCAAACTGCCCCATAGTGCTTCCTAGACCACTTTAGGAAGCAGTTTTCCTCCGGAGAAGCTGGCTGGTGAGTCTGATCTTTTAGTTGGCAGCTGAGACTGTAAACACTAGGACTCCAGAGACCCCACAATTATTCCCCACCTTTAGCCATCCATGGGAACCCCGGTGGCATGGTGGAACAGCCAACAGGAGAAAGACTGGGCTTTCTACTCCCATAAAGATTTACAGTCTCAGAAACTCACAGGGGCATTTCTACCCTGGGCTGTAAGGTCGCTAGGAGTCAGTGGGGGCTCGATGGCAGGGATTTTAGCCAGCCAGGTCGAAGGCCCCCTCCATGGAGGTGAGGGGCTGAGACATCAATGTCAGGATCCTCCTCAAGTGGGAAGGGGCCAAGGTAGGTGGTCCCTTCTCGACTCCACTTAGGGCAAGTAGAAAGGCTGGAAATTTGAGCACTGAAGGGGAGGGGTCTTAAAGCTGAAACTGCCTAGGGGGTTGGTGAGGGTCTGAGGGAGGGGCCCGAAGAGGTAAAGTGGTCCAAGCACCCCTCCCACACCCTCTCTCCACTCCTTCCAGCGCATCCATTCGGTGGCGCCTGCCCACCCCACCCCCTTCCTGGTCCCAGGCGCCTGGGGCTGAGCTCCAGCAAGTAGCTGACTCAGTCCGAGTCACCCACAAAATCCCCCCCACCCCGGCCCCCAGCGGGACAGGCCGGGGCACGGCACTGCGAGGGAGTGTGCAGGTGAACATCAGAGGAGGGGGTGCTCAGCTGCCAGACCCATGGGGCGACGCTGGCCGCCGCGACCGCGTGTCGGGAGAGGGCGCGCTGCGCCCGACCGCGCACACCGCCACCGCCAGCCGGGCGCGGCCGCCCGCCCCCTCCCGACGCCGCGGGCGGGTTCCCACGCTCCGCGCCCCGCGCCCCAGCGCCCCAGCCGACCGGTCAGGCCGGTTCCAGCCCCCGCCCGCGCCCCGCCCCACGGCCTGAGCTTGGGGGGTTGACGCGAGGGGGGTACACGGACTAGGCGGAGGGGGCACTGGGAGGCGAGAGGTTGGAGATGAGCCCCTTCAGGTGGGGAAACGGCTCGCGTGTTGCAGGGAGGGAGGACAATCTGGGGTGTTCCCGAAAGGGCACTCATGTTTTGGATCATTAAGGACATTTGGGGACCCCACTGGCAGTAATTTCCATGGCTCGGTTCAGGATGCGTGTGGTGGTGGGGAGGGGGGTGGGGGGGAACTGGACATCGGGCCCCGCTCCACTCCGGAAAATCCGCGCTCCGGGTGGCCTAGCGCGCCGGTGATTCACCTGTCGGAGGGGCGGAGCAGCCGCGGGCGTATTCACCTGTCGGCTGTATTCCAGCGGCCCGAGTCTCAGTGCGCAGGCGCCAGGCCCGCGACTCCACCTCCTGGGTGAGTGGCTCCAGGTAGGGTCACACTTTACCCTAGTCCCACTATCCCCTCCCCTGAACACCACACACAACCCCCCTCCCCAAGCCAAGCTCACCACCCACCTCAGTGTGTCCCCGTGGGGCTCTGGCCAAAACAAGGGGCTCACCGGAAATACAGGCACCCCAAATCAGCTAGCCTGGCCCACATTCAAGAGAATAAGTGAAAATATTAATGAGTCAATTCATGGCTGCTGGGTTTACTGCTATTAATAATAAACCAATGGCGCCAGCGTTTCCTCAGAACCAGAGGCTGTGTCCTTACAGCCCCTATGGCCTGTGTCCCTAGCATTCTTTTTATTTATAACAGCACCTATTCACTGCACACTTGCTCTATGCGGCAGCCCGGGGGGTGAGGGGGGGTGGTTACATGTTGAGTTGCAATCTGCAATGTCAACCGTTCAAAACCACCCGCCCTTCTGCTTGGAAGACTGGGCTTTCTACTCCCTCCAAGAGATAGAGTCTCAACAACCCCCAGGGGCCATTCTAACCTGGCCGCTAGGGTCTCTGTGAGTTGGAATCCACTCGATGATGGTGGGCTTTTTGGGGTTTCCCTCACTCTGTGGAAAGCATTGTGCTGCTTTCTGTTCATCTTGACAACCAACCTCTCACGGGGAGGTGCAACTGCGATGGTTGTCTGCTCTGACGCCAAGCAACCCACGGGGTTCAGTAGAACGGCCCCATACAGTGTCTTAGGCTGAGCTCTTTCCTGAAGCAGACCACTGGGTCAGACAGCTGGTGGCAGCATGGGGATCCCTTTGGGGGCGCTACTGCTGCTCCTCACCCCAGATGCAAAGACAGAGGCTCAGAAAGTTCACCGCCAACATGTCCCAGAGTCCAGAATTCAACTCCAGCCCACCTGTCTCTTTACCAGCCTGCTACCCACCGCCTTTCTTTGTACGGTACGACCATGGAATTCTTAGGAACTTTCTGCCGTCCCCAGCCAGGGAGAACATGCCTATCTTCCAGACAGTGAAGTTCAGAGAAGGGAAGAAGCTAGGCAGGCAAAGTTCACACAGTGAAAATGTAGCAAAACCACGAGTCCAGGAGAAATGGGGGATGTGGCTGGTGGCCAAGTTCTAGCATTGGCCCCTACAGGTTTGCTGATCGCCCCTCCATCAAAGGCTTTACACAGGGGGTGCGGTTAGGATTGCTGATAAGACCAGGTGCTTTCCAGTTTGACCCCAACTCATGCCCCCGCCCCATCTGGGTCAGGGTAGACCTGGCTCCAGAGGGATTGTTCAGAAGCCCATCATCAGGCCTTTCTGCCAAGGCACTTCTGGGTAGAATAGAGCTTCCAACCTTAGATTAGCAGCTGAGCATGGGGCCTCCTGAGGTTGGGAACAAAGAACCACTGGGGTCAAGTTGATTTTGATTCATGGCCACCCTTCAGGTAACAAAGTAGAAGAGGGCTCTATAGGATTTGGTGGGAGGGGGGTAGTTAATCTGCCAGGCCTTTCTTGCGAGACATCTCTGGGTCAGACTCAAGCTTCCAACCTAGCAGCCAAGTGCATTGAGCCTTCGCCCCTCCCAAATTCCAAAACCTCACTGCCGCCAAATCAATTTCAACTCATGGGAGACCCTGTAGGACAGAGGAGAGGTGGCCCTCTACTCGTCTGAGGCTGTACCTCTTGACGGGAACAGAAAGCCTCATCTTTCTCCCATGGAACAGCCAGGGGGCTCCAACTGCCAGCCTTAATACACACGTCACTACACCACCAAAACACCTTGCCCCATCCAGACACCTCCAAGTTTCAAACTAATGGGTTCCGTTTTCCAGGTGCAGACGCTGAGGCTTCGTGAATGGACATCCCACACAGTGGCAACATGATAGGGGATTCAAACCCAGGCCAGGTGAACGCCAGAGCCTTAGCCCTGCTCTGTTCCCGAGGGAGATGCTAGTTTTATCTCCGTTGTCCAAGGTCACCAGTACTGGTAGAAGACAATCCCACCTCCCCATGCCGGGCTATAACCCACTGAAGGCTCCAAGACTCACAGACAGACAGCCATCCGCGTGGGCAGCTGGATGCAGCGACCTCCATTCACACACAGGCTCTCATCCAGGCAAGGGGAGGCTGTGGGGGTGGGGGGGTGGCAAAGGAAGGTGGGGGTCAGCTAGGCATCCAGAATCCCCAGTCGGGAGTAGCAGACCTCCTCCCTTCCTCCCTCCCTTCCTCCCCACCCCCAGACAACAGCTGCACCAGGCTGGGGGGTGTCTCTGAGAGTGCAGGGAGCCCCCCTACCCATAGTTCCCACGCCCCCCCCCACAACCCAGCCCCAGCTGTTTGGGCTGCAGCTGTCCCTGCCAGCTCAATCCCTGGGAACCCACAAAGCAGGGGCCCAACAGGAGGTGGGGCCCTCCTGTGCCAGATGTGGGGGCTCAGGAAGCTGCCAGAGCCGAGACATGCAGGATAGGGGTCCCAGTACAGGACATATTAGCAGGAGAGTTGGGGGTTTGTTTCGGACCTGGGTGCTGGGGTCATGGGAGGGACCCACAGGGAACACTGGGGGTCCATGGGTCTTCCTTCCCCCTGACATTGAGCATTAACCCCAACAGGGCCTATACCCAAGAGGGAATCGGGGCCCTGAGTCCCCGTAGGCTGCCCAAGCCGTCCCAGGGCAGCCAGCATTGGGCACTGCTGGGGTGGAGTGTGTGGGGAAGGGAAGGGCAGCTGGCACAAGATGTGTGCTGCCCTGGTCCAGCGTCCTCCTCCCTGAGGCCGGTGTCCCTCTGGGGTGTGGCAGAGTCTAACTGTCCCACAGGGTAGGGCAGGGGTGGGGCTTAGGGTAAGGAATGGAGCCACTGAGCTGCATATGTGTGTTTGTGTGCCTGTGCCTGGGTGTCCAAAAGAGGGAAAATTAAAAAAACAAAAACAGGCAGAAGCAGAAGAGAAACTGGAAGCTGCCAGAGAGTTGCACTGGAGAAAAGATGGGCCAATGTGGCGGGAGGACAAGCTGAAGGGACTCTGCTACCCTAAGGGTCCTGTGTGTGTTTGCGAGCTCACCCTGGGAATGAGCCATGGGCCACACTGAGCTGTGGGTGGTGTGAGCCACAGGTGTGCATGTGGGCAGGTGTGTGACCTGTGTCTGGGCTCGGGGTGTGCATGCTGTGTCCATGTGCATATTTAGGCTGGGCTGTGCAGCCAGGCCTGCGGTGTGTACACATGTGTGGGCCGGTGTACAGCCAGCCTATGAGCTGTGCGTGTACACGTGGATCCAGAGAGGACAGAATGTCTCTGTACACAGGAGAGAAATAGGTGTGGACATGCCCTGCACTTTCATCCCTCTGTGTGTGAAGCTCATGCACATGCAAGTTTGCGCTGTGGTCTGGGTGTGTCCACATGTGAGCCAGTTGCTTCGGTGTGCATCGAGTGCGTGCGCCTCTGTGTGTGTGTCCCGGGCCTCGTGTGCATTTGAAAGTGTGACAAGACATGTGTGGACCTTAGCCCGCGGGGGCGGCCACTCCTGCCCAGTCCTGCCTCTTTGGCGGCCCCGCAGGCCTGGGGACTGGGCCAGGGAGGCTGTTCCCAACCCCACCCCACCTCCCCCAATGTTGAGCCCCCTGGGGCGCCCGGGACCCTGGGCCGGGGCTCGGCCCATGCCCCTCCCCCGCCGGTCCGGCTCCCTTGGGGGGCGCCCCCGCAAACCCCAGCCCAGCTCCGGGGCCAGGCCCGCTTTGTCTGGCAAAGAAAGCGCGAGGCCGGCCAGGGGGAGGGGGTGTCTAGACGGCGCGGCCATTGTCCCGATCGGGGGAGTAGAGGGCGAGCGGGGGAGGGGCAGGGGGCCGCGAGCGGGGGAGGGGGCTCTGGAGCCTGAGGGGAGCACGTGGGCTCGCACCCCCTCCCGTCCCAACGCAGGGGCGGGTCCGAGGGCCGCCGGGTCCGAGCGGCTGGGGGAGGGCTGGGCGGGGGCAGGGGCGCGCGTGGCTCCGGCTCCGCTCCGGGTCTTGGCTCGAGCCGGCCTGGGAAGTTTTCTCAGAGTTCAGCGCTCAAAGAACTTCGCGCCCCCTCCCCGCCCCCCGCCCGGCAGGCCCTCCTGGGACGCGGGGGTGGTGCTGGGGTGGGGGGGTTGACTTGGTGCAGGGTGGGAGCCCTCCAACCAGTGGACACCCCCAGCCCGGGGACCTGGAAGCCCCATTGGTGACCTCTCCGGGGCTCCAGACTGGAGTGGGATGCAGCGAACCCGGACTTTCGGATCCCTCTACTTTTGAGTCCCGGATCCCCCAAACCCCCAGAACCTAGTCGCAGACTTCTGGATTCCTTCATTCTGAGCCCTGATCGCTGCTGCGTCCCAGTTCCTTGGGCCCCGGGGCTTTGACCCCAGCCCCACCCTAGGTCCCTGCCCCAGCTTGGGGTCCCTGGTTCCCAGGCCTCCAGCCCCGGGTGCTTGGGTCCCGGCGCTTCTCCCGTCCCGCCCGCCGTTCCGGCCCCTCACCTGCAACCCCCGACCTCGCGAGCAGCAGCTGCAGCAGCAGCAGAGGCAGAACCCAGACTGGAGGCGGCGGCGACATTGGGCGACGGCGGCGGCCCCGGGCCTCTGGCCCCATGGCGGCCGGCCGCGACCCTCCCTCCTCCTCCCTCCTTCCCTGCGCTCCGGGCGCGTCCCGGGCCAGCCTCCGCGCCGCCAACTTCGCCCAAGTGAGGCGGGCGGCCGCCCCGCCCCCCAGCCCTGGGCGCTCGCCCCGCCCCGGGGCCGGCCCTCCGCGCCCCGCCCCGCTCTGCCCCTGGGGTCCCTGCCCGCACCCCCTCCCCCCCACCCCCACCCTGCCGTCGCACCCCTCCAGCCCTCCGCCCTCTCCCCGCCAGCTCTAGGGATCCGCAGACCCGCGCCACAACTCGGCACAGACGGGAGAGCAGACACGGGGCTCGTGAGCACCCGGCGCAGAGCCTGGGACACACACGCACAGACCCCAGTAACCTGAAACTGAGGGCGGCCACGCCCTGAGGGGCTGGTGGACACACAGCCGCCCACATACAAACGCAGCCCCCCAGCATGGGAACTTTGAAATCAGAAATACCAATTCCAAACCCAGCCCAACACACCCACCACCACCACCACCCTACCTTACTCTCAGCCAGATCAGAAAGCAAACCCACACCCGGCGCCCCTTCCCCTGCCATACCCCACACAGCTCTGGGGCTGGACTCAGCCTGCTCATACCAACTGCCCTGTCCAAAATCGGTCATGCAAAATGGTAGCCGCTTTGGAAGGCAGCTCGGCAGTTTCTTCCAAAGCTAAACCGTGGCTAGCTACTCCGTCCAGCAGTCTGTTCCTTGTCCCGCTCTCGCCTGCATATGAGAGAGGACTGGAAGTACCAGGGCTTGGGTCAGGCGCCCCTTCCTCCTCAGAGTGACACCCCTGTTCTTTCACGCTGTAAAGAGATCTTTTGCAGCAGATTTGCTCAGGGCATCGCGTTGCTTGTTTTCTTCCTGCTCTTTCTGTTGATTATGGATCCAAGTCGAATGAAATCCTGGACATCACTGGTCTTCCCGTCCCTCTGAATTTGGTTTCTTGGTCCAGTTGTAAGGATGTTTGCTTCCTCTGGGCTAAGGCGTAATCCATAGGAAAGCCCACCGTCGCCCATCTTCATAAGGCTGTATCTCCTGCAGATTGTAGGTTGTGAATGAATCGTCCTCCGATCCTGATGCCCAAGTTCTTCTGCAGCCTCTCACGTGATTTGCTCACCGTGCAGATTGAATACGTGGGGTGAAAAGGTTCAACCTTGATTCACAGTTTTCTGGTTCCCCACCACAAAGCACCCCTTTGTCCTGTCTGAAAACACACACACAAGTACCTCTTCGTTTATGGACAGGTTCCACGTGAGCACACTAAGCGTTCTGGAATCCCCATTCTCACCAACGGTACCCATACTTTGTTCTGAGCCACGCGGTCGAATGCTTTTGCTTCAACATAACCCAGGTGGACATCCTTCTGGTAGTGTCTGCTTTCGGCCCGGACGCCTCTCGGATCCATCTCTCCACCTCCACTTCGGAATCCGCTGGAATTTCTGCCCGAGCCCTGTCGATGTGCAGCTGCAACCGTCTTCTGCATTCGCTTCAGTAAAATTGTTCTTGCCTGTAAGGTAAGGAACGGAGTGTATTGCTGGGAATGCAAGTGGGGTCTCCCCTCATGGGCGGCAAGAATTCTACCCCTAAGCTTCCACTACCCTCAAAGGGCGCAAGACCATGCCGTGTTTCGTTCTGTTGTGCACAGGGTCACGGTGGGTCGGAGCCAAGTCCATGACCTCACCACCACCACCACTACCACCACAGGCCCCGACGCCCACCTGCCCTTGTCTACGTGATCGTATTTGCTTTAGATTATTCTGAAGCTGTGTCCATTTTTGCTTGACTAAGTTGCAAACATGATGATGGCCCTTTGCCCCCCAGCGACTGCCCTGTGCTTCCTGAGAACTAGGACGTGCTGTTGGGTGGTCACTGCACACCATCCCTACGGGATTCAAAAGTTGCCTGCTGTTCCAGTGAACTGCCAGATCAAGAACGAAGCCCACTGCCATCAGCCACGCCTCTCCCGTGGTGATCCATGTGTTACAAAGTGGAGTGGATCTATAGGGTTGCTGTCCTGTCTCTTTGTTTTTTCCCATTGGAATCTTTATGGTAGCAGATCTCCAGGACTTTCTTCCGTGGACCCGCTCGGTGAATTCCAACTGTCAATTTTCAAGTTAGTAGTCCCGTGCAGACCCAATCCAATCCTCGCCCCACCTAATCCTCTCCTGCAGAGCATGTTTCTTTTGTGCTGTTGGATCTGATCCCAGCTGGTGTGCTGCCTTTTTTTTTTTTTAAATAAATCGTTTTATTGGGGGCCCTTACGGCTCTTATCACAATCCAGACATCAATTGTATCAAGCACGTTTATTCATATGCTGCCATCATCATTTTCTAAACATTTTCTTCTACTTGAGTCCTTGGTATCAGCTAGTTTTTGCTCCCTCCCTCCCCTACCCTCTCACCCTTGTGAGCCCTTGATAAATCATAAATTATTGTTATTTTCATATTTTACATTAACCACTGCCTCCCTTCCCCCACTGTTTCTATTGTTTGTCCCCCTGGGGTTGGAGGGATTAGACATTGATCATTGCAATCAGTTCCCCCCTTTCTCCCCCTTCTCCCTTCCCTCACCTTCTCCTTACCCTCATGGTATCACTTCTCCCATTATTGTTCCTGAGGGGTTTTATCTGTACTGGATTCTGTGTGTCAAAAGCTCCTATCTGTTCTAGTCAATGTACATGCTCCGGTCTAGCCAGATTTGTAAGGTCGAACTAGGGATCATGATAGTGGGGGGAAGGAAGCATTAAAGAACCAAAAGAAGGTTGTGTGTGTCATCAGTGCCATACTGCACCCTGGCTGGCTCATCCCTTCCTTGTGACCCTTTTGTGAGGGGCAGTCCAATTGTCTACAGATGGGTTTGGGGCCTCCCCTCTAACCCTCCTCATTCGCATCAATATGATTGTATTGGGTCTTCTGATGCCCGCTGCCTGATGCCTGATCCTGTCGCTCCCTCATCGCACAGGCTGGGTGTGGGTGTGCTGCTTTTCATTGTCACATCCCTTGGTCACTTTCATTCTGAATTGGCCCCTCCACCTTTCTGGTGACATGGTCATTTTGGGAGAGTTTGGGGTCAGTTGTTCTGAAGAGCATCCTTCAGCAGGCTGGTTGGCTATCTCCTGATAAAGGTAAAGGGTGAGCCGCTGCAGCAGGAGTCACAGGAGGCATGGCTGTCCCCCCAACCCCCACCCCCACCCCCAGCAGAGCAGAGGTACCTGATGTGGGCCCTGTTACCTCTGATCACTTGGGTAAAACCATCCAGATTTCTCTCTCTCTCTCTCTCTCTCTCTCTCTCTCTCTCTCTCTCACTAATTCCTTTGTAATTAGCAAGTGTGTTGTGGGGAGACTGTGTAAACATCCCACTCCCATCAGCCTCTCACCCACTCGTTTTGGCACTTGTTAATGATTCCCTTGCATGATGGTTAAAGCAGCGGTCCCTCCTGGGGAAGGAGGAGAAGGGCAGAAACAGAAATTGAATGAGAGACTACGGCCTGGCATCAGAGCCACCTCACCCTGTCCCCTCTGAGACTGGCAGAGACTACGGCCTGGCATCAGAGCCACCTCACCCTGTCCCCTCTGAAACTGGCAGACAGCCCAGCTCCAGAGGGCAGAAGCCAAGTCCATCCTGCCTGACCCCTAAGCTGCAGGTGACACTGCAGGTGACCCCTGCATCTGGGTTACCATCCATCCTAGGTACAATCCCCATTGGCAAGGTTACCCGTGCATCCAAGGGGCTCAACCTTGTGTGCCCATCTCTGCCCATTCTCCCAGGTCAGGGGTCAGGGGCTTGTAAACAGAACTCCCAGAGGAAAATCAAAGTGAGATCCGGGGCTTTCCATCAGAGTGACACTAGTCTCTGAGTGACACTTACCACCGAGTGCAGAGGAAAGGACAGAGTGTTCCTAAGACAGAGACACAGACAGACTTGTGATGGGTGAGGACATCAAGACACCCATCGGCCCAGAGGCCAACCCAAGCCCCTAGACCAGCCTCCAGGCTTCTCAGAGCGGGGCTGGCCCTCCCTACAGTCCCCCTCCCCTCAGCATCGGACTTCATCAAACCCCCTGCTCCCCAAGCCCAGCTTTTGTCTGGCCTTTCTTCTCTGGTTGCTGGCAGGGAGGGGCTCTGTGCATTCTCCCCAAGCAGGAACCCTTAGGAAATGTGCTTTCTCCAAAATGCTTATTCCAAAACAAACAGGCTTCTAAAAAAAGGAAAGAAATTCCTCTTCTTTTAGCTCTAGGGGGGGGGGGGGGAGACAAAACAAAAGCCAAGGGCCTGTCGTCCCATCAATTCTGACTCATGGCCGCCCCATGTGCGTCAGGACAGAACTGTGCGTCAGGACAGAACTGTGCTCCACACACAGGGCTTTCAACAGCTCAGGGGGTTGGGGTTGGGGGTTTTATTGCAAGGAGACCCCAGGACTTTCTTTCAAGGCTCCTCTGGGTGGCCTCAGACCTGTGAACTTTTTGTTAGAAGCCGAACACGCTTGCCGTTGGCACCATCCGGGGATTTCTGAATGGTCTGCTACTTCCTGCACAACCCACACATTTGCTCAGAGAGAGCCCTCTTCTGGCACACCATTCCGCTCCCTGTTCCTGAGGTCGGTGAGTTCCTGTTCCTTCTTCAAGACCCCACTCCAGGGAATCCTCCCTGAACCCAAAGCCTGTGTCCTCCTGCCGTAGAAGGAGGAGGACATCTGTGATCTGCTCTGTCTTCCCCCCCTCCCAAATTGGAGGCTCCTCTGGGGCCAGAGGATGAATCTTGTCAATGGCCCAGTATCACCCTGTATGGAGTAGCTACAGAGGTGACTTGGGAAGCTCTGGTGGCCCAGGAAATCGCTGAAGGAGTTGGGATTCCCAGCTCAGCTCACAAGAGCCACCACAGGGGGGTTGGAAACACTGTCTTCTGGACCATTCTGGTGTTGGCGGTCCAGCGAAGACCTGGGGATCTAAGGACAAAGCTAGGAACCTTAGGGAACCAGTCCCTCCCTGAACCACTTGGGAAAGGACTTTCAATCAGCGGTGCTGAGCCCCCCATGACAAGGAGTAACCAAGGAACTGGGACACACATTTTGCTAGGAAGGAATTCAGAGGCTGAGGATCTGCAGACTTGTCCCCTGGACGGTCGCAGAGGGAGACAGAGAGGGGAAGCGAGAGAAAAGGAAGAAACACATGATCTGCAGAGTGAGTCCCTCCGTGTGTACTAGCCCCTTTCTGAAGCCCCCATCGCCCAGGGCCCCCTGGGAGGCTGCAGGGTCCTGGCTGCAGCTCCGTGAAACTCCCCTCAGCCACGCTCGAAGGACGGGAAGAAGGTGTCTGATCCCTGGAGGGCAGGACCGTCGGAATGATCGTTCCCACGGCCTCAGAGCGGCCAGCCACACAGTTCTCAACCCGGTGGGTGGGGGGGGGGTAGGCTGCAGCCCCCTCCCCTGCCCCTGCTGGCCGCTTTGGCCGGAGGACCACATTTCTCCTCAATGAGCTCAGTCCCCAGGGACCTGGGACCTGGGGCCAGGCCAAGACACAGCTGCTGAGCCCGATGACCGGGAACCTGAGAACGTGCCCTTGGCTTCGCCTCCCGGGATGGGACTGAAGAAAGTCCCACCCTCTGCACGGAAGCCAAGGCCGGGCCCTCACACCAGGCAGTGGCCGTGGGAGCTGGACAGAGACCAGCAGGGATAGGGGCTGCTGGGTGGACCCCAGTGGCTGTGGGCTGGGGATGCTGCCTCCCTTGGGCCCTCCCCTGCTCCAGTCCTCTGTGGCCAAGGTGGCACAGCCCCTGCCCATTGCCAGATTCACCCCAGCTCTCTCAGCCTGCCCAGTCTTTGCCCAGGCAGCTCTGCCAACCCTCACCCCTGAGGGCTCTCTCCACCTGGGTTTCACTCTGACCCTCGGGCTCTTCTCCTCGGTTTCATCCAGTCATTCAACAAACATCCTGGGGTGACACCTGGAGTTCATGCTCAATGACTAACAGGGGCATGGAAAGAAGGCCTGGTGATCTGCTTCCATAGAGATTACAGCCAAGGAAAACCTGTAGAAACCTAGTTCTACCCTCCCCTGTAGGCCTGCTGCCATACCCTCCCTGTAAAAACCAGAAGCCAAACTCACTGCTGTCGACTGGTCTGGCCCTTGGGTTGAGGCCCTATCCCAGGTCCGACCCCGTTCCTGGCCTGGTGGAGGAAGAACAAACAAGAACCATCGAGAGAGAGCTTCAAGCCTGGTCTGACCGTGCGAAAGATTTCCACCTACGGGACAGGGCGGGCCTCACCAAGGTGAGACCTTGCAAGGGCAGATGGCGACAGGAAGCAAAGAGCCAGGGAAGGGTATTCCCAGCAGAGGGAAGAGAAAGTACAGAGGCCCAGAGGACGGAGAGGCGGATGGAGAAGGAAACATGGAGGAAGCCGGGGTGGGGCGTTGAAAGGAGTGAGAGGTGAAGGTCAGGGAAGCTGGCGGGGCCAAGTCCCAAGGGGCCAGAGGGCCTGGGACTCTCAAGCTAGAGGAAGCCACTGGTTTCAACACCGGGAAGCAGATCTGATTTCGATTGTAAAAGGAACATTCTGGAAGCTCTGCCAATTCTTGCCCTACGAGTCATCCCTGAGGCTTTGCACAGCTCCAAGCTCTCCATGTGGTCCTGCATCGCCCTCAGGGTCACCTCTGTGGGCATCTGTCTCGCTCTCTGGGCCATCCCCGATAAGCAGCATACAGCCTGGTGCATGGCATGCCAAGTCCTTGCCAGTTGAGTGGACGGACATACTTTGAGCTCTACCACCAACGCAGACCACCGCCTGCCTGTGTTTGTTGTACGGTGGGCACTTGCCTGTTGCCATGATGCTGGAAGCCAGGTCAGGTCGCCCAAAGTGATCAGGTCTCAGCAGATCTTCCAGACTCAGAGTAGGCTATGAAGAAAGAAACTGGCTGTCCACATTGGAGGGATTAGCCCCCGAAAACTTTATGGATAACAGCGAAACATTGTCAGCGAAAATGAGGAAGACCGTGAAAGCGATGGATTGACGCCGTGACTCCAGCAAAGGGTTCAGCACAGCGATTGTGAGGAAGGTGCAGGACCAGGCAGTGTCTCCTGTTGTGCATTGAGTCAGAACCGGCCAATGGCTCTTGACAACAGCACTAACCTAGAGGTTGGTGGCTCAAACCCACTCCGCAGTGCCATGGATGACAACATATGGACAGATGTGTTTGACAAACTGGATAGATGTATGGATTGTGATAAAAGCTGTAAGAGTCCCTGAGGTAGTTTAGTGTGCCAACCTTGCCGTTAAATACATGTGGAATTAACTGAAGGGCGGAGAGATAAATGGCTCGGTGAGCCTCGCCTTTCTGGTCTCTTGCTCTTTGCTCATCGGACCAGTGTGCGGCTGCCTTGCTTGTTCTGTGCCTCAGTTGGTAAGATACACTACCTGCGGGACACCTAATCCGTGGACTGTGTTGCTGTAATTTGAGGTTCCTTCAAGAACTGCTTCACCACACCATTGGAATTTACATCTCTTGTGCTGCGGACTGTCAGACCCTGTCATCTGGCTGACTGTTGGTGACCTGCCTTGCTGTTTGCTGCCTGTTCCCAGAGAGCATGAATTGCTCTACAGAGGACGACCTGGCGGCCCTTAAGACTTGAAGGACTGCCAGTGTCTCACAACTGTCTCATGGGAGTGAGTTATACTGAGCCATTTGTACTGCTTTATAGATTAACTGTTGATTTCTTATGTTATACATCTAACTATCTGTATAAATAAATAAATAAATAAATATATATTAGCATTCTGGTTTTGTTTCTCTAGAGAACCCTGTCTAACACACCCTCCAATAAAATAAAATTAGAAAGAAAAAAAAAAGCAGACTGGAGATCGGCTTCCCTAAAGATTACGACCAAGAAAACCTAGGACGCACATGGGGTTGCCCGCAGTCGGAATCAACTCAAAGGCCAAAGATTGCATTATTGCTGGGGGCACCCTAGAAACCTTACACCACTGTCAGAGCACAACTAGGGCCAGCCCCTCCCTATGGGGCCAGGGCTGGGTCAGAGAGAACTGTGGGTCCCAAGCGGGACTTTTTGGAGGAGGGGTGGGATTGCTGGGCTTTGAGGGGTGAATGAGATGGAACAGGGATTAGAGAGAAAGGAATTTATTTCAGGGATGCACCTACAGGGGACAGCTGGAGGGTAGCCCTCCACACTTTCTGCCTCAGGACCCTCTAAGGGCCCCAGTGTCCTGCTTTCCATCCAGGTCACCCCAGCCTTTCATGCCATGACCTCCCCCTGGACCCCATATCCTCTGCTCTGATGTGTCCTGGCAGTCCTGGTCTCTCTGACCCTGAAGCATGCCCCCTTTCCTGTGGGCATGGCACCCACCCCCAACTTTCCTTCCAGCTTTAGGTAAGGGGTCTACACCGCCAGCACCCCATCCCCAGCTTTTGATCACCACCTTCTCCTCCCTCAGCCCAAGCAGGAGCCCTGTGGCTTAGTGGTTACAAGTTGGACTAACTGCAAGGTCAGCAGTTCAAAACCATGAGCTGCTCTGAGGGGGAAGGATGAGGGCTTTCTACTCCCATAAAGAGTCAGTCTTGGAAACTCACGAGGCCGGTCCCACCTTGTCCAGAAGGGTGGCTATGAGTCTGCGTTGACCCAATGGCAGTGAGCCTGGTTTCTTTGGTTTTCCCTGCACCCAGCCATGAGCGTCCCTGGGTGTCATTAACAGCTAGCCCCACCCCCACTGTCTTAGTCCAGGTTGACTAGAGAAACAAAATCATAGACACGTGTGTAAGACAGAGCTTTATATAAAGAGTATATAAAGTGTATTAAGAAAACATCCCAGCCCAGTCCAAATCAAGTCCATGAGTCCAATATTAGCCCATATGTCCAATACCAGTCTATAAATTCCTCTTTAGACTCATGCAGCACATGCAATGATGCCAAAAGCAGGAAGATCACAGGCCAGTGGGTGGAAAGTCTTGTGGGTCCAGTGGCAGTGGAAGCATCTCAGCCTTGGCATTGGGTCTTCACGTGGCTCCTCCAGTTCTAGGGCTCTGGCTCCATCAGCATAGCTCCATGTTACTTGGCAACAGGAATGTGCAGCAGAGAGTGCGTCCTGCCTCCAGGGAGGAAGACAGGAGTTCCCAGAATCCTCAGAAGGCTGCTGTGCACACACTAAGGCCTCATTGGCTATGACCTGATTGAAAGGCTAGACTCCACCCCTTCGCTCAAGTTGACAGGAAATGATGTAATTGCTACACCCACAAACCTAAAGTTTGGTCAATTGAACACAGCCAGCTGCATCACAGAAGAAAGGTCTGCAATCCCCTGCCATAAAGACTTAAATAAACTCAGGCCATCCAGTCAATCTCAACCCATGGAGAGCCTACAGGGCAGTGTAGAGGGGGCTGCTTTATTTTGCTCCAAGTGGCCATGCCACAGACCTTCCATTAGCAGCCCAACCCATAACCAGCTCAGCCACCTGGCCACCTTCCAGGACCGTTACAGCTGAGAAAACCCATGAAGCCATTCTGCTGGGCTTTGTGGGGTCCCCAGGCATCAGAATTGACTAGATGGCTTAAAGTTTTAGCCCATTCAATCACAGCGGGTGCCTACCAGGAGGATATGCACCCAACAGCCCCACACACCAACTCCCAGCCCTTCCCCCACCAGCTCTCAGCCAAGCGCCCCTGCTTCTGACCTCTTTCCCTCCAATGCCTCTTCTCCCCTCCAGCGCCTCCTCCCCCTTCTCCACCCGTCTGTGCCCTGGAAGCTGACCTCTACTGACTGAACTGAGCATCAATGCGCATCCTTGTCCTCCGGCTCCAGGTGGGTCTAGCCAATAGGAGGTGCTGGTAGGAGGTGAGGAGGAGGGGAGAATAGACCTCCATTCTCTTGGACCCCCTCTCACACCGCCATGTAGGCTGGCAGAGGCCCTCCTCAACTGACCCAAGGCCCTCTGCGCTGGGGGGTGGGGGGCCTCCGTGGCCCCTGCTACCCACCTTCCTTCCCTTGCCAGCTGTGGGCACCTAATCAACCCACTTGCAGTTGAGTACATGCCAACTCCTGGCAGCCTTGTCTGTGCCAGGCTGTCCATGTGCTCCAGGGACTTTCAAAGGGCAGATTTGGGGGAGCCTATCGCACCCTCTTTCTTTTGCATCACCTCAGGGTTGATTCAAATCTCCAACCTTTCCCTAAGTATCCAAGCTTGGTCATCGCTTGTGCCCCAGGGCTCCTCAGAGGCTCCCTAAGGCTGCATGTCCCAGCTTTCTGTTTTCCCCAAATGTTATAGCATCCCCAGGCCCCACTGGTTGCTGTAGAGCAGCAGTTCTCAACCTGTGGGTCATGACCCCTTTGGGGGTCAAACACCCCTTCACAGGGGTTGCCTAAGACTATCGGAAAACACATATTTCTTAGGAGCTGAGAGACATCGGCTTTTTTTATGCATACTGTCCTGTAGCAATGTACTTTACTATTGTTATATTAAGACTGTTAGCCATGCTAAACCATGCTTCAAGACAAAATTTCATTTATTGGTCATTAGAAATAAATATTTCACAATATATAATTACATATTGTTTTGTGACTCATCACTGTGCTTTCATGATGTTCCATTGGTAACAATGAAAATACATCCTGCCTATCAGATATTGACATGATGATTCATAACAGTAGTAAAATGACAGTGATGAGGTAGCAATGAAAATAATGTTATGGTTGGGGGTCACCACCACATGAGGAACTGTGTGAAAGGGTCTCAGGCTGAGGAAGGTCGAGAACCACTGCTGTGGAGTGACCTCTGTCTCATCACCACCCACACACACGCATGTCAGAGTTTACTTGTGCTCCATCACTCTTCCTTTCCCGCGCTAGAGTCTTCGTGTTGTGTTTATGCATCTTGTTTGTTTTCAAGCATAGGATTTTCCATGGCTGCTTCTTCCAGGACTCGTAGATCACCAGGCCTTTCTTCCCAGGTGCTGCTGAAAGGACTTGAACCTTTCACCTTCTGTTCAGCAGCCAAAGTACATGAACTGTCTGCACTCCTTCTGTAGCACACCTTCCCTGGATTACCCCGTTTAATCAGATAATGTGGGTCCCTCAGGTTCCTGCCTGTGCCCCCCACCTCCAAGCCTGCTTAGTGCATACTCACAGTCTCCCGGTCTTCTGTCCATTGACATCCCATGGGCCCCTGGGGCACCAGGATCTGAGAGTGTCACGCTTCCCCGGACATGTGAGCTCTCAGTAGCTTTGGACACCACTGCCTACCTGACTGCCTGCCTTCTTCCAGAAGGGTAACCTTCCCTCCTCCACAGCTGGGCTCCACGCTTGTCTGGCTCTCCTCCCCCATCTCTGCCCTCCTCTGCCAGTCCCTGAAATGTGGGGGTGGAGGAGTGGGGGCAGGGTGGGATGTCCAACTTTACTCTCTTTGCTTCAGCTCCCTCGACCCTCCCCTCCCCTCCCCACTGCCGTCTTTTATATATACTTCTTTTTCTTGTGGTGCAAATTGTGTTGGACAGGGTTCTCTAGAGAGACAAACCAGATTGCTGGTAATTATATATAAATATTTTTATAAAGATAGATATAATACAAGAAATGAACCGTTAAATTAATATACAGATAGATGATACAAGAAATTAACAGTTAAATTATAAAGCAGTGAGACACTAGCAGTCCTTTAAGGCTTGAGAGCCGCCAGTTGCCAGTCCCCTTCTATAGAGAGAGCTGGGCTATATATATCCAGGCAGCAAACAGCAAGGCAAGTCACCAACTGTCGGTCCCCAGCTACAGAGACGAACATTTCAATCGTGTGGGATTAAAGGGATCTCAATTTACAGTGACACAGTCCATAGGTTAGGCATCCCACAGGTAGTGTACCCCTTTAAACTGAGGCACAGAACAAGCAAGGCGAGGCTCACCGAGCCATTTATCCCTCTGCCCTTCAGTTAATCCTACTTGTGTTTATTGGCCAGGCTGGCACAATAAACTATCGCACAAATATACAAACATGTCAACAGTTTATACGTGGACAATTTCAGTGGCACAGATGACATCTGTCAAGCCCTGTTGCACATTCTCCCAAGCCTCTTCTAAATAAGGTCACCATCATGAGCAGTAACTCACCGTCCACCAAGCAGGAACTCTGTAGGGTCCTTGAGCAGTGCACGTGATTACGCACTCAACTAAAACCCAAAGGTTGGTGGTTCGAACTCACCCAGAAGCACCTCAGAAGAAAGGCCTGGTGATCTGCTTCTGAAAGGTCAGCACCTCAAGAACCCTCTGGTCCAGTTCTGTTCTGCACACGCACGCACATGCGCGCACACACAGGGGCAGACTGTTTTTGTCTGTCTAAGCTCCCGGCCTCACCTCCCTCTCTGGAAACCACTCATAATCTTGGGATTCTATTTATTTGCTTATTTCATACAAGTGAGCTCATACGGTATTTGTCCTTTTGTGACGGGCTCTTTTCACTCTGCGCGGCGTGCCCCAGGTTCGTCCCTGTGGTGGCATGCATGGGGACGTCATTCTCTGGGCGGCTGAGCAGTGCTCCATTGTGCTCACAGGCCGCATTGTGTTCATGCATTCATCTGTTGACGGATATTTGGGTTAGTTCCATCTTCGGGCTCTTGTGAACAGCGCTTCCATGAATATTGGTGCGCAGGTTTCCGTTGGCATTTCTGCCTTCCCTGCAGGGTAGACACCGGGAGGAGGGGACTGCTAGGTCACGTGGTGGTCACAGGAGCCCTGGTGCTCCCTAAAGATTACAGCTTAGGAAACCGCAGAGGTGCGGCACTTCCACGCTGTCCTATGGGGAGGTTCGCTCGGAGTCCAGTGAACAAGAGCTTAGACGCAGCTTCTAAAACGCTTCTGGTTTCCTGTCCGGAACCTTCGGACTAAGTCCTGCCTCTGTCCCTTCCCAAATATCCTTGCTCCCGGATTCACCCCCCCCCCCACCCGCACTGCCTGGACGACACCCAGTCTCCAAGGAGGCCTCTCCCTTCGTCTCCCTCCTCGGGCCCGCCCTCTCACCCGCCAGCCCTCCATCGGGGCCTGGACCACCCCCCCCCCAGACTCCCACCCAGCACTCGGAGGAGGATCTAGATCCCACGGCTTCCGCTCACCCGTCCCCCCCCCACGCCTCCTCTCTGGGTCACGGAGATGCTCAACCCAGACCGTCGCTGCACCGAACGTCCTGTGGATTGGAGCCCCTTCTGGGAGGCAGGATCGGCTCCAAGACTGCCTCCTCCAGGCAGTCTTCCAGGTGGTGCTCAGGTAACGGCCTTCTCTCCCTTCCAGTTTTTCAGTCCCGCGAGGCGGGACCGCTGAGGGCTGGAAAGCTGTATCTAATACCCAGCTCCGCCCTGTCCGCGCCTCCCCTGGAGCGGGGCCAGCGGGCAGCAAAGTTGATGGAGACACGTGAACGAATGGATGCACGAGTGAGCGAGCGAGTGAAAAACGGATAAACGATCGAGCGAATGGTCAAAGGAGGTCTGGAGGCGGGAACGCAAAGCAAAGCCGGGGAGAGGCCAAGCCTGGGAGACTCGGAGGGGTGCCAACCGGCTGACCCTTCCAGATCCCTGGGGTCCCCACTCCCGCCCAAGGCGATGGGCGCGCTTAACAACCACCACCACCCCCGCCCCCGCTACCCCCCCCCCCCCGTCGGAAGAAGGGCGCGCCCGGATTGGTTCGGGCTCGAGGAAGTGGGCCGCGTAGTAGCCCCCTCGCCAGGGCTCTGCCCAACCCACACCAGAGACCCCCTCCCTTTGTGCTTCGCCTGCAGCCGCGGAGGCGGCACCCTCCCGTTGCTCCTGGCAACCGTCAGCGGACCCGGTCGTCCTGGTAACTGTGTCCGAGGCCTCCCGTCAGCCTGCGCCCGGCCTCTGCGGTCCCCCTGACAACCGCTGCCATTTCCGGTCCGCCATCAACCCTTCCCTGGTTCCCTAGACAACCGTGCGCAGCCCCACCGTCCCCGGACTGCCCACCGGGCTCCTTGTCCCCACATCTCTACCCTGGGATAGAGGCCCTCTCTCGTTTTGCACCCCCTGACTGCTCCCTGTGGGACCGCTGCACCCACCCTGCCTGGGGGGTCAGGGGGGAGCGGCCTTGGGGTCCTAGCGTGCCTCCCTGCTCTCCTGTGTGGGACTGTCCAGCGGCCCCAGGGAGCTGATCAAAATGCAGGCCATGTCCCGCCCTTCCTGAAAAGCCCTTGAGACTCAAATCCAAAGTCCTCGGGGCCCGGCTGTCTGGCAGGGGCCGCCTCTCCTCCCACGCGCCCCCTGCCCTGGCCCCGGCCCTCTGCCTTGTGAGGCCAATAGCCCAGACTTGGCCCCACCACTTGAAGAATCCATGCCCCTGTGGTCCCACGGCCTGCAAAGCCTGTGCCCCCTCTAGTGCTCCCCTTCCCCCAACCTTGCCCGCCTCCCTCTCCTCTGTGCGCCCTAGAACCGGGACGGGACCGCCGTTCTTGCTCACACCTTTCCCCAGAACCCAAAGAGCGGACATATTTGACGGGTGAAAGGATATTATATTGGTGACGGGTGGGGGTGGGGGTGGGGGCGGGATGGGCTGGAATGGCAGTGACCAGCGGGCAGACCCGTGCCCTAAAGGAGAGAATGTATTCTGGAGGTCCCCTGGGTCCCAAGAGAGGGCCACACACTGTCCTTGCGTGCAGGTGACAAACGGTGACAGAAACAAAAATAAAAACCTTTGTGGTGGAGAGGAGCCCGACTTCTGGTGGCAGGCCTCCCAGAGTAGAACTTTCCACGGGGTGTTCTCGGCCACCGCTGCCCGTTGGGTACAAACTGCTAACCTCTAGGTTACTCATTAAGCACAAGCCATTTGTGGGGCCCGGGGACCTGCCGCCCCAAAGTCCAGGAGAGTGGGAAGCGGCTGGTGCTCTGAGCAGCCTGAGTGCTGGGAGAGGCCTGGGGCTCCGCCTCCACTTGGACCCCCCTCACCTGCATTTCTTTGGAGGCTGTAGCTGGAGGACTCCCCAGAAAAGCAAGCCAGCTAATGTGGAGCAGAGGACAAGGAGGGTGGCCAGTGGTGGTGAGAGAAGGGTCCAACCATGTCTGCCTACCCTCAAGGGGCTGCCCTGGATGAACTCATCAGGAGCCGGGAGGGCGTGTGGGGTGCAGATTGGCCACCGCTGGCTGGAAGAGCCAGGAATTCTGTCTGCTGTGCCGTTCGCTAGAACTTTCCGGGCTGATGATACGGCTGGTGGGTCTGCAGAAGTGAGCTAGCTTTTCATGGGATTGAAAAGCTTCATTTCCATGGAAGTTGCTGAGTCAGCTGCTGGAGATGGAATCCAGGAACAGGAAGGCCCACCTTCAGTGTTTGTACAGTCACAGGGGGGCAACCTTGGCAAGGTGAAGGGAGGGACGTGTCTGAGGAGGAGGGAGAAGTGGGATCCTGGGTCCTGGAGGCCGGCTCGGTGGAGAAGTGTCCCAAGCTCACGCACATTTGCCTCTCGGTTGGCTTATCGGAGTGAGCACAGATGTTCTGGTGTGCAGCTCAGGTGTCCACGCCGGCCCCCAGGGTGCATGGATCCCCAGCTGTGCGTTCCTGAGTGTCTACACTGCGGGCACGCCCTCGTCAGCACACATCAGGCACACAGCATGTAGCTCCCTGAGTGTCCATGTTCATGCATGTTGTGTGGATGCCTGGTGCACACGGACAGTGGGTGTGTGTCCCTGCATGTACACATGCCCTGCATGCTGCAGGTGTGTGCTCCTGTGTGCCTGCCTGCTGTGTGTCGGGCAAGCTGGGGCCTCTAGGGCAGCAGATCTTGTAGGAAGGCCCACATGTACCGGTGCATCTCCTCGTAGTGGTTCTGGGGGATCCAGTGCCCGCTGGCGGGCAGGATGTGGGCCTCCAGCCGGCCCGGCACAAAACGGCTACTGATAGCGTCCACCAGCCCACTCTCCAAGTAGCTGTCTTTCTCCCCCCACAGCAGCAGCGTGCGTGTGGACAGCTCCTGAGGTTCTAGGGGGACATTCCTGTGACAGAAACAGAGGGACAGGCAGAAGGTGGCTGTCTTCCCCACCCCACCCCACCCCACCCCACCCCACTGCCAGCCCTCAAATCTCTTTAGGGCCTGGCCAGGGCCGGAGCTCACCAGAAGAGGGTCCGGTAGTAATTCATGGGCCCAGTGAGGCCGCCTGGCTGGGTCAGGTGATAGATGAAAGCTTCCAGTTTACAGGGGCTCAGCTGTGGGATGCCCGACTTGCGGTTGGTGAAGACGTCCTTCAGGATCTGGACGCATAGCAAGCCTGGCTCAGTGCCCTCCCCACGCAGGCCCAGCCAACCACCCTGGCCGTCCCCTAGGCCCGCTCCCCTCGGCACCTGGAAGTCAGACATGGAGAGCAGCTTCTCGGGCAGCCAGGGAAGCTGGAACAGGAACATGTAGTTGGAACGGAAGAGCTGGCTGATGTGGTGAAGGGAATAGTCTGGACAGGGGCGGGGGAAGCAGACGTGAGGCCCCCCCACCCTGCATTACACACACCCACACCCTGGGATACACATGACGCAGGATATTGGGCCTCACTCTGTGACAGGGATGGCTCGCAGGCCCCCGGATGGAGGCCTTTTCCCTGGTGGTGTAGTGGTTATGCATTGGGCTGCAACTGACAGGGTGGACAGTTCAAAAGCACCAGCAGCTCCTTGGGAAAAAGGACTTTCGACTCCCGTAAAGAGTTACAGTCTTAGCAAGGGCCGTTGTGCCCTGTCCTATGGGGGTAGCTGTGAGTCAGTATAGATTTGAGGGCAGTGAGTTTGGCTTGGGGCGTCACAAACAATTACTAAGTGCTTACTGTATGCCAGGCCCTGTTAGAGACAGGGGTATAAGCAGGGCCGAAGACAAACATCCCCATCCTCAACGGCTGGAGTCCAGAGGGGCAGAGAGACTAGAAACGCGAAGAAACAGAGACAGTGATGGGCCTCAGGGAAGGAGGGAAAGGAGGAGGGAGAGAGAGAGAAATCTCACTGAGAAAGGGAGAGGAGGATGAGGATGAGGAAAACCAGGGGGAGGGCGGGGCATTGGGTAGCCAAAGACAAGGTCTCCGACGACAGGAGTGCTTGCTGAGCTACAGTGCTGGTCTAATTCCTTGTGCCTGAGTTCCTTGACATCAGGACAGGTGGCATTGGTAGGTTAAGGCATGCAGAGTCATGTCAGAGCCATGGTTACCTGAAGTCCTCAAACAGTGCGGGTGATACTCATGAGCCAGCCACTGATAACAGCATGGGAGCACCATGGGGGCGGGGCCGCCACCCCTCAGGGTGTGTGAGCACTAATTGGTGGGTGGAGCAGCACCGACACACACACTTTCGGCTACCTGAACTCAGCACGCACCTTGGTACACAGACATTGGGGCAGCACAGGCCACCACCAGCCGTTCCACGAAGGCTGGGTAGTAGATGGAGAAATTCCAGGCCAGAAGCCCGCCCCAGTCGTGGCCCACCAGGATGCACTTGGAGTAACCTCGGGACCAAGAAGAGCTGGTTTAATTGGGGCAATGGTAGAGCTGGGGAAAGGGGCGGGAAGAAGCAGGGGTGGGGTCCGCGAATAACTGGGGCACGTCTAGGGGGTCTGCTGCCACGCACCGAGTCCCGTGATGACATCCTGGATGTCTGTCATCAGCAGGTCGGTGGTGTAGCAGTCTATACTTCGAGGGGCATCGGAGGGCCAGTAGCCACGCAGGTCCACAGCCACGACGTGGAAGCGGTTCTGGAACTCCCGGAGCTGGTATTGCCAGGAAAACCTGTCAGTAGCACAGCAGGGGTAGGAAGGGAAGTTGAGTCAGAGCCCAGAGGGCCTGCACCTCCACCCTCACCCCAGCAGGGAACGTTGGCAAACCCACATTCCAGGGCTGGACTCCCGGAAGGAAAGGGAACCCTAGATCAGGCTGGCTGCCCACCCCCCTCCGTAGGTGTTGTGTGGCTTCACCATAGATTACTGTGTCCCACCCCGTAGATAATTCTGGATCTCTGCACCCTGTGCATTGTCCCAAAAGGAGTCCTCCTCGCTCTTGGTCTCTATCTCCCTGTCCCCTCCCCTGCCCCTCCCCGACCCCAGAAGTACCAGTTTTCGGGGAAGCCGTGCAGAAACAGCATGAGGGGCCCGTTCCCACGACCCGCGGAGACATAGTGCAGACGTAGGCCCGAACTCTGTGAGAGAATGCTCGGTGAACCTGAGCCCTTTGTCCTGGGTTCCCGCAGCCCGGGT
Organism: Tenrec ecaudatus; assembly: GCF_050624435.1. NCBI lineage: Eukaryota > Metazoa > Chordata > Mammalia > Afrosoricida > Tenrecidae > Tenrec > Tenrec ecaudatus. The sequence continues at coordinate 21,247,929 of NC_134530.1, forward strand.
GCCATGTCTCCCCTCTGGCACACTCACCTTGAGGGTCAGGAAGTCATGCTCGCCCAGAGAGGGGTCGTTCAGGCAGGCGGGGACGGCGCACCGGGGGGGTCCGAGGCAACCTCGCCGGGGCCGGCACAGCACGTGGGTCAGCGCTATGCAGCTGTACACGGCCGCGGCCATCAGAGCCCCCAGGTACACCAGGCTCCACATCAAAGCGCGCAGCAGTTTCAGCGAGAGGCGCGAGGGCGCCAGGAGCGCAGTCACCACCGGCTCCGGCATGTTGCCGCCGTCCGCGGGGACCACTGTCGCGTCGCTGTCGGGACTCGGGTGGGCGGACAGCGAGGCAGAGTCCGGGCTGGGAAGCCCCCCACCCTTGCTCTGGAGCCCCTCCGTGCTGCTGGGCTTGTGAGACACGACGGGGGACCAGGGTGTCACTCAGATCGACACGGCCGGCTCGCACGACTCACGTTTAAGTGCTAGGTGCACACCTGGGCGGGATGCTCACTGGGAGCTGGGCTCGCGGGCCGGGGGCTGGTCTCACGGACTGGGTTGCCCGGTCTGCGGAGGGGCCTGGGCGGGATGAGGTGAGACAACAGGGGGCGGGGCCGAGAAAGGAGGGGCAGGCTTAGCAGGTGGGGGGCCAGATGAGTGGATGGGACCCAGTGGGCGGAACCTAGAGATGCGGTGGCGCCCGGAGAGGCGGGCCGGCCCGTGAGTAAGGCACAGAGCCCGAGCGGCGAGGCGGAATGGGTAGCCGCCCGAAGATGAGACTGAGGTTCAGGGTCGGGCACACGGGCCCTGGGTGAAAGGAGAACCTGAGCAGAGGGCGGCGCCAAGGCCTAGAAAGGTGGGTTGCGGGAGTGGCGGGACCCGCCAGCACACAGCGCTTCAAGTGGTGGCATGGCGGTCCCCGGAAATGGAAGGTCAGGGCCGTGTAGAGCCATAGCTGAGGCCAGCAGGCACCTCGGACATCGCTCCTTCGGAGCAGTGCGCGCGGCCCTTCCCTTTGTTCGGGTTCCCAGGGCCCCGCAGCACCTTCACAAGCCGCAGTAGCAAGTAATTCCAGCGGCCTCGGTCCCGCCCGGCTGATTGGCCTGCTTGGTCCTGCGGCCCTCCCACTCCCGCAGCTGTGATTGGACAGTGGCGGAAAATTGAAGCGCTGGCCGCAGGTCCCGACCCAGGAGCCAATCGGCCTGTGCTGAGAGCAGGGACGTGCCTGGGGTGGGCGGAGCCCGTGGGGACGGGGGTGGGGCCCAGGTACCCTTACACCTGGGAACTGGAGTCCCTGGTTTCTCTCTGTCGCAACCATTCCTAAAGGTCCTTGGGTTAATGAATGAGTGACACATCAGCGTTTTGGAGACACCTATCAATCAACCCCAAGAGGGGCAGGACTAGCAATTAACTATTTACACAGACTAGGAGAGTTCAGCCGGATAAACAATTAGCAGTTTCATTTGCCACCCTCTCCTGGCTGCCTCGGCAACCACTTGGAAGCTTTTAGCTGTCTTCTGGTGGCGGTCAGTCAGTCCATCAATTCTGACTCAGTGGCCCTACAGGGCAGGGCTGGTAGGGCTGCTCCTTGGGGCATCCAAAGCTGTTGAGACTTACAGAAACAGACTGCCCAATCTTACTCCCTCCAGTGCAGCTCGTGAACTGATGCCCTGACCTTAGATTAGCAACCCTTTCCTTGACTTACTGCACCAGAGGGCCCTGGGTGGTGACCTAACCCATCATCAGTTGATTCTGACTCATGACTCAATATAGGGTTTCTGAGTCCATCAATCTTTGGGTGAGCAGCCAGCCTCAACTTTTCTCCCCTTGCTATCAAGGTAGAATTCAAGGGGGTACCTCCCCCCCCCAAAAAAAACCAGGAACTTTTTCAAAGCTATGTATTAAAAAATTTTTTTTACAGAACGACCTTATCACCTTCAAAGTACTCTCCATTACACTTACTGAAATCTGTCAAATCTGAGAATCCACGCCTGGAAACCGTTTTCAAGCACACCTGTTTGGATGTTGGACGGACAGCACCTTCCCTCTTTTTTCCTTCACCTTTTCTACTTTGTCAAATCTCAGTCCTTTCATATCCACCTTCATTCGTGAAAACCAAAAGTCGTTTGGTAGGCATGAGGCAAGAGAGCCATGCTGTTTTTTGCCAAAAACTGGTGCAATGGAGATGGCTGCGTGGGAGGGTGTACCGTCATGGTGACAAAAACCACTGGGTGCACCAATTCAGAGTCAGTTGTTGAATGCTCAACTAGGGGTGGAGTGAGGGTGGGGATGCATACTAGGAAAGTTCTGCTGCGCCCAGAGCAATTCTGAGCTTTGGGGGGGGGGGGGGGGGAGAATAGCCCCTGATGGGTAACATTTACCAACTGGGTAGTTTTTACCACTGGGATTTCTCATGTGGTACAACTGCCACCACTAACCTTTCCCAAATTCTACTAGTTACTTAGCAACCCAGGGGCCCCTCCCTCACACCCTCAGTGAGCTTGCTTGGTCTCTAGTGCAGTACCTGTCCTTTTGTATCCGGGCGGTTTGATCCAGCAGCCTCAGTGCCCTCGTGGTTCCACGCTGGCTGCCAGACTGCAAGGTCAGCGGTTTGAAAGCCGACTCGGGAGTTCCAGCCTTGGAAACTCACGGCAGTTTGACTCAGAGGTGGCACGGGCTCCCTGGCAGAGTTAGGCCTCTGATTGTTTCACTTGCTAAGAGGTTTTCAAGGTTCGCCTGTGGTTTGGCAGGGATCAGGGCTGAGGCTTAGCTTTCCTTTCCCTTGATGGATTGCACCTCCCCACCCCCACCAAGTACACGCATTTGGTTTAACCACCGATTTCCACATAGTGGATTTTTTTTGACTGGTCTGCAGTGGGCACAGTACACACATTTCTGTGTCCCTGCTTTCTCTTGGGTATCCCGCCCACTTCATATCCCAGGGTCCCTCCCGTGGCCTCTTAAAGATAGATAGTTGGAAAAAAAAAAAAAAAGATGGATGGTTGGTGGGTGTGTGGAAGCCCCTCCATCATGTTCTCCCACACAACCCCGGCTCCCCCTCTAAGCACCTTCACACACAGAGACAGCAGAGGCCACAAATAAGTAACTTATATTCAGTACAAATGTTTATTTTTGCAATGAGAATGGCACCAAAAAAAAAAAAAAAAGGGGGGGGGGAGAACGTTTAGTGTATAAGTCTGAGTCCCCTTCTACAAATGTCTAAAGTGTTTAAAACACATCTCAGATTCCTGGACATAATTATTGGCCAAGAGACCTGTGCAATCAGTACAGTGGGGGCTTGTACACGCCTTATTCTCTGCTGTACAGGACAAAGATTTCTAGTGCTCTCAATGGGACCTGGGCAACAGTCGGGGAAATTAAGTAGCCGGTCCTAGTTTTAATTACAACCTAGTTGGGGACATTCCTACCAGTGGTTGTAGAGAGGGCTGAGACTGAGGAAAGCCTTTTAAGGGAAGGAATAGACAAAACCATTTTCTCCAGCCAACAATTGGGGCCCAGCCAGAGATTTCTAAACAAAACAAGGTGTGTAAAGGTGGGGTGAGATGGAACCCCAAAGACAGACTGTCATACTACTTGAACCAGCACAGGGAGGGTCAGGTGAGAGGGCTGGAACCGTGAGGAGGTGGGGGCTTTGGCGCAGAAGCGTCGGTGCACAGTGCTGGAAGGCCCCCTAGGTTGCTGTGTGTCCGGGCAAAGGTCTGGGGCTGTATCTGACACCCTCACAGTTCTCTAGGGAAGTGGGGATGATGATGACCCAGTGGATCCGGTTTTGGACGGGGAGCATGCAAGAGTTAGTGGGTTAACCCTGAGCTTACACGAAAAGGAGTCGTCAGGGGGAGGTGGGCAGGCTATGCTGTGATGTGTACCCCTGGGGGGCCATGATGGAAGCAGGGGAAGGGAGAATACTGTCTGAGGTTTGGTCTTCTCAGAGTCCCTGGGCCCTGTCCTGGATTCCTGTCACAGATCTTGCTGGAGTGGGGTGGCTGCTCTTCACCGCAGGGGCCTGGGGCCCAGCCTAACAGGTGGTCCACAAAGAAATGTCCAGGAGGCGCCAGCATTAAAAAAGAGAGATGTGTTTATTCCATGATCAGTACAGGCCAGATGCATATTCACCATATTAAAGTCAGACCAGTCAGGGACTCCAGAGTTTGGCCAACACTGAGGCCCCAGCGTTGTGGTGTAGAGTGGGTTCTCATGGCACGCAAAATTCACTGAGGGCTCCGAGTGTAAATAAAATCTTAAAAGGTGGGGGGAAGGAGGCGAAAGCCACTGGGGTGGGCAAGGGTTCAGCTTGTGGCTCCAGCCCCAATGCCTGCCACAATCCCCCCACCCGCCTTTCCCAGTCAAAACAAAACAAAACAAAACAAAAGCGCAAACAAATTTGACTTAAAAAAAAACAAAGAAGTCACCAAAGGAAGAAGGAAAAACAAAACAAGAACACCCCCCAAAGTAAAAGGAAACGTAGCTTGGTTTAATAATTAAAAAATAGACTAATAAAAAGTTTTGAAACTGAGTAAAATATAAGCAGTGTTTTTGTGTTTTGTTTTGTTGTTTTTTTTTGTGGAATTTTTTTTTACACCAAGTTTGGTGGAGTCACCAACAAACTTCGAACAAATATATGCCAACTATGTTCACTATACAACACGCCCACGGTCACACACTACCCACGGCGGGGCCGCCCCGAGGCACGGCCATACCACCTCGGAGATACGCAGTGCCATTGTGTCTGGAGGAGGAAAGAGTTTAAAAATAAAATAAAATCCAACAAAAAATATATATATAGAAAAACGAAACCGAACAGAAATACAGGTGGGAAGGGACTGACTTTGGTTGGTGGCCTTGCTCCCCGGCGGGAGGGGCAGGCAGCCCGGGACCCACGGCTCCACGGCGAGATTCCCTTTTGCACAAGCGAACACTTACAGAGAGCGGCTCTCAGTTAAAGGCTCGTGGGGGAGGGGTGTCTGTTCAAGGCAAAGTCAGCGCCGACAGGGGTGCACGGCACTCGTGCCTCCAGCTCGCGGGCTTGCCCAAGGGGGCGGGGATCCCGTGTGGCGTGGCGGAGTCGCAGGGGCTCCTGCAGGCAGGAGTATCCTGTTTTCATGGACAGAAGACTGTCGCAGCGGTGGCAACGGTGGCGTGTGCACACGGCTCGGACATTTGGCGTGGAGGCCGCACAGCCCGGGTCCAGGAGCACGTTCGCGCGGGAGGCGTGCTCTGCTCGGCATCCGAGTGTCTGGCAGCGATAAGGCAGACGGGCCTGGTGGCCTTCGCTGCCCTTAGGCCTGCCCGGGCAAAGCATGCACGAGGGCCAGACCGCCACCTCGCTGCCCTGCTGTTGCCACCACCGTCGCCGCCCCTAACACTATGAGAGTTGACGTTTTGCCAGAAAATCAAAGTCAGAAGTCACCTAGGTGCTCTCAGAAAAGATTTTCTTCAAATATTGACAATAGATCACTCTGGAAATTCATGTCAATGGTAGCTGCCATCTGTGGGAGAGGAGGGAGGCAGGAAGTGAGATCCAGGGTCCTGTTCTCCCAGCAGCTGCTCTAGAGGAAGCCACTGTCTGCCTGCCTGCCTGCTTCTCTCTGGGCCAGGTTCCCACCCAGCACCCCCCACTCACCGCTTCCCGGCGCCTCCGCTCCTGCTCCCGCTTCCGGGCCAGCTCGCGCTGCTGGTCCAGCATGGACTGGGGCTGGGAGCTCTGGGCCTGGGGGGCAGCAGCGGTCACAGCGGCTGCTTGTTGCTGCTGCTGCTGCTCCTGGCGCTGCTGCTGCTGCTGCTGCTCCTGGCGCCGGCGTGCCTCCTCATGGGCACGTCGAGCCTGCTCCAGCGCATCCTCATCTTCACGGCTCCTGGAGAGGAAGCGGAATAGCTCAACCATCCGTCTGGTGGCACCCCTTGCCCTGGCGCACACTGTCCTTGTGTCCCACTCTCACCTCATGCGCTCCTGCCGCAGCCGCTCCTTCTCCTTCTCCGCATGCTCTGCCTGCGCCTTCAGTGCCTTCTCCCGCTCCTCCTTCTCCCTCGCCGCTCGGCGGAACTGCTCAAAGCTGTCGCTGGACGACTTAGCAGTAGAGGATGGGGTGGTCGGGTGCTTCTGCACCAGGCTAGCCCAGGAGCCCATGTTCTTAATTTTCAGGTCCTGCAGTGGGCGGAGAGGGGACTAGGGTCACCATAGCTGGATGGCCTGAGAGCCAGACTGTACCCCTGGGGGCAGGTCCAGGCTCCCGGGCATTGATGATGCCCCATCCCTACCTTCTTAGGAGCAACTGGCGTCTTGGGCTCCTGTTTCGGCTTGTCCTTGTCTGAGGCCCCAGGCGGAGGGGGATTCTGTTCAGGGGGCCGAACTACAGGCCTCCCAGGGTCCACGGGCTTCAGCTCCGGCCCTGGAACACAGGGTGTCAGTTTGTGGGCAGCAGGGCCTTGTGGGGGGACAAGGCAGGCGGGCGGCCAGGCACTCACGCTGGGGCAGGTGGCCAGGTGCCTTGATGCTCTCTGGGTGCTTGAGGGGCTCTGCCCGCAGTGCAGGGCTGAAGGGCTCGCTGCGGACAATGGGTGAGTGCAGCTTTTCCTCCTTCACCACCACCAGGGGCTGGGACTGGACCACAGAGGCAGCACGCAACTCCTGGGGGACATGGGCTGGCAGTGAGCCGGTGGGCAGCAGCCCCGGCCTGGCAACTCTGAAAACAGTAGCCCCTCCCTGCCTGTTACCTGCTTCTTGGGCTGGACATTCTGCTGGGGCGGGGACTGGTGCGTCAGGCTCTGGAACGGGGGCATCTGGGGGGAATGTATCATAAGCGGGGACGGGGCTTCTCGGAGGTGACCTAGGAGAGGGCACACAGAGCGAGTCAGCACAGCGGGTCAGGAGGCACTGAGAGACCTGGAGAGGGGCTGGGGGAAGGCAGGGAGCCCCTGAGAGACAAGCTACCCCCACGGAGAGGTACACAGCACTGCTCAGAAGGCTAGCTCCCCAGGCCGTGCGTATGCTTAAAAAGCCCTCGAGTGTTTCAGTGGACGGTCAAATGCTAGTGGTGCCATGAAATCCACCAGGAATGGAGAGACCACTGTCCAGATAGCCTTGACCTTTGTCCTGCTCCCTGACCTGCCACCTGGGCTGTGCAATGAGTCCTGGTGAGCTAGAGGTATTCTGGGAAATGGCTCCGCAGGCTAGGCCCTCTACATCCACAGAACATAACAAAACTTTGGCCTATCGCCTCAGCACCCTGGCCAGGTGCCTCATCCCATCCTCAACCTAGACAAGTGCCCTTGGCAGTCCAATCACCTATAGTTCTGGTCCTGCCACCACTGGGAGCTGACAAATCTGGCCTCTATAGTGACCCCATGGTGACTGTGCCCAGAACTTGATCCCTAGTTGGTGTTCCCGAAGTCCACCATAGACCCAGCACGGGGTCAGAGGCCTGGGTCCTGGGGCTGGGCACTGCCTCCGCTGCCCAGCCAGGGTCACTCTACTAATGCCACCCAGAAAGTGAGGCCAGCGGCTCAGCAGGGGCCCCACCAGCCCAGGCCCCTGCATGTGGCACCCTGTGGGCCAGGCTGGGCCCATATCCCCAGTCATGACCCATGCCAGGCCCATGGGCTCTGAACAAGGCTGGGCCAGGCATGCGCCCCAGTGCTGCCGATTTGTAAGGACTCATCCATCCACAGGCCCTAGGAGCCCTGGCCTCGCTCGAGGTCGGAGTGGGGCAGCAGCACCCTAGGGAGAACCCACCCTTGAGTGCCCGAAGCGTTGGCCCTGAGGGCTCTCACTGTTTCCAGAGCTGCCAAGGACAGCCCCTGGGGCTGGCAGGTATGCAGGGTGCACTGCACGTTCCACAGCCTAGCCCCTCCCTGCCCATCACATGACGAGGCCTCGGTGGGACACTCTAGTATATAAGCCCTCAAAGAACAAAAGCACTAGGGTCTCAGTGACACCTTGGGCAGGTACTGGCCCAGCTGGGCCTGAACTTCATGTCTCATTCTCCCGAAGACTAAAGGCAGGGCCTGCCACTCCTAAACAAGGCCACCCAGGCCAACCTGCTGCTCAGGGGACTTGCTTCTCATGAGCTCCTCCATGAGTCCTTTCCGGACACCCCATGGTCATGAGCTCCTCCATGAGTCCTTTCCGGACACCCCATGGTCATGCTCACCCTCATCCAATCGAGGACCAGATTGCCCAGCTGCAGCTTCAAAGCTGAGCAGATGGCGGCCAGACACTCAGAATCTCCAGCCAGAAATCCTAGCTTCTTGGGGTTACCATGGGGGGCACTTACCTGTGGAGTAGGGGTCCGACTTGTGGTGCCGAGGCGAGGGGTGGTGCTGGATGACCTGCTGCGGTTTGGCGGGAGGTGGTGGGGGTGGCTGCTGGCCTGAGGTTGGGTGGGGGGGTTGCTGGCTAGGTGGTGGGGGTGGCTGCTGGATGTGAGCAGGGAATTGTAGATGCACGGGCCGTGGGGGCGGTGGGTGCTGCGGCGGCTGAGGGGGTGGCTGAGGCTGAGGTGGCTGGGGCGGGGGTGGTGGTGGTGGCTGAAGCTGCTGCTGCACCGCTGGGTGGGGCGGGGGTGGCAGAGAGGGTGGGGGCTGGGACTGCACCTTCACGGAAGGGAGTAGCGGGGTAGGTGGCTGCACTTTCTGCAGCTGCTGCAGGTAGAGCTGCATCTGCATGGAGGTGAGGGGCGGGGCTGGGGGCTCTTCCTCCTCCAGCAGCACCTGCGGAGGCTGGGTCATAGGTGGCTGAGGGAGTAAGGTTGGCTGGGCCAGGGTGGGCGCCACAGCTGGGGGCCGGGCTGACTTGGGGGGCAGGGCAGCTGCACGGTTGCTGGGCCTAGAAGGCTGCTGGGGCAGCGCGTTGTGCAAAGCTGAAAGGGAAAGAGAGGTGGGTGGGTGGGTGGACTGTAAGCTGAGAGCCCTCCCCAACCTGGGGGGCGAGTGGCCTTCCCTCTACTGTCCCCCTCATGAGCCCACTTCAAGCCATCCCCCCACTCCCTACCCAGATTTCTCCCGGCTCAGAAGCCGGAGGAGGAAAGGCCATTCCCCACTGAATGCTCAGCCTATTGTGGCCACCCTGCCTTGGAGCCTGGAGGCCCACATGCACCAAGTGTTACCCTTAGCACCGTGCAGGCAGCCTCCCTCGTTGCTAGCAACCCCACCGTAGAGCCAAGAAACCACTCCTGGGCTCACCTGGTGGGGAGACCACGGCGTGCTGGTTGAGATGTGGCGGAGTGTTGTGCTCGGGTGGCGGGGGCAAATGGGGTGGCAGCTCAGGGGGGGGAAGGTGCAGAATGGGCTGGGCAAAGTGGCTGAGGGGGTCGAAGACACTGCCCGGGAGCGGGGGCTCCAGCACGGGCACCTGGGTGGTGATGAAAGGTGGGGGCGAGGCCTTGAGGGCTGGGGCGGTCTGTGGTGGCAGGCTGGGCGGGGCTGGCGGGGCAGGTGGTGGCTGTTGAGGTGGGGGCGGTGCGGGGGGCTGTTGAGCTGGCGGTGGGGGTTGCTGGGGCACAGGAACAGGGACCTGCTGCATCTGGTGGTGGTGGTGGTGCTGCAGACAGACAGAGGTGCGGGATTCAGATATGACCAACCAACCTGGGCCACCCCCAGGAGCCCACTGGAACCCATGTACCTTCTTCTGCTCCCGCCCAGGGTGACCCTTCTTCTTTGACTTTGGAGCCAACTCTGTGGAGAAAAGGAGACGGTGAGACTCAGGGCTGACAGTGTGCACTGGCCGTAGGCGCAGGGGGATGGGTGCCGGGAATAAGGACACAGAGGACCAGCTCAGGAGCAGGGCTGGGGGCACTAATACAGGATGGCCAGGCTGGACCCCAGATCCCTGGGGACAATATGTGCACTGTCAGTTCTCCTCTGCCTGCTTCTGTCCCTGGTTGACACGTATCACCAGCTCCACTACAAGGCAAGCCCTGAGGCGGCGCAGGCCAGGAGCTGAGACCTGGTGAAGCCAACCGGGTCCCTCTCAACCATCGGTGGGGCCTGAGTGTTTCAGGCCCAAGTGGCTTTACTCATAATCAAAAGGACCTCATGCTCTAAGGGAGGCAGAGTGAGGCTTAGGGACTTGCCCAGCGTCACACAACTTAAAAGCCACAAAGCTATGGGGGCCACCTTCCCATCATCCTCTAGGGCCCCCACTCCTTCCCATCATTCAAAGGGCAACAGATTTGGCGAAGGCTGAGACGCCGTGTTGTACCAGCTGCAGGACCGAGGACAAGGCCGGCTGGGCCTACAAACAGGGACAAGTGAGCTGTGGGCAGGAAGGAAGCGGCCGCCTCAACACTGTGTTGCAGGGAGTGGCAACCTGTGCCCTGGTTCTTGGGGCTGCAGTGGTGAATGTGCCCAGGTAAGCCTGCTGTGACAGGGTAACTCAGATGCCAACGTCTGTGCAGATTGTCCCCACACACCTGAGACCTACATGCTTGGTTTGAGTGGCCCCTGCCAAACACCAAGGGAAGGAGAGGCGCTTGAAAGGGGCAGGCTCAGGGGCAGCACACCAGCTCCTCTACAGGTGGTGGAGGCCGGGGCTTTGCCCAAGGCGAGGTGAGCCCACACCAGAGCTGCTGTGGGTGGTGGGCCCCAAGGCACAGCATGCCACTAAAGGATGGTCATGCCACTGTGAATGCTGACCATCCACGCCAGAGACGAGACACCACTAGACCTCAGCAGCCAGGGACACGTGTCCGCAACAGGAGGTTCAGCAATGAGGACTGGGGCATTGGGCCTGTGGCCCAGCCCCCAGCTAGACACCAGAGAGGCAGGACACAGGCTCAGGGCTTTTCAGGAAACAGCGTGCTGTGGCTAAGAGGGGACTCTTTCAGATAGGATGTGCGGGAGTGCTGGTTTGGGTGGATCTGCAGGACTGCAACAGGGGTGGGGCGGGCTGGTGTCACAGTGCATGAGGCCGCAATGCTGCACGGCAGGTGGATGCCAGACAGGGGCCTGTGGGCCAGGGGAGGCTGGGCAGCTTGCAGGCATGGTGAGTGTGGCCCTGAGGGGCAGGTGTGGGAAGGCAGAGGAGGAGGTGAGACCACGAGAGGAATCTGACCAGGAGAAACCTTGAGGGGCGACCCAAATGTGAGGGTGTCTAGAGGTAACCCTGAGGAGGCCCACGAGCAGAGGACCCATGATAAGACTAGGGAGAGAGTGTGAGGGAGGTCTGCGGGCCCTCAGTGTTCACAGGCTCCCGGCGGGGTTTCCGGTGAGAAGACAGGACAGAAGTGTACGTCAAAACCATGCCACGCCACGCCCCCCACCCCCCCACAAAACTCTCTAGAACGGGTTACATGAAGATGGCCTCAAGCACGGTGTGATCTTTATTCCACAACAATCTCGAACTCAACACAATTTCAACTTTACATAGGATGGTAATTGTACAAAGATTGAAAAAGTTTCTGTAAAATTTGATTAAAACACTGATTACCCCGTCCCCGGCCCCCCTGAAGTTAAAGAGACAGAACAGTGAGAAGTTAAAGAGACAGAACAGTGACAGGGGTAGGAGAGGAGGAGAGGACAGCACAGGGCACAGGTGAGAGGGAGAGGGAGAACAAACGGGTGAAGACGGAGGAGTGAGCATAGGGCAGAGGCGGTATGTGGCCTGATCTGAGCTTCCTGGGAAAGCCTTGGTGCTGGGAGCATGAGGGTCAGATGACCTAGTCCCCAGAGGTGGTTAACACTTCCCATTCCTCCTTGGGAGCCACGGCCCCAGCTGTGCCCACCCCTCAGGCTGTGGCCAAGCCCAGGAGTACTTGGCACAGTGAGAACCAGGGATGAAGAGCTCCCATCAGCAGGCCCAGAGTGCCCAGCAGGGAGGGGGAGGTGGGGGGGCACAAACGCAAGCCCAACACTGGGAACCCTGCAAATCTTCCCAGAAAGACACCACCAGTGGCCTGGGAAGCTCTGGGCAGCAACTCTGGGCCTGGCTACCCCTGCACTGGGAAGAGTCAGGCACAGGCCAAAGGGCAGCTCAAAATAGTCTGTCCGGCCAAGAGAGCTTGCCTGGGAGCTGGGAGCTTGACCAAGGTCAAGGTGAAGGTCAGACAGGACTTGGCAGTAACAGACAATGCCTTCTTGGTAGCCCGACCCCCCCCCCTCCCCAGGTCCCAGAAGGCGGCAGCCTGAAAAGGGCCCTGCGTCTGCACGCAGACTCCATGGAAGGACAGGCACGCCGGCTCAGATATATGTGCTCCTAGGGGACTGTTTGTGTCACACAGTTTTCTGTCCCAATGTTGGATTTTGTGACCAAAAATGGGCTGGTGTGTATTTTTAGAGAAAAATGGCCTCTAGGAAGAAGTGGCCCACCAGCCTGCCCACCCCTGGTGGCTGTCACTATTCCAGACTGGGATGCAGGGCCTTGTGGCAGATCCCAGGGTGGAAGTGGTGAGGCCAGGGCCCTCCCAACTCATGGAGGAAGACCCCAGACCCTTTGGGGGAGGGGGTGGTGGTGGGGAACAGCAGCACAAGGTTGGCAGCTGTTCAGCGCCCTAGTGCCCTTCCCCACCTCCATGGATTGGCCCGCCAGGATGAAAGAGGTTACAGCCCTCTTTTATGCCCGGGGAAGCAGTACCGGCCCCTCCCTACATGACTGGGGGAAGAGGCCAAAGAGGAGGAGCAGGCATGGAAAGTTTATGGAAATGCACTGGACAAGGAAGACTGGAGTGGCCTCCAGGAGCTGAGAGCTGGCTGTGGCCAGAGAGCTCTGTAGCCGAGTTAGCCTGATGGGACACAGAGGGAAGGAAGCTGGGGCGGGGGGGGGGAGCGGCTGGCAGGCCTCATCTGGGAAAACTCTAGTTGTTCTTCCTTGGGCTGAACGAGAGCACTCCTTGCCTAATGCCAATGCAAGTCCTGGAGGGAGCAGAGGATCCAGAGTCCCAGGAAAGAGGGAAGGTGAAGAGAACACACTTTGAGTCTGGGCAGCGCCCCCAAGTGTGCAAAGTGGGGAGGCAGGGAGGAGGGGGGAGGACTGTGCTGCCCTTGGAAGCCACCCCACCCCGAAGCCCCCACAGTGAGCCGGCTGCTACAGTCAGTCAGTCTTGACCCTGGAGGGCCCAGGGGGCCTGAGGCAGCTCTCCCCAGAGGGGGACAGGAATGGGCTGCGGGGTGTGACTGAGGGCCCCATCCCCCAGGGACAGGCCCAAGGCTCTGAGGGTGCGTGACTTGGTGGAGTCCTGTCCCTCTCACGGAAGAAAACGGACTTAAGCTATAGCTCGCTGGGAAGGAATCTGGAACTGAAGACCGATTTATTAAGAGTCCATGTCCAGTGATTAGGCAGGACCTACATAGAGGGAGAGAGAAACCAGTGTGAGAGAGATGGTGTGGAATGTTCCGCCCAGTCAGTCACAAGAACCAAGAGCTGCGGCAGGCCGGCCTCCTGTGCCCCTGGGGCCCAAGAGAACCAGGGGGCAGAGCTGCATCCCGAGGGAGGGCACAAAGCAACACCCCCTTGCCCCAGAAAGTGTGGTGTGTGTGGACTGCTCCAGAACCGCCCCATGCCTGTTTGTAATTCTAGACAGAGCAAGAGCTTCTGTAATGAGTTCCATATGCACCCTGCACAGTACAATGCTGGCATTTCCTTTTATCAAAATTCCTCTGAATTCTGAGCGGCGCCCCTGCCCCTGCCCCTCCTTCTTGGAAACCCGGCTCTGCATGCGCGGCTCTGCATGTCTCCTACATGCGGTCCAGCCCTGGGGAGGGAGGCTCAGAGCAGCACTCACGCTAGCTCAGGGAGGGAAAAGAACTAGAGGCCCGGGCTCGGCCTGTCACCAGAGCCCGACAATCAAGAACACAAGTTGGCAGGGGAGGCGCCAGCCACACAGGCTTGAGGACAGGAGGAGGAGCACGGCAAGGAGAACTGTTTTGTTTCTCCTGAATGGGGCATCCCACTCGGTCTAGTCACTGAGGAGGCTGCCACGTTGGCCCTCCCTTGTCCTCAGACCTTCTGAGGGCAAAGGCTACATTCCAAGGGGCTGATCTTACCCCTGAGCCCGAAGTGTGTGCACGTGTCACTTGTCCTCCAGATCTTTTCCTGTCCCTCCACCTAGGGCCCAGGGTCACCTGTGGAGCAGCAGGCCGACTAGACAGCGGGGTGGAGGGTACTGGGGGCTCTCCCCAGATTCTGGTAGGAGGCAGCCAGTCAGGTGAGAAGACCCTTGGCCTCTGCACTTTTAAGCCCAGATCTTTCCAAAACATCAGGCATTCTTTTTTCCTCTGAAACTATTAAGAAACACCCCCAGACTTCAGTCCTGGGAAAAGGAAACCAGGAGACAAAAATAGCTGAGCGCATGCTGCTGTAACAGGCTGCCAGCCAGTCCCAAAGCCCTGGTCCCACCCCAAGGTGCCTGGGCTCCCAGGAAGATCTCAGGCTGTGTCTCCTACCCAAGCCTTCAGCAACCGGACAGGGACAGGGTTAGAGCTGGAGAGAAGGGTCTTGGGACATCCCTAATCCTAGCCCCTGGTGACAGCCACCAGCATCCACGCACCTAGCAGACTCCTCCCACTACACTAGCCACCCAGGCACCAGTGGAATGAGAAGGGAATGGAGGAAGATAAGGTGGGACAGGGGAGTGTGAGCACGCACAGGACCAACAGCCCCCTGGCCCCTCTCAAGGGATTTTTGGTTCATGGTGATCCATGTTAGGGCAGTGCCAGCAGTTCAAGTGACAGAAACGGGTGCATTCTGAACTCCCAGCTTTCCAAACAGTGGTGTGCTCGGGAACCAGAAGAAAGACCAGAGAAGCCACCTCCCATGCTCACCACCCACCTACCCATTCCCACTCCCCAGAGGTAGGACAGAAACTAGGGCTGCTGGCTCCAGATGGGTGCCAAGATCCCCAGCATCTATCTAGGTGACCCAGAAAACACACCCACCCATGTGCGGCCCCAAGTGCTGGCCGCTTGGACCCAGAGCTCATCGCTGGGCTCAGCTGAAGGCAGGAGACAAAGGGAGCTGAGCCAGCACAAGGTGGGAGGGGCTGGCTGAGGAGCCGTGGCGGAAGCCTGGGAGCCGGTGGCCCAAGCCTGTAAATCTTGCCTCCTTCCCGCCAGGACAGCTGTTCCCAGGACTCTCGGATTACTTGTTGCACAATCTCACCCCACTCTTTAAGGGGAAGAAAGTGGAAAATATGAAGGGGAAAAAAATCTCGGCAGCCAAGCCTGGCTGGCAATGCGTCATGGCTACTCAGCCGGCAGGTGGGCGGTGGACACTGTGGACCTCGCTCACTCCCACGACTGCCATTCGAGCATGTACATTGCAATCGAAGAGACCCCACCTCTACCCCCATCCCACCTCCCCTCCATGTTGAGCACTCAATAGCTGGGCCCTCGGTGGAACTGCTGGGTATAACTAAAGGTGGCCAAACTCGGAGCACGTTCCTGGGACCACAGGACAGAGAAATGGCACATGGGCCAGTTCTCGGGCCTTAGGGTGCTGCGCCCCCTGCTGGACACGAACAGAGAAATCACATGGGGGCAGTTGGTCCAGACAGGGCACTCAGTCTCTGTACACAAGGTGTCCAATAAACACAGGACTGACCCGAGCTAGCGATTTCCCCTTCCCAACCCAGTCATTCACTCAGGGCAGGAGACCCAAGGGTACCCAGCCAGACCACACTTCGCACACTATCCCGTCATGCACATGCCACCCTTCCCAACACACCCGCACCCAGCATCATGCTGTAGAAGGGACTCCACCCCGGGACCACTCTCACGTCAAGATATTCACACCAACTTCTGAAGGGCATCTGTGGATTACTCCTACCCAACTCCCAAGTGACTCCCATTAGTACTCCAGGGATACTCCTTCCTGTCCAGCCCACCTGTTCCTCCATAGGAATTGACCTTCTCCCCCACCCACCCAATGGGCTATTATTCTCTGTGTCTCTATCCCTCATCTAAACTGAGAAAATGCAGGTCTGGGGGACAGACCTCCTGCAGCTGCCAGCATTTTGCGGTCTGCCGCCCACTCCCACCCTAGCTGCTTACAGGGTCAATGATAAACCACATGGGTATGGACTGAGAATCACCAAGAACAGTACCCCCTGCAATAAAGCAGCCGCTGACATCGACAATGACTTAGTGTGGGGGGCAGTACCGGGAAGCACACATCCACTGGGTCACACTGCAGGGTGGGGCATCCACAGACAATGCCAGCACCCAGGGCCCACTGACCTATAGCTCTCCCAGCCCTTCCTCCACCCCACCCCCCACCCCACCCGGGCCCCTTTCACCATCTAGGCCTTCTGAACCCCCAGCCAAAGTGGCAACTGGGAGAATAAAGACAACTGCTGGAGAGGATGTAGGATCCCAGCCACCCCTCAGCCCAGTTTGAAGACTAGCAGCTGGTAGGGGTTGGCGGGTCAAGGGGAGGAGGTGCTTCCCACACAAATGGCCTGACCTGTCTCGGAGTCTTCACTGTCTGAGGAGCTGGACTCGCTGGAGCTCTCCGACTCCGAGGATGAGAAGCCCTTCATCTTGGAGGAGCCGGCCATCATGTCCACTTTCTCTGCTGCAAGTGAAACACAGGGCTGCTCAGGTGGGGTCCGCTGCCCACCCCCTTTCCCAGAGGTGAGCTCCTAAGGCACAACTGCATGCGACCTCAAAAAACGTGGCCTCCAGGAGAACTCCAGGCCGGCCAATCTGGCGAGTGTGCGTGAGCAGAGCACAGATCAGACCAGTACACTCAGTTCAGAACTAAGCTGCACTGTCCCTGGACAGCAGATAGACCTCCGGGGGACAGTTTGGGGTAGGCTGGAAAGGCAGTCCCCAGGAAAAGCCCATACTCCAGGAAGGGAGGCTCAATCCACGCACCTTGGGGCTTCCTCTTCTTGCGCAGGCAAGAGGTGACGTAGCGCTCCAGCTCTCGCAGGGTGGACGGCTTCAGGGTCTCAAAGTCGATCTCGATCTCGTCGGGGTTGGAGTTCTTGAGTGAAGGCTCTCGTGACTGGATGATGTGCACCACGCGGCCTAGCTTCTCGCCAGGCAGCTTGTTGATGTCCAGGCTCAGCTGCCGCTTCTCCTCATAAGACATGGGCTTGCAGCGGTCCTCCTCCTCAGACTCATATGCCGGTGGCGGCTTGTTCTTCACAGGCGCTGGCTCCTTCTTGCTGCAAGAACATGACACAGACGGCGTCAGAGCAAGCTCTCACACATCACTGTCCCCGTGCCCCAGTCGTGTGGAGCTTCAAGGAGCCTAGACACAGCACTGGGTGCCTAGGGTGTGCTGATGCGGATGTGCAGGCTGAGTGCTAGGCTGTGATCTCTGCCCACCCCCCTCGGCCGGCCCCAGGATGGGCAGGTGGGGGCGAGAGGGGCTGCCAGTGCAGGCACAGACCTGGCGTTGTTGTTGCTGTTGTTTTTCTTCGTCTTCTTGGGAGGGGGCTCCTTGGCTTTGCTCTTCTTCGTCTCCTCTACTTCCTCTTTCTTTTTGTGCTTCTCTTTCTTCTTTTCCTTCTTGTCTTTCTCCTTCTTCTTTGGCTTGTTCTGCTGAGGCTGCGAAAGGGCTGCGAGTTGCTCGTGTACCGCTTTGAGCTGTGGAGAGACCATGGGCTCAGCCCCTCTGGGCACCCAGGAGCAAGGCACAGGTGGGGGCAGGGACATGGGCAGGGGCCCTCAACTGGGTCCACATACAAGTTGATGATCAAGCCCAATGGTCACTTTGACCTAGGGAAAGGGTCCTAAGGGGGGCTGAGTAGGAGGGCAAACACTGGCCCTGCCCTCTGATCTTTCAGAGACCGAAAAACCTACTCTGAGTAGGCTCCCTCCCTCCAATCACCAATTGTGTATTGTGCGTTTTGTGTGTGTGTAACCAACCAGGCGCTCGCCCAGGAGGGGGATAAGGCCAAAAAGGAATTGGAATGCAGGAGGAAAAAGGCAGGGCCAAGGAAGGAAAAGCTGCCCTAGCCTGGGGCCTAGCCTAACAGGGGCCCAGGGTGGCCTTACCTGTTCCTGGAGCTCAGCCAGGCGCTGGGCCCGTTCCTCCTCAGAGTCGTCAGTGGAACTATCGCTGTCTGAGGAGCTGTCGCTGCTGCTGTCACTGGACGAGGGCGGGGCCACCACCTTAGTCGGGGGAGGCACAGCGGGCGAGGACACAGCCACCAGAGGCTCCTCGGGCTCATCTGGCATCTTGGCAAATCGCATCTCGAACACATCCTGGGGATTTAGGGGGAGAACAGTTGGGCCCGTGAGGATCAAGGTCCAGTGTCACTGTAACAGGAGACCCCCTTCAAAGTTTGCTCTGAAGGGGAAGATGGTCCCAGGGTAGAGCCCAGCATGAGCACAGGGTGCCATGTGAGTGGACCAGCTTGCTGAAGTGGTTGCCTGCACGTGCTCACTAATATAAGGAAGCCCTTGAGCACAGTGCCAACAGAAGAGGCAGGAGGTGAGTGGCACAAAGCGTGCAGTTCAGTGAGGATGCCAAACCCTGTGGCACACAAGTGTCTACACAGGACAGCACCTCTCCCAGGTATGAGAAGGAAAAAGGCAGGGCAGCACCGTGGGGGCGAGGAGAAGTTCGGGAGGGAAAGAGCCAGGACCCCACGTAAGACAATGCTGATGCTGACCAAGGAGTCAGGTGTAAGTGGCACTAGTCTAGGAGCACCATCCGTGAGGATTAAGCAGCCACACAGCCCTATGGGAACCTGGATGGAGGCAGTCAGCACAGGGACGCAGGCAGAGAAGGAGTTGTCTGGTTTGCTTCCGAGAGTGCCCCCAGTGGTGTGTGTGTGGGGGGGAGGGGGGCTGGTTGTGTAGTCACACAGCCATGTCTCTACTCAAGGGGTCTGAGGAAGACCCACCCCGGGCTCCAGAGTAGAGCACCACAGTGGCAGGGCAGCACTGGTCCAGCCAAGACCTTGTCTCAGCAGTGTTTGGCTGGTGACGTCCTAGAAGAGGACACCTAAGACAGACCACCTTTGCTGACAGGTGTCTTTGCTGACAGGGAGGAGGTCTAGGCAAAAGGGCGAGCTGAGAGCCTCCTGCCTGGCAAAGTCTCAGGGCTCCAGGTGCTCACGGTCTCTTTCTGGCTCAGAAAGGCACACTGCTACACAGAAAGAGACTACCTCCCAATTCAGGGGAGAGGGAGGGAAATGGGAGGGTGCAGTGCATGCAAAGCAATAGGCACACAGCAGGTCAAAGTCAGTGTGGGGCAGAGAAGATGCTGCAGTGACCGCAGGAGGCGGGAAGGGGTCAGGCCTTCCCAGAGCACAAGGCCAAGGGTTGTTGGACACAGAGGCGCCCAGCAGCAATAGGTGGGCCTCAGAATATGAGGCAACTCAAAAGGCTCCAGCTCTCCCCTCTGGCGGGGTGGCACCATTGCCTGCAGGTGACAGCAGCAGCCTCCACCTGTAAGCCCAGGTCACAGCATGACCCTCAGCAAATCCAAAGTGACAGTTTCTCGAGAGGTCCTTTGCTAGGATGAAGACCTGAATGTGCGTCGCCTCCTTGAGGCTGCAGCAGATTCACACAAGGCAGAGACGCACAAGGCTGGGAAGCCACAGTAACCCAAGACTCCCAGAATAACCAGGGGCGCGGGCAGCTCTGCCTCAGCACCTGCCCACACAGCTCCTGTCTTGGACACACCCCAGGTGCATAACAGGGGGGGCGGGGAAGACTCAATGCTAGGGACACAGCTTGTATGTGAAAACGACACACAGACATGCCTGCCGCCAGAGCTCCCTGCCCCTGGGATGGCATGCAGGATTCCCAGCCTCTTCTGTCTCGCTTCTTGGTGTAAAATAACAAAGAACCACCTTGAATTTGCAGAGCTTTCTGGAGGTAAAACAGGTCCCTCATGTGGTTCATCATTGAGACCACTTTCTAAACTCTGGTTCCCAAAGCAGTGCTGAGAGAGGGGAGACCCTTGACAAGTGGAGCCCTGAAACGAGCTGGCTATCAGCACCACAGCAATGCTGGAGACCTCGCAGGAAGAGATGACAGAGCCCGTGACTTCACTGGCCTTCCTGATGTACAGTGAAAATGCTCAAGACTGAAGTTTAAGTCCAACCAGAGGCACCTCAAAAGAAAGGACTGGTGATCTACTTTCAGACACTCATCCCGAAACCCTATGGAGAGAAAAACGTAGACTCAAACCCCAGTAAAAAAAGCCCGGGCGTATTGATCTGACAGACTGCTGGAACCCTAAGACTATGACCCTTAGGCCCTGGAACAGAACTCACCCCGGGACTCAGCTTTCGGCCAAAGGACAGTCCTACACAGTGAACAGTGAAGAATGGACACCAAGACGGCGAGCGACCAAAGGAGCAGCTTTTGCCCAGAGAGAAGCTGGGGGAGCAGGGCAGGTAGGAAAGGAGCTACATGCAAACAGGAAACTAGGAGAGCAAGTGGGGGAAAGTGCTGTTACGTTATGGAACCGGCAATGTTGCAAAACAAAACTGCTGAATGGGCCATCAATTTGCTGTCAACTTTCACCTGAACTTCAACCAAAAATTGCTCTACTTTTGCCGCACACTGGGTTGCCAGGAGTGAGAACCAACTTGCCAGCTGATAGGAAACCCCCCAGGAGTCTCCTCTGAATGAGCTTTGTCATCAAGGCAGATAAATTTTACCCCTAATAATAGAGCCAGGAAGAAACACTTCTTTCTACAAATGTGGCATAGTCCAGTCACCTCCAAGACCTCAGCACCTTCAGGTCGGGGGTGGGGGGGAGAAGAGGGGGATCTTCTGAGACTCTATGTCTGTAAACCCCACACTAAGCAGGCCTGCTGCACCCGCTGCCGCTCCAGGAAGCAGAATGCAAAAAAGCCCCCAAACCAACAAACGAAACATAGGAAAACATTGGTTAGAAAATGAAGGCTATGGAATTTTTTTAAAAGGTGGCTACCAGGCAAGAAAAAAATTAGAGAGTATTTGTTTCTTTTTCTTAAAACAAAATAGTAGTCTTGGTTGCTGGCAGAGAACCTGTTTTGGTTGGCTGTTGTCAGGATGACAAAGGCAATGGATGGAAAACTCCCATCCTCTCCCAGGTGTAATTCTGAAGGTACCACTGCCACCTGGTGGACCTTTATAAAAATTGCAGTAAAATGGTGCCAAAAGAAGAAATGCAGCAAACAGTTTTGTGAGGGCAGACAGCACCAAACTGAGACACTCCCCCCCACCCCTCAAAAAAACAAACAAAAAAAATGCGTGGGAACTGGTGTAAAAGGGGAGCTGTTATCAAGGAGTTCAAGAAGGAAAAGCTGTTTTGAAACTGTGGTGGCCGTCCCCACCCCCAGCCAGTCCTGGGGCTTTGGGGCTTGGCTCAAGGGGAGTCCCTCTGGGACATGGGGGTACAGTGAATGGTATGACTCTTTGCTGGGCATGCCTACACAGTAGGGTATGCTGGGGCCCCCCTAGGGTTTCCCATATGGGCTCCAATAAATTTCTTCCCTTTTGCTTAAAAAAACAACAAAACTTTGGTGGCAATTATGCGATACTGTTTGGTGTGATTACACTATGAAATTATATGCTATCTGTATTAGCTCCCAATAAAATGGTTTTGAAATAAACAAAAACCCAGAGGAAAGGAAACTAAGCTGAACAAGCAAAAACTAGACCTTCCAGTCAGCATGTTAACACAACGTAAACCCAGACAGGCACCCAAGAGCAGGAGCCTGCTGAACTCACGCTGTGGCAGTTCCACCCCCACCCTGAAGGATGATTCCTTTGGGCCCACTTCAAGAATGGGGTTGCCACCTTGGCTCTGAGGGAGGTAGGGGGGTGCTCAGGTGACAAGCCTAGACAACAAGGAGGCAGCTACCAATGTAGAGATAGCCCCGTGGAGGCCCAAGGCTTCACATATCTCTCCTTTCTGACCTAGAGGCACTTGGGTGAGGTAACAGCAGGCAGGTGTGCGTGGACTGAACCTGCACCCCTGCACCCCAGTCTTTTCTGGTGGTGGAGTAGAAGCAAACTGAGCAAGATGCACACGCATGATTTTAAAGACTGGAAATAGAATTATAAAATGTCAAATACTGACTTTATTCTTCACTATTTTAATCCTCAATCTGATCAAACAAAGAGGCACTGTTGAGGTTTGGGTATGTGGTTTCTTTTATTGCTTTCGATTAAGTAAAGAAAAGGAGTCAGTCAATGTGTTTGTGTTGTGTGCCCAGCCCCCCACCCCCGGTCCATGAGCATCTTGCCAGGGGCCGGGGTGGTGGTCACAGTGGTGGTCATAGCACTGAAGCCCAGGGCTTTCCTGGCAGGCAGATGACTGCTGCCACTGAGATAAGCCTGTTTTGAAGTAAAGCTCTGACCATGGGTGACACTCCACCAGCCAGACAACTGCGGATTGGCAGGTGGGGAAATCTTGAGGGTCCTCAAAAGAGCATCTCTCTCTCTCTCTCTCTCTCTCTCTCTCTCTCTCTCTCACACACACACACACACACACACACACAAGACCAACAACAGTGGAAAAAAATGAAAAAAATTTACTGCCTCACAGGTTCTGGCTTCTAGCACTTTATCCCAAAGTGAGACCACATTCCACTTTGCCAAAGAAGGCGGCAAAAAACAAGGCCTGCCAAGTTGTCCTGGGTCGGTCCCCACCCCAAGCCTCACCTGGAGCTTCCGAGCCATGGCCACCACCTCGTGGTCGGGAGGGTTGTACTTGTAGCAGTTGGAGAACATCAATCGGACGTCGGCACCAAATTCCTGAGCGTCGCGGTACTCGCGAGCCTCCAGTTTAGACTGGGAAGACAGGACCGGGCCTGTTAGCTGTGCGCACCTGTCTCCGGGGTGGTGGCAGCCGTGAGGGCTGCTTGGGGAGCAAATAGGCTTCTCAGGTCACCCAAACCCTAGTGGTGGGGAGGCCATCAGCCCAATTCTCTGTTATCAAGTAGAAAAGGCCACACTCAACAGTGAGCCTCGGAGCTGGGAACTAGCCACCCACACTCATGTATCTGTGGGGTGAGGCACTGCCTAGGTCAGCAGCCCTCCAAAGAGGCTTGAACTCCATTCTAACTTGGGCAGACACGAGACAGGGCCCTGGTCAGAGGATCCCACCTCAGGGGCTGCGGCAAGAAACCACACAGGTGTCTGCAGACACGCTGCTCTCGTCTGAGCCATCCGCTCGCCCTGTGCTTGCTCCTGAGGTTGTGGGACTGCGCCCGGCACCACTGGACCTGGTTGTATCCATCATCCCAAAGCCCACGAAGGAGACCATGAGGACCATCTCCCTGGCATAAAACCCTAAGTGCATGGTCTGGGTGCACCCCCCCTCAACTTTGCCCAGAAGTAGCTGCTGGGTCCTTCGGGCAGGCGGAGAAAACTTGCTGGCTCCAGGAGAGAGCCCCTCCAAAGCCCGTGCTCCTGTCCACGGGGTGCTGTGTGGGGAAGGCTCACCTTGATTGTGCTCATGTCCATCGGGTGCTTGATGATGTCGCAGTAGTCGTGCAGACCCAGCGCCTCCACGTCCACAGGTTTATAGAAGGGCCACGCGTAGGCCGCATGCTTCTTGGCAAACATCTCCTTGAGGATGCCGCTGCAGCACTTGAGCTGCTCGGAGACTTTGCTGCTCTTGTCGGGTACCGGGTGCTGCTGCGAGTCAGGGACGTCCTTCTTCGGGGGCTTCACAGGCCTCCCACTCTCCCGCCGTGGGCCCAGCTTGGTGGCCTTGGGCTCCGGTGGCAGTGAGGGTGGCTCGTGGATGGGGTCGATGGTGGTGGGGGTGGTGGTGTCTGCTTTCCTCTTCACCCCCTTCTTGGTCTACAGAGCGCACAGGAGTGTCGGGAGGGGGCAAGGGGCCAGCTGCAGAGCTGTCTGCCTAGCCCTGATTCTCTGACACAGGCCCAAGGATGACAACAGGAGCTTCTTCCCTCCCCCCCAGCCTCAAACACCTTCAGAAGCTACGAAATGCTGAGCTGGGGACCTTGAGGTCCAACCCCACAGTGCAGATTGCAACTCTATGCAAAGAGCTGCTTTGTGTCAAAGAGGAGTGGCCACCGGTGGCAGCACACTGTGGCCCGGGCCCCTGGGCTGTGCTCCGTCAAACAGTAGACTGAGACACCCACTCACACACCCAGGGCCCCAGAGGCTCAGAGTAGCCCAGGCTGGGCCCACCCTGTCAACTACTCACCTTCACAGGCTGCGGGGTAGCTGCCATGATGGGCGGGTGGCTTTGCACAGGCTGGGGGGCTGGTGGGGGCGGGGGAGGAGGCTGCGTTGGCACCGATGAGGGCGGCTGCAGGGACTGGGGGGGCATCAATGTCACAACAGGTGTCTGGACGATGAGGTCTGGGGTGACGGCAGGGAAGGGATGGGGTGCGGCCTGCACAGGCGGTGGGTTAGCCTGAGGGGTCTGGGTGTGGGGTGGCGTCAAAGCTGGCGTCGTGTTTGGTACCGTGGAGACACCGGGCTTGGCTGTCCCTGAGCACAGAGAAAGGGAGGGTGGTAAGGAGCTGGATCTCCTCCCAGGGAATGTCCCCATACAGCCCACAAGCAGAGACAGAGGGCCTTGCTCGCAGCTCACGCTGCACATACACTAGCACCTTGCCCAGGAAGCAAGGCTAGGGGGTCGTGTCACACAGCACCTGGCTCGGACAGAGACCCTCTCAGCACACATGGAGGCCTGCCTGGGTGTGGAACCAGCGAGGAGGCTAAGGTAGAGGAAGTGCCCTTCGAATTCTTGGCCGGGATATCCTGTTCCAGAAGCACTATGTCTGCTGCAGGGCCCTGTGCTAGCAGACATCACCAAGGCTTCCAGAAGCTGGCTCGCCCACCCTGAGCCCCAGGGGAGGCAGAAAGGCTGCTGTTCTCAGTGACCCACAATGGAACGAGGAGTCCACGCACCAACGGCCCCTGGACATGCCCAGCGACTCCAAACCGAGGGTGGCAGCAGTGTAACGGTGACTATGCCACATGTGGGAGGGTGTCTACCAGCACACTGGACAGTGGAGCCAGGCTGAGCCAACAGTCTTGTCTCCTACTTACGCACACACGTGCCCAGCGTCCAGCAAAAGCAAACTGACCATGGGGTTCCCTGAGCTGCCAGGCTGCTCAGAAATGGAGCAAAGAAGGTGCAGTCACATGGTTCATGTACTGACCAGATTGCTGGTCTGGGGAAGGTACCTGACCAGGTAGACAGGAACGAGTTGTAAACATGTGAAACATCAGAGGCTGCCAGGTGAGACCTGCTCCTTGGTCACCCCTTGATGCTTCCCTAGCTGCAGCCCTGCCCCCACTCCTGGCTTCAGAAAACCATGAGATGGGCTTTCACTCCAGGCAAGCAGCGGGGGGCCTGACCCAGTCCTACTATGCTAACCTCACCCCTGCCGCATGCATCAGGAAGCACACAGGTAGCCACTGAAGACAGTGCTGCCCCAGAACCTTGTCTATTACATAAGCCACTGCTGCCAGCTGACCTTGAGAACCCAGGTTCCAAACAAGTATGGCTGTGACCCAGGCACACACAGGCAAGTATTGCAAAGGAGCAAGCCCCAAATTGTCAAGATCTAATGGGACACTGGCGAAAGTGACTTTCGTTCAGGTCACTGCCTTTTTCGATAATAGAAAAGCAAAAACCAGCTCTAGCACTGGTTCAGGGGAGGAATTCAAATACCTTAAGAAGTAGATTCACCAGGCTGCTCTGGATGGACTCAAACCTTCAACCTTTTGGTTAGGAGCTAAGCATGGTCCCCATTGTACTATTCAGGGATCCCTCCCCACAAAAGGAAAAGTTCCATTATCTCTGTTCAGAGGTGGTCCTCTGGCCAGTGAGTGACCCAATGGGGCAGGCTCACCACTAGCCAGACCCAGCGTGTCCAGCAGCAGCTTGTGCCTAACAGTGGCCATTGCCTAGCCACCCCCAGCCTCCCAATCAAACTTGGAAAGGGGGCAAAGGCCAGGAAGGGCGGCCCGTCTCCAGGCTCACCTGCTTCTTTCCTCCCTCGGCCTCGTCCCTTCGCCTGGACAATCAGGATCTCAGTCTCCTCGGTCGGCAACTCATTGATTTTTTGCAAGAAGAGCTTCTCCAGGGCTTCAGCCATTAAGACGATGTCATCTCCAGACTGGATGAAGAAGCACGGGGTGAACCGGTAAGTCTGTCCCATCTCTCTGGACTGAGCAAGAGCTCCCTTCCCCACCCAAGCCACCCCTGCCCCAAAGCGCCAGGCACCATCTCCAGCAAGGCCCTTCTCAATCTGAGCGCCTAGTGTCACCAAGGAACCCTGTCTTCAGGTGCTGAGCAAGCACCTGGCCCCCATGCCTCCCTCCTCTCCAGGCCTGAGAAACCATCTGAATGCCTTGGGAACCTGTCATGCTCCCGGCTCCCTGGCAGTGATGCCCCTGCACTCTTGCTCTGCTGATACTTCAGACCCGCTCCAGTGAGTCATGCAGGCCCTCCTGCCACGGATGCCTCCCTAGGCTCCATCCCCAGCGGGTCCCACGCTGGGGCACTGAGTCTCCCCACATTGAGCGCTCTGCCCTGACACGCTGCCCCACGTGGCTCTCAGCTGGAAGGGACCTTATCTGTGCAAGCGCCGCGTGGCCGAGCAGAGGAAGCTTCGGGAAACTCACCTACCCATCTCTTCTGGGTCATTCTACCACTACACCAGCAGAGGTCATAAGCTGAGTTCTGTCTGGGGTCTGCCTCCACAGCCGCTCTATTTGGGAGGGTGGGTTTTAATCACGCCTGTGGTCTCACTGTGAACAAAGGACCGGCCTCATGGCACAGCGGAGCCATGGGTTGTGGCGATGGGCCAAGGAGCAGCCTGTGGGTCTATGTGCAAGGTCAAGGGGACACTCGACTCCAAGGCTGGGGGCTGGGAGCAGAGCTCGAGCCACCCCTTCACAGCAACATCCGAGCAGGGCCCTCCTGACAACTTCCTCAGTTGCCCATGTGGGCGCTGTACTGGGCTGCCCCCACTGCTACCACCGCCCCCATCCTCACACCTTCTCCTCTAGACATGCTCACGGACCACACCCTCAGGGCACTTTCAGGCTTAACAGGGGCAGCTTGACAGGTGAGACCCTCCTCCCCCATAAAAGACAGACACACATACACACACAGCCCAGGCCCAGCACCTCCACTCCAACCACCTCCTCCTCCTGCAGACCCAAGCCCAACTTCTCTCCACTTCTGCCCCTGCCCTCCTGTGTGCCGCCCCCAGCTCACCTTGTTGTAGATGTAACAGTTTGTAAACATTGTGTTGAAGTCCTGAATACATTCCTGAGCATTCCAGTAATAGTTGTTTTCCAAACGCTTCTTTATCGTTCCCATGTCCATGGGGGTCTTAATGATCTTGTAGTAATCCTGGAGAGGGCAGAGCATGCCATGTGCTGGGGCCTCTTTGGAAAGAATATATTCCCTCTCGGGTGTCAAAATGCAGGCCTGTCATCAGCCTCTCTCCAACAGCTGAGACCTAGGGTTTCTCCGGTACAATTTTGTTGGAGGGGGAGTGTTCAAATAGGCTTTTGATTTAAGAAATTACTAGGCAAAACAGACAGCCTTAAGTAAAAACAGAATAGTTCTTAGCTGGTAACAGCATGCTTAGCAGGTCCTCTTCACACCCACTTGCACCTCTTACAGGTGTTTAAAGTCCCAATCCCGTGAAGACAGCTTGAGCCTTTCCCCAGCTGCTGCTTTTCCGCCTCGCTGAGGGGCCCCGAACAGAGCCCTTACCCCTAAATCACCCAACTTCCTGTGCCTGGCCATGTACAGGTGGGGGCGTAGTATTCCATGTGGGGCTTTGTCATGTGGTCAGTGACGGCAGGAAGATGGCCAAGACTGGAGGGCTAGCCAATTGCCAAGGCCCTCCCCCAGAGGTGCTGGGTGCAGTGGAAGGAAAGTTCCCCGGGGAAGGCAGATAGGAGCTGGACCCACGGGTAAGCATCAGGGTGTGAGGAAGTGAGGGCCAAACCAGCTGGGTGGCTACACCTGCCTGTGTGTGGTAGAAGTGAGTTCCTCTACAGCGTCTGGCTGACACCCACCAATCACAGGGCTGTCGAGGCCAGGGATCATGAAAGAATATTGGGTCACTGAGATGAGATGCCCAACACAAACTCCCCAAGTCCTCAGACCTGTAAGAAACACACTAAGCCAGAGTAAACATAGCCATGCCACTTGAAAAGGAAAAGGGGGGTGGGAGGGGGGAGCCTGCACCAGATCCCCCAGAGAACAGTGTCTAAAGAGCTAAAGTCCTGACAGCATGGGTCCCTCCAAGCTCAGCAACCATCAAGTCAGTGCCCAAGGTTGAGCTTGACCTTGGAAGACTGAGTGGGCCAAGCCCTTGAAATCAAGCTCTGGATGATAATAATTGAATGATGATCACTGAGACGTTCTCTAAGCCTAAACCCACTCTAAACGAAAAATGTGGGGGAAATCCGTAAGGAATTTAGGCATAGGAACAACAGTGCCTATGCTTCCAGCTGAGACTGGAGGGCTAGGTGGCCATCGGGCTGCACACAGCGGCCAAGGTCGGGGATGTCGGCCCTGCTCAGACCTTCCAAGAGCCACCTTCTTTAAAGTGACTTGCTTGCCCGACTCTTTTAAGTGGCTCTGGCACTGGGCCCAGGTGGAGGCACGGGAGATGAAGGTAGCTAGGGAAAGGAGCCACAGGTTGAAGGGACTTGCTAATGACACCACTCAGAAGAACAAGTTCAAACATACCTGCTGTGGTGGGAACACAAGAGTTTGTTCTATGTCCAGGGGTCTCTTATAAGGTGAGGTGTTGAGATGTGTTTTTCAGACTGAGGCAGTCACAGGGTGCTAAGTGGCTTGGGGACACACAGATCAAGGAGGGGACAGAGTTGGAGGTAAAAGGTGGGGGGGGGGTTTCCCTTGGGGAGGGTGCTACCTTTGAGAACAGTCCAATAGAGCCAGAGTTTAAACCCAGCTCAAAGCCCAAAAGGTGGCAAAAAGCAGGTGACAGGGGCCGTGTTCTGATGGTCCTACCACACCTCGAGGAAGGGTCACCCTGAGAGCCAGCTCGGTCAGATGGGGAAGGGCAGGCTCTGGCCCAGTGGGGTCTCCTGCAGCAGCACTTCTATCACCTGAATTGTCCTGCAGGTGCTTCTGGCCCCTCAGCCACACAGTCCTCCTCCCTCTCAGGGTCTCTCCAGGTCTCGGCTTCCCCTTTCTCCTGTCCTTGCTGCTGCGCTGTCATTCTACCCCTTGGAGCATGCTCTTGTCCTGCTTCTAGGGGCCACCCCTCTGGTTCCACACAACAGAAACAACACTCCAACTCACAGAAACCCTACAAGACAGAGTAAAACTGTCCCTTTGGGTTTCTGGGGCTATAAATTTCCATGGGAACAGAAAGCCTCGCCTTCTCCAAGCCCCACTGGTGGAGCCCAGCTTCTGGCCTTGTGGTTAGCGGCTCAATGTGTGTGAACCACTATGCCAGTCCCTCTAAGTGCCACCAGGCCATCCCTCATCTCTGACCCTCTGCAAACCCGGAAGCTGAAACGTGGCTTTGAGAATCACATTTCCATGGTGTCCTCTCTGCTGGTTCCTCCTAAGTCACCTGTGAAACTTGCTCTGGTTGTCTACACCTTGGCCCCTGAGTAGCTGCCCTGATGTCACCTACCATGCGACCGGTGATCATCAATGCCGCTCAACCTCACACGACTTATCCTGGTCGCCAGGAGAGCAGCTAGGAAACCTGGACTTGGAGGAACACTCACCCTTCCCAATACTGCCTGCAGTGCATGGCTCCTGCAGTGCATGGCTCATGGTCACAGACACAGGAGGGCCTACTGGGGCCGTCACCAGAGGCTGCGAGCACTCACCTGTGCACTCATGGCCTCTTTTGTCCCAGTTCTGATGAAAGGCAACAATTACTTCACTAGAAAGCATATGGGGGGGGAGGGGGGGCGGGGGCGGCGCAGGGCACCAGGGTAGGCGCCGCCGCACAGCGCTGAGGAGCCATGCCCAAGGGTTCTGGTTCTAGCCCATTGCAGACAATGGGGGCCTTTGAGTATCCTTACATCTGAGCAATCGGTTACTGTTTGTGACTTCAACTCACAGGAGTGCTGAAGCCTCTTGGGCCAGGTGTTCAACTTCCCAAGGGTCCCCAGCCTGTCCACTACTCACAGGGAGGTTGAGCTTGACAGCGTCCACAGGCTGCTGGAAAGGCCACGCGAACTGGTGTCTCCATAGTGTCTTGAGCACCACTTTGAGCAGGTATTGCAGCTGGTTAGTCTGCCTCTTGGGCTTGTTGGGGTTGGAGGTCTCAGGAGGTGGGGGGTTGGCGCTGGCTGCAGCGGTTGGCTGGGGCTGGGGCTGGGCTTGCGGCGTGGACATCTGGGTAGTTTCTAGTCCATCCCCCATCACGGGCAGATTCCTCAATCTCGTCCCAGAGCCACTCTCCACAGACATGCTACCGATCCCATCACATTCTCCACTGGGCACTCTGTGGGGAGGGAAGACTCCATCAGAACTGGTGGTTATGGAGAAGCAGTACCACGAGCTACACGCAACTGTCAGGAGGCCTTTAGGCTTACAGCCACCCAGCTCTGTGGGAGCTGCTTCCACGCAGGGAAGGACATGGCTGTAGGCACTATGGTGACCACAGGGCAGGAAGAACAAGGGCCCCAGACAGCACAGCATACTACAACTGCCTTATGAGAACCACACAGTACTAAAACGCTTCCGTTCTTGCATGTAAAGGGGGGTGGTGGTGGTGGAATGAAGAGATGGACGGTGTCTGTGAGCCTTCTGAAACCTTCCAATTGGTTGGTGCCAACCACAGAGCCATCAGGGACCTCAGCTGAACCAGGCATGGAGCGGAAACAGGCTGGGTGGCGGATGAGGACATCCTGGTGACGGACATTTTCTTGGTAGCCCTAAACCTGCTGTGCACATTTGCAATTTAAAACCCAAACAGGGAACCGGGCGATAACCAGCTGGTCTAACCTGATCATAGAAATACACCCCTCTTAGCCACCTTTGCCGATCTGGTGTTATACCAGTTTCAGTAGTAGGAAGAGATCAATGTGAGCTGAGGCCGCCTGCCCTTCCCAAACTCCCTTCAGAACAAAGCCAGGAGTTGTTAGTGGGTGAAAATCTTCTGGCCAAGGAGTATGAGAAGGATGTGGGGGTAAAGGGCACAGGTCCTGGAGAGGCAGGGAGGCCTGGCTGGTTTGACTTTGGAAAGTGCTCCCTAAAGTCCCAGGAGCAGGTTTTCACTCAATTATGGGCAATGTGGCAGTCCCCCCACCCCCAGACTCTAGGTGGCTGGAGAGGCAACTCAGACCAAGTAAGGTCCAGGCATGCCCTTGCCACTGACATCCCTCATGCCTCCCCCCATTGTCTCTGCCCAAGAGTCCTTTCAAGTCACAAGTCCCACTAATGCCTTTTGGTGCATCACCTCAGTGATAAGGTGTCTGTCTACTGCATCTGCACAGGCTGTCTCCGTCCGAGGGCTGTGCCCACTACAGTACTTCACTGGCCAGTGGCTAGCCACATCAGAAATATGTGATATGGGACTCGGACTGTGTCAGAACCCTAGCTTGTTCCTCCCTGCTAGGGACTTGAGTGGCTCAGTGGAAAAATTCTGTTGTCAGGTGGGAGGCCGTGGTTCAATTCCTGGCCAATGGTCCTTCAGCAGTGGAGGCTTGGATGTTTTTGATGTTGCTGTGGTGCTGAACTGATGTTCCTTTATGTGTGGCCTCTGCCTTGGTTCTTGGGTGGAAAACAGTTACCTTTGCCCTCGGGCTTTGGAGAAGCAACATAAAGGGGTAAAGCTCCCAGGCTTTTTTTGTTTTGTAATATATAAATCATTTTATTGGGGGCTCTTACAAATAATCCATACATCAATTATATCAAGCACATTTGCCATCATTTTTTAAACATTTTCTTTCTACTTGAACACTTGATATTTCTTCCTTTTATCCCTCCCTCCCCCACCCTCATGAACCCTTGATAATTTATAAATTATTATTTTCACATCTTACACCATCCGTTGTCTCCTTTCACCCACATTTCTGTTGTTCATCCCCTGGAGGGGTGGTAGTGTTATATATCAATCATTGCCATCAGTTCCTTCCCTTTCCCCTACCTTCATGGCATCGCTACTCCCATTACTGTTCCTCAGGGGCTCATCTGTCCTGGACCCCGTGTGTCGAGAGCTATCTGTGCCAGTGTCTATGCCCTGGTCTACCTGGATTTGTAAGGTAGCACTGGAGTCATGATAGTGTGTGTGGGTGAGCACCAAAAAGCGAGAGGAATGTTGTATTTCGTAGGTGCTATACCACACCCTGGCTGACTCGTCCCTTCCTTGTGGCCCTTCTGTAAGGGGAGGTCCTACATTTGGGCTTTGGGTCCCCATTCCGGGCCCCTCACTTTTGTGTTTTTGGATCTTCTGATGCCTGATCCTGTCGACACCTTGTGATCGCACGGGCTGGTGTGCTTCTCCCATATGGGTTCTGTTGCTTCTCAGCTAGATGGCTGCTTGATTAACTTCAAGCCTTTAAGATCCCAGATGCTCTATCTTGTAACAGTCGAGCACCATCAGCTTTTTCCACATTTACTTATACACCCATTTTGCTTCAGCAATTGTGTTGGGAAGAATAATGGCTTAATCATTTTTTGACATCCCTAGACTGCAGTCTGTCCTGGGACTGGCCTATTCTATGTACCTTACAGGGAGCATGACCAACTGGATACCCGCAAATCGCCGCCGCCCCCCCACCCCGCCGAAAAAACCCTCCAAACTCACTGCCATTGAGTCAATGCTGACTCACAGAAATCCTATGAAGGGAGGGCAGAACTGTCCCCATGGAGTCCTGAGGCTATAACTCTTTAGGAAGTAGAAAGCCTAATCTTTCTCCCTTAAGAGCGGCAGGTAGTTTCGAACTGCTGACCTTGTGTTTAGCAGGCCAAACCACTACCACCACCAGGATTGCCCAAATTAGTGATTAACATTCATTCTCTCCCTGACTTTCCACAATATATGCACACAAGATTTGAGGGTGCCTTTTGTCTCAAATCTACTGCTACACAAAGTACACAATGGCCACCCACCTGCCATCTCCAGCCCAGACACAAGCCTGGTATTCACACTGTCCAAGCCTTCCAAGTCTTTGAGGCGTGGATAGAGAGGACACACTGCAGGCCCCTTCCTTGGTGCTGACTCTACCTGCTCCACCTGGCTAAGGACTCTTTCTCAGAGGAGTTGGGGTGGACACCCTGAGTGCGACATGGTGCTTAAGATGGAGATGAGCTACCTACCCCAGTAGAGGGCAAGTCGTTTGAGACATCAAAAGACACTATAATCTTATTATAACCAGCCAATAGCAAATGTTATGAATGATAGCAATTTTTAGGACAGACATCTGTGGCTAGGGAAGCCCGTGCCAGGCTTGGGGACACAAGAGAATCCTCTCCTCCACTGGGGGAATTTCTGGTGGAAATTCTGCCAGAACTGCCTGTCATGTAGGCCTAGAAAGAAGCACGGTGGTGTGGACCAAGGAAGGCAAAGAGGCAGGGACACTGCAGGGGCAAGAAGAGGGAGGCGGTTTCTCCAAATCTAGACTTTTGATGGCTAACAGGGACCTCCACCTTCTCAGAGGCAAGTATGGCTCTTTCAAGGCAGGGTGGCAAAAGGGATGGGCTGTCACACTCAGGTAATTAACTACCTTCCTTTCTCCCCAGTCTCATCCCAGCACCCAACAAGTAGGCCCAGTTGGGTGCCAATGGAAAGAAAGGCTGTGCTCCAAGGTACTCCCAGATGAAGGGCTCTGTGAGGTTTGACTCTGGTGCTTGGTTCTCATGGTTTTAGAGTGCTGGTTGCCATGCCTGAGCTACCTTTAAAAATAAGAGCACCGCCTGACCCAAACCATGGTATTTTCAAGCATTCATATGCAAGTGAAAGTTGAACATTGAATAAGGAAAAGAAGAAATGATACACTTGAATTATGGTACTGGAGAAGAGTATTGAAAGGTCCATGTGCTGCCAAAAGAACAAACAAATCTGTCTTGGAAGAAGTACAACGAGAATGCTCCTTAGAAGCAAGAATGGTGATGTCATATCATTTATTTTAAAGCTGCTATCATGAGTGAGTAGTGCACTCAACAGAGTGGCTGCAGCAATGGCCTTGAACAGAAAAGGAATTGTGCAGACGGTACAGGAGTTGGCATTGTTTTGTACAAAAGGTTGCACTGAGTTGAACTGATTGATGAAAGACACCTAATAACAGCAGCATGTTCAAGGTTAGAAGTCCTGGTGGCCCTGGCCTGCAAGCACTGGACTACTAACTGCAAGGTTGATGGATCAAATCTATAAACTTCTCCTGAAAAAAAGATGAGGCTATTTGTTCCTATAATGATTTATGGACTCAGACTCCGGATAGGGCAAGATATGACAAAATAACAATGTATAAATTACCAAGGGCACATGAGGGAGGGGGGAGTGGGGAGGGAGGGGGGGGGAAGAGGACCTGATGCAAAGGGCTTAAGTGGAGAGCAAATACTATGAGAATGATTGGGGCAGGGAATGTGCGGATGTGCTTTATACAATTGATGTATGTATAGGTATGGATTGTGGTAAGAGTTGTATGAGCCCCTAATAAAATGTTTTAAAAAATAAATTAATTAAAAAGATTTATGGACTCAGAGACCCCATAGAGGTGTCATGTGAGTTAGGATTGTCTTGATGGCAGTGGGTTTGGTTTTTGGTATGCTCAAGGATACTTTACAGGGAAACCGTATGTATTGGACAGGGTTCTCTAGAGAGACAAACCAGATTGCTAGTAATTATATATAAATATATTTATAAAGATAGATATATAATTCAAGAAATAAACCGTTAAATAATATACAGATAGATAATACAAGAAATTAACAGTTAAGTTATAAAGCAGTGAGACACTAGCAGTCCTTCAAGTTTTTGAGAGCTGCCAGTTACTAGTCCCCTTCTGTAGAGAGAGCTGGGCTATAGATACCCAGGCAGCAAACTGCAAGGCAGGTACCCAACTGTCATCAACTGTCAGTCCCCAGCTCCAGAGATGACCATTCCAATCGTGTGGGCTTAAAGGGACCTCAACTTAGTGTGACACAGTCCACAGGCTAGGCATCCCACAGATAGTGTACCCCTTTAAACTGAGGCACAGAACAAGCAAGCCATTTATCCCTCTGCCCTTCAGTTAATCCTACTTGTGTTTATCGGCCAGGCTGGCACAATAAACTATAGCACCGTATAAGTTTCAAAAGCCTTACAATGCAAGTCCCAAATAAGACCGAATATGGCAGAAAATAGAATTTGTTATTTAAAATTAAAATAACTCAAGTAGTGAAATTGTTGAACTTAGGAGAAAGGGGTGGGTGCGGGGCCGGGGGAAAAAAGTGGGGGAAAAAATTGTTGAACTTTTGTTTCCTCCATTTTACTTATGTTAAATAAACATATACATATCCATTACAGCTACCAAATGAAATATTTTATTATCTAGTACAAGTGAGGGTATCATTTTTAGTAATGAATTATATTATACAATTAACAGGTATCCCATTGTGAAGCTAATTAGTACATTTGTTCTGTATGGTTTTTACTGTTATGTAATACATCCATGAATAAATGCTTTGTCTCCTCAAAAACAAAACTAAGAACACTAGGGAGACCAATAGAAGACCCACTAAATAAACCAACGGCGTGAGGACGGGGGGCCAGGCAAGAGTCTTAGGGCTGCACACATCATAGGCCAGGGAGCTGGAAGAAGAGTGAGCAGAAAGCAAGAGGAAGAGAGGCCCCCACTCACACATCCTTCTCACAAGAGAAAGAAGGGGATCACTAGCAACTACAGGAGCTGGGGCACAGGAAAGACATGAGAGGGGAGTTCAAACAGATCTGTCTTTCTGACTAGAAGAGTAGCATCACAGAAGGGAGCAGGTTGGGGGTGTGGGGAGATAGGGAGCAGTGGGCGTGCTGAGAGTAAGTCAGAGGGACAGTGCATCACCTTGCTCCAAGCAGGCTACCTGGACACCATGTGGGACGAGAGGCACCAGGTCAGACCTGTACCAGCACCATCACTGCAAAATGAAGCAGTCCCAGGAAGTTTTCCACTAAGTCAGGCTGTTCTGGAAGTCTCCAGGCAGATGAAGTCAAGGTGACGGGTGTTCGCTAGGCCTTTGGAACAGCTGGGCTGGGCTGCGTGTGTTCTCTCCCCAAGAGGGCACATGGGCACTGTGGCCACGGGCCAGCAACCTACCACTTCACCTTCACACTAGGCAAACCCAGGGGCAGGACAGTGATTTCTCTGCTCACAAGACAAATGAATGTTTTTCTGCAGAGAACTCATTTTTCTATCTCTGCCTTACCTTAAACAAGCGCCCCCTCCAATCCAAGCCCACACAGAGGGACTCCGAGTTCACAACAGCTGTGAGACATAGTCTCAAAGCTCAGTGACTTATAGTACTATCAGCATAAAGTGGAGGAGCCATGCTAACAAGCCAGGAGTCTAAACCTGCCTGACTCCTAGGTGGTTTCAGTGGTAAATGAGGACACCCCCCCCCAAAAAAAAGGCTCAGGCTGATGATCTAGTTGGGGCAGCCTCCATCCATACTCAAGTGACAAAGCACCACCCTCAATGCAACTGAGGTTCAATCCATTACGAGGCGGTCAGTTCAATGGGTTAAAAACCTCAGCAGGTGTGCATCAGGGTTGGATTTTTTTTCACCACTTACTCTACCTGTATGCTGAGAAAACAATCTCAGAAGTTGGACTGTACAGAGAAGAACACAGCATCAGGATGGGAGGAAGGCTCATACAATTTTAGCTATGCAGATGACCCAAACTTGTTTGGTGAAAGACCTTCTTGAGGAAGATCAAAGACTATACAGCAGTGGTTCTCAACCTTCCCCATGCCACGGCCCTTTCATACAGTTCCACATGTTGTGCTGACCCCCAACCAGTACATTCTTTTCAATGCTACTTCATCACTGTAATCTTGCTACTGTTAGGAGGTTCGTTTGACCTCCAAAGGGGTCACAACCCACAGGTTGAGAAGCGCTGCTATACAGCCTTCCATATGGATTACAATTCAATGTTAAAAAAAAATCCCCACTATTACATTCATTGACAAACTGCATTAAACAACTGTTACAGGTTTTTAAAAATGCTAGCAACTAGACCGATTGACATCATGATAAACAGAGAATAGGCTCAAGTTGGAAAGACCTCTTTTAATGTTTAAGGGCACAGTGATCTTGGGGTCCAAGGTGTACCTGGCTAAAGACAGTATTTTCCATCACTTCACATGAACACAAAAGCAGACTACAGACTAACACAGAAGAGGAATCAAAGTCTTTGAGTGTGGGGTTGATGAAGAACACTGGAGTCAGAAGAACGGACTAAGCTGCTTCAGAAGAAGCACAGCTACAATGTTCCCCCAAAGGGAGGATGATAGACTTCCAAAGAGACAGCATGCTTGGTAAATAAAGCAGGTCGGGGAAAAAGGAGGAAGTCTCGAGATGGATCCGCACAGTGATCCCACCAATGTGCTCAAACACAGCAACTATGAGGGTGGAGGGGCTAGGCAGGCAGTGTTTCATTCTGTTGTGCGCAGTGGGTTAACTGGACGATAGCCAACAAATTACTTCGGATCCAAAGGTACAACTGAAGAGGTGTACCTGCTAAAACAATTACAAATGGTTTGGGGTGGGGGGTGGAAGGTAGGGGGCGGGATTCAAGACTTCCTAGAACCCCAAAATAATCTATCAAATGGTACCGCATAGTGCATAAAAACAAACAAAAACAGTCTTAGCACACAGTGTCCACGGCCAGTTCAAAGTCTGCTGCTGAGCGCAGTTTCTGAGAAAGAAACTCCGCACTGCTCAGGATGCGCGCTGCCTGGTAACAGCTCACTGGGAAACCACCAGCAGCCTGCTAGTCTTGGCTTTCCACTGTCTTCTCATCTGACACTAGTGACAGCAGGCAGGAATGCAGGTCTTTTCTAAAAGTGAGTGGTGTAAAACAAACTTGCCCAAACCAGGAATGTTCTTTTAGAAACTGGTTGTTTCTTTTGTATTAAGAGCGCTATGAACAATTTGACACTAAGGAAGTTGATTTCTGTGTATTCCTTCTAAAGTAGTTCATGTGTATAGTCGCCACTTGTGTTGTTGGAAAAAATGTATTTGCTATGAACAAGTCAGTGATATTGCAAGACAACTTCATTTTTCTCACTTAGAGCTTATTTTCCAACTACTGTTTCTTCCTCTTTCCCCCACCCCCAACTTTTTGCACTCCAATCGCCAATTATCAGTGCATCTTGATAAATGTTTAATGAATTTCTGACGGAGAATGTTGGTAGAATTCAATTTCTTCATCTCTAGCTTTAGTGGTTGGTGCATAAATATGAATAACCGTTGTACTAATTGGATTTCCTTGTATGCAGGTAGGTACAATTCTGTAAGAACTGTTCTTCAAGAAAGAACTATAAATGTCCTTTTTAGTTGATGAATGCAGCCCCGTTCCTCTTGATTTCATCATTCTGAGCATAGTGAACCAAATAACTATCTGTTTCGAAATGGCCAATACCAACCAGTCCATTTCCACTCACTAAACTATATCTATCTTTATTTCTTCCATTTCATTTTCAGGCAAGATCCATCTGACATCAGCAATGATGTATATATCCCTTGTTCCACATTCTCTTCTGAATCTATCCTGGACCAATCAATGTATAGCTGCAATTGTTACTGGATAATCTTCAGCCAAATTTTACTTGCATGTGATTATTAATGATACTGTTCTACAATTTGAGCATTCTGTTGGGTTTTTCAATCGCCTCATATGTATGTGAAAGTCACTAAATAAGAAGATTGAAGAAAAATTGATGCTTTTGAGTTCTGGTGCTGGCAAAGTACAGTCTAAGCCCCACGAGCTTCCAAAAGAACAAGCAAATCTGCCTTGGAAGAAGCACAGTCAGAATGCTCCTTAGAGGCAAGGATGGTGAGGTTGTCCAGTACTTTAGACATGTGACCAGGGAAAGACCAGTCCCTGGAGAAGAACATCATGCTTGGTAAAGTGGAGGAACAGCAAAAAAAGGGAAGGGTAGTAATGAGATGAGTTGACATAGTGGATGGAACAATGGGTTCACACAACACAATTATGAGGCTGGTGCAATTGGATTGGGCCATGTTTCACTGTTGTGTATATAAGGTGTTGAGTCAGAATTGACTCGATGGCATCTAACAAAGGACTTGGCATCAAAAATTTTGGGAAACTCAAGATTAATGAAAATAAAATGGAAAATAAATAAAATGCCAAGCCCTCCGTCACCCCGAGCAAGTCCCCCAGGCTTTCAGGGTACACTCTGCTATCATCCCAGCTGCTCGGAAGGCTCTGATGTTGGAAGGACAGACAGCATTTATAAATACACTGCAGCTGTAATGTTGGTTGGCTTTCAAGAGAAATACTTTCATTTTTTTCTTTAAAACATTCCTCTTAAATCATTTTATTGGGGGCTCTTACAGCTCTTATCACAATCCATATATATACATCATTGTGTCGAGCACATTCTTACATATATTGCCATCATTTTCAAAGCATTTTCTTTCTACTTGAACCCTTGATTTTGGCTCATTTTTGTTCCTTCCCCCATCCTCCCTCTCATGAAACCTTGAGAAATTATAAATTATTGTTTTCATATTTTACATCGGCCGCTGTCTCCCTTCACCCACTTTTCTGTTGTTTGTTCCCATGGTGGGGGGGTGCTATAAGTTAATCATTGTGATTGATTTCCCCTTTCTCCCCCCACCTTTCCCCTTACCCTCCTGGTTATCTCTATTCTCATTATTGGTCCTGAGGAGTTTATCTGTCCTGGATTCCCTGTGTTGTGAGCTCTTTTTTTTTTTTAAATTTTTTTTTGTGAGCTCTTTATCTGTTGCAGTGTACATGATCTGTTCTAGTCATATTTGTACGGTAGAATTGAGGTCATGATAGTGTGTGGGTGGGGGGGGTGTTGAAGCATGGTGAAGAAGGATAACAGTGCCCGCCTATCAAAAGATATGGCGTCCTCTGGAGTATTAAAGGCTTGAAGATAAACAAGCGGCCATTTGGGTGAGAAGCAACAAAGCCTACATGGAAGAAAAAGCACATCAACCTATGTGATCACGAGGTATTTATAGGATTAGGCATCAAAGACCAAGAACAAAAAATCATACCAATGTGAATGGGGGGCAGCAGTGGTGGTGGTGGGAGTGTGTATGTGCAGACAGAGTGGAGACCCAAAGCCCATCTGTAGACAATTGAACATCCCCTCACAGAAGGGTCACAAGGTAGAGACGAGCCATTCAGGGTACAGTACAGCGCCAATGAAACATACAACTTTCTTCTAGTTATTTAATGCTTCCTTCAAAATAATCTTAACCATACTTACAATCTAGGCAGTTTGCACATGTAAGTCTAAAATCAGGCACAGAAAAATGTTGCACAAATAGATCAGAAACCAATTCAGAATGTCAAGAAGGGCGTTCAAATCCACTTGGTAGGGCCATGGGAGAAAAGGCCTGTCAATCTCTTTCTGTGCAGATTATAGCAAGAAACCCAAAGGAATAGCTACACTTTGCAAAACGTGGGGATGCTATGAGTTACAAGTGATTCCCTGATGTGGGATGAGGTTCTTCTCAGGGCTGACTTGTGGCAAAGAAGCTGGGTGCAGTTACTTGTTCCCAGACCAGGGAAGGAGATGAGGAGCAGGTTAAGCAGGGGTGGAGGCCTTGTCTGGGACTGAGGACTGCAGGAGGGGACAAGAGGGAGACCAAGCATGCCTGCCCAAACTCAGCACCTCAGCGATCTCACCCATCACAAGAATGTGGTTATTGCCGGTCACACTTTGTCCTGAAGGTCCTGATCACCTCACTCCTGCCCACTCACAGTCCACCCTCCTCAAGAGAACAGAGAGCAAGCCTCAAGGGAGGCCGGGTGATCAAGAAGGCTCCATCCGTGGCCAGTGACCTACAGGAGAGTAAGGGTGGTTGGCTACTTACTGAGAACTAGACGGCTGCCAGCATACCGAACACTCCAGCAGCGCTACCAGGTGGTAGCAGTGACAGCTTTGTCATCATCCCATGACAAAAGAAAAGTGGACAGTGACCTGGTCTGCCCAGTCACCCAGAGTTTCGTGTGTCGTGTCCCATATTCTCTACCCTTGAAAAGCAGCTGAAGGTCTCAATGCCCACAAAATGTGACTCCAGCAAATGTCTGATAGTGATATTTCCAGAGATATCATGCCCATATCCAAACAGGAGCAGGTGGCCACCCAGTCCCTTGGTTGTCTATTTACAAGAGACTGGTGTCCTGAGGAAGAACTAAGGTGCAAGGCTCCCCTGAAGCATTGGCAGGGCCTGGGCAGGCAGAAACCAGGTGCTGGCCCATACTGCCGTTGACAAACGAGACTACCTGTTCACCTTTGCATGACTCCTGTACAATCACTGGGGAGACTCAAAGTTCTCCATGGGAACAAAGACTTTGGCAAAATGAGTTAATTCCTAGAGAAGAGTTGACTTGCAATCAATCTCATCCTGCACTGGAAACATTCCTGCTAAGATGGTTACATGGTGACAGTGCAGATATCAAAGTCCATCCACCTACTGCTAAGGAAGTAGCTGACCCACATTCATGGCAATAGACCCCCGGGCAAGTGCCAACTGTGCCACAAGGAGAGCAAGGCAGCATGACTTTCCTGATCAGCATTGGCCCCTGCAATGGCCTGCCCCCACACCTGTTGTCAGAAACTGCCCCCATCGTCTGACTCAGCCCAGCAGCCTGCCTTAAAGCAGCTGAGCCAAGGACGAGACAAGCACATCCTGCTGGGTATACAGCACATTCAAGCTCTCTGCTCCCCACTGAAGACGACAGAAAGCCACAGGGACCTTGCAGCCCAGAAGCCAGCCAACCTGAATCCCAGTTCCTTTACTTCAGGAACTAGTCAGCAGGCCAATTCAATGGGGGGCGCTGAGAATCCTGCAGGAGGCCTGGGTGCCGCCGCTGGTGAAATTAGGTCAGCTGCCATGCACAAGGCAGGAGGCTTCATCCAACCCAAGGCACCTCATCAGAGAAGTCTGCCCATCTACTTCTGCAAAGCCCAATGGGTGCACAGTCCTCCTCTGACACTTGTGGGGGGTAGACATGTGTGTAAGTTGACTCTGTGGCCACAGGTGGGAGGGAGAGTCCTGTACTGTCCCTACAAAAGGTACCCATAGCTGTCCAGGTGTAGTCAAAGGTATCACTTGACACCTGGTGGGCTTACAATGCTGGACTGATGGTTACATCTGGGTGACACATTTGTGAATTAAAACATGGTCCTGGGATAAGTTTACAGTAAAAAACAGCCAATTTTGGTGCACCCAAGCGCAAATTGGAAGAAAATATTTTGAAAATGATGATAGAAACATACAAATGTGCTTGACACAATGGATGGGTATATGGATTATGATAAAAGCTGTAAAGGCCGCCCAATAAAATGAATTTAAAAAAAATAAAACACGCTCACAAAAAAATAAGAGCAAAACTGTTGGACTACACATATTCCAGCAGATATTGGCAAACCTTTTCTGTAAAGCAAATTATTACTGGCCCCGAGGGCCCTAACAAAGGACATCTGCGGCAGTCACTCAAAACTCTGCTAGACGATCCTTGAACAGCTGTGTGCTGTGAAAACTCTAACTGGCCCACGGGCTTCAGTCTGTGATCCTCAAGCTCCACACTTTACAGACTTTGTGGCGTGGCAAAGCAAATTATGTGAGAATGTTTCACCGAAAGTCAGAATGTGGGAGTTAATGAGTATGAGAAGAAAATGTTCTGAAATCGATGTGGTGACGATGGCAGACTCTTCTTAATAATGACTGAATGATTCAATTTCCTGATATGAAGTATGCCAATAAAACTATTTTTTAAAAAGTCAGAATGCACAGAGTCAAGTTGCTGGGGCGGGTGCATGGAGCTACCAGGTGGCACATGGATGACTGCATATCTACTACTTACACTGAAAGCCTGCTGTGGATCTGAGGTAAAGTACTGCTGCAAAAGCTCAGAAATCACCCTCACTAGAGAATAGCGTCAAACTGTGAAACTACCCTTCTGGGCCTCTCTTGCATCGCAGTCGGAATACTTGCGAAGGCCATCTTTCTAGGCCTCTCTGAAGAACAAGGTACACCACATGTCCAACAGCAGAGCTGGCACCTTTGAGGGCCTCAAACCACATGTTTAGTCAAGGTTATTCAAATCTGGAGAGTAAAAAGACAGAAGGGTGGATGGGGAACTGTTTCCCAAAATTCTCACAGGACAGCCTTTTTGAGTCTTAAGGATGAGCAGGTGCACTGTCACGATGGGGCGGGAGGATTCTCCGTGCAACTTTTCTCAATTTGCTGGTTACCACGAGTGAGCAGTTAGTGGCCAGGGGGTAGACGAGTCTTAGGTGAATGTGAAGGCAGCATACAATAAGAGAAAGGTTGGCCAAAAAAATGGAGACAAGAGAAGACACTGGGCGGTCTGCAAGAGTTAACGGCAGCAGAGACAACTGCTATTATACACACAATCCTGCAATAGTGATTTCCGAGTAGTTGCTTGGTTAGAGACGTGGGCTGCACAGGGATGTGAGTGAGGAAGAGTGGCATGTGTCCTGGAGTACACACAGATTTGATGGAGGGTATTTTTACATGTATGTTTACCACTGAGGAACCCTGCTGGCACAGTGGGTTACACATTGGACTGATATCCACAGGTTAGCAGCTTGAACCAGTCGTTCCTCAGGAATAAGATGAGGCTTTCTACTCCTATAAAGATTTACAGCTT
Organism: Tenrec ecaudatus; assembly: GCF_050624435.1. Taxonomy (NCBI): domain Eukaryota; kingdom Metazoa; phylum Chordata; class Mammalia; order Afrosoricida; family Tenrecidae; genus Tenrec; species Tenrec ecaudatus. Next base: position 21,291,650 of record NC_134530.1, read on the forward strand.
GGAAACCGGGGTGGGGGGGTGGGGTGGGAGGAAGAGGCATGCTACTCTGTCCCAAAGAGTCACTATGAATCGGAATAGGGTCAATGGCAGTGGGTATTTAGTTTTGCTGTAAATAAATCCAGGAATGTGGTGAAGTACAGAGGGGCAACATTAGGGAAACCTCTTAAACATACCAAAAATGGGGAGGGAATGAATTGGGACTTGGGGGATCAGGATCAGTCATGAGGGACACTAAGATCACCTGGCAAAAAAGTTCACAAAGACAATGTCTTACTTCCTACACTTTGGTGAGTAGTCATCAAAGGTGTGCTAATCTCTTCTTGTCCAGAAGAAGGAAGAGTTGTGGACATGGAATGCCCCATGAAAACAATCAGTCCAACAGGCCACACAAACATCAGTCTCCACAATTCTGAGAACTGACTCCACTACCAACTGCTCTGAACACGGTCACATTAGAAGGTCCTGGAGAGAGTGGCAGAAAAATGAGGAGAGCTCAAAAAATTGCATGAGATCAAACTCATGGTCAGACCGAGACTGGTGGGACCCCAAACGGCGGCCCTTCACTCTTCAGGTCTGGAACTGAATTCAATGATCAATAATTTAAGACCAAAGGAGCAGAATTTACCCAAGGATTGAGTTCAGAGGGTTAGAGGAGGAAGAGATAAACAGTAAACACAGGGAAATGGTGGGAAAGTAATGGTACCTTTAAGGGACTGCAATGGAAGAATGGAAACGCGTGCACGAATTGTTGAATGTAAGACTGATGATCTGCTCTGTAAATCTTCACCTAAGTCACAATAAGTAAGTTTTTGTTTGAAATGAGTAAAAAGCAAAAGGGGCAGATACTTTTATATACATATTCCTGCAACAGTGGGGATCTGAGTAGATGGCTGGTTAGACTTACAGGCTGAACAGGTATGGGAGGGAGAGGAGTAGCCCACAAATATATCTAGGTGACTGGGGAGGGGCCGCGCAAGTATGAAACAATAGTACTGGACGGCTCTTGCTATTCCCAACAATCAGCAGCTGCATAGTCCTGATTTGGGGGGGGGGGAGAGGCAGGGAATCCTCAGCACAACTATCCTGGACTTTTTCTCACCAATGCAGTTTTCTATTTCTTCATACTAAGTCCCTGGATTGTCCTGTGTCTTCTGAGAAAATCTATCACCACCACCACTTTGGAGTCGCACCTCCCCAAAACTGTCTCCCTAACTTTATGCACTGATTTCTCTACTTTCAATTTCACTGGCCTAGAATATCTCCTTCAGGAGCCACTGTTTTGATTAGACTGGATTTTTTTTTTGAAGGCCCCCTAAAAAGACTTAAAGACAACAACAATACCAGGAGGGCATGGGAGAGAAACCACTGGGCATGAGACACAGCGGTCTCGGTGTAAGATATGAAATAGTAAAAATTTATAATTTATCAAGAGGTCACAAGGGTGGGAGGGTAAAAAGAACAGATACCAAGGGCTCAAATAGAATGTCAATGTTTAGAAAATAATGATGGCAACAGATGTACAAAATATGCTTGATACAACTGATATATGGAATGTTAAAAGAGCTGTAAGAGCCCCCAATAAAATGATCTTTTTAAAAAAAGAGAGCAGAAAGTAGAATAGTGGTTGCTAGGGCCTGTGCAAGGAGAAACAGAAAACGATGGCTACTGCATAGAAGTTGTCTTTGTGGGTGATGAAAAGGCCTAACCATGTATTGCTGGGATAATTGCACAATTCTGTGAGGGTACTAAAAACCACTAACTTGTACACTTCCAATGGATAAGTCTTACGGAATATCAATAAAGATTTTTTTAAAAAAGACTAAGACAAAGTGTTATTATCGGGAAAACTTTTAGTCTTCAGCCATTCCCTGATCAGACATGTTAAACGTGTCTTGAATCAGAATCCTAGCAATTGTACTTTTTCACTCACCTGAGTGTTTAGCCTATCATTTTCCAATTTCTAGCAAAGATATCACACCTGTAACTATCCAGCAGATTTCAACTCATGGTGATCCTGCACATTACACAGCAGAACAAACTGCTCCACAGGGTGTTCTGGGCGGTGATCCTTATGGAAACAGATCGCAAGGTCTTTCTTCCACGGTACCAATTTGGGGGTTCAAACTGCCAATCTCTGGGTTTGTAACTGATGGCCAACTATCTGGATCTAAGACTAATGTAATCTGCCCTTCTGGAGCACTCACTGAGCCCACTCAAAGTGTGTGCCTCTTGCCAGCCTCTCAAACAAAGTCCCAGGATGCATCATTTACAATCTGGGAAGCTGTCCCAGGCACACAGTGGTGTCACTCATGCAGACTATGCGCGTTCAGTCTGGGCCTTGGGCTTCAATTCCACAGCTGAAGTGAGTGTCACTCCTCTTAAAACCTGTGACACCCCTCCCACCCCCTTTACACAGTTATTTTCAGTCACTCATTTCCCAACAGAGCTGGCTGTGAACAGTGGCACCAGATCTACTTCACACCATTACGAACTATGCACAGCAGTCCTGATGGAACACACCTGACCCTGCTTGAAAGTGTTATCGACAGCACAGTCTCAATTGCAGAGCAGGCCCTCTGCCCGAGGGGGTTCCCAGCCAGAAGCAAGCACAGGGCCTTGGGGAACAGGAGGCTCTGGTAGCAGAGGGGCATGGTGCGTACTTTGGGAGGACAAAGGAGAACAGAATTGAGGGAAAGCCTAAGAATAAGAACCTGGGTTTAATCCCACAAGATGGTTAAAAGTCCTGGACCGTCCCTGGGGTGGCCAGAAAGGAAGCTTTTAAAGATAACACCACCCTAGTCACTCTAAATCCTTCTCATTCCCAACAAAAAGATGAAACTTTAAAGCTAGAAAATAGACACAGATGGTGTTCCCCAAGCACTGGACCCCAGGGATCCAGGTCAATGCTGCCCTCTGGAATCAACCAGTGAGCAAACCACCCAATGGGAAAGTAATCTGCAGCGTCCTCTGGACACGCCCACAACCACGGGTCCTGGATGGGTCCAAAGAATAGCACTGGCACCGGTGCCAGAGACCCATGCTCTGCCATCTGGACAACACAGTGATGGCCACTGGAACTCTCCTTGGGAAAGAAGACCAAGTCAGGTCTTCAATGGAGACCCACTCAAGGAGATGGAATGAGGGCAAGGACCCAAGGTGACTTTTGAGCTCAGACAGAGCCTGGTTACCTTAGAGCGGGCGCTTTAAGGGGTGACCTTTTCTTCAATGACGGCACCCTCTGCCCATCATTGTTGGGCTCAATTTTAAAAGATAGCTCGGGGGGGGGGGGCGGACCAGGAGGGGGAGTGACATTTGTAAGTATCTAGACACTAAGATGATTTTTCAGTAGAAGCCACTTTTCTTATCTCCCTACCCCCAGGCACAGAACTGGGCCAAGGGGAAGGGTGCCTGTATGTGGCGGGGGGAGGGGGGCGCAGGACGGGGGACGGGACCATGCAATCTTTTCGCAAAGAGAACAGATAATGACACAAAATCAATGACAGAGTAAGAAAAACCAACAAACAACCTCGGTCCTAGTTTACAAAACAGCAACTGAAGACTGGATGGCTTAAAGATGAACTATGAGGGGGATACCTTTGAGAATGGCTGGATTTACCACAAGACCCTGCCCTGAGGAGCCCAACGTGGTGCGAATAGTGAGCTTGGCTGTGAACTGACAGGTTGGAGGCTTAAGTCTATGCAGAGGGTCCTTGGAAGGCCTGACAATCTATTATTGAAAAGTCAGCCACTGAAAACTCTACAGGGGACTAGTTTACTTGGACACACATGGGATTGCTATGAAACAGTATCAATTCTATGGCAACCTGTCAACTCTACCAGCAGGGGGAGGAGGCAGGTCAGTGCATCACAGGGCCCAAACCAAACCCCAAGTTCTTATCTGTCTCAGCTAATGCAAGCATTGTGCCACCATTTAGGGAATCTAGGGCCCGGACATCAGGGTATAGCATTTAAGTATTTATTATGAAGGCACACGTGCAGTAATGATACCCTAGTGAGCACAGGACTGGCATCCACTTCTGTTAGGCTTTGGCTGAGAAAGGGGCATATAGGACACAAAGCAAGCACCATCTCCCACCCTGGGCTTCCCTACAGGCCCTCTGTGAGCTGGCAGACTACCTGGAGCCAACCTGGGGGCTGTGTCCAAGTGCCTGGGCTGTAGCAGGCCAGCACTTCAACCAGGATTCTGTCACATGGTGAAATTTACTCCCTGAAAACTTCCCAGATACACCCAATTCTCCACCACCATGTTCCTTGACGCCCCAGTCCTCCCAGAAGTCACAATCACTAAAAAGAAACCGTTTTCACAATGTATCTCACTGTGCCTAAATCCCAACATAGTCAAAATACTGTGTCAACATAGAAGTACCATAAATCATCAAGATGCTTTACTTTTCTTCAGGTTGGGGAGGATGGAAGGACTAATCTCTAAGTGGTTTCCTGGGTGTTGCAAATAGCTAAGGCCGGGCAGCTTATGGAGTAGTTCTGCCCTGCACACATGCTCACCAGAGTCAGGATGGGGAGTGGGCAACAGTAACAGACCACACATACAGCACATCACAGCTCGGAAATTATATTTTCATGAGAAATATTTGACTAGTGCTCAAATTTATTAATAAACAGTTCTACAAACCCCTCTCGCACTCCCCAACATATTTAAAGTCCTGCAGCAACTTAATCATGAGATTGAAAACTAAGACATATTAAAATTCAGAACAGCAAAACAAAAATTCCCCCTCATACCAGGAGGCACAGCCCCTGCCCTGTGTTGAGGGAGGAACAGTTCTACAAACCCCTCTCGCACTCCCCAACATATTTAAAGTCCTGCAGCAACTTAATCATGAGATTGAAAACTAAGACATATTAAAATTCAGAACAGCAAAACAAAAATTCCCCCTCATACCAGGAGGCACAGCCCCTGCCCTGTGTTGAGGGAGGTTAGCACCATCAGCCCCTCAACCACCCATCTCTGACACCATCCACACCATCCACTGTGCCAAATGAGCTTGCTTTGTACAAAATGACATATTAAAATATTAAAAGAACCTGGGAATTAGGCTATTCTTGGAGCCATCATGGGAAATCTCAACACATGTCAAAATAGTGGTCTTTTAGGTTTTACAGAGCACCCGGCGCCTAAAGAGATGCTTGCTCAATCACATCTGCAACCTACTTTTAAATAATTTAGCAAAAAACAAAAGCAAACAAAAACCCCAGTATATACAAGAATGAAATTAATGTGAATAAGGGGTAGAAAGGGAAGTGTAACTTTAAAACTCCACCTAATTTACAATTTTAAGAAAATCAATTTATTATTTCTTTAATATGTCGAATAACCCAATTTTTAATGAGAAGGAAAAAAGGGGGAGGAAGAGGCATGTCTCAGCAGCTCTGAAGAGAAACCAAGCCTGAGACTCACACCGCTGGCGTGCTGCTCGGAGGGGGTCAAGCTAAGCTGTCATCTGGCCTGGCCTCAAGGGCAACATATGCCCAATGAGTCTGGGGGTGGGGGGCGCCAGGGTCACACTACCCCTGGCCAGGATGAAGTCCTGGTTCTCCTTAAAGCCATGTCCTTTACTTTGGGAACATTGAGGAAGGGGTGGAGAACAGGCTACTGCAGGCCCCCCTCCCCAAAAAAGTGGGAAGAGTGGCTGAGGCCAATCCCAGGATTAATCTCAATCCCCAAATCATTAGCCACACAGTGGGGAATTTCACGCTGGTTTTATCCGTCTATCTGACTCCAAGTGTCCACATGGACAGATTCATGCTGAGAAGCTGGCTATGTCCAGAGAAAGGGGTTACTTCAGAAAAAGCAGACATTGTTTCTAAAAGGAGCACGGTTCTATTCTTGACACGCGCAGGGTTGCCATTTCAACTCCACAGCAACTGCTCTCAATTTGACATGAAGAGTTCAGACTGAGGGAACAGAACATACCAAAGAGGGAGCTATGATGAGAGGAGAGCTAGTGAAGGCTGGCGGTGGGACAGTGGAAAGTGGGGCAATTACAAGTTGCCTTGTCAAACATGAGTCCCTTCTTAGGCACCCTGCCCCAACTCACAAGGCTTCCCACCAGGAAAAGACCCCTGAAGGCTTCACAGTCTCCCCTTGTTCTTTCCTGTCCCCTGGGCAGCTGGTGCTAGCTGGACAGCCCTGGAGCCAGCATCCACGGAAAGGCACTTTCTCAGCAGATGGAGGGCCGGGTCAGAGCAAGTTCAGTGAATGGTTATGAATGAGCTCGTTCACCAGCCAAGGAGGATAGGCAGCAGTATGGGGGAGGTCAGTGGAGGCGGCCTGGACTTGTAGCCTGCTGAAGCTCAATGCCTGCATCCCCTTCCTGCAAGGTAGCTCCATCAGGCAGTCTCTAAGAGTGAGCGCTGAGTCGCCGGAAGGCTGAGTTCCTCCTACCTCCGGAGGACTTTAACAAGTTCCACACCCTTGCCACCTGGCACCATCCCTCTCCAGTTATTCTAGGAGAAAGGTAGCTTCTCAATCTACTCAGAAGCAGCAAACCGACAGGCACCATTCCTTGAGACAAAACCACCACACGGATTATTCAACTGGACAAATCCAAGAGGAAGGAAGGAACTTAGAAAAGATGTAACACATGGGCAAGAGTGTCCACAGGGGCACTGGGGACAGGGAAAATAAGGGCCAGGGTGGCACAGGAGCTTCAGCCAGGGGCAAGTCGGAGAAAGCTCCCTGAGGAAGGGATCCCCGTTTTTGTTTTGTGGTAATAATGGCATCTGATTTAAACACAGGACCAGTAAGAACCAGTTGGTGTCATGTCTACCTACCCAGTGTGAGTAAGGGTAAACTGTTCTCCACAGGGTTTCCCAGGGCTGATTTTGGAAATAAATTGACAGGTTTTTCTTCTAAGCCACCTCTAGGTAGAGGCACCCCCAAGCTTTCAATCAACAGTACATTTGTTACAAATATATTTACCACACGGGAAGAAAAACAATCTGATCTTCTGGTCGGATAGGGCAAGTGCAGTGGAACACTAGGATGTATCAGGGATTAAAATTCAGCTTCCACCAAGCTCCTCCAAAAACCCAATGCCATTAAAAACTGAGACCAAGTGTGGGGACAGGCAGCTTATAAGAGAGATAGTATCTGAGAGTCACTGCAGGCCTGGGCAGTTTCAACTCTCTTCAAAATGCAGCACTGACTTGGAATTTTCTGTGTGCTTTCCCCAATCCTGCTGCTGCATTAAAACACAAAAATAGAATCTGTTCCCTTGGAGTTCACCAGTTGCCATAGCAATAGCATCAAAATGCATTATACTTTCAGGTGAAGAAATACACCATGGGTGCTGAAGATGAAAATCCACATCAGATCCAATTCAAACCCAAATCCCCAAGCCACCACCCAAACACACAGGTTACAGACTGGGAGAGAAGGGAGTTTACCCAAGAATTCAACACAAATGTATGGACCCTAGCCCCACATAAGACCTCGATACTACTTCCACACCTGACAGGATGAGGAGGTGGGTATTTCACACACACACACACACACACACACACACACACACACACACACACACACACACACACACACCCCTTACTGAAATCACACCACCACCCTCTTTCTTCCAAAAATCAGGTCATTTTCATGTTTCTGATCTGTTCCATTTTCATGTTGGTCCCAGCTGTAAAAATGTAGGCTTAAAGTAAGTCTTTTGAATAAGCTGAAAGCAGGTACCCAAACAGATACTTGTACATCAACGTTGGGCAGAACCAAGAGTGGGGAATGGTCTAAATGCCCACATACTGATGGATGGAAGGCATAGCGTGGTCAATATATCTTGTGGTCTAGCAAGGCTCCTCATTCAGGAAAAGAAACAAAGTCCTGATGCAAGCTACATCCCAGATGAACCCAGCAACACTATGCTGGGTGGAATTAGTCGGTCACAAGGAGACAAATATTTTATGATTCCATTTGGTGAGAAATTTATTACTATAATACCAGACCTGGAGGCTGGGTGGCACTGTGGAAAATGGTTGTGCTGCTAACCGCCAGATCAGCGATTTGAAGCCACCAACTGTCCCACAGAGTAAGATGAAACTTGCTACTCCCAGTGAAGAGTTACAGTCTTGGAAATCCACAGGGGTGTTTAATATTGGAATACCACTCTGTTCTACAGGGTCGTCACTAAGTTGGAATCGACTCTACAGCGGTGAGTCTGTTTTTTTAATTTAGCACACCTCTCTTCTTGCTGTCTGGAACCTGGAACCCTGATGGACTTCACATCCAGGTAGCACAGCTTCCATTCCTATTTTCTCTCACTTCCTCTGCTTACACATTAAGCCGAAAAGGCCTATCCAAAGAACAAGCCCTCGCCACTGGACCTCTCACTCACCTCTAGTCAGATGCCCAAAACAGACATCTCCTTTCAACACTGGGTGGTTGACGCTTATTTTCAGTGAAAAGTAGACTTACCTATCTTTTAGAATTGGCAAGTATAACCCCAGATCACTACAACTCGGGGACCCTGGTGCCTTCTGCCTGATAACTGACAATTTAAGAGGATAGATACGCATCACTTCTCCAACAGCAGTCGGGTACCTCTTCCGTCCATCTCGGGTCCACCGTCCTGGCAGATTGTAATGACAGCTGAGTGATGTCAACCACACCTTACACCGAGCTACCTTACACCGAGCACAACCATTTTTACCCCGACTCACAGGGCAAGGAGTCCTCTGGTGGTGCAAATGCTCAGCTAGTAACTGAAAGGCTAGAAGCTGGAGCCTTTCCAGGCGTGCCTCACAAAAAGGGTCTGGCGATCCAGTTTCAGTAAGTCATTAAAACCCCACAAAACAGTTCTACTCAAACACACACAGGACCACTAGGGATCAGGGTCAACTTGAGAGCAACTGGAAGTCTCAGGATTCAAGTGCTGGTAAATCATCTGAGGAAATTTTTCCATGTCAAAAAAATAGGTTTCAAAGGTAAACAAGAAACCTTTCCTCAGGGATAGAGAGAAAGGCGACTCGGCCTCTTCAAGAGACAGGGTGGCTTCCAGATCATCAACTGAGTGCCTGTACAGTGTGGGCCCCCGGTTGACTGAGCCATCTACTGGTTTAGTTGCCAGGCCCCTGTCCCACAGAACTCAAAGGGTCTGATGGGGAGCACGACTGTGTTTCCCCGAAAATAAAGACACTGTCTTATCTTTGTATTTCCTCAAGAAGACACACTAAATAAAACAAGACAGGGGGTATCTTATTTTATTAAGTATGGAACTCAATCTACATTTATTCAAATATAGTTAAGTCGTCTTCTTCTAGAACATTGACCCACAGTGCTGAGTCCAACAGCAGCCACAGCTTTCCTTCAGCCCCCTACTTCACTGAGGAGACTTTGACTTTCACGCCCATGTCTCCCTCTGTGCCCCAGCTTGCAGCCCGCACGGAACGACTGGGACCTGACAGGGGGAGCCGACCTTGGGGATGGGGTTGCCCGCAAATGCTTAGAAATCCTGCTATGGCTTATTTTGTGGGTATGTCTTATTTTCAGGGGAGCATGGTAGTACTAGCCCTAGTAAGAACGCACTGATGGTTCTACCTTCGAGCTAAGATGGAACTAGTGTACTATCGAGAAACTATAAATAGGGTCCCCTACCCCAGAACACATCAGGAGCACTGGGAGTTTCCACATAAGTCACCTACAGTAGAGGTTTCTCCTGATAGAAAGTGAAGCTCTCCTGCTCTTCCCTGTGTTCCTGCAGCTGTGACAGACAGACATATGAAGAAACTGGCTGCCCCTATACATCTGGCAGACAGACATGGGCGTTTGGCATGCTTTCCACCATCAAGGTGGAGAAGCTTCACTGGGCCTCACGGAGTCGACTCTACTGCCTAGTTCCAACCCAGAAGTCAAGAGCCCAGGAAGGGCTAGACAGAGCAGCGTCTAATTGGCTGGGCTTGGAAGAGTTGACCCAAGGGCAGACGTCTCGGCATGGGCTTGTCCTGATTGTTTTCTGCAGGGGAAGCTATCTCAGTATGCAGGTGGATCAGCAGCCCACGACAGGCGTGGTATCCTAGAGGTCCACAGAACCAGCTCCTGGGCTACCTCTGCTGGTTCCCAAGGAAGGAAGATATCAGTGGGGGCTGGGGCTGGGGCTGGGGCTTGGCCTCTAGGGTCCTGTGTAGGAAGGAAACAGCAGCACTGTTGTCAGGAAAGAGATGGTGTGCAGGGTCCGTGCTCCAAAGTTCTCCAGAAAGGGAATGGACAAAAATCAGGCTTGGGACAGGATGGCTTCTCCATTTAATACCAACTCTCAACTCGTGATCTATGGAATTTTCAAGTCGGCTGCCAATCAGAGATTCTTCAAAGGGGTCAGGGGCCCAGGGAAACAAACACATGGTGTCAAACTGCACCCGGTGAGCCTGCCCATCCTAGAGCCAACTTGAGAAGTTACTCTGCTTCCAGCTCCAACACCCCATAGTCTGAAGTGCCTGGAGGGCAAGGGCCTGGCCATCCTGTGTCCCTGGTAACTCATGGTGCCCCAGGCTCTGCCAGACTAGTCAGCTCTTACTGTAGCTGGCACCTGGCCATCCTGGCACTCTGGAGCTCTTCCCTGGAATGCACCAGCCTGTGCTGTCCAGGCCCCACCCTCCACCATTGCATCTCCCCTCTCTCAAGAAACCACCCTAGCTTAAGTCAGCCTTTAGTGTTGCTGTGGCCAGTTATTGGCTGGTCACAAGTGCCACATCAAACACTCTGTAATGCTCAGTCTTAAAGGTGTGGACAGCACTGAGTATATGTTCAACAGGTCAAGCGATTTTAATAACATTTGAAAAGAGCCGGACATTAGTCTGACAGCCACAATAAAATTCTGTGCTGGTGGCCCATGCGGTCCCAGAAGCTTCCTGTGGGATTTTGTAACATTGTAACACCTATCTCTTGGTTTGATGATACTAAACAAACTACAGTGATGAATTCAATTCACTCAGAACACTGAAAAGGTCATTAACAGAACATATTTTTCCCATAAGAAATAATGGAAAACCAAGTAACTGGTTCTGGAGCCCAAAAACCACACTTATAAATTCCCTTTTCTAGGACTTTCACAAATAATTAACAGCTCTAGGTTGTGGAAATACCCCCTTAAAACAACTAAGCACAATATGGTACATTAAATATGAAAACATTGTATAGTATAGTATAGTATAGTATAAACATTGTATAGTATCTTAGTTTTCATTGTTTTAAAAAAACGGTTTTTGTTGTTGTTGTTTTTCCCCGGAATGGTTCACTATTGTAGGCTTCACTTTTAAAATCTCCACTAGCATTCCACACACAGAGTGAGCCTGTCTTTCCTGGGCTTGTGCCCTCACAGTGTGCCTTCCCGTTGGGCATTTCCTCCTCCAAACGGACCAGCTTCCTCACAGGCAAACACTTGCTGGGGAACGAAACCCTCAGCCTCCTCTCCGGATTCAGCAAATCCAGGCGCACATTCGCTGGCGTGATTGTCTTTATTTGCTCTTGCCCCTCCCCGTGCCTCACCACCCTGGGTCTGCGGCTCCCTCGGAATTCTTCGAACCAGCCCTAGCTGGCTCTGAACACGTAGGGCTGCTCAGCACTCGCCCCTCACCACTTGTCATCAAATCACTACGGACGCGGTTAGCCTTCTCGCCTACCAGGGTCTCGGATGAGCTATGGCTGTCCAGTTGTTCTGGTTCGTCCAAACTAACGGTGATCTCTCATCCTCTTCCAGGGTCTGGGTTCTTGGTTTTGTGGTTAATTACATTAATCACAGCCCCCACCCCCAAGACGTTGATAATGTCAACTTAGCTATGTTGCATTCAGCTACCAAATCAGTCAGGCATTCAGATTTTGCTATCTCTCTCTCTCTCTCTCTCTCTCTCTCTCAGTTCTTTCGCTTTACTGCCGGTATCACGTTCTTTGGAGCCGTGGTTAAGATATTTACTCAAAGTACAATGAGGAATGTTTTAACACTAACACAAGCACTGTATGATGTCTGTCTGAATGAGCGAGAGCTTGCGCTTAGACTGAAGCGTCACCCTGTGTCCTCAGTGAGAGGACACATGACTCACTTGGCCCGTAAGGGTTTTTCAAGTCAGATTTTCAGTTGGATTATCAAAGTTACGAACACTGATTTTCTTTTTTTAAATTCTGCCGTTTGAGTGAGAAGTGGAAAGTGGGGCATTCAACAACTGAGGTATCACTGTATGCATAAACTGTCTTACAGTGCCTTTCAAATGCTCGCTCACAATCACCAATCCCTTCCACACTGGTGGTCACAGATGTGAAAATGAAGCTGCTGCCAGCGAGCTCCCTATTCTCTGGCTGTGCAGTCAGCCACATCTAGCAACTTTGTTGTGGTGCTTTTCATCTCAGGAAGGTCAGAGAGGACTCGGCCTCCCACCCAACCTGTCACCCAGGCCAAAGGAACAGTGGGGTCGGCTGTGCCAAGGTACATGCCTGACCATCCTCCAGGTGCACGCCGTGTTTTCTTCTGTTGCTGAGAAAATCTAAGCTGGTGTCAACAGTTCTGCACTAGCTACTCACTGAAAGACTGGAGATTCAAATCTACATAGAGATGCCTCGAAAGAAAAGCCCGATGATTTGCTTCTGAAAAGTCCCAGTCATTGAAAACCAATGTGTCTACTCAAATGATAACACGTGGAACCGCATGAGTTAGAGTCAACTCCGGGGCAACTGGTTGTAGTATTTTTCCCTTAAGGAACCAATAATCTACAAAGGAGATCAGAAGTGCTATCCCTGCCCTTCCATTACTTTTAAACCATCATTTAAGGGGATGCAGTAGCTTTTCAGGTCTTTGACTCAACAAAACCAGCAAGCCCACAAGTACCACCCTTTGTTTTCTCTACTGGACAAATACAGGGAGCTTGACATTTGCACGAGGCTCTCTCTGGGCATACAGGTAAGAGTACCCGCTTTTAAATCTGCTTCTGTGCAGGATAAGATCCAGTGGGAGAGGCCCCGCCTGGGACAAAGCAAGGAGAGTTGTGAACTCCACAAAGGAGAGCCCTCACCTGGTCCACATGAGGTCAGCACAGGGGATGATGTAAGAGGGAGAAAACAGCTGGCTCGTGTGGAACTCCAAGGCAGGGACCTCTGTGGGGCAGGCTGAAGAGAGGAGTGCTCCTCCTAGGTACGATCTCCATCTGCCCAGTCAGCTTCTGCAAGCTCCTTTACCAGACAAACCCAAACAGGAAGTCCATGTCCAAGATCGGAGAGTTACTGAGAGCCAGACATACAAGCAGCCTACACTACAAAAACTCACTGTCACTGAGTCAAGTGTGACCCACAGTGACCCTACAGAACAGGACAGAACTGCCCCTGTGGGTTTCTGATAGTAAATCTTTAGGGGAATAGAAAAACCTTGTCTTTCTCCCTCAAAGCATCTCATGGTTTCAAACTGCTTGCCTGTGGATAGCAGCCCAAGGCATAACCCATGCCACTAGCAGACTCCTGCTATCAGGGTTCTACAGCCACCAACAATCGCCAAAAGGGGTTATACAGGCTCCCCCACCCGATTACAGTAACCTCAGCAGGCGTAATCAATCACAGTCTGAGCCTAACATGCATCACGGTTAAACAACAGTATGCTGGTGGCTCTGCCAAGGACATGCAGGGCAGGAGTCCACAGACGCAAACACAGACTGCTGGAATGTTCGGATTGTTTCTGCCCGAATCTTGGCACAGTCACAACAGGACTGTGGTTAACTCGGAAGGCTGTCAAGAAAAGCACTGCAAGCTTGCTTGGCTCTCGGCACGTAAGAGCCACTTGCGGTCGACAGCAGAGCCATTTCCCCACAGCTTCCAGGCCACTTGGGAGGTGAGCTGAAATTAACAATTCATTTCCTCCAACCAGAAAATCAGCTTATTGGAGAGAACGCCAAACCACTCGCCCCTAGTTAAACATACCATCTACTCAACTCGGCCTCACCAGAGAGCCCCTCACAGTCTTGCTAGTTCTCAGACCTGGTGCTCCACTGGCAAGGAGGTGCTCAGCAAACAGCAGCAGCCTCCTCCCTGAAGCAGACCCTTGGAACACTTGTGTTTAGGGTTGCAGCTGCTCCCTTGGCCTGGCTCAGAGGCTTCTGCCCCCACACCACCTCCTCTGAAACCTAGTGTCACCAATAGAAGCTGATCCAAGTACATTAAAAGGCCCATTTCAAATACATTAAAAATAAATCCTCCCAAGTCAGAGTAATGGTTGCGGAAGTATGCTGTAATTTTTACAGAAAGTCACATGATTCTTTTGCAGAGACATATGTGCTCCTATGTGTTCACTCAGCAGTCACCGACTCAGAGTCTTCTGGCAGAAGAAAAGGGATGTGGATGGCAGGAAGGTTCAAGTTATCTAGACTAGGGCCCATCCCAGCAGAAGAGCGGGTGGGGTTGTAAAATTGGCAGACAAGTCCACTAAGTGTGCAACCTCAAACGGGCTTCTACAACAGACATATGCAGGAAGAGGTGAAGAAACAGGGACTCAAAGGGGGTACCCAAAAGAAACGGGAATTTTTCCAAAGTATTTAATTTTTTTAATGAAACAATAAAAGTACTCTCCATTACACTTACTACGTTTGTCAAGTCTGTGATTCCAATTTTCAAGCTCATCTGTTTGGATGGCTAACAGCATCGCCCTTGTTTTTTTTCTTCACCTTTTCTATATCTTCAAATCACTGTCCTTTCATGTGCCTCTGCATTTGCAGAAACAAAGAGAAGTCACAGGTCAAGTGAGTAAGGTGTGTGGAGCAAGAGGGGCATGCTGTTTTTCTGCGCCCCCCCCCCAAAAAAAAACGGGCACAATGATGGCTGTGTGAGCAGGTGCATTGCCATGTTGGCAAAACCAGTTTGCAGCGACTCTTCTCATTCCCAAATCTTCCATTAAAATGAACTGGACAGAGCTCCAATATAGTCCAGATAACAACCCTAACTCTTCAATGGTCCATCATAGGTCTTGAGCACAATTGTGTTAACAATTTCATACGGGAAGTTGACAGATGTCCAGCAAAAGGAGGTTTGTCATCAATAGACATCTCATCTTTTTGAAACAAGAAAACCACTCATACACTTGAGTTTTCCCAACAGCACTGGCCTTGTAAGCTGTGTTCAACATCACAACAGTTTCTGCAGCATTTTTCCTGAGCAGAAAACAAAATTTCACAGCCCCACGCTGTTCTCTTAAATTGGTCTTCACAAAAATTAAGATTTGAGTGAAACTGCTTTTATGAAAAAATTCACTGTGACCAAAGAGGACCTTCCCAGGCAATGCCACTGGGTGCACTAACTCAGAGCAAGTTGCTCTGTGCTCACCTAGTGGAAAAAATGTGTACTATGAAGCTTTGCCTAGTGGAGCATGAAGTGTTTATCTCCAGCTGAACAGAAAAATTGCTGGGGGGGGGGATGAATGTCATCTATAAACAGACTGAACTCATGTGCTTGTGCACACACCTGTGTGCACACACAATACAATTTTTTCTTAAATGACCACAAAAAGTCATCTGGTTGAGGAAAAGTATTTTCAAAACTCATAATCTAACATGACTTGTTTCTAGAATACTGAAGAACTCTCTTGACCCAATTTTTCAAAAGGGAGGGGCAAAGAATCGAAGAACACTATGTGGCCAGCAAGTACATGAAAGGATGCTAAGCGTCATTTAGTGGAAGTGCACATTCAAGCCAAGTTGAGATAGCATTGCCAACCTATTAAATGCATTCACACATGCAAAAGTAAAAAGAAAACTACAGACGACCCCACGTCCCGATCAAGTTAGGAAGCAGCTACAACTCGTGTGGACTGCTGGTGGGAAATAGTGTGGCCACTTTTAAAAAGTTAAATATACACTTACCCTAATAACCCACTTACAAATGCCACTGGTAGGTATTTACTCAAAAGGAAGGAAAACTTATGGCCACACAAAGGCCTGTGTATAAACATTTAGAACAGCTTTATTCATAACCACTGAAAACTAGAAATAGCCCCCTGTCCTTGAATTGGGAAGTGGCTAAACAAACCATGGTCCGCCCAGTCAACAGAAAGCCACCCAGCAATGAAATGCATTTCCTGAAATTCTCCACCTCAGGGTATCATATACACTAAGACAGATGTGATATGCCAGACTCAAAAGGTGTACAACACACACACACTGATCTCATCCACAAGGCATTCTAGAAAAAGAACAAATGTAAAACTGAAAACAGACCGGTGGTTGCTGGGGTCTTGGGGGAAGGGAGGTGCGCGTAACTGGAAATACTCTAGTTTCACCAAGGTGGTGCCATCTGTCATCTTCTTGACATGCGAACTTGTAAAAGATGTTTAGGAGCTACTGTGTAAATTAATCTCATCAAGGGCCTTTTTTTTTTTCATTGTGGATGTTTCCATTTTCTTCCACTTCAATTTGAACTTGCATACAAACTGAGATGTTTGTGTTCCATGTTGACCTCTGCCCTCCATCTGATTGATAGAGCAGATGCAGTCAATTTGATTCCTGTGCATCCTATCCAGTGAGGTCCACACATACAGCCTTCCTTGATGTTGTAGAAAACTATCAGGACAGAGAGCAACAGAACAGCACCACATGCATGTCCCCAACTATCTCACAGACACACAATCAGGGTAGTTCACACCATCAATGTTATGTGTCTGCTAGTACGCTATGTGCTGTCACCTTTAACTGTCATGTGACAGTCAGGACCCCATCACCCAGGCTACAGCTTGCATAACCACTCTCCACTTGTTTCCCATTTGGGTTGTTTCCAGTTCTCCAAGTGTGGACATTGCACAGGTTACTAGAAAGATCAACAAGTTTTTGGATGAATGTTATTCTAGGCCCAGCTCAGCATCCCTCAGTGGAAGGCTCATGCCCTGGATCAATGGCAATGGTCCCAAAACGCCCACTTTCTTCAGACACACAGCTGACACAGACCCTGGCTCCTCCATGGAGGGAGGAGAAAGTTGATACTGGAAGAAATCCAGAACTTTGCCTGAGGCCAACAACTTGTAGAGTTCCCAAATTTGCCCAACTAAAAAAACTGCCACAGGGAAAAGAATCACCCCACTCTAGAGCTTTTCTGTCTCCACTAATGCAAAGAGAGGGCACAGGGGGTGAAGATAAGGGTGGCATCAAGCCTCACTATACCAGTGTGCGCAGAGAAGGCAGGTGAACCAACAGCTTCTGTTCAGCTATGCTAAAAAAAAAATTTCACTTCCAGCATAAACTTTATTAAAAACCTGGGCAAAATTGGCAAACATAGTTCACACTAACAGTGTTCTACACCCTACTTTGATGTTGCTCATGAGCAACCATTAATGGTACAATGTTGGGTCTTTCTTCTTCTGAGACACATGGAAACAATTAGTCCAACGAGACCCACATGAACCTTGGCCTCTATGACCCTGAGACTAGAAAAACTAAGTGGTGCCCAGCTTACTAACATGATAGGAGTTGGCAGAACCTTCAGACCAGGACGATGGCCCAGAGTCACATTAGCTTGGAACTGAAGTCACTTCCTTGACCCATTTTCTGCTAAAGAATGCACAGGAAGGCCCGTGTGTATGAATTGTTGGGTGGACAACCAAGTTTGACCAAAATCGCAATTAAACATTGCGATTTAAAATGTAATTAAACATGTACCCAGGCATTTCAGAAGTTAAAATACTGGAGAGATGTTAACAGAAACAGTAAAATTGCAAAATGCGTGGACTTGAACTGACATTTCACTAGAGGATATACAAATGGTCGGTAAGTGCATGAAAACATATTCAATGTCATTAGCCACAGCTGCTGCTAATAGATGCCTTTGAGTTCATTATCACTTATTGAGACCCCATGTATGCAGAGCAGAATTGTCCTATAGGATTGTCAAGGAGGTAACCTTTCAGAAGCCTGTCTTCCAAAGTACCTCTAGATGGGTGCCAGCTCCAACCTTTCAGACTTGCAGGGGTCCTCAAACTTTTCAAACAGGGGGCCACTTCACTGTCCCTCAGACCTATTGGAGGGCCGGACTATAGTTTTTAAAAAAAACTATGAACAAATTCCTATGCACACTGCACATATCTTATTTTGAAGTAAAAAACAAACAGGGCAAAAACGCCTGGCGGCTGGATAAATGGGGGGGGGGGGGCGCTGCAGCGCGCATGTGGCCCACAGGCCACGGTTTGAGGACGCCTGTTTCAGAGGGTAGCGACTGTTAGTGCCACCCTGGGATTCCATAGTCACTAGAAGGATTAAAACCCCAACAGAATGGCAATGATCACAAATACAGAAAATTACAGTTGCTGATGTCTCTGTGGAGAAACTGGCGTCCTTATCTATTAGCTGGTTCTGTGCATGTTTGCAGAAATTATGGTGGTGTAACTAGTTACACATTGGCCTACTAACCACAAGGTTAGCATTTTGAGCCTACCAGAGTTAAAACTGCCCCTGTGGGTTTCCAAGACCGTACATATTTACAGGAGCAGAAAGCCTCTATTTTCTCCTGAGAAGTGGTTGTGTTTGAACTGCTCACCTTGAGATTAGCTAACACTCACCCAATAGCATTCCCAGGGGGTTCCTTTATGTCCCACAATTCTGCTCCTAGGTAAGTACCTGGAAGATGTGAAGACAGACAGGTGCACAAACAGAAACCTGTACACCCACATTCATAATAGAACTTTTCATAATAGCTGAAAGGCGTGGCATAGCCTAAATGTTCATCAACAGATAAACACAATGTGACCCACCCATACAACAGAACATTACTCATCCATAAAAAGATACAAAGTTCTGGTACATGCCACAACACAATGACCTTTTAAGATATCATACTAAGTCAAAGACATACATGAAAGGACATATATTGAATGATCTACTTAAGTGAAACAGTCAATGGACAGACTAAAGCATATTAACAAGTTACCAGGAGTGGGAGAAAGGAAAGCAAGGGGAAGTAATTGGTGGGCACTGAGTTTCTGTTTGAACAGTATTGGAATAATCTGGAAAAGGATAGTGGTGACGGCTAAACAACATGATGAACATAATCAGTGCCACTGGTTTGTATATGTAGAAACTGTTACACTGGCAAAGGTTCTGTTAAAGACTGTGTGTATCCACTCACTATTATCCAGATATAGAAAACATGCATGAAGAAAAACAGAAATGCCTCAGGGTGGGATATACTGGTAGGTACGTTGGAAACAGCTCCTCCACTTCAAGGGTCTGGAGGCTTTAAAGCTCTAAGAAGTTCCCCTTCCCCTTCAGTGAAGTGAGAACTGAGCTCTCCTCTGCCAGGGTTAAAAGGCTCCAGCACAAAGACCTGGATGCTCTCTAGAGGGACATATAACCTCTCCTGGTACACGTCTGCTGTCAAGTCAACACTGGTGCACCACTGTCAGTTTCAACTCCGAGTGGCTCCCATTTAAGAGTAAAACTGCACCATAGGGTCTAAATCACCAAGTCCTACTCCCACAGAGCCACTGGAGGAACAAAAACTTGGGCAAAAGTAGCTTCTCAGGGCTAAGAGGAAAAATCCCACAACCTGTTTTTCCAAGGAATCTATGCAAAAGGCTACATAAAAGAACACAATTTTACCACAGCTCATACACAAAAACAATTTCTAGGTTTGGGCTATATGCAACAGAGACAAATGGCATCTACTGGTGTCGTTAGGTGCCAACTCAGTCTGACCCACAGCAACCTTATACGTGACAGAATAAAACACTGCACGGTGCGGTCCAGTGACATCTTCACCATCGTCCCAAACCCCTTGTTGCAGCCCGTGTCAACCCATCGCATTAAGAGCCTTCCTCTTTTTCGCTGCCCTTCCACCTTACCAAGCATCATACTGTCAGGCCTGATCTCTCCTGGCTGTGTCCAAAGTATGTAAAACGAAGTCTTGCCATCCTTGACTCTAAGGAATATCCTGGCCTTACTTCTTCTAAGACATATCAGTCCATAGTACTTTCAATATTCTTCTCCAGTACTACACTTTAAATGCATCAATTCTTTTTCGGTCTTCTTTGCTCAATGTCCAACTTTCATGTGCATATGATGCAATTGGAAATACCAGTGCTTGGGTTAGGAGCACCTTATTCCTCAAAGTAATAGTTGTGCTTTTTGTAGTCTAAAGGTCTTTGTAGCAGATTTACTCAGGGCAACACATCCTTTGATCTCTTGACTACTGCTTCCATGAGCACTCATTGTGGACTTTAATCCTTTATCTATTTATCATGTTACCTACTGGTCCAGTTGTAAGGATTTTGGTCTTCTTTATAGTGAGTCACAATCCATACTGAACACTGCAACCCTTGATCTACATCAGCAAGCACCTCAAGTCCTCCCCACTTTCAGCAAGCAAGGTTGTATCATCTGCTTATCCCAACTTATTAAATAACCCTTCTTCCACTCCTAATGCCACATTCTTTTTCATAAAGTCAGCTACTCTGATGATTTGCTCCACATACAAATTGATTGAGTATGGTGAGAACATACAACCCTGGCTGCACAATTTTCCTGATTTTAAGCCATGCAGATTCCTTTGTTCAGTTTGCACAACTGCCTCTTCATCCACGTACAAGTTCCACATGAACACAATCAAGTGTTCTGGAATTCCCATTCTTCTCAAGGCTGTCCAGTTTGTTATGGTCCCCTCAGTCCAATGCCTTAGCACAGTCAATAAAACACAAGCTATCATCTTTCTGGTATCCTCTGCTTTCAGCCAAGATCCACCTGTCATCTAAAATGATAGTCCTTGTTCCACTTCCTCTTCTGAATTGAGCCT
The DNA here is from genome assembly GCF_050624435.1 of Tenrec ecaudatus. Taxonomy (NCBI): domain Eukaryota; kingdom Metazoa; phylum Chordata; class Mammalia; order Afrosoricida; family Tenrecidae; genus Tenrec; species Tenrec ecaudatus. The sequence continues at coordinate 21,312,426 of NC_134530.1, forward strand.
GAACCTCTGGCAGTTGCCTGTCAATAATGTCCTGCTGAAACCCTTGTTGGATGACCTTCAGCAAAATTTTACTTGCATGCAGTTATCAATTCTATGGTTCTACAGTTTGAGCATTCTGTTGGGTCACCTTTCTTTGGAATGTGCACAAATATGGATCTCTTCGTGTCAGTTGACCAAGTACCTGGTCTTCCAAATTTCCCGGCATAGACGATTGTTTTTCCCCAGTGCTTCATCAGCTTGTTTGGGGAGGGGGGGAGGGAGGCATCTAGTAAACTCCACCTGATGGTGACTCCATGTGTGTCAGAGTAAAGGTCCTCCAGATGGTTTTTAAATGGCTCTTTCGTTTTGGAGATCACCAAGTCTTTAGTGTAAGGAACCTCTGGGTAGACTCAAAATCGCCAACCGTTCAGTTAGCATCTGAACATGTTCACTGCGTGCATTAGCCGCAAAGAAAGCAACAACCCTGTCATCGAGTCAATGCTGACTCATAGCGTTTCTACAGTATAAAGTGGAACTGCCCTTTTAGGTTTCCAAGGCTGCGAGGCTTTACAGAAGCCTCATCTGCTGACCTATAGTTAGCAGCCCAACACAGAATCCACTACGCTGCCAAGGCTCTTTCCCACTGGTGAACCGACAACCCAGGGTGGATAAGGAAATGAGATCTGGTACGAGCCCACAGGCTGAGGCCACAAAATGGGTGGGGCTACAGCCCACTAGCTAGGGTAGGACCTGAGTGTCCACTCATTATGCAAGGTTAATAAGAATTCAATGATAAATTCAAAATAAACACACTTCACAAGCCTGTAAGATGATTTCATTCATTAGAGGCACAGAGTAGAGGATAAAGGAGACCTCCCTGCTGGTCCAAACTGCAGTCCCTACCACCTCAGCACCCAGTCCTGCCACCAAAACCCCTCCAAGGGATTTCAGGGAAGAGGCTAAAGTCTACCATGTCAGTCCCACAGGAGCCCCCAGAGCACCTTGCCTGAATTCTGCAGCAGACCTTCCCTTTAGGCGATCTCAATCTCCACTTGAGGCAGATCTAGTGCACCTTCCACAATGAGAGCTGTCTGTAGTTCTAGGTGTGTGTCACCTATGCTCACTTCACACACACAATTACCAACAGTCGAGCAGACTGCCCCTGCCCACAAAGGCCGTGGCTCCCAGAAGTCAGTGTGGAAAGCAGTGTGGACTGAATGTTAAAAAAAAAAAAAAAAAGACAGTATCAGGGAAAAAAAATGGATTCCATTGGGGAGTGAAGAACTTTTCACTACCTGATAGAAACTTCCCGAAAAAGCACCCCCTAGCCCTCACCAAGTTCCTGTGTCACACTTGATTGGCATACCTATTAGGCTAATAACTACAAGTTCGGCAGTTCGAAACCACTAGCTACTCTTGAGAGAAAAAGATGGGGCTTTCTCCTTCTGAGATTTACAGTCTCAGAAACCCACAAGGGCAGTTCTACTGTCCCCACCCTCCCTGCCAAGCCCTCAGTCTAGCCCAGACCAGTCTCTGAATTCCACACCTGCACAATCACGTACCTACATGTTCCTCCACCAGAACACCCCAGTGACCACACAGGCCACAATGACTCTGTCCTCTCAAAGACTTGCCAGTGTGGATGGGTTACATGCCCAGAAGCTGCAATGCTCCTGTGGCAGCCTGGCACATTGGCTAGCTCACTTGATATGTGTGCTAGTGGCTCATGTAAGGTTAATTCAGACAGAGAATGCCCCATCACTGCACAAGTCCGACTGGTTGGGCAGCTTTAGAAACTGACTATTAAAAAACATGATCAGTGAGTTGATTCCGTCTCACGGTGGCCAGTAGGTTAGTAGAACTGAGCATCACAGGATTTTCCTGGCTATAATCTTTACACAGTAGACATGTTTCATCTATGGAGCCACTGGGTAGGTTTCAATCATCAACCTTTAGGCTACCAGCCGAAAACAACTACTTAGCCCCTTGAGAAGCAAAGAAATTGAGTAGGTCCCTGTAAAAGAGGTTAAGACCTAAAAACTGTGTCCTGAAAGCTGGCGCCGGAAGGGCTGAGAGAAGTGAAGAACAGTCACCCAGCTGTGTGAGTGCCACCCCCTTGCAATAGGGTATCAACAGCAGTGAAAGAGGTGCTCTATTTTGATAATTCAAGCAACTTGGCTCAGCCTTAGACCGGTTGACCATTCTGGGCTGGTGTTTCTCACAGCCTCTCAGAGTTAGACTCCTGCTCCACAAGAGCATGTGTCATCTTAGGATGTCCAAGAAAAGCCCAATGGACACTGGCTCCTACAGGACACACCTGAACGAGAGGCCCACTAACTTACCTTTACACACCCAGGAACTGGACTCAATCCTCACCCCAACACAAGGACCTCCTAAAAGCAGGCATCATAGTCACCAGGGGTCATTCTAGTCATCCTGGGGCTGGTTCGGCTGGTTACCCCTTTCCCTTCTGTTTAAACTTTCACTGGCAGATGAAAGAGAAAACTTACAGTGGAACTAAAGCAAAGAGCCCCGAGTCCTGATGGAACTGACTTTAAGCTGAGGTTAAATCTCAAGCCTGTGAATGCCCCTCGAGCCTCCAAAGGTGGCAACACTGCTTCTACAAACCAGCTGCCAGATGAAGAGAGAGCTTACCAGCCAGTAGCCCACTCCCTGCAGCACTCTGCCGGGCCTACACACCTGCCCACCCTCTGGTCACTCTCCACAGGACCCCGGAGTCTGCCTTATGTGCACAGCAACAAGGAACCTCCTCTTGCAGCGCCTACCCTGTGGCTCACCACACCCCAACCATGGCCAAGGGCCCTGAGGATACACGCTACACAGATGGATTCACTTTCCTGGTCAGCTTTTTGTTTTAACTGAAAGTTTTGGAGGTTTTCTCAGTGCAGTAAAATACAGAGGGGTTTCCAATAAATAATTTTATTGGGGGCTCTCTCTTACAGCTCTTATAACAATCCATAAATCCATTGTTATCAAGCACATTTGTATATAACATATAAATACTCAACTATAAGCCAACCCGAATATCAGCTGAAGCACCTAATTTTACCACAAAAATTGCATTAAAAATGTACTGGAAAACTTGACTTATACATGAGTGTATACACAGTATGTTGGCACCATCCTTTTCAAATTTCTGCTTGAGCCCCTGGGTATCAGCTCCTCTTTTTGTTCCTCCCTCCCCACCCTCCCACCTTCATGAACCCTTGGTAAATTACAGATTATTATTAGTTTTCTATCTTACACTATTCACTGTCTCCCTTAACCCATGTTTCTATTGTTCGTCACCCTAGGGGGAAGGGGGCGATTATACATCAATCATTATGGTCAGTTCCCCCTTTCTCCTCCCACACAAGTTGCCTTTTTAAACTATTTTTAAATGTGCAATTTGGTGGCATCCTAGGCATTCAAAACACTGTGTAAATGTTGCCACAATCTAGTTCATTTTCATCACCCCTAAAGGAAACCTGGTGACACGGTGGTTAAGTGCTCAACTATGACCCAACATATGCTTCAGTAGATGTGCTAGGTCAGCCATATGATGACTGTATCTTCAACTTTTTGAAGAACCATCAAACTGCTTTCCTTGAAGACACTTTAGTGTAATTCCAACCATACATGGCAAACAGTAGCAGTTCAGACCTAATTATATACACCTTTTATTTGGATTTGTAAAGGCCTCTTACAAGCTTGTGACACTGGTGTGTGTGTGTGTGTGTGTGTGTGTGTGTGTCTATCTCTCTCTCACACACACACACACACACACACATTCTGGAGCCAGGTGCTGACTAGCTTTGTGACCTTGCCCTCTGGCCCAAGTCCAGGTCTCTGGGCATCAAATTTGTTATCTGTAAAATGAGGATGACACCAGCACTCAGCTGTCGCCCATCAAGTTGTTTTCTGAGGGCTAAAGGAATACACTTTGCTGTTAGCTGCTCACTTTAACCCTATGTACAGTGGAGTTCAATGCTGCCAGATCCTGGGTACAGATCAGAACACAGGACTACACAGAGCCTTAGAATACAGCACAGCACACTCACTGGGCCCATACTGAGGCTACTACTCAAATGCTGCTAGAACAGGCAATCACCAGCCACAGTGCTGTGCTTGGGCTCTCCACTGGGATGGAGGAGGCAGTAGGGAAGGCCAGAGTGCTTATTACGGTGGCTCAGCACAATATTAAGGCTACCACAGGGCTTAGAGGGACTACTGCTTGGTGGTTTCACTACTTTCAGAGTTGGCATACAAAAATAAGGAACTCCTTGCCAAGGAGAATTCAGAAAATTTAACTATATTTCACATGAACTGCTCATAGGCAACTATTTGCTAAAAGCCTTGAACCTTCTCACAAGCCAACGATTACTAACAGAACATCCTTAAAGTATAAGGTGGAATGTGGGGGCTCTAGAGGCAGGCTGAGGAGCCATAAGAGAAAGTCATTCACTTACATGTGGAAAAGAATGTTTATGAAATTTCAAATGCAGTGAGAAGGAAGCAGGCCTAGGGGTAGTGACCCAGGAGGTGACAGTGAAGCTCTGGGTACATTGAGGCACTATAGAAATAGACTCTTAACATGGGTCTCATTCCAAACTACATGCCTGAGAGTCCAACCTGTGAGTCAATATCAACACAGACCAACATGGGCACAGGGTTCCTTCCAGGTACTCTGCTGGCTCATGGGATAAAGGTGCCATGCAGGTGGATAGGGTTCCATTACTGCTCCAATGATCCCCCTAATGCACAGCCACCGCCCATGTGTCAGTGGAGACTTATATGTTGCTATGATGAACAAGACAGGGCAGTGTTTCATTCTACCATGTATTAAGTCACTATGATTCAATGGTTTTCTATCCACTTGAACTTGTGCAAAAGTGTAGGAGTGGAGTCATCCTAGCAATCAGTTCACAACCCGATGATGACTCCTTGGGCATGTGGTTTAGATATGAAGGACACTGGGAAATTCTCTTCCTCTCTGGCCCTTTACCTTTCTCCTGGCTGGAGCTCTGTGTCTGCTTCCAGGGGCAGCCCCACGTGGGCCACTGACCTGGAGAGCTGCCGGCACCCTGCCATGTTTCCACCAGCCTTGGATTCCACATGATTCTGTACCTACCGGCCTGTAATCTCCCTGCAGCTCCGTAAATCTGAAGAGGCCTCTAGCAAGCATTGGACTGACCTAAGGACTTGAGTTGGCCTGGGCTGGGGCACCTTCTTGATACAAATTTTTCTTATACATATTTCAGTGTTACTGGTTTTGTGACTCTAGACACCACAACCTAACACAAAGATTACTAACAAACACCTTCACACAAATAGCACCGCCTTTCACAAACTCTTTCATGTTTACAATCTTAATTTGTGTCCCTTCATTGAGGAGGAACCCTTGTGGCATAGTGGGTTATACATTGGGCTGTTCACCTCATAGTTGGCAGTTGGAACCCACCAGCTGCTTTATGGAAGAGAGAGGAGGCTTTCTGTGCCCATAAAAACTTATAGCACAAAAGCGGACTTGGAGTACTCACTGATGAGGATCAGATACTCACAGCCTTCAGTATGGATCGAACCAAAACATAAAGAAAATAAAAACTTTGACAACGGAACCAAAGGTTAACAGAGGATTCCATTTCACTTGAATCTAAAATCAACGTTCAGGGAAGCAGCAGTCAAGAACTCAAATGAAAAATGATGGCAACATATGTACAAATATGCTTGATAGAACTTATGTATGGATTGTTATAAGAATTGTAAGAGCCCCCAATAAAATGTTTTAATAAAAAATAAGTTAAATTAAAAAAAATTTTTTAAGTCAAATGACATACTACACTGGGCAAATCTGCTACAAAAGATCTCTTTAGATGTTAACAAAGACATCACTTTGAAGACTAAAATGGGTCTGAGCCAAGCCATTTCATTTGCAATTGCCTTACATGCATGTCAAGTTAGACGATGAATGAATGCAACCGGAAAAAAATTTAGGGGCAATTTCCCTGACCTAATTCGTTGGGACTCAGAACCGCCCGAGGGCTTTCTCTGTTCTCCTTCCCCTCTGGGAGTTCTTTCCCTGCCTCAATAAAATCTTCCTCAACTTAAAAAAACAAGAAAAAATTTTATGCATCTAAACTGTTATGGAGAAAAGTATTAAATATGGCACACTGGTGATGTCATGCATAAATATTAAATAAAAGTATTGAGTACATCATAAACAAATCTGTCTTGGAAAAAGTAGTCAAAATGCACCTCGGAAATGATGACAAGACTTCATCTCACGTTCTTTGGACATGTTATCAGGAAAGATATGAGAAAGGACATTAAGCTAGGCTAGCAAAAAATGAAGACCCTCAATGAGACGGAGTGGCACAATGCCTGTAATAATCGGCTCCAACATAGCAGTGGTTATGAGGATGGCACAGCACCCAGCAGTGCTTTGTACTGTTATACACACAGTAGCTAAGAGTTAGAACAAACTTAATGACAATAGCAACAATAAAAGTGTTTGAGGGAAATCTTGGTGGTGTGGTAATCAAGCACTTGGTTGCTAACTAGAAGACAGAAGGTCAAGACCACTGGCGCTCCATGGGGAAAGGAAAGATGCAGCAGTCTGCTCCCGTGAGACATAAATGAGCACACAGCCTTGTGACTCCTGTGGGGCATTTGGACGCTGCCCTACAATACTGCAGTAAGTTGAAATCTATTCCATGGCAATGAGTTTGGTTTGGGTAAGGAAGGGATTTCTAACAGGCACTATTCTTAGAAGTAGTGATTCTTTTCCATCCTGACTCAACTCTACCCCAATTGCAAAAGAATGAACTATTCGTGTTTATGGTGTTGTGTTTCCTATTCCATCCAACAGACTGGAGGGAGGAGGGAGGGGGTGCGGATGAGCCAGAGAGTGACATCGTGCAACACTTACTACAGTATAGCAATAACCCTAAGCAAAATGCCCAAGAGCAGCACCATCCCACAAGGCCCCTCGGCCACCCACAGGTGAAGGAATATGTAAATAGATTGATTCCAGGTCCTCACGCCTGGCACCACTGAGTGATCAGGTTGGTGCATGGCCCACTGGGTGACCTTCTGCTGTCAAGGCCCCAAATCAACTCCAGATCCAGGAAGTGACATCCCAAATAGCAGCTGCTTCAGCTAAGTGCCCCTTTCTTCACCTGAAGCTGCAGACACACACACACACAACCCTCCCCAGCTCCAGGAACATGAGCACAAAGGAAGGGTGGGCTCCAGGTGCACAATGCCACTGACAGAAAGGTCACGAAATGACTGTTAAAATTCACTGGAGGCCTTTTATAAGGACAAACCAAGTTGAGTATGCCACATGATTTCAGAGTCACGAAAGTGTAAATATAACACACACACGCACGCACGCACACACACACACACACACATCCACAGGTGGAGCTTTCACAAAACATCTGAGCTATCACTATGCTCTCGTTAGAATTCTCTTCTTCTAACCAACTGCCAAACGGGCAGGCATCCGTGTCTCTGACAGGCTGGATAATTCAATAGTATATGACTCAAAACTCACAGAAGCGCTACACTTGTAATAACCTTTTAATAAAACCACAACACCTGAAGAGATGCACAATAAGTCGGGGAGGAGTTTTTAGCAAGGAACCTCCAAGCCAATCCGGTCCTCCTACTTGCATCATCTATCCAGAGGCCCAAAGTCCTTGAACTAGTCAGTGGGACATCAATGTACATGCATAACCAGAGCCTTACTAAATAGATGATTGACTGCCTCACTGACTACTACTACACATGACTGATTCCATCATGCCCTCCCCCACAACCATTGGTCCCAGTTGTGACCATTTGCATATTTTAAATGTTGCCCAGCTATTTTTGATAAACAAAGGCACCTTGCAGCACATTTGTTAAGGAATTGCTTACTAACATAAAGGTTGACAGTTCAAATCCACTAGCCATTCCTCAGGAGCCACCTGTGGATGATGTTTCTGTGAAGATACCCGCCTTGGAGGTCCTACGGGACAGTTCTACTCCGTCCTATTGGGTCACCATGAGTCCCAGTCAACAGCAATGAGTTTGGTTTGGGTTTTTGGAAGTCACCTTCACCTTGGATTTTCGGAAAGCAGAAATCACAGGCCACCTAAAGCCCTCCCTAAACCCAAGAGCCCTTTGATGAGCAGATTCATACATTTTTACTTCAAAGTTCATTTTCCATGCATGCTCTTCAATGGGCTCTGAGGGAATGAGAATCAATTGTCGTTGTCCCCCACCCAATGCAAAGGAAGTATCTTTCTGGAAAGAACACAGCACATGACACATGCCAGTGGCCTCTGGCTTCCTCAGAGACAAAAAAAGAAGAGTCACTCTATTGAGAATAAGACTGATCTCCGTTTTCACGCTGGACTCTCGAGTATTTGGGGCCTCCACAGAGGAATGGATATTTTCAACATAGAAAACAGCAGGAAAGCGACAGTTACAAGTTGTGCTTAACACTTGTTTTTGATTATAGAAATCTGAGTAGGCTTTCTGTCACACTAGAGGAATGCCAAGAAGCAGTCTTTGCAAGAATTTATGAAGAGAAAACAGCCTAGAGAATCACAAAATTACAGTGGTAGTTTTTTTTAGATACAGACAATAGATGAATCAGTCTACAAAAATAGTCTCTCATCACAATTTCTCCTGAAAATGTTGACTGAAAAATCTCCACTGGACTCTTTTCTGAGTCTCCCCTAGTCTCTACTCCCACAATCCCCCCCCCCCTTGGGTTCCAACACCAGTCAGGTCTGGTAGTCTTCTTGCAGGCTTTCTTCCAATGCCCCAGCTGACACTGTCATCCACCACCGAGGATCCAGCTTCAGTTTAGCCAGGTCTTAGTTTCTCCTGGAGTAATTAATCTACCTAGACAGTTTTAAATTCCTTCTGGTTTTCCACCTAATGTGAACTGGCTTCCCTTTCAGTCATCCAAAACGGTCTGCTTCAAAAGTGAGGGTGCACCCTCTAATCCTAGTGAGTGCCTCACAACAAACCCGGAGGCAAGATGCTGGGAGAGCTACTACCTAGAGGAGGAGGAGAAGGAGGAGGAGAAGGAGGAGGAGGAGGAGGAGGAGGAGGAGGAGGAGGAGGAGCTGTACTGGGGCCCGCTGGCTAGCAGGTCCGCTCATTCAGCACATGGTCAGGGTTCACTGGGGACCCAAGCCAGAGACTTCCACGATCAGTTGCTGAGAGCTTAAGTAGGGAAGACTGATTCATCCCTAATGTCACTGTGTGGGCTCCTGGCCTAGTCCTCTCCAGACTTCCACGCACGGTACATCATTTATTCAATGTCTTCTTATTTTAACTAAGTTTGTGCTTGCATTTATAACAAAAGACTTAATTACAATAGCCATTTCCTAAAAGATAGAACATCTTAATTAAAAGGGTGGGATGAAAAAGTAAATAAATAAAATGAAAGGGTGGGATGATAGTGAGAATAAATGACAAACAACTAACCCACCAGTTTCTAGTCTTGTGGTGGCTTGCACGGCTCTGTGATGCTAGGAGCTGTACCTGTGACGGATGGGTTAACAGTGAACTTCCAGACAAGAGTATGAAAAAAGGCCTGATGATCTTCTGAAAACATTACCAAGGTAAATCTCCATGGGTCACAACAGGATATTGTCCCACTGGATTCCAACAAAGGGCACTGGTGATGTAGCAGGTGAATCACAAATCAGCAATTCAAAACTATCAACACACCATGTGAGAAAGGTGAGGCTTTCTACTCTTGCAAAGAGCACGTCTCTGAAACCCGGGGTGGGGGGTGGGGGGGTGTTAATGTCCTATAGGGCTGCTCTGAGTCAGAACCAACCCAATGGCAGTGAGAGGACTCCAACGTGCAAATTATCATGAAAAGGGTGCAAACTGGGCAATACTTCACTGGCTCCTTGAGTAGTGGGAAATTTTGTTACTTTTTAAATTCCATTTTCCATGAATCCTTTGAAGCCTCCTCCTACGTTTCTTGTATTATCGATTGCCTGTTAGCGCATGGCTGCAGGACTGTTTTGTCCCTACCCCAAGCCCTACAAGAGTTACAGCCTTCTGGAGTGAGTAGGAAAGAGAAGAGAAAGTGAAGCTTGAAACAGTTCCTTGGTGCTGAAAAGCATGTCACTCTTGGGTATTGATGAAGAAACACTGTGAGAAACAGTAAACAATTAAAAAGTAACATTGTGAGCAATGTTATTCATACTTCTTTGACTACAGTTAGAATGTGTGGCAAGAGTCAAAACGTTTTGCTACAAGTTATAGAACCATTAAACAAAAATATCAAAATGGGAAGCTACTTTTTCTTGCTAAACCCTCCACCTAGACCTATACACTTCGGATTTCCATCCCTCTAATAACTCTTCTAAGGTCAAAGACCACAACTTTTAGTATGGATTACATTCTCAACATAAATAAGAATTAAACGCTTCACAATAGGACTGTTAAGCAACAACACAATAAAATGAGAAAAGACTGGAGTTGTCAAGGATTTCATTTTACTTTGCTTGGATCCACAATCAATGTCCAAGGAAGCAGCAGCCAAGAAATCAAAGGACATATTGCACTGGTTAAATATGCTACAAAAGACCACTTTTAAAGTGTTAAAGAGCAGGGATGTCATTTTGAAGACTAAGGTGCACCTGACACAAGCCACAGTATTTCAATCACTCATATGCATATGGAAGCTGTACAATGAATAAGGAAGACTGAAGAATTGAAGCCTTTAAATTACGGTGTTGGCAAAGAATATTAAATCTACCATGAAGTTCCAGTGGAGCAAGCAAATCTGTGAAAACAGTACAGCAAGAATGCTCCTTCAAAATGAAGGTGGTATGACCGTGAATGTGTTTTAGAAGAGCATCATGCTTGGTAACGTGGTGGGCCAACAAAAAAGAACAAGACCCCGGGAGAAGGACTGACACAGTGCGGCTACAACAGGCTCTACAAGTATGAGGCTGGTGCAAATGTGGCCGCTTCATTCTGCTGCAGTCACTGTGAGTCTGAACTAACTCGACAGTCCCCACCCACAACTTCCAGTAGTTTTGGAACCCTCAAGGACTCAAATTGTGCTCCATAAGCGTTCTTTAAATTTTGGGAACAAAAAGAAATCTGAAGGGGCAAGACCAGGGCTATAGGGTGGATGGAGTAAGATTCCCCCCCAAAAAATTCTTGTTAAGACAGCCCTTACAGAACTTCAGCTGCATTGTGATAGGGGGTGGTGGTGGAGAGGAGATGCTTCAGAGCAATTTTCCTGGCCTTTTCCTCACTATTGTAGTTTTCAGTTTTCTGAAAACCTCTTTTCTGAAAACGGCTCCTCCCATGATCATCCTGTATCCTTTGAGGAAAAACTACCAAGATTAACCCTTTGAAATCCCCCAAAACAGCTCCATACATTTAAATTCAAGTGACCCAACAGATGCCTTTGGAAGTCAGTTTTGATTGGACTTTTTTTGAAAGCAGCCTAATGATACGAAATAAACCAGAAGTGTTCTACAACCATCCACTAATCACAGAGGCTTGTCCAAACCCACTTTATTTGGAATAAACCTGAGCTTGTATGAACAGAAGCCCTAACAGCAATAACTTTACGTGCCCTCATACGCACAGATACACATTTAGGTGCTCTTAAAACGTGTGACATCCTCTGCTATTTCTTTCCCTAGTCACTGACTACAACCCATTAAATTCATTTCACAACCCATGGTTTGAAAATCACATACGTGACCTCTCCCATTCCACAAGTATCTGTGTTCTCACACCCAGGAGATGGCTCAAGAGCTCAAGATGCATGAGCTGCGGGTCCTATACCATGCCGGCCCCACAAAGTCTGTGATCAACATCCAGAGTGAAACCCACGTGCCCAAGCACATGGTGGTCCCTCTTCCTCAACTGCTGCTGTCTGGGCTCGGGGACCTACACTTACTCCAAGAAGTCTAGGGACCAGAAAGATGGTAGGAGACATGATTGAGGCACAGAGCCACGCACACGTCCACCTCCAAGTTACCTGAACATCTTCTGTACAGCCCTTGGCCTCCTGGGAATTCTCATTTTCATCATTCCTCTCACCAACGGCACAGTGATGAGCTTCCAAGCCCTGTCACAGATGATCAGCCAGTAAGACCACTAGCCACTGCACCATGCTGTGTCCGGAACCATCCTGTCCTCCCTGCTGGACGACCTGGCCCCCTACCCCCTGGCCTGCCTGTCCCAACTCCTGTCCACAGCCATTTGCACATGTATCTCCATCTACCAGCAAGCTCAATAAAGCGCCCCGGTGTGCTTAAAAAATAAAATCACCTACGTAAAGAATTACTTTCTCTTATGATTCAGTTTCTGGTCACAATTCTCCCAAGTCCAAACTCACTTTACATATCAGAACTTGAGGTTAGACAACAGCTGGTAGATAGTACCTGGGTTGACTCCCCAGCACTTGCCTGCAGAGCCCAGGCTATGAAGCCACTGTGCTGACAGGCTTCCCCTTTCTTGAAGTTTGTGTGTGTGTGTGTGTGTGTGTGTGTGTGTGTGTGTTTCAACCCGTCATAAAGCCCAGAATATGCTTTCCAGTAGCAAATGAACTGTTAGCTCTGTAGTTTCTGCTTTCTACTCTATGCTACTGAAGACCAAGCCTAAGAACTGGAGTAGAAAATGTTTCAAATGTAAAATCTTCACAATTATCCGGCTCTCTTCCTTTTTACATCCCCATTTAAACGAAACAAAACACACTCAAAGGCCAACAAAACACACTCAAAGGCCACCCAGCTTGAAGACATGTTATTGCCTCAGGTAGACAACTGGGGGTATGAGAAATACACAAGGACACAGGAATTACTAATCTATGTTTGGAAATTGCCTAACACCCAATCTCACACCTCTCCTGCCATCACAGAAGCAAGGAGGAGTTTCAGCTTGGACTGGGGACCAAGGACAGAGTGGCAACCACACACAGCAGGAGCACCTGGAACAAAATGGCATCTGAACACAGTACAGAGACCTACCTTCCTTCCCTCCCATGCACCTGGGCCTACTCAATGCTCTGCCATTTTAAATATGGCAAAAACTGAGGATCAGGCAGATGCTGTCGCATGCCTAAGGTCACAAGGGTGGCTGAGACTCAACCTTGCTTGGCAGTGAACTGAGTCTTCCTCTCTGGTCCACTTGCCATGAGGACAGCCTATGAAGTAGTAGGTTATGCTCTGTGTTGCGAATCACAAGGTCCACTAATGAAACTCACCAGTCAGTCCACAGAAAAAGTGGCTGCTGTCTGCTCCCATATTTATAGCCACAGAGTAATTACACATGAGTCAGGAGCCCTGGTTGCACAGTGGGTTGTTACACGATGGGCTGCTAACTGCAAGGTCAGTAATTCAAAACCACCAGCCACTCAGTGCAAGAAAAATGAGGCTTTCTACTCTCATAAAAAGTCAATCTCAAAAAAAAAAAATATAAAGTTAATCTCCTAAGAAACCCACAGGACAGTTCTATGTTGTCCTATAGGATCACTGAGTTGGAATCAACTCAATGGCAGTCAGAGAGAAACATGGGGTCACCATGAGTCAGAAATGACTCAATAGCAATGGCTTCTGGTTCCGTTAAGGGCACACTAGGAGGGAGTGGTGGTTCCGTGGTAGCATTCTCACCTTCCAGGCAAGAGATCTGGGTTCATGTCTTACTAAGGCACCTTCTGAGTAGCCACCACCAGTCTGTCAGAAGTGTGTGTTATGTTTAGACTAAGACACACTAGGGGAAAAGGTCCATTTCCAAAAACCAGCAATGGAAACCCCATGGATCTCACCAGTCCAATCCCACTGCAGGTAGGATAACCTTGAGGTGGGCAACTGTAAGGCAGTTAACAACAATGTGGCAAACAAAGCATCTGTTAAGCATGCCATAGATCAAAAAGAATAGAAACAATTCTCTTAGTTTTATATTAATATTCACAGAACCAGAATATCGCTGAGAGAAACATTTGTTCCCATTACATTTGCCAGAAACGAGATATCACACATGGAACTTGGTCCAGAGTCCCAAGGAATGACTTGACAGTGACTGGTTCTTCTCCATCAAAAAGCCAGAAATCCATTGGTAGGGCTGTGGCCATGACTCTGGCCCAGGAAATGGACCTTAGCCATACAGCCAAACACCCACTTCCTTCCCTGACTCATCTCACTACCTGGCTCAGCCTACACAAACCAAGCCTTTCTCTGAGACTGTGGCACCTCCAACTTTCCTGGTAAGCCAGAATCCCATCACCAAACCCTGATGATGGCAGAATGTGAATCAGCATGGCAGAAGGTGGAGAAGTGTTACTGTGTCTGGGAAACTTCTGTCCATCAGCTTCTCTGCTGGGCTCCCTTGTCATCATTGTCTTTTCCCAAATTATCAGGTTTGTGGGGGTTTTTTTGGGGGGGGGGCGGAACTAATTACATTTTAGGCCCCAGGACACATCACATGGGACCATCCTGATCCACTCCTGGATCAAGTCTCCCAGGCTCTGTAGCAAATATCTCAGAGTAGATGCCCCTCCCACCAAAGTACTGTATTTCCACCAGTCCCATGATTTCTCCTCTCTCACAAGAGATCAAATGCGATCCCTTTCTAAATGCCCCTTCCAGTTCTGCCAGGCTCCAATCACAGTTCACTCAGAATAAGAATAGTAATGAGAAGTCTGAAGACATATGCTAGCATGAGGACTTGGAACCCACTGGGTCACCTGCTGCGCCCATTATTCCCATCCCTGGCATCCTATTTCCCACTTCCACTCCCCATCCTGAACAACTACAACAAGTAGCTAGCCTAGAGGGCACTGCCTTATTGTACCCCTTCTGAAAGATAGATCCGCCACCCAGATGTTAACTTGTTGGACTGTCGTGACTTGTGGGTTGCTGGAAGCGGTCTCTACTACTTGAATTTAAAATACCAGAAAGAGTCCCTCATGGTGAATAGGGATCAGTGGAGTTTCCATGCTAAGACAAACCAGGAAAAGGGCTAGCCAACTACTTTCCAAAATCAGCCAAATAAAACCATATAGATCACAAGCTAAGATTGTCCTATAGAGTACTAAAAGATGAACCCCACAGGTGAATAAGGCACTCAAGACACAAATGGACACAATAGACTCAAACATAGCAAACATACAACTACCATGAAGCTGGTGCAAGACTAGGTAACATTGTGGTCTATTTTAAGTCGGGACACAATGCAACAGCAACTAACGACAATGAAACATGGGCAAGGGGAACCCAGGAGGGTGGAAAGAAAAGGCAACGTTCACACAGGATTCAAGCTCAGGTTCCACTGCAGAACAGAGGGAACACTACACCTCTGTGTCATTAGTCTTTGGGAGGAGACAGCTAAACAGGGCAAGGACTGGGGTAGGGGTGGGAGGGGAGGCGCCTGGATGTAGAAAGGCTGCTCAAGGTTTCCCAGGCACCTTCCCACAATCAGATAACATCCAGCTGCCAACCAGGGTCAAGAATTCCAAGACTTGATTTCAGGAAGCAAAGTCCAACTCTGGGCAACTGAAGGTGGAAAGGTCAAAGACCTTAGAGCAGAGGTTCTCAACCTGGGGGTCAAGCAACCCTTTCAGAGGGGTCACCTAAGACCATAGGAAAACACAAATATTTCACAATATATAATCACATATTGTTTTATGATTAATCACTACTATGCTTTAATGTTTAATTATGTTCAATTTGTAACAATGAAAATATTTCCTGCATATCAGGTATTTACATTACGATTCATAACAGTAGCAAAATTACAGTTATGAAGCAGCAACGAAAATTACTTTATGGTTGGGGTCACAACGAGGCACTGTATGAAAGGGTTGTGGCCTGAGGAAGGTGGAGACCCACTGCCCTAGAACCACGCCACAACTCAGAAGGCCTTAGAACACACACAAGAAGATGTACACTGGTTTTCACCCCTATGAGCCAGACTTTGTTAAGCTGTTTGTAGAAATAAAAATTACGCAATCTTTCTAGAAAAGTAGTTTCTATTAGGTTTTCAAAATACATACCTCTTTGATCTCTATACCAAAACAAAAACTAAACTCACTGCTACTTGAGTCAATTCTGACTCATATAGGACAGAGTGAACTGCCACTGTGAGTTTCTGAGGCTGTAAATCTTTACAAAAGCAGAAAAGCCTCATCGTTCTCCCACGGAGTGGCTGGTGGGTTTGAACTGCTGGCCTTGTAGTTGGTAATTTAACCAGTAACCCACTCCTCCAGTGTGGCTCTGTTTTATCTTCTTTATAGATATAGCCCTTGCCTAAATCACAATGTAAAAATTGTTGAAAACTTTTTTTTTTTAAAATGAAGAGAGAAAACAGGGAAACTTATGTTCTCAGAATTTAAAAATGTTTTGCAAATATACAAAAGTAGCAAAATAGTAGGAAGCCACTTAAAGCATTTTGGAAATGCTCACAATATAACTATTTTTAGTAAAACTTAAGAGTGTAATCTAATATTGTTACTCATTTAGGGGGGAAAAAAGACTGGAAGGAAATAAAAATTTAATTATGAGATAATCATTTTTAATAATCAACTGCCAAAATGTTCATTCTGTATTTTCCATATAATTGCAAAGAAGCACACATTAATTACTTTTACTTAGTGATAAAAATCTTTACCATCTCATTTTCAAATGCTGTGGATCGACCGACCAGTTCTTGTCCCCCTTAGGGCTCTGTTCTGAATGGGACACATGACCAGTCTGTTTTGACACACTCCATTCGCTTCAGAATGGAACATGTACCATGATTTATATCAGGACAAGTGTAGGAGATTTAATCAGTTTGTAACCTGTTTTATAAGGGTCCTGGTGGTGCAATGGTTAAGTGCTACCAAGGGATGGCAGTTTGACCGATGACTGAAAACGAAAGTCCTGGCGATCTGCTTCCACAAAGATAACCACCCCAAAACCCCTTGGGGTAGTTAGTGCTACAGTCACATGGGTTGCAGTGAGTTGAAATGTACTTGTCAGCACACCCGGCCATTAAGACTTACCAGTCAACTTTTTTTTAAAAGCACTTTAAAATTAGCAAAACAAGTTTGAGGTGCATATCCTAGACTATTTTCTAGGCTTAGCCAGCATTTTAAATTGTCCAGTGGGCATGTACGACTTCTCAAACCCCAAGAGGAACCCGTAGATGGTTCTACTATACTTCTACTTCCTCGGCTGCACCATCTTTTCTGCTCCCTCTGTGGAAGCTCCAAACCATCACCATCTCTCCAAAGCCAAAAGGCAGACCCAAAAGGAGCTACCTACATTACCGCCCAGCAATGCTACTCAGCTATCTTATCTACCCAGGAGAGAGAAATGAAAATACACTACCCACACAAAAATGCAAACAAGAGTGTTAGACCAAAAGGTGGAAACAAACAGGCTGACCATAGGATAAATGGATAAATACAACAGAGCAAATCCATGCAACAGATTATGCAGTCATTAAATTTAACAAATCACTGAGATGCCAACTTTTTTTGCCCCCTAAAAAGAAAAGAGGCGGGGAGTCTACACACACTCCAATCTTCCTCTAGTTTGTAAAACTGAAAGTCATTCAATAACCAGAATTGTGAAACATGAAAATATTGTACACGCCCCCAAAAGGAAAAGTGCAATTTGGTACAAAGATCACAGTAAGAGAACTTTTG
Organism: Tenrec ecaudatus; assembly: GCF_050624435.1. Classification (NCBI taxonomy): domain Eukaryota; kingdom Metazoa; phylum Chordata; class Mammalia; order Afrosoricida; family Tenrecidae; genus Tenrec; species Tenrec ecaudatus. The sequence continues at coordinate 21,330,082 of NC_134530.1, forward strand.
GAAACAAAGTCTAAATTCCTTTAAGCAATTCAATAATTTGGTGGCATTTTCCCAAGTGGTCAATGATTCCCTTGTAATTCTTAGCTAGTCCCCACCCCTCCCTGGTAGAGGCCACTCCCCCAGAAATGCTACTATATCCACAAGGCAGCTTCCAGCCTAAGCAAATTTCCTTATTCATCACAGGACGATTTACTCCACAGCTCTAGCTGTATGATACTAAGTATCCCATCCAAGAAAGGGGTATTGTGGATAACAGGTAGGGAGGCAAGTTCTGGCTTCTCAATCTGGTCAACAGAACCATGTGCATGGCTTATCCAGTGCCCACTGCTAGTTTGGAAGGAAAGCAAGGTTGTTACCTAAAATGCCTCCCTCATTGGGTCGAAAGATAACCCCCACCCAAATTAAACCGAAAAGAATGTTTTGTAAAATTACAAAATTGCAAGGTCATAAAACAGACCGTGCTGTCTAAAACCTGCTTCAAATTGAATACACATTCATAAATCCTTTGGAGGGCTGCTTTCTTCACAACTTCCAAGGACAACTTTAAGGACTCCCAATTCTGGGAACTTGACAGCTCCATTCATAAAAATCTCCCAAACCATTGTCCTAGCGCCTAAGAGTCACCGGCTTAAACACACAAAGCGCCTTGGTGGTGGTGTTTTGGTTTTTTTGTTTTTTTTTTGGGCGGGGGGGTTGTTTTGTTTTCAACGATGGTAGCATGAGAAAGACATTTAGATTCTTCGGAGGCAGACACTAAAAGAGGTCACATCTTGCATCCAACACATGCCCAGAAAGGGACTCTCGGACCAGGCCCGATAACCCCACCAAGCTGCAGGAGGCACCACACGAATAAACAAACAAATAAGGCAAAGACAAAGCATGGCCCAGAGGGGGGGAGAGGTCAGCCGCAAGGCACATGACTCATGCCCCGGCAAAAGTATTTACACCATCCACTACACCACAGTGGGAATTCCCGGTACGTCCAAGGCTGGACCTCTGGGGCATCGCACTTGGGTGAAGTTGTGCTATTTCCGTTTGGGGCAGTGTTGGAGGTGGGGGGGTCATTTTATTTCGCTGAATCACACCCCAAGCCTCCACGCATACAGAATAGCAAATAGACCACATCATGGCAAGGACGCCAGCAAGCACCGACTGAGAAAAACAAAGCGACTGGCAAGGGGCTTCGAGGCTGGGGTGGGCAGTGGGACAAGGGGGCCTGGCTGCCCTTCCCCAAGGCCCTGCTCCCGCCTCCCGGGGCCTGTTCCCGGGCAGCCACACGATCCCAAGGCCCTCCCTCCGGCCTAGGCGAGCTCTGTTCCCGGCGGAGCCCCAGCCAGGCTGACCCAGGGCAGATGGGGGCAGGGGCGCATAGCCCCAGTCCGACAGGAGGACCGGGGCGCCAGAAGGGCGCGCACTGGACATGGACCACGTGAGCGCGCCCGGAACCGCCCAGGGGACGGTGGCCCAGACAGCGGGCATCTCCGGCCTCCACGCCGGCCGGCACTCACCGGACCAGGCGCGCCGCGCCAAGGGCCCAGCGTCGGCCGCTTCCTCCTCCTCCTCCTCCTCTCTTGACAAAATGGCGGCGGCAGGAAGTGCCGGGCGCCTCGGCCCGCCCCCCACCCGCCCCCGGCCCGCTCGCCTGCGCCCCCCACCCGCGGCCCCGCGCGCTGGCCCAAGCCGCGGCCGCGCCACAACGACAGGCGCCCCGCGAGCGCGCAGCCGCCAACGACGCGGGGCCCCGGCGAGGAAGTACGGGGCCCAAGCCCGCGCGTCCCCGGCCCCGGCCCCGGCCCCCGCCCCCGCCGCGCCGATGGCGTAGTGCCGCGCACCGGCCCGTTACGCAATGCGGGTTACGCGCCGCGCCGGCCCCCGCGCCCCGCGCGCTTCCGGCGCTGCCGCCGCCCGCCGCCGCGAAGGACACCGGAGCTCACCTGAGACGCTAGGCCGCACGCCGCCCCCGCCGGCCGGCCGACCTGCGCTTCGCTTCGGGGCTCCGTGCGGCCGGGGCCTGCCCGCCGCGCTCGTCGCTCCGCCGCGTTCACAGGCCCCGCTCGCCTGCGGGCACCGCCGGCAGCCGCCGCCGCCGCCGCCGCTTCGGCTCCTCGGCTGCGGGAGAGCAGAACAAACAGCCCTGCCGCCGCCGCCGCCGCCGCCAGCGCGTTGACGTCACCGCGCACGCTGTGCGCGCGGCCCCGCACCGCCGCTGCCGCCCGGCGTGCGCGCGCCGCGCCCTGCCCCGCCCGTCCCGCCCCGCCGCGGACTAGCTGGAGAAAGCTGGCGGCGGAGGTGAGCGGGGTCGGGGGCCGTCCAGCGTTGCGGGGGTCGGCCTAAGGATCCAGCAGTTGGAGGAGGTGACCCGCAGACAGCGAAGGAGGCCGGGGGAAGGAACTGAGACAGTCTGAGTCAGGGTCGCGAGAAGGCCCTGAAGACTGAGAAGGGAAGAAACAGGCGGGACACCGCAAGCTGAGGGGAGGGAGCCCCAGCTGACCGAGGGGAGGGATCTGAAGTCCTAAGGCGGAGGACTCCCCACATTCCTGGGAGAACTTCGGTGGGGGGCGCACTGGATTGGTCTGCAGAAGTCATATACCCTGGAGGCGAACCTCAGAGTGAGGGAGGACCTCCGGGAACTACCCAAGGGACTCAGTGAGGAGCAGGAAAGAGGCTCCACAGACCGAGGGCTGGGCTTGAGAGGATAGATCGGAAGCCTGAGATGGGAGGGAGGGCATCCAAAAATGTAGGAAGGATGTGATGGTAGAACCTATAGAAAAGGATGGAAGGAGGGGCCCCTAAACACTGATGGAAGAAGCTGAGGAGAGCCTCAGTCTGAAGGTGGCCCCCTGGTGGAAGGGCTAAGGTATGTTGAGAGGAGGCTGGAGTGGCCCCGTGCTGGACATTAATTAAGGGCCAGAGCAGCTAAAATGGGGAATGACTTGGGCCACTTTTCAAGATCTGCTGGTGAGAAGGTACTGGCTGCCATCCAGGTGGCCCTGGTGACTTGTTTCCTACCTTTAAGACTCAGTACACAAGGCACACTCTAGTGTGCCCTCTAGAAATATGACCCGGAAGCCACCCAACCTCTTCTGGGGCTCCCAGAGCACTGCACCTGAGTACCCCACTGCCATTCAGTCAATTCAGACACAACAATCATACAGGGTTACAGAGACTGTGAATCTTTTAGGATGCAGACAGCCTCTTCACTCTCCAAGAGATCGTAAACATTTGGTATTTTCATGGTCCGTTGAGGGGAAGGTTAGACACGGGTCTCTTGCAGCTTACAATGTTAATTTTGCAAAAATTCCTCTATTGCCCTTACCTTCACACTGTGAACATTTTCAGCTCCTTGTTTTATAAAATAGCTGAGTTACTAAAAAAAAAGTCGGTGACAAAACATTTTCTTGATGACATTTCAGAATCTATGAATACAATAGGGTATAATGGAGTCCTTAAGTAGTGAAAAGGGTAAACAAATGCCGTTGGTTGCTAACTGCAAGGTTGGAGGTTGGAGTCCATCCAGAGGTGCCTTGAAGAAAGACCTCATGATCTACTTTCAAAAATTCAGCCCTTGGTGGGGGGGGGGGATAATATTCTCACTATCATACTATTTACTAGTTCTTCACCAAAACCAAACCTGTTGCCACTGAGCTCACTCTGATTCATAGTGACCCCCATAGAACAGAGTAGCACTGCCACCATAGAGTTTCCAAGCCTTTATAGAAGCAGACTACCTCATCTTCCACCTGAGGAGTAACCAGTGAGTTCAAACCATCAATCTTTTAGTTGGTAGCCAAATGTTTGACCATCGTGCCAATAGGGCTTCTTTTCCTCATGCCCTACCCCCCACCCCCCAAAATGCCATCAAGTTGCATCCAACTCATTGTATCCCTATAAGGAGTAGATTGAGCCTCAGAAAACTTCATCTTTCTTCCAAGGACTGACTGGTAGAGTCCAACTGTTGACCTTGCTGTTAGCAAGCAGCCCGACACATAACCCACTAAACCACCAGGACTCTTCACCGGGGGCAATCATAAGGTCCTGGTTGAATTCTAATCTTTATTATTACAAAGCATGAGATACATTATTAGTTGCAAGAACCAAAGGAGGTCATTGCAACTAATTGATTCATAAACTTCTTTTTAGCTCTGTATTTAATCATTCTCAAATTATTTCATATCTTATTACAGAATATTAAAATTTGTGGATATCTTCTGGCTCCTAATTTTGCATACTTTGCAATTTATGGAAGCTGATCAGAAACAAAAAAAATATGTTGGGAAGGTACAAAGGGTGGTTGAATATGGCATAACAGCTTTTTTTTTTTTTTGAAGGAAACCAGAAGGTATCTTCATTTTACTTTTTTTTCTTTTGTTTTTCTTTTTTTTCGTTTTACTTTTTAATAATTTTTAATTGTGAATTAGGTAGAGAATTAATCCACTTTAAAGCGCCCTCCCCCATCACTGTCTTGTCTTGTTAAATAATTCACTTAATTTTTTGTTGGTGCTGGGAATGAATGCTTTGGGAAGTAATTTAGTCCTGCTAGTTTGGAAGTCAGTCACACAATAAAATCAGTCATTTTGCTCTAGAGTCACACTACATTTTAGACGAAAACCATCATACCTAGCATGATTTAATGGACTCTGATGACATTTGGCTACTACTACAAATCAAGTCTACTCTTAAAATATAAGCTCTAGACAGGTCCAAAAGCTGTCTCCAGAACTCTTAGAGCACGGTGATTCGTTCATTCTGCCTTGTATAGCTCCCAGCCGAATTTCCCTCAGAAAGTTCAAACTCAAAACATTTTGATAGTTGAGTCAATTTAATAAAAATTACCTATTGCTTTATGGTTCATATTTTAAATATGTTTTTCCTACTTTTTCATATTACTGTGTATAGTACCATAGAAGAGAATGATTAAGATGTTAAGTGAAATAGTATAGTTCTCATGACTACCTTTAAAGGAGTCCCTGGTGGTTCACATGGTTAAGCGTCAGCTTCAAATGGAAGGTTGGAGGTTTGAGTCTACCTAAAAGTGCCTTGGAAGAAAGGCCTGGTGATTTACTTCTGAAAATAAGCCATTGAAGACCCTGTGCAGCACAATTCGACTATAATACACAGGGTTGCCATGAGTCATCATCGAGCCCATAACTAGTTTTTTTTACCAGTGGACTGGTTTTAAATATGTATTTATTTTTAATAAGGCAAGATATGAAACAATATTAACTATACAAAAGAATATAGAGGAAAAAGAACAAGGCTGCCTTTCCCTTTCAACCTCCCATTCTAGAATAACCTGCTGCCATCAATTGAATGAAAGCAGACCGCACTCATAAGGGGATCTCTGCATAGGAAGATGAGTGGGTCTAAACTAACACATGAGAAAGAAACAGTGGTGCTGATGGAAGACGTTCAAGCTGCACTGAATGCATGAGCCAAACAAAAGGCTCCAGGAATTGATGGAATACACACTGAAATAATTTCAGAAAGCTGAAGAAGCCCTAGAAGTACTCATCTATACCAGGACATTTGGAAGTTAGCTACCTGGCCAACTGACTGGAAGAGATCCATATCTGTGCCCATTCCAAAGAAAGGTGACCTAACTGAATGCTCAAACAATAAAATATCATTGATAAAGCACACAAGTAAAATTTTGCCTAAAATCATCCAACAATGGTTATGGCAGTACATTGACGGGGAGCTGCCAGAGGTTCAAGTTGGATTCAGAAGAGGATGACATGGACCTATGGACCTATCTAACTGATGTCAGATTGATCTTGGCTCAAAGCAGAGATTACCAGAAAGATGTTTACTTGTACTTTATTGACTGTGCTAAAGTATCCAACTGAGTGGACCCTAACAAACTGAAAGACCTTGAGAAGAACAGAAATCCCACCAGACTTCATTGTGTTCACTCAGAACTAATGCACGGATCAAGAGACAACTGTCTAAACCGAACAAGGGAAAACTGCTTGTTTTAAAATCAGGAAAGGTGTGTGTCAGGGTTGTATCCTCTCACCATACTTGTTCAGTCTGTATGCTGAGCAAATCATCAGAGAATTGGGACTATATGAAGAAGAATGCAGCATCAGGATTGGTGGAAGGCTTTTTAACCTGGGGTATGCAGATGACACAACCTTGCTTGCTGAAAATGAGAAGGACTTGAAGCACTTAATGATGAAGATCAGGCCTTCAGTATGGATTATAACTCAATGTAAAAAGAAGACCAAAATCTCACAACTAGACCAATAGGGTAACATCATGATAAATGTAGAAAATGTTGAAATTGTCAAGGATTTTTGTCTTACTTGGATCTACAATCAATGCTCATAGAAGCAACCATCAAGAGATCAAAAGACATACTGCATTAAGTAAGTCCCATTGCACAAGAAGAGCAAGGATGTTACCTGAAAGACTACGATGAGCCCGACCTAAGCCATGGTATTCTGCATTCCCTCATATGCATGTGAAAGTTGGACATTGACTAAAGAAGACCAAAGAAGAATCAATGCATTTGAATTGTGGCGCTGGAGAAGAATATTGAAAGTACCATGGACTGCTAAAAGGACAAACTTAGAAGTAAGACCAGAGTGCACCTTAGAGTCAAAGATGGCAAGACTTCATCTGACATATTTTGGACATGTCAGGAGTAACCAGTCCCTGGGGAAGGACATCAGGCTTGGTACAGTGGAGGGGCAGCGAAAAGGAGGAAGGCCTTGGAGGAAATGGATTGAAAGATGGCTGCATCAATGGGTTCAGGCATAGGAATAAGAGTGAAGTTGGCACAGGACCCGGGAGAGTTCCGTTCTGTTTGGCAGAGAGGTGCTATGGGTTAGCGCTAACCTGATGGCACCTGACAACAACTTAACTACAGTGAGGTTCATTGGGTCTCGAGGTGGTAGGGGACTGTGGTAGACACCTAATCCGGGGTCAATTTAAGGATTAAGCATGTAGGGGTGGAGTCTAGGCTTTCAATCTGCAGATAGCAAATGAGACTTCTGTGTGGGCATGGCCTCCTGAGAAATATGGGAATTCCTTCTTGGAGGCAAGAGACACTATCTCTCTTGGTTCATTCCCTTGGAGACTTACCGACAAGGCTGACTTCCTGCGAGGCATCCTTGAGTAGATGCCACATGGACCTACCCTGATGCAGCCCTGGAAACTGGAATAGCCATGTGGAGACTCCTGCCAGCGCTGAGATGCTCTCCCACCAAAGAATTTCTACCCACTGGCCTGTGATCTACATTCAGTATCATTGCATTTGTTTTGTGAGTCTGAAGAGGACTTTATAGATTGTTGACGGACATGTGGGCTAACATCAGACTTATGACCTTGGCCTGGACTGGGTTGAGATATTTTCTCAATGTTCAATTCCTCTTGTATATAAACCTCTCCCTTATATATACATATGTGTGTCTGTGAATTTGTTTCTCTAGTCTACCTGGACTAACACATTATGGTAACTTGGGAGTGTGGTACTGGATAAATAAATTATAAAGATAGAAAGTAGATGTTTGTTTGACTTCTGTCTCATGGTATTGTTTCTTCTTTGGCTAGCCAGATGTCAGATATATTCTTGCAGTTTACTGAGTTGTTTTCTGGAAAGAATATGGGAAGTTAAAGCTTTGGTTATTTTGTTTGGTTGTAGCTTTTAGTTATTCCTATATGAAATGGCAAACATGAATGTGATTAATGTATACTTTGAGCTCAGGGATAGAAATCACCATTTGAATGTCTCAGAAACCATACTGCTTAAGGAAAATGGCTGACAGAAGATCTGACTGACTGACTGAAAGCATGGATCTGTTTTGATGCCTTCGGAAACCTAACCCCACATTTTTGTATAAATAGAAAAGTTTACATAAGGATTTAGATAAGCGAAATAAGGATTGACCTTGGCTGTTGTAAGAATTGAGTTTAGGATTCCTTATGCTTATTATTGTAGATATAAGGATTTGGGGGAAGTATGAAAATAGAGCTCTTAAGCCCACTTGCCTCTGAGCCATTAATTGGATCATTAAGTGGGTTTAGGACACACTAGCAGAGAAGTCTCAGAAAAGATAAGCCCCACCCAGTACTTTGGAGTACTCAGGACATTTGCATTCCAACAGACTTGCCTGGGGGCAAGCTTGACAGATTGATGATAAAGGAAAAGGAACCCTTTGGATTTTGAAGTTTGAACTCTAGTGGTCTTTGTCAGAAGCTGGAAAAAATCTGGAACCATGAAGAAAACTCTCTGATACTAAATGTTAAAGGGCCTGTGGGCAGACTGAAATGCTTGCTAAGTGGCCACCTGGATCTACTTGGAGTGGAAGTGGGAGAAATGAAGCAATAAAAAGAGGAGTTGAGTCTGGCCACTGACAACCTTGGACTTGGTTCACGGGAACTAGAGGTGAAGTCAAGATCAGGTTGACTGGTCTGAAGTTCATGATCTAGCACAAGGGGCTAGGCTTGTTGAGAATTTGTGATGGGGCCCATAGTCTAAAGGCAAAGCCACCAATGGGCACCCTGTGGAGGCTGAGTGAGGCAGCCCACATTGAGTTGACCAGAATCCGACCAGATGAAGAGATTTTCCTTTTTTTTTTTATCATTTTATTAGGGAGCTCATACAACTCATCACAATCCATACATACGTCAATTGTGTAAAGCACATTTGTACATTCATTGCCCTCATCATTCTGAAAACATTGGCTCTCCACCTAAGCCCCTGACATCAGTTCCTCATTTTCCCCTCCCTCCCTGCTCCCTCTCCCTCATGAACCCTTGATAATTTATAAATTATTATTTTGTCATGTCTTTCCCTGTCTGATATCTCCCTTCCCCCCCCCCCTTCTCTGCCGTCCATCTCCAGGGAGGAGGTCACATGTAGATCCTTGTAATTGGCTCCCCCTTTCCAACCCACCCTTCCTCTACCCTCCCGGTATCACCACTCACACCACTGATCCTGAAGGGATCATCCACCATAGATACCCTGTGTTTCCAGTTCCTATCAGTACCAGTGTACATCCTCTGTTCTAGCCAGATTTGTAAAGTAGAATTGGAATTATGATAGTGGGGGAGGAGGAAGCATTTAGGAGCTAGAGGAAAGTTGTCGCTTCATCGTTGTTACATTGCACCCTGACTGGCTTGTCTCCTCCCCTAGACCCTTCTGTAAGGGCATGTCCAGTGGCTTACAAATGGGCTTTGGGTCTCCACTCCGCACTCCCCTCCCCTCACACTATGATAAGATTTCTTGTTCTGATGATGCCTGATACCTGATCCCCTCAACACCTCGTGATCACACAGGCTGGTGTGCTTTTTCCATGTGGGCTTTGCTGCTTCTGGATGCTTGTTTACTTTTAAGACCCCAGACGCGATATCTTTCCATGGCTGGGCACCATCAGCTTTCTTCGCACCCATTTTCTTATGCACCCATTTGTCTTCAGTGATCGTATCATGGAGGTGAGCACACAATGTTATGATTTTTTGTTCTTTGATGCCTGATTCCTGTCCCTTCGGCACCTCATGATCACACAGGCTGGTGTGCTTCTTCCATGTGGGCTTTGTTGCTTCTGAGCAAGATGGCCACTTGTTTACCTTCAAGCCTTTAAGACCCCAGACGTTTTATCTTTTGATATCTGGACACCATCAGCTTTCTTCACCACATTTGCTTACTCATCCACTTTGTCTTTTGTCTTCAGCAGTTTTGTCAGGAAGGTGAGCATCATAGAATGACAATTTAATAGAAGAAAGTATTCTTTCATTGAGGAAGTACTTGAGAGGAGGTCCAATGTCCTCAGATGAAGAGATTTTCAAGCCTGTGAAGTGGTGCATATTACTATTGACTTTATGGATGGCCTGTCCTGATTTGACTTTGCTTATGGATGCGGATTTCACAAGGTTCCAACTGGAATGAAGATTCTTAACATCGAAGAGTATTATTGTCTCCTGAGAGCACTGGGTTGATGTGAGTGAGCAGTATAGAAATTGGATACCCAAAATTGGGGAAATAAAGTCATGAAGTGGTTGGCTTACAAACTTTCATAGGCGGGGGAATATTTCACGGGATTATAGGACTAAGGGATAGGTGTTACTTAACTGCAATTGATAGGCATAGGTATTTTTGTTCACTTATAGAATATTATGTTTAAATGAGGGTAGCACATATTGAATTGTATGGATTTTAGTTTTATCCTGTTAGGTACAGATATGATTTTATTACTATTTGAAAATTATATATGGCTAAAGAGTTATGTGAAAGTGTTAAATTGTCAAGGGGTGTTCTGTGTCAGTCACCTAATCTGGTGTTAATTTAAGGATTGAGAATGTAGGGGTGGAGTCTAAACTGTCAATCTGGAGATAGCCAGTGAGACTTCTGTGTGCACATGGCCTTCTCCTGAGAATTCTGGGAAATCTGGTACTTCCTTCTTGGAGGTGGAAGACACCTCTCTCTCTCTCTCTCTACTACTCTCTGGGAGACATTGGAAAGACAAACCACATGGATGCAACCAGACCTCGGAAGCCAGAGATGGCCACGTGGAAACCCCTGCCAGCGCTGAGATGCTTCTATCACCAAAGACTTTCTACCCACTGGCCTGTGGTCGTCTACATTTGGCGTCATTGCATGTGTTTCGTGAGTCCAAAGAGGACTTTATAGATTGCTGTCAGACATAAGGGCTAATATCGGACTTATGACTTTGGACTGGACTGGGCTGGGATGTTTTCTCAATGTTCAATTCCTCTTGTATATAAACCTCTCCCTTATACACATATGTGTGTCTATGGATTTGTTTCTCCAGTCCACCCGGACTGACACAGGGACAATTGACAGCATTGATTTGACAGAGACAAGATGGATGTGGTTACCATAATTGCCAAAGAGTCGAAGTAGTAATTTGAATAATCTGACTCATAGGAATTTATGGCACTGGCTACGTAGGCAGGGTGTTCTATGAGTATAATAGATGGGAAACATATTACATATTTATTTGGAGTCCCTTCAATCAAGTCCTAGACATGAGCCAGCTTACAGACCACAACCTCTTAAATAAAGGGGAGTAGAGTCTCCTCAAGGTAGGACCTTCTAAACTGCAAAAAACTTAATACTGCTAATCTTTCTCTCAGCCTTCCCCAAAGGGATCTACAGTCATTTGGAAGAGTGACTGTTCACTGGAGAAAAGTAAATCATCAGACTTTTGGGGGATTGCTAGATACTGACTCTGAAGTGACACTAATCCCAGGAGATACATACAGGTGCCAAGTTGACCAGAGGTGGACTGTGATAATAAAGTTGTTGTGAGAACTTGGTTGGGTCAGAATTTTCAGTGGTTTGACAGCTGTTGTTGCTGTCAAGTGCCATCGAGTCAGCCCCAATCAGCCACCCTATGCACAACAGAACAAAGCATTGCATGGTCTCTGCCATCCCTACGATTGTTCCTATGCTCACAATTGTTTCAATGCCTGAGCTCTTCGAAGCAGCCAGTGTCAGTCCATCTCATCGACTATCAAACATCTACCAAACTCCACTTTACCAAACATGATAACCCTCTCCAGGAATTGGCCTCTCCTGATAATTATGATCAAAGTATGTAAAACGACGAAGTCTTGCCATCCTTTCCCCTAAAGAGCGCTCAGGCTGTTCTTTGTCTTAGATAGGTTTGTCCTTTTAGCAGTTCATGGTATTTTCAGTATTCTTCAATACCATAATTCAAATGCACCGATGATTCGGTGGTCTTCCTTATTCACTGCCCAACTTTCACATGGACATGAGGCAATGAAGAACACCCTGGCTGGGTCAGGCACACCTTAGTCCTCAAAGTCACATCTTCGCTCTTTAATACTCCAAAGTCTTGTGCAGCGGATTTACCCAATGTAATACGGATTTTGATCTCTTGGCTGCTACTTCCATGAGCATTGATGGTAGATCCAAATAAGACAAGTCCTTGACAATTTCAACCTTTTCTCTATGTATCTCGATGTTAACTATTAGTCCAGGTGTGAGGATTTGGGTCTTCCTTATATTGAGTCGTAATCCATACTGAAGGCTGTTAGGGTCTCGTCCAGCGAGACCCTCACGCGGTGACTCGGAGGGGCAACGAACCTGGATGGAAGAAAGACACAGAGACATGGGGCAAGACAAGTGCTGATCAAGCCCATTTATTTTGCCAAAACTCGGTATATATTCACAACAGAGAAGGAAGTGGGAGGCACATATTCCAATGAAGCATACTGTGTAACAACCGCACACTGTGCAACAACCAATCAACCACATGTTCCTAATAAGGTACAAAGGGTACACAACAGTACTCAAAGACGTCCGTGGTGACGTCCGCATGCAAATCAAGGCTTACCGGGTGAACTTATCACGATGTTCCTAATATGGTATATCTGCAGTTCAATGGGTGCTCAGTACTTTGACTAATGGCAATAAGATCAGTTATCGGAACTGCCCATGCTACAGTAGCTTGTAATGTGGGGGCGAAGTTGGGGAGGAAAAAAAGCCTTGCTGTTAGAAAGCGGCCAAGTTTCTGCTACATGTCTTGAGGCCAAGGTCTTAATGGCTATCGGCTCCCAACAGAAGGCTATGACCTTGATCTTCATCACCAAATGTTTCACGCCCTCATTTTCAGCAAGCAAGGTTGTATCATCCGAATACCTCAGATGGTTTTTATAAGCCTTCCTCCAATCCTGATGTAGTTAAGTGTCTTAATTTAATTAGAGAAGTCATTGCTGTCAAACAACATCCATAAACTAGCAGTCACAGTAGTCTTCAGAGGTGCCAGGGCCCTCTTCATTGTTCACATTTGTTCCTCCTCGTTGTGGTTAAAGGTGATTCCTCCAGGCACTCCATGTATGGGCCCATGTGTTTTTCCTAATAATTCAACTTAAACATGTCAACTTCCCTAAGCCTTTGGCTACCTTCAGTATACCAAGACTGGTCTTGTATTAACTGTATTTATTGTTAGGCCACAGTGCAATCCACGTTTTGATGAATGAGCCAACTCACATGAGTACATTAAAAGTAAATAATTTTGAGCATCAGGTCCGCTGGATAGTAACATTTGGAGCAGAACTTAAGATGGAAGGAAAGGCAAACTTTGGGCCAGCTAAAAATCACGCAAAGATAAAAAGCAGCATCTAATAAAAGTGACAATGATGACAGGCCATTGTGGGGATAACAGTGAGTACACCGCAGAGCAGTGGCGTATTCCTTTGGAGTAGCACATACCAAGTCCGATGTCAGGCTGGAGGCTTCTATGTTCACTCACGCAGCTGCAGGGATTGAGCAACACTAGACCTTCAGGTCAGATGGCACGATGCTATGCCTCCCAGATGGAAGATCCTGATCTAGCAAAAAACCAAGCAAGCTACTCCACAGCATCCACTTCAGAAGCAGGCCACACCTGCCAGGAGATCTCATCATGAAGGATTACTCGCTTCTAAATGCTAAACCATGAGAACCTTGGCCCGGGAAAATTGATACAGAACCTTAACTTATTATTTAGAATACACTCATGGTAACCCCATGGGTCAGGGTAGAATTGTGCTCTTTCAGGTTTTATTTTTTTCCACACGCAGACATTATGTCTATATAAAATCTTTCTGTGGCCAAATCTGATTCTATAATCATACATCTCAACACTTGACTTTTGACATTTACAAGTCAGTGTCATTAACTACATTCTTCCAGTGATGCAATCATTCTCACTGTCCTTTCTCATGTCATTCCACCACCATTAACAGAAACGCAGCATCTACAAAAGAAGACCTTTCTCCTCTATCCTTTCCCTGTTCGCCGATGATCAGCTTTGGTTTCTATATATTTGCTTATTTCATATTAGTGAGATCATACATTTGTCCTTTTACAACTGACTTATTTTGCTTAACGTGATGTTTTCAAGACGTATGTGATGCAGTGGTATTCCCAAGGGCTTTCGGTGACTGAAAACCAGTTCTCTTTCAAGGCACCTCTAGGTGGACTCAACTGTCCCAACTTTTCTGTCAGCAACCAAACAAATTCAATATTTGTGACCTCCAGCAACTCCATCCTCCTAATAGGTACATTTGACTCATTTTTAGCATTTCCTTAATAATAATCTTATTACAGTGAAGATTCTTCTGCATCTCCCCCCACCCCCACCAGCCCCATACACACTCACCAGTACTTCCCAGGTTTACCAAGTAAAAGTAGTGGGAAATGGTGCAGTATTTTCTTTAAAAAACAAGAATACATATGTATAAAAAAACAAGGATACGATCAGCCTTGGAGTAGCTACTTGATTGAGTGCAGCCTGAATCCTTGTTCACTCTTCAATGGGAACTTGCTTACAAAATTACATCCTCGTCCTGGTGGCAACATCAGGTGAACATTGACTTGCTAACTGGAAGGTCAGAAGTTCAAACTAGCCTCACAGTGGGGGAAAGATGATCAGGCATCTGGTCCTATAAAGATTTACAGCCTTGGAAACCATCTATAGGATCTCTATGAGTCAGAAACCACCCCTTGCCTGTCACTCTGTCGTACTGTGGTGGCTTGTTTGCTGCTGGGATGCTGGAAGCTATATCACAGGTGTTTCTTATACTAGCAGGCAGGGTCACTCCGGGTTAATAGGTTTCAGCAGAGCTCCCAGACCAAGAACAAACGAAGAAGGAAGGGATGCAACAGTGTGGCTGCAACTATGCATTCCTTCAAGCACAGGAACCATTGTGAGGCTGGTGTAGGACCAGACAGTGTTTCATTCTGTTGTCCGTAGGTTTGCTGTGGACAGAACCTACAACAATGATGACTCTGAGGATGTTGAAAGATTTATAGCCTCTGAAACCCACAGGAGCAGCTATATGGTATCTTGTAAGGTTACTATGAATCAGAATGAACTCAGTGGTAGTGAATGAGTCAACTGAATGGCACAGAATGGGGCCTCAGGACTAGAGGAAGGCTTATTAACAAACTTCGATACGCAGATAACACACACATCCTTGCTTGCTGAAAGCAAGGAGGACTTGAAACACTTGCTGGTGATGAGCAAGAAGTGCAGCCTTCAGTTTGGATTACAACTCAATGTGAAGGAAAGCAAAGTCCTCGCAATTGAACCAATAAGCAACAGCATGATTAATGGAGAAAAGATTGAAGCTGTCAAGGGTTTCATTTTGCTTGGATTCACAATTAATGCTCATCGAAACAGCAGTCAAGAAATAAAATGACTTATTGCAGCAAGTCTGCTGCACAGGACCTTTAAGATGTTGACGAGCAAGAATGTCACTTTGAGGACTAAGGTAAGCCTGACCCAAGCCATGTCTTAGACTGAATTCTCTAAAGAAGGAGAGTCAGATGCTTATATGTATGTGTATATAGAAAGGTTTATATCAAGAAATTGCTCACACAGTTGTAGAAACAGGCTAGTGCAGTCAGATTCAAGTTCTTGGGTCATATGGTTAACTGGAGGCCTCTCCCAACTCTCTAACTGCAGGAGTGGACAAAGCAGGAAGTGGGAAGACCTCAGGCTGGTGAGTAGTCCACTGATGGCTCCTAGGTTCAGCAGGCGATATGGCCAGATGTATATAAACCAAATGTAGCATACAGACCCTGCAGAAGTGAGCTAACTTCAAAGTGTGGTGGGTGAAGAAATCAGATGGTACCTGCCTATCGGAAAGGATAGCATCTGGGGTCTGAAAGACTTGTCTTTAAAAAAAGCAACCATCTAAGTGATGCGTCTGCAAAGTCCGCATAGAAGAAGCACACCAGCGTGGGTGGTCAAAGAATTGTTAATTATTAATAATAATTATCATCAGAGGGGAGACTGTATTAGTGCTTCATTTCTGAGCACCCTGGTTTGCAAAAGGGTATGCATGGCAGTGACAGCTCAGATTTCTTTTACAGAATCCCTACATAGATTGAGCCTCCACTGAATGCTTTCTAATCATTAACTGGAGATGTTGATAACCTAACCCTCTGGCAAAACGTCTTGCAGAATGGATTGCCTCCACCTCTCTCTGGCCAGCCCAGGGAGGGGCAGTCTCTCTCTGAGGGGTTTGCCTAGGTGCGTCCTTGATGGCAGCCATTATACTAGGGCCAGTACAAAGAGTTGCATAGACATGAGTTATGCCCGATTACTTTCACCTTGACTGCCTTGGTCAGAAGGCCTGGGAACAATCTTGCAAGCCCTTTTAGCGAACAATGCGTATGTCCCAATCATGGCCCCATTCCTGCCTCTGCAGTCCCACCCATAATTGTGAGACATTGGTTTGCCACCCCTCATGCTTTTGTGCCACTTTCCTTTGCTTACCCATGCCTGTTTTCAATCTTCATATCTCAACAAATCCTTAGACACCATTTCAGCCTAGTGTTGGTGACCTCCTTCACCTGAATGATGTGTCCTTGTCTTTAAGTTATCTCTGTCACTTTTAAAAGTTCATGTTCTCTTTAAGTGAAAAAAAAAAGTGAGCCTGCTTCCCCACAGCATCAGTTGCTATTAAGTAGGTCACACCCCAAAGGAAAGCTCCCCTCAACTGTATCAAAGCTGTGACCAGATTAAAGAGGTCGTACTCCCTCTTGTTCTTTGCACATCTTCTCAGCTACTTCCACAGATGATCCTATCATGGAGTTGACCACACTAGTTTAGATCCCGTTATGGGAGACTCTTGGCCCAGCCAAGGTGCTGTGAAACCTAATTACCACATATACTCTAGTATAAGCCGGCCTGAATATCCTCGGAGGCACCTAATTTTACCATAAAAACTGCATTAAAGCTGTGCTGGAAAAACTCGGCTTAGACTCAAGTATATATGGTATCACACCACAGTGCTCTCAGTAACCATAAGCATGTGACAGTTGTCAATGAATAAGGACACTGGCGAAGAGCAGATGCATTTGCATCATGGTGCTGGCAGAGAATAACGGAAGTACCATGGACTACCAGAAGAACAGCAAACAAATCTTGGAAGAAGTGCAACCAAATGCTCCTTAGAAGTGAGGCTGCTGAGACTTCACCTCACAGACTTTGGGCATGTGATTAAGAGACGACCCTGGAAGAGGCCATCTTGCTTTGTAAAGGAGATCAGTGAAAAAGAGGACGACCTTGGGTGAGAGAGGGCGGCACAGTGCATTGCAACAATGGCTCAAACAATCAAGGCTGTCGCAGGATCACGCCGTGCTTCCTTCTGTTTCACAGGGGGTTACCCTGACTCAGAACCCACTGGACTCAATGACACGCAGCAACAACCAACATCCTAAGCGAGAACCAGTTCCACAGCAGTGAGTGACACATGTGCACGCAGTTTAGAACTCAGACCACCCAAATCTGCAAAGACTGCCGGAATCTTCTAGCCCCAAGGGTCCGCAAACTTTTTGTGAAGAGCTAGATGGTAAACATTAAAGGTTGTGTGGACCTTGGGATTCTAACCTTGGTACTGTAGAGCTGAAGCAGGCACTGATAATTTGTAAGTGACTAGATGGGGGCCATATTCCAATAAAACTTTATTTGTGGACACTACAATTTTAATTTCAGATAAATTCCCCGTTACAAAATGTTCATATGCTCTGTGTGTGTTTTAATCAGATGATCTGTTATTGAAATATTTTCTTCTGTAGTGTTCTTGACTAGCAGGGCTTTCCCCAGCATTGTTGCTAATGTTAATCCGTGATGTCATGGGGCTGGTAGCCATCAACCTGGCAACCCACAGATCAGACAGTCCCTGTTGTTGTTATTGTTATTGTCAGGTACCTGAAGTGGTTTCCAACTCACAGCAGTCCCATAGGACAGACGAGAACGGCCCATGGGGCTTTCCAGGCTATAATCTTCAGGGGAGCCATCACCAGACCTTTCTCCCGTGAAACCCCTGGGTACCTCAAACAGCCCATCTTTCAGTTATCAGCCAAGCACTTAAGCATGTGTCACACTGAAGACTCCTTGCGGCCAGGCACGACAACCTCTTTCAGAGTTGTAGAGCGTTCCCTGGCTAGAGACGGGTGTTGCATCTGGTGGGCAAAATGGACAGTGGTAGCCAAAAGGGTATTTCCACTGTGCTGAACGTGTTCCTGTTTCTTCTCGTCTGTGAGTGAGTCCCTGGGGGCTTTGATGGTCAGGGAGAGGCAGAAGGTCGGGTTCTCTGTAATGCTTAGGCCCTTCCCCAGCTGTTTCCCCGTACCGTGCCATCACCACACTTTTTTGGACACAGCCCCAGGGGGTTGATGCTGAGCGCCAGAGCAAGCCTGGCACTCGCTTCCCCACCGGTGAGAAAGAGGCTTCTGGTTGTCACATGACCTCAGAAGACAACCGAGGCAAGCTACACCTCGGCCTCCCCTGAGCAGAAAGCATGGTGATTCTTTTGATCCCGCCCCTTTTTGGTTTGTTTGTTGATTTGTTGAATTTTGCAAATGTAAAAATCGTTGCCATAGAGAAAAAAAAGGGGGCCAGAAAACAGTAATCTGCAGATTCCTGCAGTGGACACTTGAGGCTGGAGGGATAAACAAAGTCTTGACCACACACAGGCTGCTTTCTTGTTAATTTTCAGCTCACATGGAATAAAACTGTGCTTTATAGTAAAAGCAGTTAAAATTCCTTCAGCCAGTCAGGTCCCAGATAGCCTTCAGGGTCTTTTTAGTCTCTGCTACATTATTATTATTACTGGCACAGGATTGCTATAAGTCAGAATTGACTTGATGGCAGTGAGTCTGAGTTGGGTGTGTTTGTTTAGCTTACAAGCATTTTCTGTAAACCTGTACAATCACCATGGAAAGCAGTATGGAGCTTCCTCAAACAATGGGGGATAGAAGTACCATATGACCCAGCAATCATTGTACTTGGTATATGCCCTACGGAAAGAAAGAACCCAGCACTATTCACAATAGAATGAAGATGGAAACATGACCTAAATGCCCATTGGTGAAGAATGAGTAGACAAACTGGTAAATACAATGGGATCTTCTGAATCTTTAAGGAATAATGAGGAAACGATGAAGCGCATGGATGTGAAGGGAAGTATGTTGAATGAAGGCAGTCAATCACAAAAGGTCAAATATTGTGTCAGACCACTGTTATTAAAAAAACCAAAAAAGTATTTTATACAAATAGAAACAGACTTTGATGGTTACCAGGGGTGAGAGGAGAAGGGACACAAGGGGAACAACAGGCTAGAGAGTATACAAGTGTTAACTTGGGTGAAGGGGGAGATGGTACATACTATAGGAGGGAGATTGGGGAAAGAGGGTGGGCGATGAAACAGGACGAGCCATTGTGGGTTTGATTAAGTTGTTTAAGGTATTGAATGCAAAAACTATAGTCTGTTACATAAATCTCCAACTAATTCACACTAAAGGAACCAAAGATGTAAATGTAAAACCTTAAACTATAAAAAACATTGATGAAAAGAATAGGCACAAATTTAGGGGCCCTAGATGGTATAAATACACAGACATAATGAAAAACACATAAGCAGCAGAAGACAAAATAGATGACTAGGACCTCCTAATAGGTGCCTCAAAAGAGTAGAAATAGAACCCACATGCTGGGAAGAAAAAAATGGCAATGATATATCAGAGAAGAGACTAAACTCTAAAGTGTATAGAAAAATTTTAACATTTCACTGAAAAAGTAATTCAATTGAAAAATGTACAAAGAATATGAACAGACACTTCACCAGAGGCGACATTCAGGCTCCAGCATGAAGACGTGATCATTAGCCACTCAAGAGATGCAAATCAAAATAACAATGAGGTAGCAGTTCACACCAGCATTGATAGCAAGGTTAAAACAAAACAACAAAATATCGGGTATGGAGAGACTGAAACACTTACGCTGTGGAAATCCATATGGCATGTCCTCCCAATGTTGGGAATAGAAATACCATATGACCCAGTTTCTTAGGGTGGGTTCTCTAGAGAAGCAATACCAGTGACACGTGTGTGTGTGTGTATCTGTGTAGGTAGAAGTATGTGTGCCACCACTTGACTGTCAGTCTGTTATAGTGTGGGGGCTTGTGTTTGCTATGAGGCTGGAAGCTATGTCACTGGTATTTCAAATGTTACTTTAAGGACTAAGGTGTGCCTGATCTAAGCCATGGTATTTTCCATTGCCTCATATGTGTGTGAAAGTTGAACACTGAATAAGGAAGACCGAAGAAGAATCTATGCATTTGAATTGTGGAGCTGAAGAAGAATATTGAAAGTACCATGAGCTGCTAAAAGGACAAACAGATCTGTCTTGGAATAAGTACAGCCAGAGTGCTCCTTAGAGGCAAAGATGGCCAGGCTTCATCTCACAGACTTTGGGCATCTTGTCAGAAGAAAGCAGTCCCTCGAGAAGGGCATGCTACTTGGTAAAGGACAGGGGCAGCAAAAGAGAGGACAGGCCTCAACACAATGGATGGACCCAGTGGCTGCACTGTGGCTATAGGCACAGGAACAGTTGTGGGGACGGTGCGGGACTGGGCAGTGCTTTGATCTGCTGTGCATACGGTTGCTATGAGCACTGTGTGAGTCTGGGTACCTTAGAGAAACAAATCCACAGAAACTCATATGTATATAAGAGAAAGTTTCATATAAAGGGTAAGTGCACATCAAGAAAACATCCCAACCCAGTGCTGCCCAAGCCCACAAGTCCAACATTACCCCATATGCCTGACACCAATCCATAAAGTCCTCCTCCATCTGTCAAAACACACGCAATGATGCTGACTGCAGGAGGAAAGCCGAATCAGTGAGCGTGTAAGCATCTCAGCACTGGCGGGGGTCTCCACAGGGCTGCTCCAGCACCCAGGGCGGCATCGGGGTAGGTCCATGAGGTTTTTCCTCAGGGATGTCTTGCAGGAAGTGAGCCTTGCCAGCTGAAGCAGGGAACTGGCTAAGGCAGCTGCACCCTGGTCCAACCATCACAAAGCAAGAGACCCCCAGAACTCAAAAGGCGAGGCTCACCAAGCCATTTACCTCTCCACCCTTCAATTAACCCCACATGTGTTTATTGACCAGGTTGGCACAATAAACTTTAACTATATCAAGTACCAACTCAATGGCACCTAACAATAACGTGTGTGTGTACGTATACATGTATATAAATATATAGCGAGAAATTTTATCAAGAAAATAGCTCACACAGTTGTAGAAGTGGGCCGGTTCCAATTCTTTGGAAGTTACAAATCCATGTCAGATGTCAGGTTGGACGCTTCTGACTTGTTTAGCTAAGGGGGCTGATGGTCCCAAGATTGGCAGGTAATGCGGCAAGCTACTGATGACTCCCAGGGTAGGCAGGTGGCTGGCTCAAGTCCAAAGAAGTTGAGCTAGGGGATGAGCCAGATGCAGGATCCAGGCCCAGCAAAAAGTTGACAAGCTTTTACAGGGGGCCCACTTATATTGGAAACAGGCCACATCCCAGGGAAACTTCCTTTCAATTGATTGAAAACTGTGATCTGTGTAAAAGTGTTGCCTTCCCCCCTGCTTTTCTTAAACTGATTAATTGCTTATCTCTCGCTCAGCCGTGGAGTCAACTCCAACTCATGTAATGGCACTATAGGACAAGTAGAACCGACCCTTTGGATTTTCAAGACTTTCACGCTTTACAGAAGTAGACAATCTCATCTTTTTCCTTTGGAGCGGCTGGTGGATTTGAACTACTTACTTTGGAGTTCACAGCGAACCCACTATACCAGAGGCGCTCCATTGACTACACTTAGCAGGTCTGGTTATGGAGGTAATTACATCGTGTTAGATGACATCCTGGGGAATTACTGCCAAACCACTCAATCCTGGCCCAGCAAAGTTTACACAAAACCTTTACTATCACACGGAGTAATCCCTCTACTTGGCATATATCCTAGAGAAATAAGAGCCCAAACATGAATAGATCTGTACACACCCGTGTTCCCAGCACGTGTGTGTCAGTTTGTTTTCCTACGGTGGCGTGTGTGTTCCTGTGATGCTGGGAGTCATGTCACTGGGGTTTCAAACACCAACAGGGTCACCCAAAGTGAACAGGCTTCAGCAGAACTTCCAGCCTAAGAATCGACTACACGACGACACGAAGGTAATAGGCTGTCTGCGTGGGAGGAATTAGCCAATGAATGCCTTGGGTAGAGCTGTGGGACATTATCAGATACTGAAAACCTCCTGAATAGCAGGAGAGCCTTGTGAGAGAGAGTGCCAGAAAACGAGCCCTTCTGGTCAGAAGACTGAAAAATGACTGAGTCAAAGCTACCTTGTCAAAGCAGAGTAAAGCATACTGACTTGGATGGAACACAGCCTTCGGGAGTATCGTCTTTGGAATCTGCATGGGGCACAACTCAAAATGAGAAGCAGCAGCTGTAAACATTTCTTAACCACAGGAACTTGGAATGCACAAAGTATAAATCTAGGAAATTTAGAAACTGTCAAAAATAAAATGGAAAGCATAAAGACAGATCTCCTATGCATTAGTGGGCTGAAATAGACTGGTATTGTCCATTTTGAATCCGAAAATCCTATAATTTATTCTGCTGGGCATGACAAATCCAAGAGGAATGGTT
This sequence comes from Tenrec ecaudatus, assembly GCF_050624435.1. NCBI lineage: Eukaryota > Metazoa > Chordata > Mammalia > Afrosoricida > Tenrecidae > Tenrec > Tenrec ecaudatus. The sequence continues at coordinate 21,352,549 of NC_134530.1, forward strand.
TCGCATTAAATCTTGAAAGGGTGTTTCCAGCTCTATCTGGAAGTACAATGTTGTTTGTGATAAATAGTATCTATCCACATAAAAAGAAAGCCAGTCAATACAATTGTTATTCAAATTTATGCACTAGCCACTAAAATCAGTGATACAGAAATTAAAGAATTCTACCAATGTAGAATTGATCAAATATGCAATCAAAATGCATTGATAATTATCAGTGATTAGAATGCAAAAGTTGGAAACAAAGAGGAAGGGACAGTAGTTGGAAAATATGGTCTTTGTGATAGAAGTGACGCTGGAGATCGCAGATCGCATGATAGAATTTTGCAAGACCAGTGACTGTTCATAGAAAATACCTTTTTTCAACAACACAAAAGGTTACTATTCCTGTGGATTTCTCCAGATGGAATACACAGAAATCAAATTGCCTATATCTGTGGGAAGAGACAATGGAGAAACTCAATATCAACAGCCAGTGGCCAACTGTGGAACAGATCACCAGTTGCTCATAAGTAAAGTTCAGATTGAAGTTGAAAAATTAAGCCCATGAGAGGAAAAACACAACTTTGAGGATATATCCCACCTGAATTTCTAGAACAGCTTGAGAAGAGATTTGGTGCATCACACACTAATGACAGAAGACCTGATGAGCTGGGATGACATCAAGAGTATTCTAGAGAAAGCAAAAACTCCTTAAGTAGACAGGAAAGAAAAGATCAAGGCAGAAGTCTGAAGAGATTCCAAACTTGCTCTTAACCATAGCGTAGCTAAGGCAAATGGGAAAATGCAGAAGACTTGAACAGAAAACTTCAAAGGGCAACTTGAGAAGACAAAGTAAAATATTACAATGAAACACGGACAGATAGAAAAGGAAGAACACGGTAGACAGAAAATGTTTTGCAAATGATGATGGCAACATATGCACCAATGTGTTGAGACAATTGATGTCTGGGTTGTTGTAAGAGCTGTAGGATAATGGGACACAGAGGGGACTGGGCGGCTGACAATGGCTTCTGGGGTCACACGGTGGGGAAGTAATGCAGTCTGAACCCCGCCCCCAACAGTGGGCCGAACCATGAAGGGAACATACCAGACCAGCAGATAGAGCAAAGCAAAGCTATGAAGCCCCTGAGGAGCCCCCCAAAAGGGACTCCAGACCATGAGGGGCAGCTCCTGGACAGCCATGAAGGCCAGCGAACAGACCTGGGATTTTTGTGGATTTCTTCTTTTTTTGTTTTTTTCTTTCTCCCTTTTATTTTTCTTCTTGTTTTTTCTCCTTTTCTCTTTGCAATCTTTTTTTAAAAAAAAAAAAATCAGTTTGGCTATGTCATAGTTGGTGTGCCTACCTAAGTAAGATAGGCATGGGAAGCATGCCCAAGGAGAAAGCAGTGGGGCTGACAGTCCTGGGGAGACCTGGGGGTGAGGGCGGTGGGGGAAGGAGTGGTGAGCAGGTAGCGCCATGGACAGGAGAACAACTAGGGTGTTACAGTCAATAACAAGGAGGAGATAGAGATCCAGGGTGGTGGGGTGTCAGAGCAACAGCAAGCTAGCTAAGAGGAGGTACCAAGAGGCAGAAATAAGGGGAAAGTGATGGTGAGGCAAGAGGAAGGTAAAAGGAAACAGAGGAAGGACCTAGGAAGCAAAGCAATGGATCGAGGTATAAACATATGGATAGAGGTAAATACATCAATCCACAAAAATAGAGGTCTTGGCCTATGTACATATATTTATGCGGCAATACACTGAGGTAGTGGATGGACTTTGGGCCTCTGCTCATGCCCTCAACATTTTTTTGGAATGAGAGTGAATGAGTGAGAGAATAAGTCAGTGAGAGAGTAAGAGAGTGAGTCATTGAGTCAGTGAGTGAGCGTGAGTGAGAGTGAGCGACTAAGATGCTCAACATATCTTAAGCTGAAAGAACTCAAGGAAAAATTCAAGCTTCAAGTTGCAATATTGAAAGAGCCTATAGGCAAAATGTTGAACCATGCAGGAAGAATCAAAAGATGATGGACAATACAGTCGCTGCACCAAAAAAGAACTAGTCAACGTTCAACCATTTCAAGAGGCAGCATACTCAACAAGTAAAGGTACTGAAGGACAGAGTTCAAGCTGCACTGGAGGTTAATAACCAAAAACAGGGCTGAAGGAATTGACAGTATACCAATCGAAATATTTCAACAATCTGATGAAGCATTCACTCATCTATGCCAAGAAATTTGGACGGCAGCTACATGGCCAACTGACTAGAAGAGATCCATATTTGTAGTAAAGAAAAGTGACCCAAGAGTGCACAAATTATAGAACAATATCATTTATGTCATTATGCTAGCAAAATTGTGCTGCAGTCCATTGACAGGGAGCTGCCAGCGATTCCTGCCAGGTTCAGATGGGCCTTAGCACAAGGGATATCATTACTGATGTAAAATGGATCTTGGCTGAAATCAGAGACTACCTGAAAGATGTTTACTTCTGTCTTATTGACCATGCCAAGGCATTCAACTGTCTGGACAATAATAAACTATGATAGACGTGAGAAGAATGGCAATCCCAGTACACCTCATTGTGCTCCCGTGAAACTTGTACATGGATCAAGAGACGGTGTGTGAGAACGGGACAAGGGAATATGAATAGCTTAAAATCTAGACTGGTGTGTGTCAGGGTTGTATCGCTGATCATACTGATTCAATCTGTCTGCTGAGCAAATAATCAGAAAGTTGGATTTTATGAAGAACTTGGCCTCAGGACGGGAGGACGGTTTAGTTGACCTGTAGTACACAAATGACACAGCCTCGCTTGCTGAAAGTGAGAAGGTGCTGGAACACTTGGTGATGAAGGTCAAGGACTGCAGCCTTGAGTGTGGGTCACTACTCCATGTAACTCCAAAGCTCCAAATTTCCTACCGACTCACAGGGACTGTGTAGGACAGAGTGGAACTGCCCTAGAGGTTTCTGAGAGTAACTTTTACAGGAGCAGAAATCTTCCTCTTTCTCCTGTAGAGTGGCTTCAAACTACTGACCCTGCAGTTAGCATCCCAATGTGCAACCACTAATACCCTCATAACTGGACCAATAGATAACATCGTGGTAAATTAAGAAAAACTGAAGTTGTGGAGGATTTTGTCTTGCTTGGATCCACAATCAATGCTCATGGAAGCAGCAGTCAAGAGATCAAATACAGCACGGCATCAGACAGATCTGCGGCACAAGACTGCTTTCAAGTGTTGAAAAGCAAGGATGTTTGCTTTGAGGACAAGGTTCGCCTGACCCAAGTCATGGTATTTTCAAATCACCTCATATGCATGTGGAAGTTGGACATTGTGTAAGGAAGAATAAATAAGAATCGATGCATTTGAATCGTGGTGCTGGCGAAGAACACTGAAAGTGCCGTGGACTGCCAAAAGAACAGACCATGTGGAAGACGTGTGACCAGAATTCTCTTTATAAACAAGATGGTGAGACTTTGTCTCACTTACTGGGGCCATATTATCAGGAGAGACCAGTCCCTAGGAAAGGATTGCAAACATGGAAAAGTAGAGGGGCAGCCAAAGAGAGGAAGGCTCTGAACAGAGGAACAGACACAGTGACTGCAACTCTGGCCTCAAACACAACAACAATTTGAGGATGGCACGGGACTGAGCTGTGTCAGAGTTGCTTTAAGTCGACACTGGCTGGATGGCACCTAGCAACAGCACACCCATCTTCATTGCCAAGCCCAAGCTGAACTCCTCGCCATGGCATCCATCTCAACTCCCGGGACCCTCTAGGGCAAGGGTAGAACTGCCCCTTTGGTGGTATGTTGAACATTTCGGAGTGTGGTACATGACAGAGATTCTTCTATTTTTTGCATTAAGTGTACAGATATTTCATTTCTTTTTAAATATCATTGGCTTTTATATTAGCTATTCGTTTCTTTTCTTTATGTCTATTTGTTCCCCTGCCCCCTGACACTTTTTGAAAAATACTTTTACTGGGGGCTCTTGCATCTCTTATCACAATCCATACGTTCCTCCAGTGTGTCAAGCACCTTTGCACATGTGCCGCCATCACCATTTTCAAAGCCTTCTCTTCCCACTGAGCCCCTCATATCAGCTCCCTAATTCTTCTCCCTCCCCACCCGGACCTACCCTCCCTCACAAACCCTTGATAAGTTATAGATTATTATTTCCATATCTTACATCACCCTCCATCACCCCTCATCCACTTTTCCATCATTCATCCCCCTAGTTTGATCCTTGTTAACGAGTTCCATTTAAAAAAATTTTTTTTCGAGTTCCCCTTTCAACCTCCACCCTCCCCTAATCCTCCTGGTATCTCTATTCTCCTTGTTGGCCACGAGTGGCTTATTTATCCTGGAGTCCCTGTTGTGGGCTCTTATCTGTAGCGGACTGTAATTTTTTACAGTAGTAGAATGTCCTCCTACCGTTCTCCCATGGAGCAGCTGGTGGATTCCAACTGCTCACCTTATAGTAACCAGCTCCACTCTTAACCACTATGCTACCAGTGTTTCATGTTAATCACAGCACTATTCAAAAATAGCAAACAGCGGAAACACCCTAAATGTCCATCAGTGGAAGAATGAATAAATAAACTTCATATATGCACACAATGGAGTACTGAACAACAGCGAAGAGTGAGACTATAAACCACCTCACGACATGGATGCTGAGCAAAGTGAATCAAATACGAAAGAACAAACATCATAATATAGCATTCATTGTCAGAGGGGGAAAAGTCAGGAAAGTTTTTATACAAAAAGAAACCGACTGGAGGGGAAACGAAGAGAAGGGGAAACAATGGGCTAGAGAGTAGACAAGTGTTAACTTGGGTAAAGGGAGATGGCAGGGAAGGTGTGTGTAGGGGAAACAGGACAAGCCATTGGGAGGTTTGGTGAGTTGTTAAAATGCAAAAATGATCCACTATGTCACCTCTACCTAATTCACAATCAAACGTTTGAGGGGAAAAAAACACCATTCACCTGTCACACTGATAATGGTTTGTTGGAAGGGCTATTGGGGAGAGGCAGACAATTGCAATTAAAATGGGGTGTATCACGGGGCTGCTACAATAAATAATATACATGGAGTGACATATAAGAACAGGAAAATAATGTCTGAGACCTGGAGGCAGGCAGTCTGAGTTAAGGGTGTCGGAAGGACCATGTTCTCTATGGCTCTATGGCAGTGGTTCTCAACCTTCCTAATGCCTCAACCCTTTCATACAGTTCCTCATGATGTGGTGACCCCCCCAACCATCAAATTATTTTCATTGCTATTTCATCACTGTCATTTTGCTGTTATGAATCTGGTGACCCCTGTGAAAGGGTCGTTTGACCCCCAAGGGGGTCATGACCCACAGGTTGAGAACCATTGCTCTATGGGACGATTCTTTCTAGTCTCCATCAGTTCTGGGGGTTCCTTGGCTTGCAAGTCCAGCATCCATCTCTAGTCATATGACCACCTCTCTTCTAAGAACACCACTCAGATTGGATAAGACTCACCCTACCCCAGTAGGGTGAACCCCTGGGTGATGCAAACTGTTAACAGGCTTAGCTGCTACCCAAACGGTTACTGAAAGGCCTAGTGATCTTGTTGTTACCATTGTTAGGCACCAGCAAGGTGATTCCAACTCAAACTCAAAAACTCACTACCATCGAGTTGATGGTGACTCACAGCGACTATATAGCATGGGGTAGAACTGTCCCTTTGAGTTTCCGAGACTTTAACTGTTTACAGGCTGGTGGGTGAAAAGTCTTGTGGATCCAGTGGTGGGGGAAGCCTCTCCTCCAGCTCTATGAATGTTGCTTCTCAACTCAGCTCCACATGGCTTGTCATCAGGAGGGTTAGAGCCGAAAGAGAGTGTGTCCCACCACCCCCAGGGAAGAGGAGAGGAAGTACAAGAATCCTCACAAGGTCACACCCACAAGGAGAATCCCTTGGTTGACCTGACAGGTTACACTCCACCCCTTTATTCCTATTTATCAAGTTGACATGAAACTGTGTAACTACCACAGCAACCTGCTGTAATACTGCCCAATCCTGCCCCACCCTCACAATCGCTGCCTTTGTTGAAGCTACTGTATCAATTCATCTCATTGAGGGTCTTCCTCTTATTTTTTGACTCTCTACCAGTATGCTTCCCTTCCCCCAGGGACTTAGTCCCCTCCTGGTAACATGTGCAAAGCATATGAGATCAAGTCTCACCATCCTTTCTTCTCAGGAGAACTCTGACCTTCCAAGGCAGATTTGCTTGTTCTCTTCACCAACTTTATAATTCAAATGCATTAATTATTGTTTTCCTTATTCATTGTCCAGCTTTTACTGCCTATTAAGGCAATTGAAATTACCATGTGTTGGGTCCTCAAAGCAACAATTAAATTACGCTGACCATTTAAAAGAGGTCTTTGTAACAGATTTCCCCAATGGAGTGCATTCTTTGATCTCTTTGTTGCTGCTTCCATGAGTGTTTGCCACTTCAATCTTTTCTCCATTTACCATTCTGTTGCTTATTGGTCTACTTTTGAGGATTTTTTTTTACTTTAGTGTTGAAGTGTAATCCATGCTTTTACAATCCAAAGATTGTAGTCTTTGATCATCAGTAAGCGCTTCAAGTCTTCCTCACTTTACCAGCAAGCAAGGGTGTATGATATGCATATCACAGGTTGTTAATAAGCCTTCCTAATCTATTATTTGGGGGACACAATTCAATCTGTAACAGAATGGGAGTTTAAAAGTCTCAAAGTGGGAAGAAGATGGAAATGTTGCACGTGGGATAACTGTTTAGTGGGGACAAGTCTGGGGGTCAGAGAAGGAATAACGGTGGGAATTTTCTGCATGGCTCATCATCCACTTTGGAGCACAGCTGTCTTTTCTGATGAAGTTGAAGCTGTGTAACCTGTTAGCTGTTATTAAGTTGCCCATTACTCATGTGCAACTCCATGTACAATGGAACGAAATGCTTTTTCTTGCACCATCTCCATCATCAGTCAGACATTTTTTTCTTGGTGCCCTGGTTTTTAGGTCTGTTTCTGGGGTCATTTGGGCCACTGATTCCGAAAATTGGATTGCTAGACCGCACCAGCTCTAGTTTCTTAGATCTGGTGTTTTATTATAGTTTCAGCTACTAAGTAACACTAATTTATCAATTATCTATAAATTACAGGATAAGGCCAAAAAGGTAAGAAATATTTGAAGAGTTACTATATATTGAGGGATTCCCAAGGGATGCTTTCATCCAAGGAAGAAAGACAAAGCTTCCTATGCCTGCAGAATTGCAGTCTTGGAAACCCGAAGGGGCAGCTCTACCCTTTCCGACAATGCGTCCATTCAGACTCATAGCAACCCTGGAGGTCACCGGGTGTTTCTTCTTAGTGCATCTTTGCCTGGAAATTTGGTGAAACCTGTTAACATCCTAGCACCAACCAAGCTTCCACGGACAGCGGTGACTGTGTGGGAGGTGCTCAGGCCAGGATCTAACTTGGATCTCCCACGTGGAAGGCGAGCCTTCTACCATTGAGCTATCCCGGCCCTCTCTGTGCCTTCTGGCCAAGCATTTCTAATCCCACAGAAACTTCCACCAGGGCACACACAGACTTCAGAGGTTCAGAATAACACCATTTTTAATAGCTCACGCGGGAGACACTCCCAATGCCCCTGGAGGGTTGGACAGGTAACCTGAAATGTGATGAACGTGAACCACGTCCAGGCACACACAACAGGAACCCAACACGGCGGCCACACAGCAAGGTGGGACAGTGTGTGGGATCGAAGCTATTCCTATGTAGTCAACTTTTTTAAGGGAGCAAAACTCTTACCTACCACCTGCTGTCTGTCAGCATGTGTGCGACTATGGTGTGTTGCATGTTGTTGCGATGCTGGACATGACACCACCAGTATTTCAAATCTAAGCAACATGAAATCTTTTGACAATATTGTTTTTTATCATGCTACCTGTTTGTCCAGTTGCGAGGATTTGGGTCTTCTTTCCGTGAAGTTGTAACCCATATTGAAGGCTGCAAGCCTTGATCACCAAGGGCTTCAAGTCTTCCTCACTTTCGGCAAGCAAGGTTGCATCATTTGTGTATTAAAGGTTGCTACCGAAGTCTTCCTCCAATGTTGAGGCTGAATTTTTCTGCATGAAATCCAGCTTCTCTTATTACTTGTGCAGCATACTGATTTAATAAGTATGGCGAGAAGCAACAGCCCTGAGCATACCTTTCCTGGTTTTTTAAAGCATGCAGTATGCCCTTGTTCTGGTCACACAACTGCTACTCGATGCATACACGGGTTCTCTACAGGAGCTCAGAGGATCCCAGAATTCCCATTCTTCTCAAGGCTATCCATGATCTGTTATGATCCAGTCAGTGCCTTTGAGGATTCAACCAACACAAGTAAGCACCTGTCTGGTATTTTCTACTTTGTCATGATCCATCTGACGCCAGCAATGATATTCCTTGAGAACAAGGAACCTTCTCTTCTAAACTCAGGCTCAATCTCTGGCAGCTCCCCGTCAATGTACTGCTGCAACTATTCTTGGATGATCTTTAGCAAAATTCGACTTGCATGTGGCAACAGTGACTGTTCTATGGTTTGAGTGTTCTGTTGGGTAACTAACTTCTTTGGGATGGGTACAGATGTGGATTTCTTTCAGTTAGTTGGCCAAGTCGCTGTCTTCCGTATTTCCTGGCATAGATGAGAAAATGCTCCCAGTGCTTCATCAGCTTGCTGAAACATTTCTTTTTCAAATTTTAATAAATTCTTGTATTGGGGACTCTTACAGCTCTTGTAACAATCCATACATCATGCTGAAGCATTTCAACTTTCAATTCCTGAAGCTTTATTTTTGGTAATGCTTGGGACTTCTCGGCACCACTGGCTATCGTTCCTGTGCTAAAGTGGCTGAATGTTGACGGGTTCTGTGATACGGCAGCGCTGTGTATTCTTTCCATTTTCTTTGGATGCTTCTTGCATCATTCCATTTTTTTGCCCACAGTATCTTTCAAAATGGCAACTTGAATTTTTAAGTTCCTTCAGATTAAGACACATTGAGCATGTGCTTTGTTTTTGCTCTTCTAAGTCTTTTTGCACATTTCATTGTAACATTGTGTCACATTCTCGAGCTGCTCTTTGAAATCCCTGTTCAGCGCTGATCCATTATTTCTTCCATCTGCCTCAGCTGCCCTATGATCAAGAGCAAGTTTCAGTCTCTCCTGACATCCAAGTTGATCTTTTCTTCCTGTTGTCTTTTTAATAACCCTTTACTTTCTTCTTGATGTTCAGATCTTCTGTCATTAGGGTTCAATGTATCAGATCTGTTCAAGAGATGCTCTAGAAATTCAGGCGGGGTAGGGTCATGAACTTGTTCTACCTCTTACTTAGAACAAGTGGTGGTGGGGGGGCATGGGCGCAGCATGCACACACATGCACGTATGCCCTGCAAGCCATACAACACCCATGGTAAGAACAGACCATCTAGAAGCACCAAGGTATTACTGAACTAGCAGTTTTATTTCGGTTGATAGCTAAGATTGACTTTTTCATATACATATATCCATCTTTTTGTCTCTGAGGAGGCTCCCTGAGGGCAGGGTCTGGGTCTCAGACATTTATATCACAAATTAGCACCTGGGACATGGTAGATGCTCATCAAAGATTTGATGGGGAGGTGTGCAGCAGGCTAAAGGGGTGCAGGGAAACACACCCTTTCTTCTGCCCCCTTTCAGTGCACCAGCTTCGCTTCACCCCCATAAGCTCCGGAGGAAGGGCGTTTAAAAGAGCAGTTTGGTTTCAGTGTGTTCACCTGTCTTCTAAGGCCAGGGATGCTGGTTTTCCCTGCGCAGTGGTGACACCAGGCTTTCGTGTTAAGCACTTTTAAGTGGAAGTAATCAATGTACAAAACGAAAGGAAAAATCCCAAACCACTGAGGAGTGTGGAGGTGGGGCGTGGACTCCGCCTTACTGGGGCAAATAGCAAAGGTCGGCCAGACCTGCTGGGCCTGAAGCGCTCGCCCTTGGGCCCGGTGACCACCTCAGGTTAACAGGGCCGGGTTCCATATGGTGGTCAAGGAGTGAGGCTCAATGTGGAGTTGAAAATGGGGCATTAAAAGGGAGTGGGGAAAACCAAACCAACCCTGTGGAGCAAGACAGCTCCAAACCCCTTCTCCTGAACAAGATGGGGCGGGCGGGGTGGAAGGCTCAGCCAGTGGTTGCATTCACTTTTGTTATCAACACTCAGTATCCCTACTGCCCCAGTGGGTGTGCAGCGGGCGGTTGCAGGGGGTAGCTGAGCTTCCTGGGGCATCTGCAGCCCCCACCCTTCCGCGGCAGGTCAGTGGGAGGCGGCACTCCTGAAGGAAAGGGTGGGGTTGCCAAAGAGGTGTACAGCCCACTGTGGCCCCCACAAGCCAGAGAAGAGCGAGCAATGCAAGACACAGAGGCCTTTAGGGGAGAGCTGAGGGCGGAGGGGTCTCTCGGGGAAGAACATGACCATCTTTGGACTGTGCCTCAGTCTGGTCCATCTTGCCTTGGGTGGTGTCTTGGTCTGGAACCAGGCCCGTGATGGGGCTCTCTGCCTCCATAGATGGTGCTGCAGGGGCCACCTGGGCTGCCACTCCATCCCCAACACCCACAGCTCCATCTTCAGCCTTGGCTTCATCCCCACTTGTGGCTTCCACAATGGGATTCCCCTCCACCACCGCTTCAAGGGCTGTCCCTTCAGCTGCCGGCTGTTCAAGGAGAGGTCCTCCAGTGGTCTCTGCTGTGTCCACAGGGCTCTCTGTGCTGGCAGGGGGCACTTCACAGCACTTGGGAGCTGTGGCTCCGTCCCCATCCACGGCCCGCACAGCCGCTGTGATCACCTTGGCAAGCACGTCTGCAGCAGCCTCCTCGGGGGTCTCCTCCTTGTCTTCACCTCCTAGGTTGTCCTCCCCTTCAGCTTCTGGGTCAGCAGCTTCATTGGTGAAAGGGTCCTCACCCTGACCAAAGAAGAGGGAATGAGGTCACTGCGAGACTGAGGGACAGAAATGCTCAGCAGACAGCCTGGGGCACTGGGAGGCAGCTGGGGGGCTAAGCTTCTACAGATGGCAGAGAAACTCCACCCTCCACTACAGTGGTGGCATGAACACTACTACAGGGTCCCAGACAAGACATCCTGTTTGGTAAAAATCATCCCAAAAGAAGAGCAGGGAAATGGAAGGAGAATGGAGTTTCCCCACAAATCTGGGAAGCTTCTCAACCCGCTCCCTCTATGCTGTATGCACGCACGCTCACAAACCACCGTGAGGGCAAGTGCACCAGGAAGCCCTCTTCCCCTCACTGCACAGCAACCCTGTCTGCTCGGGGAGAGCTGCCCCTGGTGGGGGTGGCCTCCCAAACCATATACCTGCCACTTTCTCCTGAGTGGCTGGTGGTTTTAAACTGCTGGAGTTGAGCTAAGCTGCTCAATCACAATGCTTCCTTAATCAGATACACAGTGAAGTGGAACTTCAGGTTTCAGATCCCTCGTTTTCCGGCCCCGGGGGAAGATTAGCTGGCAGCCATAATGCTGCTCAAAACAGCGTCAGGCTGCAAACCCTAACTCTTACAGCACAAGCTACAACCCACCAACTTCCAGAGAGTCAACCCTTAAGGCTGCCCTGGGAAGGAGGGTGTTTTCAAACTGAAACAGGCTCTTTACAGAGAATGTCTACCTCAAGCACTGTGCTCCTCGGAGCATGACCTGTATGGCATCAGAATGACCTCAGCAACTGGAAAGGTGACCTTGGAGGAACCCAAGATGACTGGGGAAGGAAGAGCTCACAGCGGAGGTACGAATGGCTGTATAGCCCCAAGAAGGGAATCCTGACCTGGCTGTGCACAAACCGCTGAATTGGTGAAGGCCCTGCTGTGTGTATTCTCAACCACAACGGCAGAGATGCTGGAATGGCATGAATAGAAATGAAAAACCCTGTCCACTACCTGAACCTGACCCCAGGCCTGGCAACTTAAAAAAAAAAAAAAGAAGAAGGCATGAGTAAGATTCATTGTTAGGTGATCTGATTTGGGTGCATTTAAAGGGCTATGATTCAGCAGTATTTCACCTTTATGACAAAAGGAACCAAAAGCTCCCGATGACTGGTAACTGAAACAAATGGGCACCGCAGGACAAAGGTCTGGTGATCTTATTTCTGAAAACAGCCTCTGAAAACCTTACGGAACACACTTGTCTTCTGACACAGGAGATCGCCATGAGGCTGGGCAGGCAGAATAATTCTCACAGGCATTTAACTGAGAAGGGAAAACAGGCCCTAAAGTTGTTCTGACGAAAGAACACTCAAATCTGACCTGGAAGAAGTACCAGAATGCTCTGAGAAGCAAGGATGGAAGACAACTTCTCAGACTTTGGACATGCCCCCAGGAGAGACCAGCCGTGGAGAAGGACATCACGCTTGGCAAATTGGAAAGGCGGCCCAAAGGAAGAAGGCCCTCAACAAGATGCATTGACGCAGTGGCTGCAACCATGCAGGACCAGGCGGCACTCATTCTGTGGCTGCTGTGGTTCAGGACCGATGCGTGGTGCCCAACTAGAACAAAAGCTGGGCTTTGGGCTGGCGTTGAGCCGCCAGTCCCAGGAGACGATTCTTGGCCGACACCTCTGGGCTGCTTCCTGAGCAGTCAGCATCTACTCTCTCTCCGTCCAGGTGAGAGGCGGCATGCTGGTGCATCACGTGGCACCACATTCCAGGACATCCCTCCCCTCCCTCCGCCACCACCTCTATTTCCAGTGTCACACCCTCCACTGAGGGCACCCCCCAAGAGTCGCCTTGTCACTGAGGTCTTTCCTGGACATGAGTTCGCCAAGCACCCACCTTGAGGTATTTCTCCAGCATCTTCACTATGTGTCGGTTGTTCAAGACACTCTTGGCCACATGGAGACTCGTCTTCTTGAACTGCTCAGCAGCCAGCTGCAGAGAGGCCGACGTGGGCTTTTAAAGCGGTACTGATGGCGGAAGGCCCAGGACGCTGTGCTTTGCTGTCCCCATGTCAGCCCTCCGCTGAGGCAGCCCCCACCACCCGGAGTGCACTAGGCACCTCCCCCACCAGTAGTGTTCCAGCCACTGCCGATTCTCAAGTACCATGTTTGCTCAGTTTCAATAGCATGGAAGCTGGGCCACGCCCTGTGGCCGCCCCTGAGGATGGGCACTCACTCGGCGGTTGTGGTTGTGGTCAGGGGAGTGGAGGTGCCGCTGCAGCAACTGGTGCTGAGCGGGGATGAGCATGTCACAGGCCAGGCAGTGGGCAGCCTCGATCCGCTTGAAGAAGTGCTCCTGGCCAATCCCTGCAAGCAGACGGGACAGCAAGCAGTGAGGCCTGCCTCCTCCTTCCCCCTGGCCCCAGGCGTATGCACGGCAGCTTCGGAGGGCCAGCACAGCACTCGCTCGCTCACCCTTGAAAGGATCCGGCTTTGGTTTTGTGCTCTCCTTCTCCATCATCTCCTGCCGTCGCTTCTCTATCTTCTTGTTCCTGTTCACGATATAGTCCTGGACGGGTGGGGGTGCCACCATGAGGGCAGGCTGGCACCCTGGACTCTCACATGCACCAGACGCCAGTTGCTGAGGGGGACCGTCTGGAGACCTGTGCCTCCAGGCTGCTACTGTGGCAGCTTCCCTTGGGCCCATACAGGATCCACTCCCACCCCCTGGTCCTGCAGCAGTGTGTGCGCAGCTTTTTCATTTTCTGGGCAAAGTGAATGACCAAGTGCTGGCTCCAGGGGCGCTGACCCCCCCAGACCTGTGGGGCTTCCCACCTGCAGGAACTGGACTGTCTTGTCGGGCAGCTTGGTGCTGATGAAGCGCAGCGTGTCCTTGTGAAATTTGCTCTGCAGGTGATTCTGGAGCTCCTCGTCCTCAAAGCTACGGAACTTGCACACCGAGCAGGCAAACTGGATCCTGGGGAAAGCGGGTCAGTGGGGGGCGGGTCATCAGCGCTTCCCCTAAGACTGCTGCCCTTTCCCACCATGCCCGCGCCAGAGGACGGGGCAGAAGCCCCACAGGCGCCCAGGGTAGCTGGGTAAATAGGCAGGATGGTGATGCCCGACTTTCCTGCCCCAGCTGCCAGGAAGCCCCTCACCTGTCAGCTGCTCGGTCCCGCATCCGGTCTCTCCTCCTCTGCTTCTCCCTCCTCTTCTTCACCTCCTCATCCTCGTCGTCCTTGTCATCTGTAACAGAAAAATGCCTTTTGAAATGCTGGTGGAGCCCCACGCGCTGAGCACTGTTGGGGCCAGCGCCCCACCAGCCCAGCCCTCCCAGCACCGGGAATGGGGGCAGGGGGGGGGCCGGCCTTGGGGAGAACCCTCAGGAGCTCCTGTGGGGTGTTACTTCACCCCCTTGGCCAGGCAAGGGGACACGGCCTGCCTGTTCTGCGACCCTCTGCCTGCTGCTTGACCTGACCCGTCCTGCTTCTGCTCTCAGCCTAAGGCTCCGCGTGGGTCTCGGCCCACCGTCACTTAGAAGTGCATGGCAGCACTGGGTGAGAGGAAGGCAAGCCGCTTGCCGCCTCCAGGTGGGGCCAGCAGCCGTCCTGCTGCCTCGCTCTCAACTAGGGCAGCAAGGGGCCCGAGTCCGTGCTGCCCAGCTCTACCCTGCGTGCACACACCGCCAGTCCGGGCCTTGCCCTGGGCTGGCGGGAAGCATTCCTGGAAACAAGAGTGGGAAAAGACCAGCAGGTCCTCCCGTCTGTGCCTGGGCGTCCAGGGGGCCTGGCTGGGGCCAGACACTGCGGAAGGGACCGAGAAACAGCTGAACTGTGGCCCCTACCCCTGTGCCCGCTATGGGCCTGTCCCACGACGATGGTGGCCGGCATGCGCTCTCGGGAGCCTCTCACAGGGCCTGGGGGTTTTTGGCAAGAGGCCGCTGCCTGAAACTAGGACTGCTGCTTAAGAGCAAGGTCAAGAACAAGGTCGTCCTGTAGGCAGTAGGACCTGCACACACCAGACGCGTCACCTTTGCTTTAGCACTCGCCAGCGCACACACTGCTAGGTACCTGGCGTGGACCCCAGCCACAGGCGGCTGAGGCAGTGAGTGGGGCGGGCGGGGGGGCCTGCTAAGCCTGAAAACGAGAGAAGGAAAGTCTTGAGCGGGGACCTTCGGGAGCGGAGCCCAGCGAGAGCTGGCGGTGAAGAGGAAGAGAAGTGAGTGGCGGTTTGGGTGAGTCAGGCTGGGGGCCGAGGGCAGCTCCTCCACATGTCTGAACGAGTGTGGCTCACATGGTGCTGTCGGCTCTTAGCTGGTTCTCCCAGCCCCAGGCTCTCACGTACTGTGGGCAGCCAGGAGTGTGTGGGGACACAACCCCAGAGACAACAGCACGGGGCCTGGGCAGCGGGGGGAGTTTGGAGGGGGCAGGCAGCAGCAAGCCTCCTCCCGTGCACACTCCTGAGATGTCCTTTGCTGGCACTGTGAGCTGCCAGACACCAAGGCAGGCCCTTCTGCTGGTACAGAGCGTGGCCCACGCATCCAGCTGGTGCCCCTCCCAGACTGGAACAGAGCGTCAGGGTGCACCCCCATGCCTGCTGGGAGCCCCTGGGTGGTGGGTGCGGGCTAAATGGGCAGGCAGGAAGTCAAGAGGGGCCTCGAGTGAGTTGCCTACCTCTCTGCTTCCCAGGCTCACCGAACTCATCCTCCTAGAAAAAGAGCACACAAAGCCAGGCATGTGAGGGGTACCTTCCAGAATGCTCCATGGCCAGCTCAGCTCCCCACTAGCCCAATGCCAGACCACCCCTCAGGGGCTGGAAACTGGTGACAAACGATCTTGTCACATGTCACTGACTCTCTTCTAGAAATTAAAACCAAAGGCACTGTCCCTGCCATTTTGCAGCTGCCCAAGTCCAGCCACCCAGGAAGCGTGGGGGTGGAGGTGACAGACAAGCAAGGGGAGGTGTGGGAATGAGCCACAGGGGATACAAAAACCACAGAACATCTTGAGAAAGCGGCCTGCCACCGGGTACCTCGCCTGGCCCGGGCTCAGGTTGTGGACTAGCCAACAGGGGTGAATAGGCAGCCTCTCAGCCAAGTGACAAACTGACTGCTGTCGGCTCCGGTACCCCTAAACCACTTGCCTGGAGGGACCCGGGACCAGCCTGGGGGCTGCACATGGGAACGTGGAACAGCACCTTGCACAGAGCTGGGGGCTGGCCAGCCCCATCACGGATGGCCGGCATCTGGCTGCCAGGAGGGCTAGCCCACTCGTCCTCCAGTATGGAGCGGATCATGGCACCAAAGCTACCCTTAGCCCTAGCAAGGACGAACTCTGAAGAAACCCCACAGTGGAGACAGAGACCGACTTACACCCCTGACTTCTTCATCTCCTGACCGGAAGTCGCCTGCTCCATCATCTGCCAGACACAAAGGAAGGGAGGTCAGCCCTGCCAGTGGCCCATTGCGGCACCTCCTCTGCCTGACTCCCACTCCCTGCAGGGAAAACCATTTGCCCTCCCCGGCTCCAGGCATACCATTATCGGAAAAGTCCCCCTCGCTGTCTGCCTGGGGCTGCTTGGCGTCAGGCTCCTCAGAAGTCTGCAGCAGCCGCCGCTTCCGGGCAGGGCCATCGCGCTCAAAGCCTCGCCACCGGGGCTGCAACACAAACCCACACACACGCACTTGCCAAGTGCTGAGGCACACCAGGGCTGGGAGGGTGATCACAAAAAGGGCATCAGACCGCACAGGAAGTGATCCCTTTAACACAAAGTATGCCCACAGGACAGAGCGCCATGGCTCAGGGCTGGTGGGGACCACAACTGCAAAGAGGCACAGCAGCTGCTCCTTCAGGGTCATGGGAGCATTTAAAACTCAGACTGTGGTGATGGTCGCACAACTTTCCCAGTGACCCCGGGTGTTACAGTAAACTGCTTCAGGGGACTTTCAAGGTCGGTTGTGACCTTTCGGAAACAAGTTGCCAGGCCTGGCACCCTGAGGTGCCTCTAGGTTGGGTGTGAACCGCCAGCCTGGCAATCAGTAGTCAGACCGTTTTTGCCCCTTTCCCTCAACTGAGCTGCGTTGGGCATGAAGAGGGCTTACCCGGTCCCTGATCCGGGGCTGTGCGTGGCCACAGCCGTAGGGCACAGTGTTGTTGAAGCTGCCCGCCCCCTGCATGCCCAACATGCTATAGTCGGGGGCCAGGGACTGGGAGAAGAGGGCCGACGGTGGTGGCGGTGGAGGCCTGCTTTGGGAGGGACCTCCCAGGCCCCTGCCAGCCCCATAGTTCAGCTCGCCCCAGGAAGCAGACAGCGGCTCTGAGGAGGGTGGGGGCTGTGGCAAGAAGGGCTCGCTGCGCAGGAAGGTGCCAGGGCTGCCTCGGTCCTGGAAGCGGCCCTGGCCCCGGCCCCGCACAAAGCTGTCGAGGGCACCCCGCTCACGGCCTGGGTCCCGGGGGTCGCCGTACTGGCTGCCGAAGCCGCCGTTGCGGTCTGTGCCCAGGTCGTAGTCATAGCTGTAGCCAGAGTTGTAGGGGTTGTTGTGGTCAGGCAGGCAGGCCCTGGAGTCATAGGACTCAAAGGGCTGGAAGCGGAAGGAGCTGTGGGGCAAACAGGAGGCTCAAAGGCTGCACGGGCACCAAGACATGGACCCCATGTACCCCACATCCTCAGCACAGCCCTCTGCGAAGCTGACCCCCCCCCCTCCCTTCACCCGTTTCTGCTGGCAGGCTGAGTGAGGGGACTCAGTTGCCGAGCTGGTGGAAGCCGGCGCAGAAGCAAGGAGTCAGGTAGGTGCAGCAGCAGCCAGGGAGGGCAGACCGTACTCACCTCTCTCGGTCCTGTGTGCCCTCCCCGCTGCCGCCGCTGCCCCGGCTCCCTTCCTTGGACAGCATGTCCAGGCGCTGGTTGATCTTGGCGATGAGGCTGTCGGAGGTGTCGGAGCCTGGGTCCTGGCCCGGGCCGTAGGCGGCCATGGGCATGGTGGGGCCGCCAGTGGCCAGGCCCCCATCGCTGGCTTTGGCAGCTTCCCAGGAAGGCGGGCCATAGTTATATGTGGCTCCGGCGCTCACCGCGGAGCTCTGGGACCCGTAGTAATTGTAGTTCTCGTAACCTGGCAGGGACGAGGGCTGCGTCAGGCGGTGTAGCCACACAAGACAAGGTGTCCGAGCCCCAGGAAGCCAAGGCTGCCCTCAGGAAGGGCAGTCCCAGCTCTGGGTGGTCTTCAGCCAAGCAGGACCCCTCCCCACTCTCCTGAGAATCCGCAAACGCGCCCACCTTCAGGAGCTGTAAGCCCAGTGAGGGCAGGCCCTAGAGCCCCCTTACCCACCTGTCCCAAGGCTCCAGAAGGCCAAAAGGGCCAGCCTGCTCTAATACCCAGACGTGTCTGCCCTGCAGAAGCAGATCAGAGGACCTGGCCACCCGCCCCAGACCCCGAGCAGGGCCTACCTTGCCAGCTGGCCACACCAGCTCCATACGCACCTTGAAAGAAACAAACATACATGAGCTCTGTCCCCAGAACACAGGCGCCCACCCCTGGACCTGGGCACTGAAGGCACTGGGCTGTCCACGCAGCATGGTCGGAAAGCCTAGTTCCATTAGTGCACGGGTTCCCACAGGACACCTGGCAAGTGTAGCTAAGTCTTTTCTCCTAGACAAGCCCCACCCTGCCATCACAGCAGAAGACCTTGTGTTTTCCCAAAAGCCCACCCTGTGCAGCCCAGCCCAGACACCTGCCGAGGGCACACTGAGGCCATCGCAAGAAACCAGAGCCCAACTCGACCAGGCAAGTGGGAGGCGGGGCCAGAAGAGAGGAATGGCACTCCAAGGCCACAACAAAAAGCATATTGCCAAGCCGATGACCTTGTCATTAGCAGATCAGGGCACCAGGGCAGATACCAGACACCCTCATCCCCACCCCCAGTCTGGTGCCCATGCAGGATGGGATCTACTCCCTCACGCAGGGAAAGCAGAATGGCTTCATGGGTTAATAGGGCTCGAAAAGCCATCCCAAAAGAACACAGCATGACACATAAATGTTGGCACGAGACATGCCACTCACCGAGGAAAGCAATACAACTTTGCAAAAAAGTTGGGGATAAAAAAACTCTAGGACCTATACATCCAGGAGAAACAGGTGCCAGGACGTGACTTAGACACAGGCACACCCAGGCCCACTGCAGTGCTATTCCCAACGGCAGAAAGGGGAACCGCCTGAATGGCCTCCTCTGAGAAGAGAAAGGAGAAGCAGGCTATAGCATGTACCCGTGGCCGCTGAGCAGGCAGCGTTCAAGGGAACGACCTTATGTTAACTGACATGAGCCAAACACTCATGGCTGAGTATTGTACGAGACCACTCTTAAAAGACAAAGGATAACTTGTAAAAGTTAGGAAAACTGGAGGCAGGGGAAGACACAGGGCAGTCGTAAGCTTTAAAGGCAATGGAGGCAAATACCATCAGACACACAATCCTGCAGCAGTGGAGATCGGCAAGTGGATGCTGGGACACACTCACAGGCTGGACAGGTAGGGGAGTGCACCCTTAAATATATCGGTTTGATAGAGGATATCAGTATATTCCCCTTTACCACACACATATCCAGGAATGAGGTGGGACATACAGGGGAAGAAATTAAGACAATTCCTAAGACATAAATGAACTCCTTGAGTGAATGAGTCGCTGGGCCTGTTAGGACAAGAGTCTCAGGGGTCAGAGGCTCATAAAGACAGGGTCTTACATCCGGTCTCCCCATTCGGAGGAGAGCTCGCTGAAGACCAAATGGACAGCCCAGACCCCAGTCTCCACAACCCGAGACCAGGACTAGATGGTGCCCGGCGGCCATTGCCACCTGCGTTTAGACCACGTTAGGAGGTCCTGCATAAAGTGGGAAATAAATGTGACAGAGTTCAAAGTCACAAGAGAATTGGCTTACTGGCCAGACTAGTGATCCTTCCCTTTCTGGTCTGAAGCGGAACTCATAGGGCTGTTAAATTCATGGATCACTGTGAGGTCAAACGGTGTCACTGACTCATGGGTGAGGATAAGAGGAGGGATGTGGACAGGAGACGCAGATAGGGAGGCAATGGGGTAAATCATGGCGAACCCAGGGGACGTGTAAGGAAGAGATGAAAAAACCAAGTATTTGGGATTGTCCAAAGGCAAACTACGGGCTGCTCTAGAACCTCCCCCGCCCCGCCCCCCCCCCCCATTCACAAGCCGAGGCAAACCCACGCTCGCTCCAAGCAGATCAGCGCTTACAGAGGCAGGCAGGGGTGGCTGGGGTTCTTAGCTGGGGAAAATAACTGGATAATGGTGTTCAATGAACATGATCAAAAGAACAATGCCCAGACCCCAGAACAAAACACTGGCTGGTCCAGCGCTGGCCTTGTCAATGTTACTACATCGCAGCCACTGTGTCAATCTCCGGGAGGGGCCTCCTCTTTTTCGCCGACCCTCTAGTTCACCAGCATGATGTCCTTCTTTCTCTTGGGGCCGGTCCCTTCTGTGGGCATGCTCAAAGGACCCCAGACAAAGTCTCAAGTCTCACGATCCTGGCCTTTAAGAAAGTCTCCCAAGGCATATTCGTTTGTTCTTCCGGCAGTCCATGGTACATTCAATTCTCCTCACCCATAATTCAAATGCACCCATTTTTTACTCGCTGCCCAGCTTTCTAACGCACACAAGGGGATTGAAAATACCAAGGTGAGTTGGGTCAGGCACGCCTTAGGCCTCCAGGTGAGGTTTTTTTCTTTCACAGACTGGCCTAATATGCTTCCTGGGGCGATTATTACAGAGCCAAGGAAAATGAAAAACTGACAACTCCTGGCCTCCCTCCATTGGGGAGGCCTGGTGGGTAGTGAGTGGTTCCACACTGGGCTGCAGATCAGCAAGGCCAGCAGTTCGAAAGCACAAGGGAGAAAGCCTGGGCACAGCTACAGTCTCGGAAACCCACAGGGGTCGCTAAGGCTCAGTGTTGACTAGTGGGAAGTGAGTGCTCTCTCCATTTACCACGACGATGCTGACCGGTCCAGAGACAGGATGTGTTTTATGTTGTGATCCGTACATTTTACCACAACTGAATAAAAATTCAAAAACCCCAACGCTGCACAACACAAGCAGCGGTTCTAATGTAAGCAGTGAAGACCAGTCCGACCTGGCTCCTTCCATTGAAGGAAACTATCAACTGACACAGTCCCAACGGCAGCCGAACAAGTCTCCGGTGCAAAATCCTTCCCATCAGTCTATTCATAAAACCTCATCTGCTGCTACACCACCAACTGTTTATATCCCACAACACACGCACAGGCAGCGGTGGATAGTGTAGCGAACATGCTCCAGCTGCTAACGGAAAGGATGGAAACTTGAGTGCACCTAGAAGTGCCTACGAAGACCTGATAATCCATTTCCAGAAAATTCTCTGGCACAAGAGTTGGAACAGATAGACGACGGGCCTATGGCCACAAATATTTTAAAAGGTACACAGCCCCACTCACTCTGCATTTCTGGACTGCAGGGCCAACGATACTTACTATCTTGCCCTTTACTGAAAAAGTTTGCTGGCCCTGATCTACCCCCATGGGAATCATGATGTCAGTGTCGAAAGCCCTTGGCTACCACCAAAAAAGGCCAGTGGTTTGCATCTATCAACCATTCCTGGGGAGAAATGAGGCCTGCTGCTTTGATAAAAATATGCTTCCCAAGGAAGTATACTAGCCTACAGGCTTCCTAGGAGCTAGAATCTACTCTAACGGCTGAGTCTGGCTTTGGTTTACCGGTGTTCTGGGTGTAGCATGCTTCAGGGCTCTGGTGTACTGGGGTCTGTGGGTGGGAGTGACTCACAGGCCCATACCTCGCCCACCCAGCAGGACCACTTACCCTGGGTGTTGGCAGGCCCAGCACTCCATGTCCCGTAGCCTGTGGATGGAAGGAAGGCTCGGTAAAGCAAGCTCAGCACCCCCTATGCACCATCCCTGCACCAAGCACTCTGGAGAGCTCAGTGGCAGACAGGCAGAAGGCTGCATAATCTCATTTTGCCAAAGTTATCTATAGTCCCTCCAAAGTTATCATCACAACCTGGCTGCCTGAGGGCAAAGCTGGAAAAAAAAAAGGCAGGGGCATTTCCAGGTCAACTCTGCCTGCGTACAGAGCAGCTTCTCTGCTCCAATTCCTCATCCCCTGCCTGCCTAGCTCGGCCAACGAGCGTCATTAAGCTGCCGGGATAACTACTAGAACTGGAGCTAACCTGGGACGTGGGAGGCACTGTTTGTGTGCCCTGCCCCTCAGCTCTCACTCCATGGGGCTGTGGGCTCCCTGTGCTAGCGCTAATCACCCCATGCTCCCCTGCGCCCCCCACCCGACTCATCACCCCGAAGCTCTGCTTAGTTGACAGCCCTTCCCGGCCGGAGCTCGTCCGCAGCAAGTCGCCGTGGGAACGCTGTACTATTTGCCACAGAGGCCCCGGGAGCCGACTCCGGCATTTTCCGAGCTTCCCTTCCCAACTGTGTGCAACAAGACAGTTGTCGTCAGCGAGTGACGCTCAGAGACCGGGACCTGACCCAAGGTCACACGGCCCCGGCGCGTGCCCGCCAGCACGGGCCCGCTCTAACTGCGCGCTCCCCCCGGCGCTCAGCAGGCCCCGGGAGGGACACTGCGGCTAGCCCGGACGGGTGAGGGGCCCGAGGCTCTGACTGGCGAGGCCGCCGCCCGTCCGAGAACTGGGACTGGACCCTGCCCGACCTGGAGCGCTCGGACAGAGCCGCAGCGATGGGGGCCGGGCTCGGGCCCTGGCCCACGAGACTCCACAGGCAGGAAGTGGGGAGCAGCCGCTCCGGCTACGGGCGCGAAAAGCCCAGCGGTGGGGTCTCGGTCCAAGAGCTCGGGAAGGAAAGGCTCCAGCGGCAGGAGCCGGCGGGGCTGGGGACTCAACCCTCGAGCCCGGGCCACAGGTCAGGCCGCGTAGGCCGACCCCCGAAAGCCCCGCCACCCCCCTACACGTGCAGCCGGGCCCCCTCCAGGCCCCGCCCCCAGCGCCATCTTGCGGAGGCCGCGGTAGCCGGGCTGTGCGGGAGCACGGAAGGCCTGCCCGACAGCCAATCCGCACCCAGCGCCCGCGAGCGACGGCCGCAAGGCCCAATGAGCGCCGCACGCCCCGCCACCTCCCCGCAGGCCAGGCCGCCGCACCGCGCTCACCGGGGGCTCGGGCACACAGCTCCTAGAGCGGTGGCTGCAGGGCCGGAGACAGCCCGCCCTGCCTGCGCACCATGCCACACTCACCTCCGTAGCCCTGCTCCATGTCTTCACTAAGGCACGCCCGCAGCCCCTTTTCTAGGCCGCGGTAGCGCTCATCGCCACCACCCGCCGCTCGCTACTGGACGACCAGACGCGTACGTCACTGCGCCGGTGAGCTGCCATTGGCTTGCTCGCACGGAGGACCGCCCTCCGTAGATCCCTGGCCGCCTCAGGATTGGTATGGACAGACGTCAGCAGCGTCCCGGAAACACAGTAGAACCCGCTGCGCAGGCGCACCTCTGCACTTGGCTCCGTCCCCTTCCGGCGCCCACCCCTACTCCGCCCCGGCGCCCACAGAGCGGACGGAGGCGGGCCTGAAGGGAAAGCACTTTATTGGCTCGGCCTGAACTAGCCCCGCGCGTTCAAGGGGCGCTCCCGCCCCCTTCTTCCTCCTCTTCATCAGCCTCCACGTCGAGTCCCGGGATTCCGCGAATTTGGCGCTGCAGCGCCCCGCCCAAGAGCGGCACGCCTTCCTCCTCCTCCTCCGGGGGCGGCGGGGGCGGCGGCACGACGGCCTCGGGCTCCGGGGGCACCGGTGGCTGCGGCGCTCCCTCGGCTGCGCCCTCTCCCGGGGCCCCTTCGCCTGGCTCGCCCTCCTCCTGCTCCTTGTCCTCCTCGGGGCTGTCGGTGAAGGGGTTTTCGCCCTGGCGGGGGGGAGGGGAGGGAAGGCGATGGTAAAAGCGGGCGGGGTGACCGGTCGCGGGAGAGGGCGGGGGCGACCCGGGCTCACCTTCAAGTAGCGCTCCAGCTTCTTGCTGATGAGCTTGTTGTTGAGGATGCTGCGGGCCACCATGAGCGAGGACTTCTTAGACTGCTCCATCATGAGCTGTGAGCAGAGCAGGGTGGGCTGCAGGGCCTGCTGCTGGCCCACGGCTCGGGCACCCCCCACCCTGACTGTTGGAAGCAGCAATGGAGCCACTCCTATTTACAACTGCACTGCAGCAGGAGACCAACGGAAAGTTATGTCTGGGGCCAGGAGCCTCAGGTTCAGTACCAAGCTCACTTCGCTCAGTACCAGAGACCAAACCAGCTACCCAGGAAGGAGTCAAGTGATCTCAGTGTGTCGGAAGAAAACGTCCTGTAGGGTTTTCAAAGGCCATAACCTGTCACAAGCAGATCACCAGGCTTTTCTTAAGTGTTTCTGAATGGGTTTGAACCAACCACCTCTACATTTGTTGTGAAGCACTTAACTGTCGGATTAACACTTCTCTATTGGTGGGATTGTCAACCACTTAAAAGTTTTCTGTTAGACACTGAACAGACTGTCAAGAGCAAACATTGATGTTGGCTTCATTTCCTCCTAGGACTTAGTCCTAAGTTGAGAGTTGGAACATACAGAAACACTGCGGTGGTGGGAATGAGAACGGTCTTGTCCTTCAACAGCTTCTCTAACTCACTGCCAACGAGTCCATATGACTCATAGGGACCCCCCCTCCCTCTTGTGAGTTTCTCAGACTGTGACTGTTTACAGGAGTAGAAAGCCCTATCTCTCAAGGAGCAGCTGGTGGTTTTGAACTGCGGACAGTGAGGACTGCAGCCCAATTCATAAGCGCCACACCATCAGGACTCCACTGCATTATTTTAAATGGATATATTGACTTAAATGGATACACAGGACTTCTCTTCCCATGGGCCATGGACGGAAGAAAGTGCAGAGCGTCTACAGAGTAGGACCAGCTGTCAGACTCTCTCTGAGGTGGGAGCAACAGCAAATCTACGTCACTGTTTGGAAGGTCATGTATGGTACAAAGCTATTCCAGAAAGAAAGAGATTTGGAGTGGAAGGTTGTGAGATCTGGGGAGCGTCTACCCCCAAACCCTCCACAGAGCCCTGAACAAGTCCACAG
Source organism: Tenrec ecaudatus (assembly GCF_050624435.1). Classification (NCBI taxonomy): domain Eukaryota; kingdom Metazoa; phylum Chordata; class Mammalia; order Afrosoricida; family Tenrecidae; genus Tenrec; species Tenrec ecaudatus. Next base: position 21,377,617 of record NC_134530.1, read on the forward strand.
AAAGAATGACAGTCTTAAATGACATCTCCACTTGCTTTCCCCCCAGTTTCCATAGTTAAGGAAAACATTAGCAGACTTCATGCAGATTCATTAAGAAAAGATTCACAATCAAGATGCAAATGAACTTCAGAACCACCAACTTTCCCTCACTGGCCAACTTAAGTATATCTTGCTCCTAGCTTGGGTATAACAGAGATCCGTGAACACCCATCAAAACAAACTGTCCATCAACAGATCAATAAGCAAAATGTATGCACATATGGCAATATTTTACTCAGCCTTGAAAACATGCTGAAAAACATTAGCCAAGCACAAAGGATATACACTGTATGACCTCACATAAGAAATAAGCAAACCTATAGAAGCTAAAGGCTATTTGTGGCTAAGGGGATGGGGGCAGGGCAAAGAGGGCCTTCAGGCTTGCTGGGGTTATTAGTCACTGTGGAGTAGAGTCCGACTATGAATGCAGAGAACTTCACAGGGTTATAAGATCGCCAGGTCTCGTTTCCTGAATCATCAAACTTTCAGCTAGCAGTTGGTCATTTAACTCCCGAGTTTATGAAGCGAGAGTGGTAGTGCGACTTCAGGAATGAAAGCAGTGCTACAGGAATTCTACATGTAGAAAACCCTTGCAGTGACGTGTGCTTTCTCATGTATCGTTTTACAATACAAAGGGAAGAAAAATAAAGCAAGTTTTTAGTCTCTGGAGGCATCCTAGCAAATGAGAAAACATTTAATCAAGACAATGGTTGACAGTCGTGGTTTGAAATGTGACCCGCCCCCCTCTCAGTATGATGGAAACTCCTGTAGGTAACATGAGAGCAGCCAAAGGCAGGTTTCTCTCTCCCCTCAGACTCCAGTCAGAGGGCTCCTGTATCTTCCCACCAGCTCTCTAACCTATTCCAGAAACCCCGGTCTGGAAAAGCATAGCTGGGGGTGAGGGTGGAGTGGGGCGAGGGGAACCCTTCGGCACAGCTCTCTACTTTGGGGCATCATGCTGATTAACGCTAGGGCTCAGATCACCACAGGCTCAGTTAGTTCAAAGAATGAAGACCGTGCCCTGGGAGAAGCCAACAGGAGGCAGCAGTCCCCCTGCCCTCCATGGAACACCCAAAGCAGTGGTGGTGCCTGTGGGATGAAAGGCACTTCAAAAGACAGATCTTTCAGAGACACCAGGGGGCCATGGGCCAATGAGGTTCCCAGGCAGAAGCAGGACACCTGAAAAACCATCCCCACCACAAAGGAGTTCAAAATTAACTGGACCTGTTTGTAGAGCAATTTTTGTCCCAGACATTTTTTAAACAGCCCAATAACTAAGCAATTAGAGGTGAAGGATAGGGCCAAAGAGAGCCTTACCCCAACTATTGACACCTAAGGGCAACTATGCACCTGTCCAAGGATTCAGCCTCTCTGGAGCAATATCATGGCTTCAAAACCACCTGGGTGTGTGTTTGTATAAGACTTCACTATATAATGCCAGTGCCCAAAGTCTCCACATTCTGGTTTTCAGAAATAGTCACTTGCAAACAAAATTACATGACATGGAAGGAAAGGAAACTGACCCATACACCCATCTCATGCTCGCTCTCGTGTGGCCATTGAGTTGACTCTGATTCATAGCAACCCTATGAGACCGAAAGATTGTGTTGTATGAAAGGAGAGGTTAGTACTCCCCTTGACAAGGATGGAAGAGGCCCTCGGGCCTTACAACACGCATATGGTTAAGGCATTATCGATGAAGAACACAGCTTTCCCCCAGATCCTGGATACTTCCTCCCCCCAACTACCATGATCCGAATTCTACCTTGCAGGGCTGGATAGGACAGAGGCTGTACACTGGTACAGATGAGGGCTGGAGGTACAGGGAATCCAGGGTGGATGATACCTTCAGGACCAAGGGTGTGAGGGACGATGCTGGGAGAGTGGAGGGTGAGTGGGTTGGAAAGGGGGAACTGATTACAAGGATCCACATGTGACTTCTTCCCTGGTAGAGGGACAGCAGAGAAGGGGGGGAGACTCCGGATAGGGCAAGATATGACAAAATAACGATGTATAAATTACCAAGGGCACATGAGGGAGGGGGGAAAGGGGAGGGAGGGGAAAAAAAAAAAGAGGACCTGATGCAAGAGGCTTAAGTGGAGAGCAAATGCTTTGAGAATGATTGGGGCAGGGAATGTATGGATGTGCTTTATACAATTGATGTATGTATATGTATGGATGGTGATAAGAGTTGTATGAGTCCCTAATAAAATGTAAAAAAGGAAAAGAGAAAAAAATGATTAGGGCAAAGACTGTACAGATGTGCTTTATACAATTGATGTATGTATATGTATGAACTGTGATAAGAATTGTATGAGCCCCAATAAATTGTTAAAAAAAAAAAAAAAAAGACCGAAAGATTCCTGTGGGTTTCTAAGGCTGTACATATTTACTGAAGCAGAAAGCCTCATCTTTTTCCTGCAGAGCAGGCTGGTTGGTTCAAACTGCTGGCCTAGAGATGAGCAGCTCAATGCAAAAGCTCACTAAACTAACCAGGGGTCTTTGACCCACATCAGGAAAGAAAAACAGCAACAGCAGCAAAATAACATCACAGTATGCTAACTGCGCCCAAGGTGCTGTGAGGGGTCTCATCCCAGCTACAGGTTAAGATACTGAAAGAAAATCAAGCTTACATATTGTGACAATGTTGCATCAAATAGAACACCAATAAAGATTTAAAAATGATTTAAGAAAGAAAAAAATTTATCTTGGAGCTAAAAGTACAGTAACAAATGAAAAATCCACTAGAAGGAGTCAATGGCAGATCAAACTAGGAAAATAGTCACTTCAAAGGGAACAGGATAGAGATTATATAATCTGAAGCATGAACAGCCCCAGAAAAGTGGGGCACTAACATCCGTGTAACAAGAGCACTAGGAGGAGAGAATATTTTGAAAAGTACTTAAAGGAAATAAGGGCTGAAAATTCCCCCAAATCTGCTGAAAAATCTAATCTTCACATCCAAGAATTCAACAAACTTTATGATAAATGCAGAGATCTACCAAGAAACACACCACTTGCAGAGACGAGGGATTTTGAGTGCAGCAAGAGAAAAATGTGCCATCACTCACAAGGATGGTAGACTGACGGGGGCTCCTGTTCAGAAACGAGGGCCAGAAGGCAGCAGGATGACATGTTCAAAGTGATCAAAGGAGAAACAAACCAAAAACTGTACCCCAAATTCCTATACCTAGGAAAGCTCTCATTTGGAAAGAAAAGCAAAATAAAGGTAGTCCCAGATTAAAAAAACAAAACCCCAGAAACTTCACTGCTAGGCGACTTGCCCTATAAGAAAAATTAAAAGAGGTTCCCCAGGTTGAAAGCAAGTGACTCCTGACAGTGATGTCAGGACCTACCCATCTCCACTCCCACCTCATCAACGATGGAATTATGTCGCAGTGTACTGTCACATCTTTCTCTTGAGGAGTGGGGTTACTGATGGGTTTTGAACCTTGGACCTTTCAGTTATCCCCACCAGGGGGTCCTTTGACTATTCGGATATTAATCAGCACCTTTCTTTCCAATCCCGTTCAGGTACTTATTTTCTTTTTATGTGCATTTTGCTTCCTGCAATGCTTACAGCAAGTTAAGAATAGACACTGCTGTTCAAGAATTTAAAAGGCTGTATAATAAAATAAGCTTTTAAAAATATCAATGTGTATTTTTCCTTTCCTTCTCTCAACTGATTTAAAAAGCTACCGCACAAAACATGTATATAATTGTACTGTCTGACCTGTAACATGAACTACGACCTATAAATATTGTGCATTTATATATTCATAGTACACATCTATATAGTATAAACTTAAAACGCTTTACATAGGAGTCATCCCAGTTCTTGCTTGATCACTCACACCTGAGCAAGGAGCTTATCCCCCCCCCTCCCCCAAACTTTTCCACTTGGTCCTACTCTCCATTACCAAGGTGGAGTATCTTATCTCAATTACACCCTTGCCTCCCTTCCCACCAGGTGTGAACTTCCTGTTCCTCCTCTAGTGCATTTCTGCTGCCTATGGTAGCAAGCGCCCACTCCTCCAGCCCACTGTGAAGTGCAACTCCCCCCCGACCCCCAGCTCCTGCACTTTCACCGTCTTTCTGTCTGCTGTCTGAACCTAGCCTGGCCATCGTCCTCTCAGCACATCTCACTCAAGACTCCCTGCCAATGGGTTGGAGCCGTGACTCTATAGGACAGGGTAGAACTAACTGCCCCCATGTATTTCTGAGACTCTTAACTGTTTGGTTTTTTTTGTTATTTTTTGAGACTGTAATTGTTAACAGGATTAGAAAGTCCTTTCTCCCACAGAGTAGCTGGTGGTTTTGAACTGTGGACTTTGCAGTTAGTGGTCCAACGTGTAACTGCTACACCACGAGGGTGCCCTTCTATGTACATGGAGGTTCCCATATCCCACGTCCTGATGGTTCTTAGAGGAGCCCTAGTAGCGCTGTTGGATAAGCGTTGGACTGCTGACCACAAGTAGGTGGTTCAAGGCCAATGGCTGAGGGAGAAAGGCGAGACTATGTGTTCTTTTAAAGATCTACATCTTTGGAAGCCTTGTGCAGGGTCCCCAGGAATTGAAATTAAACTTGATCAAGGCAGTGGGCCTGATGAGCATGTGCAGCTACTACTCGTCTGCTGGTAGTTTGCATGTTGTTGTGATGATGAAGAGATTTCTGCACAATTTCCAGGTTAAGAAGACTGAGATTAAAAGGTCTGGCAGTCTATTCTCAAAATCAACTACTAAAAAAAACCCCTATGGGTCACAACAAACTAACCTTCAAACAATCAGCTTGGGGGTGTGGTAGGGGATGGGGGTGGATCTGGACCAGGCAATGTTTCATTGGTTTCACATGGGGGCACCATGAGTTAGGACAGCCTCAGCAACAGCTCACAGCAAGAGTCCCTCTCTGTAGCACCATGACTGCTGCACTGGGCTGGGAAAGCTGCTTTCTGTACACTGCCCTCCAGCTTCCCCTAATGTGTCCACTACAGCTCCCCATGGGCAGGGCAGGCAGTGGCTGCAACCCCAGCCCCTCCCAAGGTCACCCCTGTGAGCTCTCACTCACCCTACGGTTCCGGTTGTGATCCATGGTCTTGAGGTGCTTCTGGATGACCCCAAATTGCATGGGGATGAAAAGGTCACAGGCCGCACAGTGAGCTGCCTCCACCTTCCTCACAAAATGCTCCATGGCGATTTCTGTGGGGGAAAGAAGAGGGCATGTCCGCTGGTGCAGGGACCTCTGACAAGAGCCAGCCTCGCACACCGGTGGTCCCTGCCTGCAGACAGGGTGCCTGCCGCCTGCTCACCTTGGGTCAGATCTTGGTCACGGTAAATCTGCTGGACCAGCCCATCAAGGTCCTCCACAGTTTTCCGGAGCTCCTCTGTCTTCTTGGTCTTGTTGGTGACGTACTCCTGCCGGGGACACCCAAAGATTGTGGGGACTGCTCTGCTGCTAGGGGTCCCAAGGAAGCTCAGGGCAGTCATGCTGTGCTAGGGTTCACCTGCAGGAAGTCAGCTGTCTGCTTTGGGAGCTTGGTGCCAACAAACTTGAAATGCTCCTTGTGGAACTTGCTGTCCAGGTGGCTGGCCATCTCATCCTCGTAGAAGGTCCGGTACTTGCAGAGAGAGCACACAAACTGGATCCTGCCACAGGAGGGAGATGGGCGCTGAGCGAGCGAGGGCCCCAAAGGGTGGTTCCACCGCCTCACCCAACCCTGCTGCGGGCCCCAAGACTGGCCCTGTTCCCGGGCCTGAGGTGTGGCCCCTCAGGGGGCAGGCTGGGGCTGGGGCTCGGGAGAAGAAAGGGATGGAACAGCTGCAGTAAGTGCCATGTGGGTCAGGGGAGAAGCTCTTCCTTCCCACAGGCAGAAGGGCTGGGCCCAAGGAAGCAGCTGCTGCAACAGGCAGTACGTCGATGGACGGCTGTGGAGGGCATCACTGCCCAGGCTGGACAGGAGCTCGTGCTCTCGGCCCAGCCATGTGGCCCTGAGGTGCAGAATGGAGTGCGCAGTCCCGAGGCAGGGCCCAAAAAAGTGCTGCAGCTTCCTTCGGGGGCCTGGGGGACTCAAGAGGCCTCGCCCATCCTCTGCTCAGAACACTCAGGGGTAGTGTCAGGAGGGACAGGAAGGAAGCAGGCCTGGGCCCCGGCCGCCTCATCTTCCTCTTCCAAGAAGAGACCAGTCTGAGCTGGAGGAGGGCGCCCGCCTGGCCTGCCATGGGGCAGCCTGGAGTCACCTGGGCGAGGTGCTCTGTCTGGGCCTGGTGTCCACAGCAGAAGCCCGGGGTCTGGGGCCTGGGCTGGAGCAGGCTGCCGTGGCAAGGGGCAGAGGAGGCCAGCCGCCACCGAAGCCTCGGGGCAGGTCCCTACCTCTGCCGGACGTCCTTATCTGGGCCACACGGGGTCAGCTTTGTCTGGAGAGCCCAGGGGCCGGGCGCCGGCGAGGCTGAGGAAGGTCCAGCAAGAGCAAGAGTCTGAGGCGGAGGAGGCAAGCGCCAGTGCGGGAGCCCTGAGGGCAGACAGACCCGACCAAGGGGCGTGAAGGACTCAGCCACAGACAGCCTGGCCTGGCCTGGCAGGGCCATTGAGCGGGGCAGAGGGCAGGCCCACGGCTGCCACAGCCCACAGGGGCTGCCGTCTCTCCTGGGCACAGCGGCGGCCTCTTGGCAGCTAGCTGGGGCGGCATGGGCGCTTTGGACCTTGAGTCTCTGTTGAGCTGGCCCCCTCCCTCAGGGGCATCGGCCCCCAGTGCACCTTGGGGCTCGTGCGCCGAGTGAGCTAGCGCCGGAGCTTCTGGGCAACGGTGCCGAGCAGTGTCGGTTCTTGGGCCACAGACTCCAGCGGTCGCCAGACGGCCGCACAGGGGCAGGGAAAGAGCCAGACCTTGGGAGCCGGGCCTGGCGGTAAGCAGGGGCCATGCACGGCCGAGCAGGTGCACTCCCGAGGGAGGCCAGGCCGAGGCGCGGTGGCAGAGCTACAGCTGCTCTCCTGGCACGGCCTGCAGAGGGCGATGTGGGGGAGCTGGTTACCTTTCCACCATGCGATCACGCTGTCGCTTCTTCTGTTTGTCCTGGCTTTTCTTGCCAGCCTGCAGCTTGCGCTTGGCCTGGCTGCTCTCATCCTGGGAGGTCAGGGCCCCTGTGGAGCGAAGGGAGCAGTCACCACCTGGGCTCAGCAGGCCCAGAGCAGTGGTTATGTTGGGCTTCTGATCACGCTGGGGGCTGTGGGTTTGGTTCCGGTGGGGAGTGGGTATGGCTGAGGCCCTAAGAGGCGAGGAGGTGGGGGAGGGGATACATGCCAAGCCCACTACTCTCCAGGACCAGCCCCACCAACACTCAGCAGAGCGAGACAGGCTGCATCGGTGGGGTCAGCGGCTGAAGTTAAGAGGCCTGTGGTGGGGTACAGAGAGGCTGCAACTGGGGTCCCGGCGCCAGCCCACCCCCTGCAGACACCGCGGCTCCATGGACAGAAGTTGGCCTGTTTGGTACCTGCTGGTGCTCATCACGCGGGTGGGAGGGACACGGCTCCCAACAGGGGCTGGGGAGGCACCGAGAGAAAGGGCCCACCAACCACAGCCAGCGGATCGGCACTGGGGCCCCAGCTCAGACCCCGGCCACTGAGGACTTGCAAGTTGAAGTTATTGAGAGACTGCAGGTGTGCCTGGGGCCCCGTCCCCTGACTGCAGGCAACAACCCATGTGCTAGGTAGGGGTCACTGCTGTCCACGGCCTGTGCCTGGAAAGAACAGGGGCCAGGGAGTGTGGCAGGATGGGCAGGGAAGAGGGGGGAGTTGGGACAGGTAGAGGAGCCTGCCAGCACACACCAGCCCCTACCCGGCTGGGCCCTCCCCGATGCACCCCAGGACAAGCACCAGCCTACTCACCAGACTCACCTGAATCCTCTTTGCTGTCTTCCTTCCCATCCTCTTTCCCCTCCTCATCCTCTCCTTCCTAGCAGGCAATGGCATGAGGCAAAGAGTAAGGTGCCAGCCTGCTAGCACCCTTGCAGGGATGGCTCACCCCCAGTCTTTAGTCAGGACAGAGGGACGGCACTTGCTCACCCTGGCCACCCTGCTCAGGGTCCGGGACAGCCCACCCAGACTCCCAGATCTAAGAGTGAGGGGCCCAAGCACGTACCACTCTGGAGCCCTTATCCAAGAGCTCTGAGCCATCGGCCGCCTCGCCAGCCTCGCCCTCAGTGCCCTCATCTGGAAGGAGAGAGTAGATGAGCCTGGCCCACAGCTTGCAGGAGAAGGGGTGCGGGGGAGGCGGGAGGAGGTGCTTACCATTGTCAGAGTCACTGTTGTCGGAGCCGTCTGTCCTGGAGGCTTTGCTATCGGGCTCATCTGGACTGCCCAGCTGCTTCCTCTTCTTCTTTTTGGTCTAGATGGGAAAAAGGGCGTGGCCAGTCAGTGAGATTCTGGCTGCAATCTGCACCCCCAGTCAGGGTGGCCCCCTCACTCACCCGGAAGTCGGCTGGTGTCCAGGTCTTCCAGGTGCGCCGCATCTGCTTCATGCCGTTGCCAAAGCCGAAACCAAAGCGGGAGCCTCCTGGGAAGGAGGCGCCAGGGAAGGCGCCCCCACCTCGCGCACCCTGGAACATGCCGTACTCAGGGAGGATGTTCTGCGAGAAGAGGGAGGGCAGCCGGGGAGTGCCTGGCATGCACTGGCCCCGGGCTCCCATGGGCTCTTCCCACATGCGCCCATAGCCAGTGGCCACCGGTCGGCCGCTACGAACATCCCGGGCCCAGCCCTGTGGCCGTGGCCCAAAGGCGTCGCCACCACGCATGCGGAACTGGTCTCGGTAGGCGTCATACTGGCCCTCGTAGGCCATCTCCATCTCAGGGTCCAGCTCGCCGTAGTCATAGCCTGACCGGTACAGGTCGCGCTCGCTCAGCATGGCCCTTGAGTCACAGGCCTCGTAGGCGTCGTATCTGCAGAGTCACATGGCCAGCATCAGCTTCCTGCTCCTCCCCGCCCCAAGCCCTTCTGCCTGGACAAAACCTGGCTGCCCTGCCCCACCCCACCACGGTGCCACATTCAGAGATGCCCAGCAAAGGCCCGTGGGCTGGTAGGATGCAGAGTTGTAGAAGCAGGAAGAATACCACTACCCACACCCCAATGTAGCCAGACACAAGTGTGGGGGCCCCGAGGAAGGCCTGCCCACTGCGGTGCTGAGGGCAGCTTCTGGCCCTATGGGGACCAGTTGAGCACTTGCACATTTCGGAGAAGGCAGGCACCCAGCACCATGATGATGTGTTCACTGAGATGCCCAGGAACAGCAATCTCAGGCCTGCCCCTTAGCACCCAGAAGGAAAGTGAGACAAAATGGGGAGCATGTCCCAGGGAAGACTCCACAGTCCTGCCAGTGACTAGAATTGGACTGGGTCATCAAGGACCCTGGAGCCCAGGGTCAGGCAAACCCTCCACCCAGGAAGGAGAAGCCTCCTGAGAACTACTGCCTACCCCTTACAGAAACTGAAGGGGGATTTGGGCTAGCTTGTCCCCCAGGGGTCCTCCCAAACGCTCTTCCCACCAGGAAACTGAGACACAGAGAGGGCAAGGCAACCATAGGGGAAGCTCCAGCATAGCTCTGGCCCCAACCCCACCCCCTGCCACCTGGAGCCCCTGCCCCCCAGCAGAGCCCATGCAGCCTTGGTCAGTGCCAGCTCCTTGTGCCCGGCCTGTAGGGTGGGTGCTCTAGAGCCCCTGCAAGCCAGCACTGTCGTCCTGAGCAAGGTTTGCAGGCCTCACGACCCCGTGTCAATGCAGTCCTCTCCTCAACCTAGCATGAAGACCCTCTATGCCCGCTGGGCACCTCCTTGTGCCTTAAGTGTCCAGTGTCCTCTGAGCAAAAGGAGTTATAGCACCCCTCCCAGGGTCCTTCGCATGAACTCTGAAGTGCCTATGTCTGCCCCAGCTCACGGGCACCCACCCCGAAGCCTGTGTTCCATTGGACACCACACAGGGTGCCAGGACTGGAGAGCAGTCCTGAGGCATCTCCCAAGGTGGGGCCACTACCCTGACCTGCGAGGAGAGTCTGCAGTCAGCCTAGGGCACAGTGAGGCCCGGTACGGCTGGCAGAGGGCAGCCCTCACTCAGGAGGAGGCGGAACAAAGGCGGGGAGGGGAAGAGTCGCGGGGCCTGCAGGGGGACAAGCACTCGCTGGGAGGAGGAGGTGGCTGTGGAAGCCCAGAGAGGTGCAGCAGGAAGGAGGTGGGACGTACTCCTACTCACCGTTCCCCTCCTGAGCCGTACATGCCTCCTTGCATCATGTCCTGCTCCATGTGCGACACCATGTCTAAGCGCTGGTTAACTTTGGATAAAACGGAATCGGCACTGGCACTCCCCGCAGCACCAGGGTTCGCATTTGCGTCAGAGCTAGGCACTTCCCATGAGTTGGAAGCGGCCATCCCGTACCCATAGTTGCTGGTGTTTTCCTGACCGTAGCCGTAGCCGTAGCCATAGCCATAGTTCTCATAGCCTGTAGTAGGGAGAGCGACAAGGGACAAACACAAACAAGGACGTTTTCTGTCACAGACACAAGTCGAGGAACCTGGCCACCCATGGCTGGATAGGCTCCAGCCATTCTAGTGAGGACCTGCTGCAAGGGGGGGAGCACCAGCCCCAGGGACAACTCCCCGGCCCGCCCCCGGCCACCAGGGCAGGTAGGGGCAGAGAACACACTGGAAGGACACTTGCCTCTGTTTGCCCCAGAATTCCAAGCTCCATAGCCTGCAAAAAGTACAAGGTCAGTTATGCTTCCAACTGCTCATAGCCCAAAGCCCCCGGCCGCCTCACGGACGTGCCTCACAACGGTACCAGAGCCTGAAGGACACCGGCGAGGAGGCTTGCTGCCCGCCTCAGGTGGTCCCGGAAGTACTGAGTGACCCAGGGTGAAGACGTCACCTCTGAGGCGCAGCACTCGGCTTTCTGCAGCTCTGACCTGCACCTGCTGTTCAGGAGCCCCTGGATCCATTGAGTCAATGCTAGTAGAGCCAGATGTGGCTCCCGTATTCCGCCCTTAAAGGACTAGAATTAGACATGCCCCGAGACACGAGCTAAGTCCTCATCGGAGGGCAAGGATGAGCCAACAGAGCACAAGCAGCTTAGTATTAAATCCACTCAATGCTGAAATCCAAATCATCCACTAGTTATGGGGGTAGGGAGAGCACCCCACTGCTCTGCCCAACCCCACCACTCTAGCCCTTAAACGCCCATCTTGGCAGAAAGAGTACGATCCCAAAGGCCCTGGGTAGTGGGCATGTGCTGTGGTGGAGCAAAGGAGCAGAGCAATGGCCCAGAGGCTTGAGAAACACTGTTCAGAGAGCAGTCTAGGTTGCAAATTTGTGCTCATGTCAAAAGTGTGTGTGAAAAATAGATTAGAGTGAAAATTTCCCGTGACATTTAGGAAACTCCTTTGTAGTTATGACACCCCCCCCCACCCCTGCACCAGCACATGATAAAAAATGTAAGCCATGGAAAATAAAGACAGTGCACAACTGTCTGGCTCCTCCCAAAGGGAGTCAGCTTCCTGTTTACATTGTCTCTGCCAGGGGACACGGGACAGGCGTGTGGAGGAGGCAAGTCAGACCATCTTAAGGAGCAGTCAGTGTAAGAGATGACAGACTGGAGGCTGAGGGAGAACAAGGGCTTAGATGGCAAGAGAGGTACACGCCTGCCCCCAGAGTCCAGCCTACATTCAGGCCAGGGGCATCCAACAGTCATCACTGCCCAGCAAACCACAAGTCCAAGTGGAAACCAAAGCTGGCCACCTGGTCTTTCCTACTACCCTGCCCCCGACCCCATCCCCCTGCACCCACTTGGCAGAGGCCAGGCCTACTCGCCCGGAGGAGCACAGCTTCTTGAAGGAGACGCCAGTGCCCGTGCAGACGCCGAGGGTGGCACAGACAGCCAGGAACTTGAACGTCTGCAGGGCCAAGGGGAGACAAAGGAACAATGCCATCAGCCGGATGCTGACAAGAGCCTGGCCACACAACTGCAGCCAGTTAGCAAGACATGGACCAGAGAGGGCAGGATTCAGTCACTCAGGCTCCAGCCACAGGAATGGGCATTAACTCTGCAACCAGGACTTTTCAGCTCAAGAATAGGCAGTTGGCGCCACATGGTAGGGAGGCTGCCAGCCATCAACACTCAAGTCCTGGGCATGAGGGGAATGGGGCTTGTTCCAGGTTTTATCTAGAGCAACCCAGGCTCCCCAGTGGGCTTCCCTTTTTCTCCAAAGTGTGGCAACTGGGGACCAGGAGCATCCCAACTCATGCCCCTCTCCCAAAGATGAGACCATGTGGGAGTGTTATGGACACAACAAAAACAAAGGAAGAAAAGCGGAGGAATGACGGAGAAGCAGGAAAGGGGAACAGGTGGGAAAAGGCCAGGAGACAGCCCCTATGAGCAATGCGGCCAGAACAAAAATAGAAAACCACCTAACACCCATCCAATGGTTCATCAGCGAGAGCACGTCCCTATTCAAATGAACTTCTCAAGGCTTCCTTCACACAAAGAAAGGGTCCCAACGTTAAAGGAAGCAAAGCAAGAGCAACAATTTGTTGGAACTGAACTACCTAAAACAAGTCTGTCAACAAAGATTGAACAGTAAAAGGAATCTTGGATGACCTTGCCTCTGTTGTTCAAAGTGGTACTTACTTAATTGGGAATTGGGTGAAAGTTTACAGAGGCAAACAGGTTTCCAATTCAGCAATTCCAATCCTTGTTTTGTGACACTGATCGCAATCCTCCCCAGGTTATAAAGCTCTTCTCATGACCAACTAAAAGTAATTCTCTGACATGATTTTCTACATAGAAAATCTCAACAATGGCAACAAAAACCAACAAAAGGGTCTCTGGGTAAGTCTTCAGCAGGTTTACTGCGAAGCCGATTATGAGGTGCCGAGAGCAATGTGGCCTTTAATTGTTGTTCATGAGAGCTGACCGCATGTGAGGCTAGTGGAAGGCTGACCAGACCAGTAAGAGGGACCACCTAGGGGTCTCAGGTTGATAGTCTTGGGAGGCAAAGTGTGAGTCAACAACCTGGAACCCGAAGGCTCTGGTGTGTCGCCTGGGTGGCAGGAACAACTGTTCTTGGATGGGTCCGGGCATGCCAATGGAAACCCTCCCAGGCTGCAAGCTCGACTTCGCTTATGTGCGTGCATTTTCAGAGCTATGAAATCCAGAGCGCAAGGACGCTGGCATATGTTGTTTCAGCAAATTATTAAACCCAAAGGGGCAGGGGAAGCCAACAATCTGAAGAACCTGGGAGCTCTGGCCTATCTCTGGTTGTGAGTAGGGTGGGAGAGTGGGTGTGTTCCTGGGTAGCTTGGTGAGGAAGACGGAGAGTAGGAAGGGAGGACTAGATCCAGCTTCACCATTTGGGACCTGGATTCATGCTGTCCATCCTACACACAGGGCAACAGAGGCGGGATTCACCCACTTCGCTCCTTACTTAGTGCAATTGGAAATGTGAATTTTAAAAAATACCATTTATAATAGCATTAGGAACATGAAATACTTAGGAGTAAGTGATGAAAAGCAGGGCAGAGTCCTAAGTGAACTGTGGTCACAGATGGGAAGAGTCAATATTGTGAAGATGCTAATCTCCCCAAACAAATCCATACACTCAATGTGATGGTAATAAAGTGATCAGCAAGAATTTTCACACAAGTTGGTCCGAAGGTTGTAGGTTATTGTTAAAAAAAAAAAGAATTTTCACATAGACTGACCAATGGAGCCCAAAATGATTCTGGAAAAGCAAAGGACTCAGAAGTACTAAAACAATTGTGCAAGAAAGAACAAGACTAGGCGTGATGTGGATGGTCTGACTTCCACACTTACTGAGAAGCTACAGCAGCCAAGACACTGGAGTACTGGAGAAGTCCAGACACACAGATCTACATACCCAGCAGAATATAGACACAGGCCCACACATATGGGGCCAAAGGACCATTCACAAAGAGGCAGAAATGACAGACAGTTATCATTTTAAAAACTGGTGCTGGAATGCTTGTATATTCATACACAGAATCACAACTGAACCATGAGCTACAACTACACTACTCATGTTACATACAAGTCAATTCAAAATGCAGCACAGACTAGGAAAATCTCTGAAAGATAACTTAGCAGAAAAATCTCTGTGACCCTGGGTGAGGCATAGCGTTCTCATATAAAATACTAACATCCCGTGAGGCTCCATTAGAGAATGCCTGGCAGGCTGGCCTTCATCAAGATCAAGACCTGCTGTACTTCGCAAAACACCGACAAGAAAAAAGACAGGCCACAATCTGGGGGGAAAATATTGGCAACGCATACATCCAATGAAAGGCTTTTATGCAAAGCTTATAAACCAGAGGAAAAATAATTTTAAAAAGATAAGTCTCCCCCCCCAGAAGAATTTATTTCAGAGGACAGCACTGAAGCTGCAGCTCAAGGAGAGGGACATGACTGATCAGAGCACATGGGAGCACATAAAGGGGGAAGAAGAGAGTGGAGCACATCCTGGCCCACCAAGCCTTGACGACAATATTCCCACTCAGAGCAGCCAATTCACAGAGAGACCATATGGCCGGCCCCACTATGAGACACTACATTCCTAACTGCCCCATAACCCTACCGGGGACAACACTGAAGACACTGTGGGAATTGCGTCTGACCTGACCCCACCACATCGAGGCAAAACACAAAGGGCATGCAACAGAATAGCAAGCGGAAAAGAGCAACGAAGTCCCCAGGGAATACCAAAAATAGACTTTGGGACCAGGGCGTGGTACTCCATCAGATTCGACTGGAAAACACTCCTAAAAGCCAACAAACAGTTCTTGAATTAACTGCAAGTTTTTCTTTTGTGTAGTGTTTTTGTTCTGTTTTGTCATTGGCTTTTTGTTGTTTTCTTTTGTTGCTTGGTTTTGCTCTGTCTTGTTTTTGTGCATGTTATTATCTCTGCAGGTCTGTCTAAACAAGATAGGCTGTATGAACAATCTGGAGGAGAAAACAATGGGACCAACAGTTCTGGGGGGACATGGGAGAGGGGGAGGTGGGGGCAAAGGTAGTGGTGTTAACAGACCCAGGGACAAGGGAACAAGTGATCCAAATCGGTGGTGAGGAGGGTGTAGGAGGCCTGGTAGGGCGTGATCAAGGGTAATGTAACAGAGAGGAATTACTATCACCCAAATGAAGGCTGAGCATGATAGTGGGACAAGAGGAAAGTAAAAGGAAATAGAGGGAAGAGCTAGGAGGCAGAGGGCATGTATGGATGTCTAAATAAAGGCATGTACATATGTAAATAGATTTATATATGAGTATGGGTAAATAGATTTATATGTATATATTTACAGGTTTAGTATTACGGTAGATGTACATTGGGCCTCCACTCAAATACTCCCTCAATAGAAGAATACTTTGTTCCATTAAACTGGCATTCCATGATGCTCACCTTCCCAACAAGATTCTGAAGACAAAGCGGGTGCATATGCAAATGTGGTGAACAAAGTTGATGGAATCCGGCTATCAAAAGCTACAGCATCTAGGGTCTTAAAGACTTGAAGGTAAACAAGTGGCCGTCTAGCTCAGAAGTAAGAAAGTCCACATGGAAGAAGCACATCAGCCTGTGTAATCATGAGGTTCCGAAGGGATCAGTTATCAGGCATCAAAGAAAAAAAAATCATATCTTTGTGTGCTCACCTTCCTGATATGACCACTGAAGACAAATGGGTACGTAAGCAAAATGTGGTGAAGAAAGCTGATGGTGCCCGGCTATCAAAAGATATAGCATCTGGGGTCTTAAAGGCTTGAAGGTAAAGTAAACAAGCGGCCATCTAGCTCAGAAGCAACAAAGCCCACATGGAAGAAGCACACCAACCTGTGTAACCATGAGGTGTTGAAGGGATGAGGTATCAGACATCGAAGAACAAAAAACCCTATCATTGTGAATGATGGGGAGTGCAGAGTGGGGACCCAAAGCCTATCTGTAGGTAACTAGACATCCCCTTACAGAAGGGTCATGGGGAGGAGACGAGCCTGTCAGGATGCAGTGTAGCAACGATGAAACATACAACTTTCCTCTAGTTTCTAAATGCTTCCCCCCTCCCCTGAATATCACGATCCCAATTTTACCTTGCAAGTCTGGCTAGACCAGAGGATGTACACTGGGACAGATAGGAACTGGAAACACAGGGAATCTAGGGTGGATGATCCCTTCAGGACCAGTGGTGAGAACGGCGATACGGGGAGGGTGGGGTAGAAAGAGGGAACCGATTACAGGGATCTACATATAACCTCCTCTCTGGGGGGCAGACAACAGAAAAGTGGGTGAAGGGAGATGTCGGACAGTGTAAGATATGACAAAATGATCTGTGACTTATCAAGGGTTCATGAGAGAGGGGGAACAGGGAGGGAGGGGAAAAATGTGGAGCTGATGCCAGGGGCTAAGTGTAGAGCAAATGTTTTGATGATGATGAGGTAACAAATGTACAAATGTGCTTTATACAACTGATGTATGTATGGATAGTCATAAGAGTTGTATGAGCCCCTAATAAAATTATTTTAAAAAAAGATAAATCACTTGGGATTATATTTGATTAAGGAGGAGGATATGGAGAAGGGCAGGCCAAATTTCTCCTCTGGACTACGCAGGCCCTCCTGACTGAGTTCAGGGTTGGTAGTGAATCCCCACAGGCCCCAGGACGGACACTGCATTTCTCCCTGGCACGAGCTGCTAATAGTGCAAGGGCCTTGCTGACTATAGCCACGGAGTCTAGACTCCTGAAGATATTGCAGTGGGGCAGGCTCAGTCCTTCCCCAGACTGAGAAGCAAATTCCTCACCTCAGGAGCTAAGACATAATTATTGGTTTCTTCTGGACAGATGCTAGGGGTGGGGTGGGGTGGAGAGGAGTCCCAGACCCTGCAAAGACCAGCCCGTGCCCTGCTCCTGGCTGTCGTAGCAGACCTACAGGGCAGGCAGAGTCTGGTTGGTGAGTGCTACTTCTTAATGAAATGATTAGTGTCTAATTCCACTGGAGGGAGCCCTGTGGCAGAGTGGTGACACATTGGGCTACGGTTAGAAACTAGGCACCAGCTGTTGCTCAAGAGAAAGGTGAGGCGTTCTAGCCTGTCCTAACAGGTCACGTTGAGTGCCCATATAGTGATGCGATGGCAGGGAGTTTGGGAAGCATGCTCCAGAAATCCAACTGCTTACTCTGCTGTTTGATCTCTAGGGACCTCAGACCTTCAGTGGTGTAGCCAAGATAAAAGCTCAATTTCTGCTCAGACCATCCTGGTCCCTCAAGGGGATTTTCTGAGCCAGACATTCTGTCAAAACCCACACATACTTCCACAGAATGTGAAAGGGTCAAAGGAATCCATCCCACCCTGCCCAGATCTGCTGCTCCAGCAACCCAGCCATCTTCGGAGAAGGACCCCTCTGTGTTGCCAGCCCACCCCCCCACCTGGATCCCGCTGGGCCCACTTACCGTAATCACCGGTAGGCTGAGAACTGGTGTCTGAATATGTCGACTGCAAAGTGGTTTCAGATCCCTGGACAAAGCCTAAACACATGCACAGAGTGGTTAAATCTCCGGAATGCCAATCCAGACAACTCCCAATGTGGACTGGCTGACAGACCCTCCTCCTGTGGAGAGCCACCAAAACATTGGACTCTTAATATTCAAAGGAACCAGAATATCACCACCGAGTCAAGCCTGACTCCTGGTGACCCCATGTGCTTCAGAGCAGAACTAGACTTTATAACAGAGTTTTCTTGGCTGTAATCTTTACAGAAGCCGATCTCTAGACCTTTCTTCCATGGCTCCCCTAGGTACGTCCAAACCCCCAACCATTATCCATCTTTCCAAAATACAACACTACCAATGGAAAGGCATGGTAGGCTTAACCTGCTACACCTATACCAACCAACAAGGCACACTCACTGCGTCCAAGGTGATTCCAACTCACGCTGATCCTTCGTGTTAGAAGAATAGAAATGCTGCCTTGTGGGGTTGTCTTGGCTGTAATCTTTACAGAAGCAATTCATCCAGCCCCTTTCCCACGTTACCAGTGGGTTTGAATCACCAACCTTTAGCTTAGCAGATCACAAAACCACGTGTACCATGAGCAACCTTCTTAGTGTGTATCAGCGATTATGTATTTATTAACAACTGCAAATCCTCTATTTTGATTCTATTATCATTTCATTAAGGTCAATATTCTACAAATCACTTCCAAGGTGAACCACCTCTAGTTCAAACAAGGATGGAGGTTAATTCTGAAAAGATATTAAGGTAAATCATTTTCCCTTCCTCTTCCCCTAAATCTGAAACAGTAATGATTATTTTTTGGCTTTTCCCCCATGGTGAATTTTCATATACTATATTCTGTCACTCACTGTCATCCAGTTGATTCTGACTCATAACGACCCTATAGGGCAGGGTAGATCTACCCTTATAGATTTCTGAGTTATAGCTCTACCAATATAGTGAGCCCTGTCTTTCTCCCTTGGAGGAGCTGGGGGTTTTAAATTGCTGATCTTGCAGTTAGCAGCCCCAAAGGTTAACCACAGCATCACCCAGGCTCTGCATATTACATTACTGCTGAGAATTATTTGGGTTTAACGTGTTTGTAAGGAAAAACAAATACTATATACAATGTAATAAAGATATTTCCTATTTTCTCAACTCCCAAACTAGTTCTCATCTTAAAGAGAATTTGGATACCAGGAAGGGAAATCTGAACTTTTATCATTAACTGCTGTCACTAAGCCAAGCAAACCCAAACCGCACTCCCTGCCACCAAGGGGATTTCCACTCACAGGAACCCTACAGGACAGAGTAGACCTGTTCCTTAGGGTCTGCCAGATGGTCAGTGTTTCCAGGGCAGGGCAACCTGAGCTTTCTCTCAGAGTAGCTGGTGGGCTCAACCTGCTGGCCTCAGGGTCAGCAGACTGACACTTACCCCCTGCACCACCGAGGCCCTTTTTCAACCAAGATAGTAATTACCTCAAGTGCTCAAAAACATCCCATCAGCTAGTCACTGACATCTGCTCTAATACCTCATTACAAACAATTTAACTCTCAGCACTGCAACGCTAAGGCCCCACCAGAGCCAACCAAGGGTCTGAAAACTGAAGCCAGAGTCTCCTTTTAACTGTCTTCTCTGGGGGCAAGCATTCACCTTCCAAGACCAGGGACAATGATGCAGGCCACACCGACAGTGCCTGTCTCCAGCTGGTACAGCAGCTTCATAGGCATCATGCCACCTCGTCCTCATGAGGACACTTAGTCTGGAATTCCCAAACCCCCAGAAGTCTGAAACAACGAGCTTCCCACAAATGGGGTGGGGTGGGAGGGCAAACCTCATTGGCTGGGAACTGACTTGTGAGGACATTTACCACCTCTATGTCCCTCTGGCTATGAGTTGGGCTGTTACCTCTAGGTCGGCATTTCAAAACCACCAGCTACTACTCTACAGGAGAGACAGAGGTTTCTACTCCCATAGAGTGAGTCTCAGAAACTCACAGGGCAATTCTACCCTGTCCTACAGGGTAGCTAAGAATCAGCATCAGCTCAGTGGCAATGAGTCTGGTTTGGGTTTTATGTCTCCCACTGGGTGCAGAAATAATGTGTCTAATTACAAGGTGCTGCTCGAGACTCCATGGGGCTGGAGGAGGGGCAACAAGATGATCACACACATGGGGGTAAGGTAGAGGGGGGCGTGGCAAGGGTCGGGAAGCATTGTGATCTTAGAGGAGAACTCCAAAACACATCCAGCTCCAAGGGCCTCAAAACCAGAGGCTGGGCACTCGCACACTATCTTTACTTTCTAGAAAAGGGAACTGGGCATGGGAAGGCAAAACACGGGAAGGTAAATAAATAAAACCTCATGGGACTGCTAACCACAAGGTCTGAAGTTCAAAGCCACCAGTTGTTCTGAGGGAGAAAGATGAGATCCTCTGTCCCCATAGAATTAGTCTGGGAAACCCATCACGGCAATTCTACCAGCCTGAAGGATGGCTATGAGTTGGAATCGACTGCATGGCAGTGAGGTTCTGGTCATGAAAGGGAGCACCCATCAGACTAGGCTCACTGCAGGGTCCCCAGACCTTCTGAGAGGCCAAATTCTCAGCACTGATGATTAATCGCTGCTCCCAAGAAATAAGAAGCACTTTCTTTCAAGAGTTCACCTGTGTGGACAGATTCACATCTAAGAGGTAATCGACACCCACCTCTCCACAGTTTCCTCCATTACCTTAGGGAAACCAGTATGTTCAGTAGTAGGCCTGCCAGCAACATGCACCCTGGACTTGAGGGATGTGCTCTGGAAGCTGCCCTGGGAGCTGACCACCCTCCGAGGTAGGCCGGGGTCTATTCAGGAAGTCTAACCAGTCCGAGTCCACTTTAACTCCTGGTGCAGAGCTGGGCTCCGAGAGGGGTTTAGAAGCGGACAGGCCTTTCCTCTTTAGTGCTTTTGGTGAACTACAAATTCCAACCTTTCAGGTAGCAGCAGAGCCTATCCATAGTCTATTACGCCCAGGCCCGGACTCTTCCTCGGAAAACAAGAACGCCACCCACCAAACCTTCCAAGCGCAGTGGCCAGGTCTGCCTAATGCTGGGTTCCCTGTGCAAACAGTCTGCTCGGAGACACTGTTTTCTAGGGCAGGCCGTCCTTAGGACTGTGCAGCTCCCACTACTAGTGAGGCTGGTGCCGGCTCTTCTCGTGCAGCTCTGGAGACACAGTAAGACAGACCAGTTGCTGGCCCTGGAGTGAAAGGTCAGACCACAATTTGTGATGGCTTTGCAGGAAGGTCCCTCTCTTTGGCCAGCAAGAGCACCGCCACACCTTATTATTTTCCTTTGGGGGAAGAAAAAGAGGGGTGGTGTGGTTGCGGTTCTTTGAAGGACAACCTCCTATCTGTACTTTCTGGGCTCAGTCAGGTGAACGCCAGAGTTTCTTGCCTCCAACTTTACTACCTGCCCACCCCACCCCCAAGTAACAATTTTATTTATAGCAGAATAAGCGCTATAGAGCACAGTGGGAATGACTGAGTGTGGCTTCAACCTTGCTCCCCTGGGGGAGTGAAGCTGGCACCATGTTGAGACCACTCTAGCAGCCCAATGGGTGAGCAGTTCACAGAAGAGGAGCCACCAGCCAGCTCTGATGTGTCAGCTAATGAGTGGAGCCACCTGTGCGGGTTCTCCAGCCCGTCAGTCAAGCTCTCCAATGCCATCCTGACAGACACCTGACAATAATGGTGTGGGGTGGCACCTGACCTCCTCCAATTTCAAAAACGGGAAGGATAATCAAACCTGTAACGAGCCCAAGGCTGACTCCTATGAGGCAGAGGTCATATCTGATTTCCAGCATCAAACCTGTAACTACCAATTCTGACACCAACGGTCCCTCCTGTGGCACGCTCTACTCCTCTGCTGGGTTTGGAACTCCTTGTAATGGCCACACGGAACTCACAGACCATACCCACAATTAAAAGGTTTATTAGGGAAGTAACAGGTTTGAAATTCAAGACCAGGAGAGTCAAAACACAGTTCTTTGGCCAGGATGACCTCTTCTCAGCTGAATTCACAGGCACCTCTCTCTGGTCCTCATGACCCACTGACTTCTGCCTTGCAAGCTCTTCGCTCTGACAATAAAGGCCTTGAAGCCTTCTGTTCTAGCTCCAGCTCCACGGGTCAGCAAACCAACCTCCTTGAGCTTGGGGCACCTCATTCCATCAGCTAGCCTCCTGCCTAAAGGTACTCCGCTTTGTCTCTCCGCGGGCCTGGGAAGTCCACCATTCATTCAGTCTCCTGCTTCTCTACCGAATTTCACACCACCTCTGGGGTCACAGCAGTCTCTTGGATCAAGGAGGTTCAGAGGAGGGACTTTGGGGTCCAAAGAGCACACTATACTCCTGGTGCTTCTTTCTTGATTGTGGTGGGATCCCTCTTTCTCTACTTCTGAAAGGATTCATTATAAACTAAGCAGGACCGCAAAACCGACCAACTCCTATGCAGAGTTCCATACATCCTGGGTCATCAACAGGCTTGTTTGGTGTGCCATAAACCCTCACTACTTGTACAGTCAGTCCTACCCATGGGAATTATAAAGCCTACACATGCAGCTAGAGGGACCACAGCAATGCGGGCCACTGTAATACATGTCATAACTGCAACTTCGTGCAAGACCCACCATCAGAGCCCAGTTGGACCACTCCTGCAGTCCTTACCCACAGAAATACATGATTTGGGTTGTTACATAGCAGTGAGCCTTGGTGTTGTACCGGGTTATGCGTTGGATTGCTAACCTCACAAGGAGCAGTTCAAAACCACCAGCCACTCCAAGAGAGACAGATGAAGCGTTCTAGTCCTGTGAAAATCTAGAGCCTCAGAAACCCTAGGGGAAGTTCTACTCTGTCCGATAGGGTCACTCTTGAGTCAGAATTGACTTGATGGCAACGAGTTGATTACACAGTAGTGAGGTAAATGGTACATTAAACTGTCTCCATTTTGCCACCCGGTACATTAGTGCTCCTATTCAAGAACTCAAAGGTGTCCGGGTGGTGCTGTGGGTTAGGTACTGGACAGCTAACCAAAAGGTCGGTGCTTCAAACCCACCAGCTGCTCCATGGCAGAAAGGCGCGGCTGTCTGCTCCCGTGAAGATTGGGAGTCTTAGGATGGTTGAGTCAGAACTGACTCAATGGCAGTGGGTTTTTGGATACAAAGACTCAGCGTTTCATACCTTTGCTTGAAGGTCTCATTCTAGGTTTTTCTGTCTCGTTTTTTTCCATTGCCCCTATTTCCTTCTCATTGACAAAGAGGAAGCTACCTTTCCCAAGTGTGGGCTGTGGTCTCACCTTACAGAAAGCAATCTGGCCTTTGTTCTTGGGTCCTTCTAGGCCGTCAACACCTGAGTGGACCAAGAGGGACCCCCTAAATGGCCAATGGATGAAGCAATTTATCATGGTCCCAGTGGATAGTCTGGTAAGGGCCCCGAGGCTCAGAAAAGCTTACTGCTTGAGAAGCGTATACCAGAAGGAACTGTGTCCCTCTCTGTGACAAGCAAGCTCTATGCTACGACCCCTCCCCGACCTCACCAGTGTCTATTTGTGTCCTTTGTGGCCACTCTACAGCGGTAACTCGCTGCACATGCCATGACTTCTGCGAGGCCCTCCAGGAAAGCCTGTTGGGCAGCCTGGACAACGCTGCCCTTCTACATGTGTGGGTGAGTGGCTAGAGCCCAAGAAACGCCACATGGGAAAGCTGATCTGGACGATAGTGTCTGACTTGGGTGCTCCAACCAAGCTCCTGGTAGGTGGATCAGGGAAAGTATGGAGAAATGGGAAGGGAGGACTGACTCTGTGTCCCTGCTGGGAACTGGATTCATACTGATCCTAACTAGGTGGGACATAGCTTCTGTGCCACCCCCCACACCCTTTGTTCAGTGAGTCAACTCTCAGTAAGGCAACTTGAGGCTCAATGTGCAGGAGTGAACGAATGTTACGATCCATTTTAATCCCTTTCGATGCTTACAAATTGGAACATTTGTCTTAGGGCCTCCAAAAAACTTTAGAGGCAAATGCTTGTCTGGCCTGTGACTTAAAATTCCTTGGACTTCAGTTGTCTGCTTAAGAGGATAATTTACAATATAAAGCCACTGTTTGGTTTTAGTTGGCCATAATCGAGCAAAAAGGAATCATGATCTCCTTCATGGGGCTACCTCAGTGCCCACCCTGAGTGGAGATTATAGGCCTACAAGAACGGGAGGTGAAATTCAGCCTGGGTCATTAGTGGCCACATGACCTCGGTCACAAGTTGCTGGGCCTTTGTAGCTAAGTTTCCTCTCTCATAATAATAAGTAGTTACTGCACAGCACCTAACCACCCTCTTCAGGTTTCTTCTGTAGTCCTGGCCTCAAAAACCACAGAACTGGTTTCCATTCTCAGGAAAACTCCGTCAAGATTACAAGCAACATGAGAGGCTCCTCACTATGGGCATTACCGTTGTGGGGCGATGGGGAAGGGCTGTACTGTGTACTTCAGGGCATTTGGCAGCATCATGGGCTGCGAGTGGGTAGGGCAGCCACTCCAACACTCAGTTCCTAACTGCAAAAAGGTGGACAGTTCAAATCCACCTGTAGGTGCCTCAAAGAAAAGCCTAGTAAGCTACTCTCAAAAAAATCAGTCACCGAAAACCCTGTGGCCTACAGTTCTCCTTTGACGAACATGGGGTCACCATGGGCCTCAGGCAACTTGACAGCAAATAGCCCCTACCCACTAGATGCCAGTAGTATCTCCACCCCCAGCTGTGACATCAAGGATGCCCCCGGATAATGCCAAATGTCCCTGGGGGCATAATGCCAAATGTCCCTGGGGGCATTATCACTCCTGGCTGAAAACTGCTGAGCTAGGAGGTAATTGCTAGAAAAACTGAGGCTCTTGCCAAGCTCCTGCTCTGGGAACGGGGGAAGAAATGACTGGCACTACCTTTTTGTTCAATCAACTGCTGTGTGGTTGAGCTGAGTCTAATTCCTAAGGGCTCCTTCACAGCAGAATTGGATTCAATGAAGTTGCAAAGGTTGATCTGGGGGAACTAGATTAACAGGCCTTTTCCCCAAGGTATCTCTGGGTGATGTCCAACCATGGGCCTTTGCGCCTAGGCCAGTGTTAAGTGGCCTACAGTGGTGACTTGGAGGCCCAGGCCCCTTCTCAGCCCTGAAGACTCTCCTAGAATGAGGGTTACCAAGCAACTCACATCCTCTTAGGCCTTTAATAACTCCACCACCTGGCAGACCCACATCTGTGGATCTTGGGCATCTGTGGCTGCCAAGGCAAACCCACGTGGCCTCCTGGCTTCACCTAGGGATGCTTTACAATTGCTCAGGGCATCTGCAGCCTCTCACAGGTCTCCCCTGCCACCCTCCAATCCCATGGACTGAGCAGCAAACAAGTCAAGCTCATTCCTACCCTTCTCTATTAACAACTCCCTGGGTCAGATAATGCCTCCTTATGGAGGTCACTAGCCGCCTAATGAAAGCAACGTAGGGGTTGGGGGGAGTCCCATACTCACTCATGTTGCCTTCTGAGGCCTACCCTTTGCCTACCAGCTGCCCGAGCTGAGTTTGTGTTAGGATTCTCAGCATCTCCTTGACACTGATATATCTCTGGGCGATGCAAATTGCTAGCAAGTGTGAATATTAACCCAAAGGGTGGGTGGTTTACCCAGACATGCCTCAGGAAAAAGTCCAGATGGTCTGCTTCCGAAAGATCAGCCAATGAAAAGCCCAGGGAACAGCTGTTTGCACACCCGGGGCTAAGGGGGGTGGGGGATTCTGAACGATGTCGACCCAAGCTCAGTTAAATGCTTGTGGGCACGGTCGTCATTTAAGCTCCCCCTCCCCCGGCGGCTCCAGGGGAGATGCCTGCTCCCGTGGAGGCTCAGTCACAGAATCGCTGTATAAAGTCGTTATAGAAGTTGGAATCGACTTATTGGCAGTGGTGTTTTGGTTCGAAGTCACCCGGAGGCTGTTCCAAAAGGTCACAGGCAACGCAAAGCCCACAGAACACGCATGGGGGCGCCCTAAGTGGGCAACTGCTCGAAAGTCTCTTGACATCGCCAATTTGACAAGTGCTGGATATACCTGCGTGGACGCCAACCCTCCCACCCCGACCAGGCTCAGAACGGCCCCGGCTAGGACCAGATAGCCACCTGCCGCTCGCGCCCCTCACAGGCTCGGCGGGGGCGACAGAAGGTGGGGCGCTGAGGCATTCTCCGGGAACACAACGCGGGGGTTGGCTTGGCAATGGCGACCGCGGCCCGGACCACGAGCCGGTTTTATGGGCTGAGCCCCGGAGAAGCGGCGACTCGAGGAGGCGAGGCCGGGAGCCGGCGGTCAGAAACCTTAGGCGGGGGCGGGAGGACAGACACACGACAAGAACAAAGGCCAGAAGGGGCTGGAGGCCAGGACACGAGGCTGGAGGAGAGAACCGAGGCGCCGGGGCGTGAGGGAAGCGACAGGCCCGAGGCGCCATTTTGTGGCCGCAAAGCGGGGAGTGGGGAGTGGGGTGGGGTGGCGAATTGACGCGGCCTCTCCACGCCTCTATAGCGGCCCCTAGCACCCACCCCATCGGGACGCACCTGTGTAGCTCATGGCGGCGGCAAACACTGAGCTCGGTTCTCAGGCACCTGATCCGCGCGCCTGACGCCGCAATAGCGGCGACAATACCCCAGGCCCCTTCTACTCACAGCCCAGCCCCGCCTTCCGACCGCATTGGTGCGCTCTAGTCTCAAGCTTCTCACCTATTGGACACTTTCACTGTCTATCTAAACGATTTCTCATACCAAGGGCCGAAGATGGTGTCAATCTAAATAACCCCGCCTTATTCCCGCCCCTGTAGCTTGTGCCTCGCGGTGATTGGTCGAGATGAGACGAAGGGGGTGGGGCAGATTCTTCCAGGATTCTGTGGAGGGGGCGGGGGGAAGTGCTGTAACTACGGAAAGGCCCGAGGCCCAAGCTTGGTCGCGTGGGAGAAGCGTTTGGGCGCTGGACGCCCGCCAGAGGGAGCCGGGGCGCCGGTATGGGACTTTGTCGCGTACAAACCTGGGTATGTTCCTTTCCTGGCTTTCAGCTCAGAAATGCACATGGTGAATTCATGCAGGAATGGGAAAATTATAATTAAATAACTATAGCGCCCAGACACGACGCTGGACCCACGTCAAACAAATGTGATCCTGTGTGTAAAGAAATCAGTTCAACTCCCACTTAATTCACACACACACACACACAAATCACTAAAAAAAAAATCAGTTCAAGATGAACATGATTAATGTAATTGTTGTCACTACGTTGTACACGTGGGAAATGGCGGTTTCGCGTTGCGCATATTTTTATTCATTTGTAATTAACTTTTATGTAACCATATTTGCAGAAGTACAGCCAGAGTGCTCCTTAAAGGGAAGGTGGGGAGACTTCGTCTCACATGCTTTCGACATGTCAGGAGAAAGCTGTCTCAGAGAAAGATATGCTTGGTACAGTCGAGTGGCCCTCAGCAAGACGGAAGGACACAGTGGCAGCCACAATAGGCTCAAGCATAGGGACATTGGTGAAGCTGGCACAGGACCCGCCGTGTTCCATTCTTTTGTGCATAGGGACGCTCTGGCTTGGAATGGACTCGATGGCACCTAACAAGAACACCACAGTGCCCGTCGATGCCCTGAGTGACACAAACAAATGCTGGACAGTGACCCAATAGATTGTCACTGCCACGGGAGCCCCATAATATCTAGGAGCCAGCTTGACAGACAAAAGGCAGCTGGGAGTGTGCACATTTTGGAAAACGCATCAGAGTTAGTGTCTCCACTTTTTCTTTTGGTATCCTTTACTTAAAGAAAAAAGACTTTTAAAAAAACATGCTGTGGTTGACTTGCTTTTTGCCGTTAAGGATCATCCACTTTTTTGGTGCAATAAAATGGTTTGCTGTCAAGTCAGTTCCGTCTCATGGCAACCCCATCTATTTTCGAGTAGAGCGAGGGTTTTCACTGGCTGGTTTCTTTGGAAGGTCTTTCTTCAGGGACACCTCTGGGTGGACTTGAACCTGTACCTTTTCAGTTAGCAGCCGTCGCGTTCACTGGTTGCACTTCCGCCCGGGGACTTCTGGTGCCATAATGGCATGACGTGTAATAAAAACATTGTTTGGAAATCCATACACATTAAAGAAACATGGTGAAACACTCATATCAGCAGGTTAATTGGCCTACTGGTCAGGATTAGCTCCTCCATCATTGAGAACAGAAAGGAAGGGGCAAGGAGGAGGAATAGAAGGAGTCGCAACTGAAGAGCTTGCTCATGAGATGGTAGTTGGTGAGTAGGTGCGGTGTGATAGTTGGCTTTTCGTTTGGTTTCCCTTGCTATGGTCTTGTAACTCCCACCAAATGAACAGAAGGGATTCCATATATGAGGTGCTTATAGTCCTGCTAAGGAGATTGCATCACTTACTAATAATGCAATTAAGGTACAGAGTACCCTTGTAGGGGTGAGGCCATGCAAATTAGATATATGGAATCCTAACAGGGGTATGGGTCAGTGTTTGCCATCCCATGAGGCTTAAAATGCGCCATTCCAGAGGGGACCAGGGGGACCTCACCACTAAGGAGAGAAGTGGGACATTTCCTTTGGACTGTACTAACACCAAGAAGAGACAGAAACTGAGAACCTCCTAGACTCAGGAGGCAGAGCCAGAGACAGAACTGTACCATTGGCGAGGGTGCCCAGTGATGAGAAAGTGCAGCAGCAGAGCCAGGAGACTAGTGTGAGACCGTGTACAGTGGGTTTCCTGGCCCATGCAGCAAGATCATCGCAGTAGGTGTGCCAATCTACAGTGCAAGAGAGCTGAGCCCCTTCGAGCTGACTTGCTGGCAGAGTGGGTTTCTTCTGCTCAGCTTGCCAATGGAAAGAGCACACACTGAGAGAGCTGAGTGCCTTTGGGCAGGAGACTTCCTGGCAGACTGGGGTGTCTCTGAGCATTGGTTGGCAGAGATAGGCTTGCTGACTCACAAGTAAGAGGGCCGAGTGCCTTTAGACAGAGGCATGCTGATGGGTGGTAAGGCAGTTACAGTGCAGACCCACAGAGCAAGAGAGCCAAGCACCTTCAGGCCAAGACTTACTGATAGCCCATGGCTTTTATTAGTCAGGCTAAAGAGCTTTGTAGCACCTGTCTGAGTAGGGCAGAGGCTGGGCTTCCCTAAGAAGTGCAAGAGGCCAGAGGCACTGAGGGCTGAGAGGTCAAGGGCCAGGAAGAGGTCTGCTTCTGGGCATTGATGATAAGCTGTTCTGACTGAAGAACTGTATCCAGCAGTTGTTCCTGATCCTGTTCCTTTCCTAGAGGAGCCCTGGCAGTGTGGTGGTTATGCATTGATCTGTTAAGTTAAAGTCTCAGGGACCCACAGGGCAGGTCTACCCATCCTATATGGTCATTATGAGTCAAAAACCATTCAATAGCAGTGAGTTTAGTTCAGTTTAGCGCACGTGCGTGCGCGTATATGTGTGTATGGTCTGTGTGTATGGTGTGTATGTGTGTACGGTCTGTGTGTTCTCTGTGTGTATGGTCTCTGTGTGTATGGTCTGTGTGTTCTGTGTGTGCGTGTGTGTGTTCTGTGTATGTGTGTACAGTCTGTGTGTGTGTTCTCTGTGTGTGTATGGTCTGTGTGTTCTGTGTGTATGTGGTCTATGTGTTCTGTGTGTGTGTACGGTCTGTGTGTTCTGTGGATGTGTGGTCTGTGTGTTTTGTGTGTGTGTGGTCTGTGTGCTCTGTGTGTGTGTACGGTCTGTGTGTTCTGTGTGTGTGTATAGTCTGTGTGTTCTGTGTATGTACGGTCTGTGTGTTCTGTGTATGTATGGTCTGTGTGTTCTGTGTGTGTGGTTTTTGTGTTCTGTGTGTGTGTACAGTCTGTGTGTTCTGTGTGTGTATGGTCTGTGTGTTTTGTGTGTGCATGCATGTGTTCTGTGTATTCTGTGTATGTGTGTACGGTCTGTGTGTTCTGTGTGTGCGTATGGTCTGTGTGTTTGTATGTGTGTGTGGTCTGTGTGTTTATGTGTGTGTGCGGTCTGTGTGTTCTGTGTGTGTATGGTCTGTGTGTTCTGTGTGTGTGGTTTTTGTGTTCTGTGTGTGTGTACAGTCTGTGTGTTCTGTGTGTGTGTGTGGTCTATGTGTTCTGTGTGTGTGTATGGTCTGTGTGTTCTGTGTGTTCTGTGTGTGTGTACGGTCTGTGTGTATGGTCTGTGTGTTCTGTGTGTGTGGTCTATGTGTTCTGTGTGTGTACGGTATGTGTGTGTGTATGGTCTATGTGTTCTGTGTGTGTGTATGGTCTGTGTGTTCCGTGTGTGTGTGTACGGTCTGTGTGTTCTGTGTGTTCTGTGTCCATTGCAATGATGAATCATCAAAGGTGCGATGGGTCTTATCAGAATTGGTAAAAGGGCTGGGGGTGAAGATATGTCTGATCCCCACCTCACAGCCATCAGTCTTCAGTTCATTCTCCACTTTGTGAAGTTAGTGGAGATCAGGTGCATCTACCATGCAATTTTTCTCAGTTGGTGGCAGAAATGGGACGCGTTGAAATGGTTTCAGATTCATCGAGCTGGGGGTTTTTTTCAGAGAAAGAACTAAAGAGATGAGAAGTGAAACTTTTGATTCTTAGATGGCTATTTTGGTGGCTGTTACCCATAATGACTGAAAGAAAAATCAGAGCTCAGTGGCATTGTAGGACAAGCAGTTGATTGCTAACCATGATATTGTGGTTCAAATCCTACCAGCCACTTCCCAAGAGAAAAACGAGTCTAACTGCTCCCCTAAAGATTTACAATCTCAGAAACTCTTAGGGGCAGTTTGACTCTGTCTCATAGGATGGCTATGAGTTGGAATCCACTTGATAGATCTGGATGTTTGGTTTATACAATTGAGGAGAGAAAAACATCAAAAGCCAGGCTGGTTAAACAAAATGACTAATAGTTCCACTCAAGCAGAGGCCCTAGACCAGTGGTTCCCAACCTTCCTCGTGCCGCAACCCTTTCATACAGTTCCTCATGTGGTGGTGACCCCCAACCATAACATTATTTTCGTTGCTACTTCATCACTGTCATTTTGTTACTGTTATGAATATGGTGACCCCTGTGAAGAGGTCGTTTGACCCCCAAAGGGGCCACGACCCACAGGTTGAGAACCACTGCCCTAGACCGTGTGCATGTAAGTGAGAAGATAGTCCAGGCGCAGAGAAGAGAAGATGTAACTACACCAACTCCTTGCCTAATAATGACCTCATTATTCAATATTTTGCATTTATGACCATAGTACGTGTGTGTACACAGAGAGCATATTAGCAGTCTACATCCGGCAGTAATAAATGCTGAGTTTCCAGGGGAGAGTGATGCTGCCTGCAGTGGTTAAAGTGTGAGCCACCTTGGTTCCATGATTCCCAGTGCTTTGGCAACTATGTAGTGGAAGTCATCCTTTGGTGGTGTAGTGGGTTATGCATTCAGCTGCTAACCACAAGGTCAGTGGTTCAAATCTCTCAGTCACTCAAAAAGAAAGATAAGGCTGTCTATTCCCGTAAAGATTCAAAGCCTCAGAAACCCTGCAGGAAGAGAGTGGGGGTGGTGAGGGGGAAATGTGCAGCTGATAGTATTGATGACTGTATAACCCCGCTCGATGGGACTGAACAACAGAATTGTATGTGAGTGGATACACTGGATGTGTAAGATATGGCAAGAAATAAAAATAAATAAAATAGGGGTTCCTGGGGAGAAGAGGGGAGGGGATAAAGGGAAACAGGCATCAAGGAGTTCAAGAAGAAAGAAAATGTTTTGAAACTGATTGTGGTAGCCTTGTTCAACACTGCTTGGCGTGATTGAACTGTGGAATGTTACGGTATTTGTAAAGCGTTCCCAATAAAATGATTTTAAAACAAGTCTCCCAAATCCAAAGGGGCTGTTCTACTCTGTGCTAAAAGGTCAATAGGAGCAGAGGTCGACTCAGCGGCAATGGCTTTGCATTTCTGTTTGACTAGTCATTCCGTCTCGTGACAGAGGGTCATCCTCCATTTTTGCATAGTGCCAATTTTCACATAGGAACCTTGACTTGGGAATCTGAGGAGGAGTGGCCATGTTGTTGTTAGGTATCATGAGGTCAGTTGTAACCTACAGTGATCCCATGCATAACAGAATGAAACACTGCCCGGTCCTGTGAAATCCTCACAACTGTTCCTATGCGTAGGCCCATTGATGCAGCCAGGTGTCAATCCACCCTGTTGAGGGCCTTCCTCTTTCGTGCTGCCCCTCTGCTTTACCAAGCATGACGCCCTTCTCCAGGGAATGATCGCTCCTGACACCAAGTTCAAACTATGTGAGGCAAAGTGTCACCAAGGCGCACCCTGGTTGTTCTTTGTCCAAGACAGATTGGCTCGTCCCTTTGCCAGGCCATGGTACTTTCAATGTTCTTTGCCAGTACCATAATTCAAATGCACCCATTTTCCATGCTCTTCTTTATTCAGTGTCTAGTTTTCACATGCATACGAGGCAATGGAAAATACCACGGCTTGGAGCAGCCATACCTTAGTCCTCAAAGTAAAATCCTTGCTTTTCAACACCCGAGAGAGGTCTTGCGCAGATTTACCCAATGCAATGTGTCTTTTGATTTCTTAACTGCTGTTTCCATGAACATTGATTGTGGATTCAAGGAAGACAAAATCCTTGACAACTTCAACCTTTGCTCCATCTGTCATGATGTGACCTAATGGTCCACCTGTGAGGAGTTTGGTCTTCTCACATCGAATTATATTTATAATCCATACTGAAGACTATAATCTTTGGTCTGCATCAGCAAGTGCTTCAAGTCCTCCTCACTTTCAGCCAGCAAGGTGGTGTCATAAGCATATTGCAAGTTAATAAGCCTTCCTCCAATCCTGATGCCACACTCTTCTTCATATATTCTAGCTTCTCTGATGATTTGTTCAGCATATAAATTGAATAAGTAAGGTGAGAGGATACAATCCTAATGCACACGTTTCCTGATTTTGAACCATGCACTTTCCCCTTGTTCTGTTTGCACGGCTGCCTATTGATCCTTACACTAGCACCACATGAGCACCACGAAGCGTGCTGGAATTCCCATCCTACTCTAGGCCATCCGTATGTTGTTATGAGGAGTGGGTCTAGAACATTAAACAATGGTTTGTGTTTATCTGAATATACTATGACTTTTAAACCTTTTCCCTGCCTTGCGCTGTAAATTATCACTTGTCTGCCGCGTAGTCGTACTGTGGTGGCTTGTGCGTTGTTGTGATGTTGGAAGCTGTGTCACCAGTATTACAAATGCCAGCAGGGTCACCCAAATGGCACAGATTCCAACAGAGCTTCGAGATTAAAACTAGACGACAAAGAAGGAATGGGCTGTCCACTTCAGAGAAATTAGCCACTGGAAGCCCTAAGGAGAGTGTAGCGTTACAGCATTGTCAGATACTGAAAACCTAATGAACAGCAGCAGAGCATGGTTATGCTAGAAGATGGACCCCTTAGGTTGGAAGGCAATCGTGGTAGTTACATAATCTGGTGTCCATTTGAGACTTGAGAGGATTGAGAGTGAAGCAATAGAGTCTAGTCTGTCAATCGGGTCATAGCCAGTGAGGCCTCTGTGTGGGCATGGCCTTCCCCTGAGTATTCTGGGAATTCCAATATTTCCTTATTGAAGGTGGGGGACACCTCTCTCTTTTGGCTCACTCTCTGAGAGACACTCTCTTGACAAGACGCATGGCACTACGCTGATAGACCCTGTGTCCTGGGAGCCGAAGGAACCACGTGGAACCCCCTGCAAGCGCTGAGATAAAGCTTACAATGCCACTGGGTCCACAAGACTTCCCACCCACTGGCCTGTGATCTTCCTGCATTCGGCATCTTTGCATGCATTTTGTGAGTCTGAAGAGGACTTTATAGATTGGTATTGGTCATATGGGCTAATATCGGACTTATGGACTTGACCTGGACTTGGCTGGGATGTTTTCCTCAAAATTTAAGTGTTCTTGACTATAAAGCTCTTTCTTATACACATATGAATCTCCCTGTATCTGTTTCTCTAGTCTACCTGGACTAACACAGCAATCAAAATATCACTGAAGAAGAGCTACCTTCTCGAAGTAGAGTCGACATGGATGGGGTAAAAGTCTGCAGAAATTAAGCCTTCAGGAACTTTATTTGTTGATGGGGCACAACCCAAGATGAGAAGAAATGCTGCAAACATCAATTAATAACAGGAACTTGGAACATAGAAACTATGAATCTAGGAAAACTGGAAGTCATCCCAAATAAAATGGAATGCATGAAGACTGGCATTCTAGGTGTTTGTGCACTGAAATGGGCTGGCATTTGCCATTTGGAATCAGAAAATCATATAGTTTACTGTGCCTGGAATGACACAGTCAAGAAGAAAGGGGTCACATTTATCATCAATGGGGACATTTCCAGCCTGTGTGATCACGTGGTCCCGAAGGGATCAGTTATCAGGCATCAAAGAGCAAAAAACCATATCATTGGCTGCACACCTCCATGATACGATCACCGAGGACAAACGGGTACATAAGCAAATGTGGCGAAGAAAGCTGATGGTGCCCGGCTATCAAAAGAGATAGTGCCCGGAGTCTTAAAGGCTTGAAGGTAAACAAGCGGCCATCTAGCTCAGAAGCAACAAAGCCCACATGGAAGAAGCACACCAGCCTGTGCAATCATGAAGTGTCGAAGGGATCAGATATAAGACATCATCCGAACAACAAAAAAAATCTTACCATAGTGAATGAAGGGGGAAGTGCAGAGTGGAGACCCAAAGCTCATTTGTCAGCCACTGGAGACCCCTCACAGAGGGGTCTAGGGGAGGAGATGAGTCAGTCATGGTGCGATGTAGCACCGATGAAGAATACAGCTTTCCTCCAGTTCCTAAATGCTCCCCCGCCACCCCCTACTATCATGATTCGAATTCTACCTTGCAAGTCTGGCTAGACCAGAGGATGTACACTGGTACAGATAGGAGCTGGAGGCACAGGGAATCCAGGGCGGATGATACCTTCAGGACCAGGAGTGTGAGGGGCAATACTGGGAGGGTAGAGGGAGAGTGGGTTGGAAAGAGAGAACCGATTACAAGGATCTACATGTGACCTCCTCCCTGGGGGATGGACAACAGAAAAGGGGGTGAAGGGAGACGCTGGATAGGGCAAGATATGACAAAATAATAATCTACAAATTATCAAGGGCTCATGAGGGAGGGAGGAGCAGGGAGGGAGGGTAAAAAAAAGAGGACCTGATGCAAAGGGCTTAAGTGGAGAGCAAATGCTTTGAAAATAATTAGGGCAAAGAATGTACAGATGTGCTTTACACAATTGATGTATGTATATGTATGGATTGTGATAAGAGTTGTATGAGCCCCTAATAAAATATTTTTTTTTAATGGGGACATTTCATGATCTATCTCGAAGTACCGTGCTGTCTGTGATAGAATACTGTCTATTCCCCTACAAGTACTGATCAGTACAAGTACTATTCAAATTTATGCACCAACCACAAAAGGGAGTGATGCAGAAACTGAAGAAGTCTACGAATGTCTTCAGTCTGAAAATGATCAAACATGCAATGAAGATATGTGGATAATGATTGATGAGTGGAATGAAAAGTTGGAAACAAGGAAGGAACAGTATTGGTAACTATGGTCTTGGTGACAGAAATTAAGGTGGAGATCATATAATAGAATTTTGCAAGACCAACAATTTCTTCATTAAAAATATATTTTTTTCAACAATGACGCCAAAGGCAACTATACACATGGACTTCTCCAGAGGGAATACCAAGAAACCAAATTGACTACAGAGACCATGGAGAAGCCAATATCAGCAGCTAAAACTCAGCCAGGGCCATGTGTGGAACAGACCATCAATTGCTCCTATGTAAGTTCAGGTTGAGGGTGAAGAAAACTAAAACAAGTCCACAAGAGCCAAAATATGACCTTGAGTCTATCCCACTTGAATGTCAAAAACATCTCAAGAACAGATTCGATGCATCAAACGCTAATGACAGCAGACCTGATGAGCTGTGAGAGGACATCAAGACCACCCTTCATGAAGAAAGCAAAAGACCACTAAAAACAGGAGCGGGAAAGATTAGCATGGATGTCAGAAGAGACTCTGCAACTTGCTCTTATTGTAGAGTAGCTGAGATAAACGGAAGAAATGGTGAAGTCAAAGAGCTGGGCAGAAAATTTCCAAGGGCAGCTTGAGAAGATAAAGTTAAATATTATAATGGAATGTCAAAGATGTAGCGTAGCGTTGGAGAACCAAAAAGGATGAACATGATTAGTGTATCTTAAACGGACAGAAATCATGAAAAAAGTTTAGCTTCAGTTACAATATTGAAAAATTTTATGGGCACAATATTGAACGATATGGGAAGCATCAAAGAAGATGGAAATAATGTATAAAGTCACTGTACCAAAAAGAACTAGTTAGCATTCAACATTTCAGAAAGTGGCATATGACCAAAATCCAGTGATACGGAAGGAAGAAGTCCAAGATGGCACTAAAGGTGAATTGGAAAAATACCAATTGGAATGTTTCAACCAGCTGATGAAGCACTGGAAGCGCTCATTCATGTAGGCCAGGAAATTTGGAAGCCAGCTAACTGGCCAGTTGACTGGAAGAGATGCATCTCTGTACCCATTCCTAAGAAAGGTGACCCATCAGCACTCAGAGATTATCCAACAATATAATTGATATCAGATGAAAGTAAAATTTTGCTGAAGATCATCCAACAACGGCTGCAGCAGTACACTGACAATGAGCTGTCAGAGGTTCAGGGTCAATTGAGAAGAGGATGTGGAACAAAGAATACCACTGCTGACATGGGATGGATATTAGCTGAGAGCAGAGACTATTAGAAAGAAGTTTACTTGTGTTTTCTTGACTACCGAGTGATCCATAACCAACTATGGATCGCCTTGAGAAGAAGGGGAATTCCTGAACTCTTCTTTGTGTGGATGTGGAACCTGGATATGGATCCGGAGGCAGTTTGTGAGAACAGAACAAAGGAATAATGTATGGTTTAAAATCAGGAAAGGTGCGTCCTCTCACCGTGCTTATTCAATCTGTATGCTGAGCAAACAATCGGAGAAGCTGAACTATATGAAGAAGGACTAGGCATCAGGACTGGAGGTAAGCAGATGACACTACCTTATTGCTGACAGTGATGATTTGAAGCACTGGCTGATGAAAAGAAAGGATTGCCACTTTTAATGTGATTACATTTCAATTGAACAAAAGCCAAAATCCTCACAACTGGACCAAGGGTAACATCATGGTAAATCGAGAAAAGATTGACGTTGTCAAGGATTCTGTCTTGCCGGATCCACAACCAGTGTTCTTGGAAGCAGCACACATTGCATTGAGTCAGGCCTCCGCACAGACTCCCTTCAAATGTGGAAAAGTCAGGCTGTTACTTTGAGGACTAAGGTACGGCCGATCCAAGGCACGGTATTTTCAGTTGCCTCGTGGGCATGTGAATGTTGAACTTGGAAAAAGGCAGGTTGAAGAATTGATGCATTTGAATTATGGAGCTGGCAAAGAAGATGGAAAGTGCCATGGGCTGCCGAAAGAACGAACAAATCCGCCTTGGACAATGTACACAAGAATGCTCCTAAGAAGTCGATGGTGAGGTTTTGTCTCACATACTCTGGAACTGTTCCCAGGAGAGACCAATCTCTAAAGTGCAGGGGCAGCACAAACCAAGGAGACCCTGGGCACGATGAGTCAACATCGACGCTGCAGCCATGGGCTCCGACACAGCAACAATTGCGAGGATGGCACAGGAGGGCAATGCTGTGTTCTGTTGCACACTGGCTCGTAGGAGTCAGGATCAACTTGCTGGCCCCTAACAACAACACGGGAGCCAAAATCCAGCCTTGAGGATTTCCCACCTGAACTTAGAAAACATCTAAGGGACAAATTTGACACGTTGAACACCAAGGTCACAACAAGACCCCACAAGTTGTGGAATGACATCGGGTACATCATACACGAAGGCATCAGGTCATTAAAAAGATAGAAAAGATGTCCCATGAGGGTGATTTATAATTTTCCTCAATAAAATGATGATGTCTCTTAAGTGTACCAGAGACACATCTAAAGCATATGAATGGTTTATATGAATGGATTTTGAGCTCACACCTAATTGTAGGCCTAATCTAAGAACAATTAGTTCTTTTAAAAAATTATTTTTTTTAATTTTCATTTATTTAATTAATAATTTTGTTGGGGGGGCTTGTACAACTCTTATCATAATCCATCCATCCATCCATTGATAGTTGGGGGGTGCAAGGAGGGGAGGAAGCATTTAGGAACTAGAGGAAAGCTGTATTCTTCATCGGTGCTACACTTGCACCCCCCAACTATCATGATCCGAATCCTACCTTGCAAGTCTGGATAGAGCAGAGGATGTACACTGGTGCAGATAGGAGCTGGCGGCACAGGGAATCCAGGGCGGATGATACCTTCAGGACCAAGGGTGTGAGGGGCAATACTGGGAGGGTAGAGGGAGAGTGGGTTGGAAAGAGGGAACCGATTACAAGGATCTACATGTGACGTCCTCCCTGGGGGACGGAAAACAGAAAAGGGGGTGAAGGGAGACGCTGGATAGGGCAAGATATGACAAAATAATAATTTATAAATTATCAAGGGCTCATGAGGGAAGGGGAGTGGGGAAGGAGGGGGGGAAAAAAGAGGACCTGATGCCAAGGGCTTAAGTGGAGAGCAAATGCCTTGAAAATGATGAGGGCAAAGAATGTACAGATGTGCTTTACACAATGGATGTATGTATGGATTGTGATAAGAGTTGTATGAGCCCCCAATAAAACATTTCACACACACACACACACACACAGATCCTTAAATAAATAAATAAAAATAAATTTTAAAAAAAGGAATGAGACAGGAAGGAAATGTTCCAAAATTGATTGTGCTGGTGACTGCATGGCTTTTTAAACACGCTTCAACTATTGAATTGTATTTGTCCATAAAACTGTTTTTAACAAGACAGATAAGAAAGAAAAGACCCAAGTGGATATCAGAGGAGATTCTGGCACTTGCTTGTGAGCATTAAGAAGCTAAAGCAAGTGGAAGAACTAATTAAATAAAAGAGCTGGCTAGAGATTTTCAAAGGGCTGTACCAGCAAACCAAGTGCTAGAATGCATTGTTCAAGGACCTGGCGTTAGAAAGCCCTATAGATGAAGAACCTCTCAAGCTGCAACAACCTAAAGAAAACATTCCAGCTTCAATCTGCACTGCCCAAGGATTCTGTGGATAAAATATTGGATGATGCAGGAAGTATCAAAAGAAGATGGAAGAGACTCCCTCTCAAAGGCCCTCTCACGTGCTTGTCCACCAGAGCGAACCACAGGAAAGCAGTGCAGACGCAGGCTGCGGGTCTTGTCACATTTGAGCAGAGAGAGGCTGGCGGAGAAGCAGCCCAGCCCTCCGGTGCCCATGCATTGGCTTGACTTTGGCTACGCAGCGCTGTTGATTCTGCTGGGACCAGTGGGTGTACAAAAGCAGATAGAGTTCCAACCCTGCCTGTTGGGCTTCTCTTGGGGCAGTTCGGCCTGGATGCTTGCCAACTCTCTCGGGATTTCCTGTAGGATCGCTGTGAGCCAGATTGGCTCAATCGCAGTGCGAATGGTTTAAAACCTACTTAGGTGGTAGTTACGGAGCCTGGGGATGTTTGGGTCTTCCTGGTTGTTGATGGTCATCACACTCGGAGTAAGTATGATTACTTGACATCATTTGTTGGCATGTCCAAGATTAAACTCGTGAAGATCTCTGGACCTTAGGGGCTCTGGTGGCGTAGTGGTGACTAGTTGGGCTGTAATCTGCAAGGTCAACAGTTTGAAATATAGCGGCTTCATGGAAGAAGGAAGACAGGCTGGGCTTTCTACTCCTCTCAGAAACCCATGGAGGCAGTTCTCCCTTCTAGTGGGGGCTATAAGTTAGCATTGACTTGATGGCAATGAGTTTGGTGTTTTCAGTTTTAGTTTTTTTTTAAACTTTTACCGTTTTAAATGTAGATGAAATAAGTCCAAGACTTATTTCACAAGTGTTTTCACATATTCTGATCTACTTAAAACCAACACTAAAGTTTGCAGGGAAAAAAATCTGATATTAGTGTTCTCGTCCTACAGAGATGGTTATATACCGTAAGAGCTTCTGGTTATGCCGTTACACAATTTGATTCTCGTGTACTGATGTGATCTCTTCTTTTTGTAACTGTAGGCAACTTCTCAATGGGCAAAATGTTAGCTGTCAATATTTGGGGGCACTTGAACTCCGTACCCTTACTGAATGGAAAAGTTTGAAGACATCTTTTAGGAGATAGCCAACTTGAAAGGATGTTACGTGAAACGGAAATCAAGCTTTATGATAGCAACCACAAAGATGAAAGATATACACAAATAATTGATTGACATTCAGCCGTGTCAAAGGGCAGCATGTGACCAGGAACCAATGTTACGGAGGAAGAAGTTCAAGGTGCGCTGAAGGCATTAG
The DNA here is from genome assembly GCF_050624435.1 of Tenrec ecaudatus. Lineage (NCBI taxonomy): Eukaryota > Metazoa > Chordata > Mammalia > Afrosoricida > Tenrecidae > Tenrec > Tenrec ecaudatus. The sequence continues at coordinate 21,417,763 of NC_134530.1, forward strand.
CTGAAATAAGGCTCGAGGGATTGATGGAGAAGGAACTGAACTGTTTCAATAAGCTGATGCAGCACTGGAAGCTCTCTCTCTCTCTCTCTAATTAGTTGGCTTTTGGTGCATACATCATACCATTGCATCTAGCAATCACGTCAAGTCGCATTGTACAATTGCTACCAGTTTCCAAACACTCCTTTTCTCCATGGGCTCCTTGACATCGTCCCCTTTAATGCCAACGCTGTACCCGCCTCCTCCTGGAAGGACACTCTTGTCTGTGCCAAGACATCCGGAAGACAGCTATGTGGCCAACTAAGTGGAAGAGAGTCATATCTGTACGCATTCCAAAGAAAGTGACCCAAGAGAATCAGGAAATTATCGGACAATCTCATCAAGATGAGCTGCAATTGAATTTTGCTGAAGATCATTCAAAAATGGCTGCAGCAGTCTATTGACAGGGCACTGCCAGGAATTCAAGCTGGAGTCGGAATATGACATGGAATGAGGGCTATCCAGGCTGACATCAGATGGATCTTGGCTGAAGACAGAAAGTACCAGGTAGATATTTACTCATAGTCGAAGCCATTCGACTGTGTGGATCATAACAAACGATGGGTAACATTGTGAAGAACGGGAAGTCCACAGCACTGAATTGTGCTCATGTGGAACCTGTACACAGACTAAGAGGCAGCTGTTCAAACCGAATTAGGGAGCATGCATGGTTTAACATCAGGAAAGGCCTACATCAGAGTTGTATCCTCTCCCCGTACTTATTCAATTATATGCCAAGCAAATAGCATGAGAAGCTGGACTATATGAAGAAGAATGGGATATCAGGATTGGGGAAAGACTTGGTAACCAACAACCTGCAATACGTCCATGACACATGGCTTGCTGAGAATGGGAAGGACTTGAAGCACTTGCGGAGGAAAAGCAGACTGCGGCCTTCACTGTGGATTGCAACTCAGTGTGAAGAAAAAAAAATCCTCTCCACTAGACCAATAGACAACGTCATGACCAAGGGAGGAAAGATCAACGTTGTGAGGGATTTCATTGTACTTGGAGCCACAGCCAATGCTCACGGAGGCTGCTGTTGTTGAGTACCGTCGAGTTGCCTGGGACTCGTGCTCGCACTGCGTACAGCGCGACCCACCACTGCCCTGTGCTGTCGCGTCCCCCATTGTTATGTTTGCACCTATTATTGCAGGCACTTTGTCAACCTATCCCGTCTAGGGTTTCCTTCCTTTCTTTCTTTACTATTATTATTATTAAATTTTTAAGGGTTTCCTTTCTGCTGTGGGAACAGCAGCAGGCAGGCTTACAGCAGCATGGGGCCAAGGTATACTCAGAGGCCTCGGACCTCAGATCTCGAAGACCCCTCCCAGAAGTTGTAGCAACGTAACCCGAGAAAGTCAAGATGGGTGAGCCCCAAGGGCAGCCCCTCTCCCAGCCCCGGGGGTGTGAGATGGGCACGTAGGGTCTTTTGGGCATTGGCCACCTGGGTCCCACCCAACAAGGTCACTCCCTTTTATGTGTCCATCTTTTATCCTCATCACGTGTCTGTCAGTTTGTCAGACTGCGGTGGCTTGCGTGTTGCTGTGATGCTGGAAACCATACCACTGGTATGTCAAATGTCAGAAGAACAGGCCGTGAGGGATGCACACCCAGGCTGCCTACTTCTCGACCTTCCTCATGCCGCAACCCTTTAAGACAGTTCCTTATGTTGTGGTGACCTCCAACCATAAAATTACTTTTGTTGCTACTTCATATAACTGTCATTTTGCTACTGTTATGAATCAGGTGACCCCTGTGAAAGGGTCATTTGACCCCAAAAGGGTCATGACCCACAGGTTGAGAACCATGGCTTTAGTGACAAGCAGAACTTTCTGATGGAAGCAGCAGACAAGAAATCAAGTGAAATACTGCGTCGAGCAAATCTGGCCTACCAGATCTCTGTACAGTCTTAAAGAGCAAAAAGTTGTCATTTTTGAGGACGGCAGGGTACCTGACCCAAGACATGCTATTTTCAATCCCCTCATGTGCACCTGGGAGCTGGAGTAGGGAAGCCCACGGAAGAATTGATGAACTTGAATGATGGTGTTGGGGAAGAACATTGAAAGCAGTACAGCCAGAACACTCCTTAGACCCAAGGATGAAGAGCCTTCGCCTCAGGAGAGACCGATCCCCAGAGAAGGCCACCACGCTTGGTGAAGTAGGATCCGCAAAAATAAGGAAGACCCTCAGCTAGGTGGATTGACACATTGGCGGCGGCAACGGCTTTAAACCGAGCAATTGCAAGGATGACACAGGAGCAGGCAGTGTTTCATTCTGTTGCACACAGGGTCGCTAGAGCCAAAACCAACTGATCACACCTAACAACAGTGTTGTAAAAGCAAGCAAACAAAAGACCTACCTGCACAATGGTAATGCATACCGGCTATTACAGATAACAGCGTGAAACTCCATCCTCAGCTAATACTTGATTGCACATGCTGAAAGAGGAACTGGGATTGACCCAAAAGAAACAGACCATCGGCTTGAATACAGTACCCGGTGCTGTATCGGTAGCTTGGAAGAAAACCTGAGCCCCACCCAGAATCGTTCCGTTGGGACATTTGACCATGAAGACCGACCCAGAATCGCTGTGGGCACAGACTTGTCCTGGAAGGACGCCCCTCCAGAGGAGAAATAAGGAGAGTTTTGTTTCTTGAATCTCGGTTTTGCCTCTGAGTGCCTTGAGCCAAGAAAAGTAGTGACCATCAGAGAATGTCCTTCTGGGACTGAATGTGCAATAGACAGTCTTGTGGGCTTGTTTTGACCACCTGGTTCTGCTCAAGGAGTGAGAGAGCAATGCAGAGATGGTCTGAGTGGGCTATTTTCCATTGGTTCCTTCTAAGGGATGGAGGGAGGGATTGAGAGGTAGGAAGGAGGGAGGGATCAATGATCGATAAATGGATAGCTGGCTGCAGGGAGTTGTGTACCTTGAGCCTATGGCTGGTACTCATTGGCCTAGGCCACAAGGACTGGGACTGAGCTGCCCTGCACTCAGTGGAGTAAAAGGACGCTGAATAAATAATGTGCTTCGCGATGAGTTGGTGCCAGTTACTGCAATTTGATGGCTTTCTCTGGACTGGAAGGTACTTATTGGTGCAGAGACTCCAAGTTCCAAGCAGAACAGCAAAGTGTTCAGCCCAAAGAACACACACGCTTGTCACTTGCAGAAACGGGCAATTTGAACACGGACTGGACATGAGGTGGGGGTGGGGTGGCTGGCACACTTCCCTGCGTGCTTAGGCTCAAAATGAGGTTGACAAAGGAATCGAATCGATTCCCCTTGTCCTGAGTCCAGGGGAGCGAGGAGCCCTGGTGGTGGAGCAGGCTATGTGTTGGGGGTGTGAACCACAAGACCAGCAGTTTGAATCCCGCAGGTGCGTTGCGGAGAAAGAAGAGGATTTTTATTCCCATCAAGGTTTCCAGCCTTGGAAACCCACAGAGTAATGAGCCTGTTCTGTCCTCGAGATTACCCCGGTCAAAATGGACTTAGTAGCAGAGAGCGTGGGGGAAGATGCTAATGGGATGGTGTGATTCAGAGGTGAGTGTTGCTTGTTAACAAGGGTGTCATTGTAGGAGCCACAAGTGTGCTGAGGGGGAGGCGCTGCTGACTGGGAGAACAGCGGCCAGACGTAGAAGTCTCTCAGAGGCTGTGCTCTGCTTTTATCTCGCGAGGCTCAGAGCAAGGGAATCATCTCTGATTTGAATTTTATCAGAGCAGAAAGGGTGAAAATGACACATCTTTTGGGGAACTGACCACGTTGGATGGACACCCTCGGCGGACCTGAATAGCTGGTGCCTGAGTAACCACGAGTTGAGGGCCTTTTGCCCCATGAAAAGACGACTTGTCTATTACCGTTTGGAACTTGTAAAATGATTGGGAGGAGGAAGAGACAAACTTGCCATGAAAAACTAAGGACTGGCCTGCAGTGGGGTGGTCACTTGGGTTTTAAAAATTATTTTATTGGGGCTCTCGTAGCTCTTAACAACAATCGTACATGAATTGTATCCATCACCTCTGTGTATATGTTGCCATCATCATTTTCAAAACACTTTCTACTTGAATCCTTTGTATCAGCCCTTTTTTCTCCTCCCCTCATGAACCCTTGATAAATTACATTTTCATCTTACACCGTCCGCTGTCTCCCTTCACCCACATTTGTTGTTCGTCCCCGAGTGTGTGTTTTATGTTGATCATTGCGATCAGTTCCCCCTTTGCCCCGCACCTTCCCCCTACCCTCTGGCATCACTACTCCCACTACTGTTCCTGAGGGGTTTATCTGCCCTGGATTCTGTGTCGAGAGCTCTTATCTGTACCAGTGTACATGCTCCGGTTTAGCCAGATTTGTAAGCGAGAACTGGGTCATGATAGTGGCGGGGTGGAGGGGGGAGGAAGCATTAAAGAACTAGAGGAACGTTGTGTATTTCGTCAGTGCTGTGCTTCACCCGAGCTGACTTGTTCCTTCCTTGTGACCCTTTTGTGAGGGGATGTCCAGTTGTCTAGAGATGGGCCCTGGGTCTCCACACCAACCTTCCTCGTTCCTATCAATGAGTTTGTTTTGGTTTTTCCTATGCCTGCTACCTCTGGTGAGCTGCTTCCACGTGGCCTTTTTTGTTTCCCTGCTAGATGGCTTCTTGTTTAACGTCAAGCTTTTGACCCCAGACGCTATGGGATGGGTCACTTTTCTATAACCTTTCTTGCTGTGGTCCTGTAACTGCCATCAAACAAGTGGGTGGGGTTATGCAAATGAAGTTGTTGTAGGCCACCAAGGGGATTGGAGCACTTGCAAATAATGCAAATCAGGTGACAGCTACCATGGTAAATGTGGAGCCCTTGCTAGGGGATGTCGGATTTGCTATTCCCTTAGGCTTAAAATAAGCCATCCCAGAGTAGTTCATTGCCATCACGGAGAGGTGGAATAGATCCTGTTCTTGGGGCCTGGGGACCCCTAGATCCAGGAGAGGGAGAGAGCTCCATCAGCAGAGAGTGCACACGCTGCTAAGGTCTGGAGCCTGACAAAGGGCAGCAGCAGGACCGGGACACATGCAGCCGGCTTCCTGGTCCGCGGATCGGAGCGGTTACAGCAGCGACCACCGAACAAGAGCTCACTTGCAGCCCAAAGCTTGCAGATGGACGCTTGTCAGCAGCAGGGTAGAGGTGGGCGGGCTTAAGACATGCAAGGGGTCAAGGGCCAGAGAGCACTAATGAGAAGGGGATCTGACCCAAGAACTGTACCCTGACTGGTTTCTGGTGCTGGCTCGTCACCTCTCTAGCAAACCGTCATGTCTGAGTTGGGTGTGGCCATTGCAACGATGATGGGACCCAGCAGAGGAGGGCTGTGGGAGGGACGGCTGCTGCCAGAATTGGTACAAGGTTACAGGGCGAAGGTATGTCTGACTCTGACCTCAGCCGTGGGCTGCTGCGCCTGCTCTTTCCCCTGGGCAAAGGGGCAGCGGTCAGACACCTCTGCCACATCACTTTTCATCAGGAGGTGAAGGAGGACTCATTGTATTCTCGCTCCCTTCTCTATGGGATTTTAAAGAGTAACCCCCCTGCACATGAACGTTCATTGTTAGCACCTCTCACAGCGGCCCCCAAGTGGAAACAAATGAAATGCCCGTCAACCGTTGAGTGGACAGTGGTCACGTGCAGCGCATCCACCATGGACTACAGGTGACACTGCGGCGTGTGCCTCATGGACGAAATCAGTCAGTTGCAAGAGGTCACATATGTACGATCTCGTTTACAGAAAATAAGCAAATACCTAGCAGCCAAAGGATTATGAATGGTTACCAGGGTGGAAGAGGGAGAAAGGGGTGCAATTCTTACTTAGAAGGCACTAACTTGATGCTAACGTTGGTGGAATTACTTGGGAAAGAATATTGAGAACACTGGCTGTGATAGTGCAGGTATCGTGTTACTTATCTGGGCGAAGAGTCTGTCGCTCGGCAGTTACGACTTGGTCGTTTTCCCCAAAGGATGAGATCTCCTTGGGAGTGTGGCCGGCTCCCTATATTCGTGGATGCTGTGGAAACGCATGTTCGCTTTTGATGGGTTTGCATCTTCTATCTGCCTTGTCATGACTGGTTCTTGGGATTTGAGTGTCTGACTCTCATTCTCGGTTGATCCTGAGAGTGGTCAGTAGGCTTCCTTCTAACCTTTCAACCTTGGATTTATTTGCCTCTGTAGCCAGAAGCCTGCCATCTGACCTGCTAATCTTGGGTTGTCAGCCCCAGCAACTGTGCAGTCAGGAGAACCCTCCAGCATGGTGACATCTGAGCCAAGGGTTTAGAACTTCTCTGTCCCTTAAATGGCGGGAGCTACTTCCTCGATAGAAGCCTCTGGTTCTGCACATACATAGCTAAGTGTCACTCGTGTTGTTTCTCTGGAACCCAACCTATGACAATGACACAACCTGAAGAATGTAGCCAATCTAAGTGTAGTGATGGTTGAGATGGTGTTTTGTTATTTCCAATTAGAAAATAATTCTGTTCCTTCCCCTGAAGGTGGGGCAAGGTTTACGTGAGTTGAGAAACTGCATTGATTCATGTGCACTTCAGCTTTGGGTTCCTCCGTGTCACCCTTTAGGGATACCTGCCTGGTCCCCCAAACTGGGGGTTAGGACACCACCCTCCACTCCCCCATCCTAGAGCTTCCCCCTTGGCCCTTGCTGTTTCAGCTTAACACCCACTGCCCTCATACAGTGTGAGGTGCTGCTTTTGAGAAGGGGGGGTTACGTAAGCAGAGAAGGGGCATGCTCAAAAACGTCGAGTCAGAATTAACTCCATGACAATGAGACTGGTGTCTGTGGCTCTTTCACATCAAACTCACTGGTCAGTCCACGGCAGACACCATAGGCACCACGGCAGTGACCATCTCCAAGGGGCGGGCGGTCAGTGGCAGAACCCTTGCCTTGCAGGCCAGACACCAGCTTCAATGCGACTAGTGCGGCTCACGCACAGCCACCAAGCGCCACCCATCAGGGGCGGTCTGTGTCGCCATGGTGCTGCACAGGTTTCAGGGGAGCTTCCGGACTAGGAAGCCCTGGGATGAACTTTAGGAATTGGGTCAGTGAAAGCCTTGTGGGCCCCACTGATTCAGTCTACGAGTGACCATGGGATAGTGCAGGACTGGATGGTGTTTTGTGGTGTGCAGGCCCCCACGAGTCACGAGTGGCTTGAGCACGCCAACAACACAGCTCCGAGAGAGCTAGGTGGCCCTGGGTGCTGCAGAGCGAGGCTGCTTCCCGGGGCTCTCGTGGCCATTACCAGGATGGAGGCAGATCTCCAGGCATTTCTTACACGCTGCTGATGGGTGGGTTTGAACCGCCAACTCTTAGATTAGTCGTCAAAAAACCAACATTTACCAACCAGGAACTTGGTGACAACGCTGAGTTTAAAAACAGCATGCAATCACCAGCCAGGGGACAGCCAAGAGCTCCTGAAATCTCACCGATGTTCACCCAACACCTGCAGTGTGCGGGCGGAAAGAGCAGCACTCAGCACTCTCTGGCCCTTCCCTGTGTGACCAGAGCTCTGGGAGCCTGTGTCGCCACCCTCTCCAGAGAGGTCCTTCCTGCTTGCCATCCCCCCACACTGGCCACCGGCAAGCTCCTCCTTCTCCAGCAGGGCCCCACACCCTTGCTGGACAGCCTGTCCTGGGAAAACTCTGACAGCCTTTGTCCAGCTTCCCAGCTCTGGCTCCCCTCCCAGTCCGGCCTCCCGGGCCAGCTCTGCTCACGTGAGTCACACTCTAGCCAGAACTACCACCACCACCGCCACCCTGGGTGCTGAGGGCCACCAGCTGGGCAATGGGCTCAGCCCCAGCTAGACCTGGTCAGCTTGACAGCCAACAGAAGCCTAGGGCTGGTCCCAGCCTGGGCTGGTGGCCAAAGCCGGCCTGCCCACGTAACAAACACACACGCTGACTGCTTGCCCCAGTGTGTTTCCAGAAGAGAAATTTAATCTAATTTACAGACTTCTAGGTACATCAATAACCAAAAGGTGGCCACTGGAAAAAGTTAAAAGGTCAATCTGCCTTCCTGGTGTTTACCTGGCCCAGGATTGCAAAATAAAAAGATCAACGTTCCTTATTTTCTACACAAAACGCCTTTTTAAAAAAGTGAAAGGTCTAGGGAGCTATACATAGAAAGCAACAGTGAAAAGGTAAGAAGGGGGGACTGGGCATAGGGGAGGAGTCTCACCCCCCACCACCCAGGGGGGCCTGACGCTCTGGATGGGGGTGGGGGTGGGCCTGGAGATGGCAGGACACAGCTGTTAGCTCTGGGCTCTTCCCAGCTGGGAAGGCCTTATGGGGAGGGGGTAGGCCAATGAGGGTTTCCGTGGCATTGTGGGCTCAGTGGGGGCCTACTGATCCCTGGGGGTGGGCGTGTGTGTGTGGGGCCAGCTGAGGGAGCATGGCTTCCCCTGAGCAAGCACCATGGCATGACAGGGCTGCTTGCCGCGGGAACTGGGGGGCTGGGGCAGATCCCGGGCTTGAGTATAAGTCTGTGTCTGTATCTATGTGCATGTGAGAAGAGAGTCACAGGGTGCGTGGGAACCAGATCAGGGGTCTTTGGGGTCTTTGCAAATGGCTACCCTGGCAGCCACAGCCTTGCCTGGCTGCTGGGCACCCAGAAGACACCCTGCGGCCCCAGAGTCCTCAGGCTGGGGAATGGGCAGCTAGTTGGCTGCCGGAGCCCCAGCTGTAGTGTGCCCGGCCCCTGGGGGGTGCCGGTTTGAGGTTTTGGCTTGCTCCTTTGGAAACGGAAAAGAAGGAAGAGAAAGAGGAGGACAAAGAGGAGGAGGAGGAGGACACAGATGTGGCAAGAGAGGGAGTCTGGAATGCTTCTGTGTTAGGGCGCCTCTGCTGCCTCTGTCTGTGCCTGTGGGGCCTGAGGCTCCTCGGGCGGGGGGTCTGCTTTGGAGAAATTCATCTCTAGGATGTGCCGCTGCAAGTGCCGCACCCACTCCTCCTGGATGGAGAGGGGGCCTTGGAATTCCACCTCACAGAACCTGTGGGATGGAACAGAGAGGGAGGAGGGGCCCCTGCCATCAGGAGAGGCAGAAGCATAGCCCTCCATGTCTGGAGCACCCTAGGCAAGCCCTGGGACCAGGCACAGCTGCTACTACGCTGTGCGGACAGAGCGAGCATAAGAGCTGAGAGGAAGGAGCCCGGAAGCCAAATATTCCCACTAGATAGCCACCTGTAACTCTCATGGGTCTCCTGGAGGGCCCTGTCTCTGCTCAGGGCACTCTGCTGGTTCTCCCAAGTACATTTGGCCTCCCAAGCACCCCTTCTAAAGCAGGTATGTGACCTCAGGTGGGTGGGAAAAGGGAAGTCCCCTTTGGTCAAGGGGCCCTAGAACTGGAGAAGGAACTAACACCCACCACCTCTGCAGACTCAGACGTTCACTCATCCAGACTCTTCCCCCTGGCCCTCTTGACATCAAGCTGAGGGCCCATTCTGACAGCCATACAGATATTAAAATCATTCAACCTTCACAAAAGATTAGGTCAGTCGGTCCATGGCCTATTTCTCGGATTGGATAAGTGAGGCATGGCCAGGTAAATTCTTGTCCTAGGTTGTATGCTGGCAAATATCACAGCTGGGACTTGAACCCAGGACTCACCAGCCACAAACCTTAGGGTATCAGCCTGAAGCCTCAGCTTTGCCTGGGCCCAGCCACAGGCAATGGCTGAGACTTGGTGCTGTCCAGAGGTTCTGGGCAGCTTGGCCCCCACCGGTGGTCTCCCTTCCTCCATGGGGCCCATGTACCTGCACTTGAGGGTGTAGATGTTGCCAACAAACTTGACAAGTGAGGTCTGGGGGGGCCGGGGCACCAGAGAGGGCACTGGGCGGACCCGGGGTGGGGGCTGCCGAGCCTCCTCCAACTTCTGCTGTAGATCACCAGCCTCGTCACCACCCCGGGCTGAAGCTGTGTCCGGGGGTCGGGCTTGTCTGCGTTCAAATTCTGAGTGGGGAATGAGGGCAGGAGATGAGCCCAGGGTCAGGGGACAGACACTGGTGGGGTTTGTCAGTCAGACAGTGGGTGATGGGCAGGATCCTGCAGGATGGACAGGAAATGACTGCCAGGTGAGTGGTGACAGATTAAATGAAATGAGGACACTAATCAGGATGTAGGAGCCCTGGCAGTGAGTGTAGTGCACTTCCACTGAGCTACAAACCACAGGGTTGGCGGTTTGGACCTACCAGCCACTTCTTGAGAGAAAGATGAGGCTGTCTACTTCCATAAAGACTTAAAAGTCCCAGAAGCCTAGAAGGGCAGTTCCCTATGGGACTGCAAAGAGCTGGAACTGACTCAAAGGCAAGGTGCTTGAGTGCAGGGGTATTTGATCAATGACACAGACAAAGGGAGGGGAGACTGGGTGCTGAGACCGCTCTGCTGCCCTGGGGCACTCACTGTTGATGTTTTGCCGCTGGTGCTCCTCAGCCTTCACCAGGCCTGGTGGGCTGGCTGCCAGAGGCCGTTCCACACCATCAGCTGCCCGGCCGGCTTCCAGGCCCAGCTCGCCCCCAGTGCTTCGGCCAACCATGGCCAAACCGCCGGGCGCTAGCCCGAGGGCCAGCCTTTTGTCGCTGTCGCGGCCATGGCCTGCGCTGCGGAACTTCTTGGTGAAGGGGCGGCCGCCCTGAATGTAGCTGCGGTAGGCGCCCACCTTCTGGGGCCGGTGTTTGATCCACTCGCTCAGTGTCTCGATGGGCGAGCCATTGACGCACCACTCAGTCACGCCGAACTGCCTCAGGTGCGCCCGTGCGTGGCTGGCCAGGGCCTTGCGGTTTTCGAAATAGAGACCACACAGCTCGCAGCAGGCCTCGGTGGCTGCAGGTGAAGGGGTGCTACTGAGCCACAGCCCAGAGGAGCCCTGAGAACCCCGACACCTGACCACAGGCCAGGGGCCAATCCCGCCTTGCCTGGGGCCTCCCCACTGGGCCACAGCCTGGGGCCAGTGTGTGCCCGGCGTGGCCCTTCCCACCCAGCGCTTACAGGAGTGGGAAGTCTTCTCATGGAGGGTCTTGGTCTTGAAGGGCAGTTCGGTCTGGATGTAGGTCTTGGCCTTGACCTCCGCAGGGAGGAGGCGGTCCTCCTGAAGTAGCCGCTTGGCTGCCACAGCCCCCAGGTAGCTAGCGGCTGAAGGCTTGGCTCCTGTGATGGGCGTCAGGCTGAGCTCGCGGGGAATATGAGCAGGCCCCACTCCTGGTTTGCCAGGCCGGCCCACCAGGGGTGCCAGTGGCAGGGGGCCTTGCAGGGACCCAGGGGGTCCCTCCTCAGCCAGAGCTGGGGCCAGGTCGCCTGCCGGGGGTTCCTTCTTGATGAGGCACGGCTTGGACTTCTTCTTGAGGATCTCCCGCAGGGTGTCAATGGGCGAGCCATTGACTGACCACTCGGTCACGCCCATCTGCCGCAGGTGGGAGCGCGCGTGGCTCGACAGGCCCTTGCGGTTCTCGAAGAACTCGCCGCAGAACTCGCAGCGGATGTCACGTGTCGGCTCGGCCCGGGACGCTGCAGAGGGTCCGGGTGGGGTGGGGGGATGGGGGTAGTGGGGAGAAGGGAGGCAGCAGCTGCGGGAAGGAAGCCTCTGAACTTGACCCAATAGCTCCAGACCCAAAGGGCTCACTTACTGACTGCGCACCCCAGTGGCCTGCCCACCCCCAGGCCTGCTGCTTGCGCTTACTGCCTCCCTAGGACTCCATGAAGGGAACTGAGGGAAAACCGCCTAGTGTGAGTGACGTTTCGTCACCCTATGGCAAGATGATCCTCACACCCGCCCACCCCCACCCCCCGGGTATGACTGTCTCCTTTCTGAGCCTCAGTGCCCCCTCTCTAAGCCCCAGGAACTCTCCCCTGGGCCCAGGTATTCGCTTCCTGTTTCATCCTCTGGAAAACGGAGAAACTCCCACTTTCTGGTGCTGTTGGGAGGTTTTCCGGGGGCAACAGCTGCCTGAGGCAGGTGACACAGAAGCAGCACTGGTGGGTGGCACCCTTGGGTGCTCCAGCGCAGTGACTCCAAGTGAGAAACGAGCCAAGGTGGCATCACAAGCACTGCCTAAGGTGCACCAACGGGCCTGGCCTCACTCGAGCCTCAAGAAGTCCTATGTGGTTGGCACTCTGCTGACCTTCCCCTCTGAACAAAGAAGGCTGCCCAAGGCCACCGAGAGCCAGACTCCAAGTTTCAAATACTCATTTAAATACAGGGAAAAAAAACAAAAGGAGAAAAGAAAGTTAGTACCGAGTCCGTCCTGCCTCAGGGTAACCCCATGTGTGACGCATGACTGAGGGGAACTGTGCGCCACAGAGATGTCCAAGCTGTGACCTTTCTGGAAGCAGATTGCCAAGCCTTTCTTCTGACACACCTCCGGATAAACTCAAAGCTCTACCCTTTGGGGTAGTGGTCGAGTGCAGTACTGAACCAGCTCAGGCCTCAATGACCAATATTGAAAAAACGAAAAAGACTAGAGCCTACCCACAGCAGACATCACTAATCGATCCCTGCCGTCCTTCTGTCTCGGATTCTGGCTGGCAGCTACTACCAGGGCCACCGCTATACAATTTCAGCCCCCGGAGGAAGTCCCAGGAATGGAGTCACCCTCATCCTTTGGCTCACGTCGCTCCCATTCCATTTTACCTCTGGATGCCTCTGCTCAAGGTACTCAACAGGAGAAAGAGGAAACCCCTCTGCTGTGGTCTCTGCCCTGCCCCAGGGTCACTTACACAGGTTCAGGGGGGTCAGATCTTCCCGAGATGCCACCCAGGGCCCCTCAGACGGGTGCGGCTCCCCGTGAAGGGCCCCCGGCAGCATCTCCCGCTTGATCTCCACCCGCATCTGTTCAGGCTTCAGCTTCTTGGTTAGGGAGCCAGTGGCCAGGCCTGAAAACATCTTCCGGGCAGTGGGGGGTGGGGAGCCAGCTGGTGAGTGGCCCAGGGGGCTGCCTGGTGGTGGCGGCAACTTCTTGGCCAGGGATGACAGGTGCAGATCGGCATGGCCCCGGGCTTCCAGTGAGCTCCCTGGACCGCCCATCATCTTGGCCAGGGACTTATGGCTGGGTCCTGGCGGGTTTGGGGGTCCGCCAGGTCGGGAGTGGGCCTGTTGTCTCTTGAGGATCTCCCGCAGCGTGTCGATGGGCGAGCCGTTGACATACCACTCGGTCACGCCCATCTGCCGCAGGTGGGAGCGCGCGTGGCTCGACAGGCCCTTGCGGTTCTCGAAGAACTCGCCGCAGAACTCGCAGCGGATGTCACGGGTGGGCTCGGGGCCTGAGGCTGCAGTGGGAGGAGGGGAGGAGAGAGGGACAAGTCAACACAGGGGCAGGCAGCTGGGGACGGCAGTGCCGCCACCTGCAGAACATCCCGGTCGGTTGGGTGTGGGTGGCGGCGGTAGCTTGCCTACGCGTGGGGTGGTGGTGGTGGAGGGAAGATGCAAGCGAGGGGCTGAGGAGCAGGGTTGGGGTGGCACCAAGACTCCACAGCTCTGCGGACGTGTGTCAGCAAGGACAGGAGGGAAGGAGGCGCAAAGTGGCCTCTAGGCTGGGGGGCGCCCGTGGGCATATTCCACACCAAAGGGCAAGACCCGCCCCTTGGCCTTCATTCTCAGGGAGGGTCAAGGTCACAGAGATCAAAGGCCAAGAGCCAGGGCCCAGCAGCCCACTGCAAACAAGATCTCTGGGCAGCGCTGGGCCACTGCCCAGGGCCCCCGTTTCTTCCCTGCCGCTGCCAGGAGGGGGCCATGACCCCCCGGGAGGGGCTCCAGGGCCCGCAGGGAGGGGGTGCAGCTGAAGCGAGAACCTACAGAGGTTGAGAGGAGCCGGCTCCACATCAGAGGCCCAGAAAATGCCAGCAGTGGCGGCGGCCGAGAAGTCCTGCTTCCCCCAGGGGCCGGCCGCACCCATGGCCTTCAGCTTGGCCCTCTTGGCCGGCGGTGGGGGGGGGAGCAATGAGAGGGCCGCGGAGGTGGGAGGCCGCCCAGGGTGGGCCATGGCGCCGCGCCCTGGTGGGAGGCGGAGGTGGACGCCGTCCCTCCTGATGAGCCCGTGGAGCACGTCTATGGGGGATCCCTTGGCGTCCGGGTCGCTGACGCCCAGGTGGCGCAGGTGGGCGCGGGCGTGGCTGGACAGGCCCTTGCGGGTCTCAAACCAGGCACCGCACAGCTGGCAGTCCAGCTCTCGGCCCCCGTCACTATCTAAAGCTGCGGAGACAAAACACAGGGGGGTTCACGGCCGCCACCTCGGCCGGCCCTGGGTTTGGAGGACGGAGGGCTGCGGCGACGCTTGCCGGCCAAGCAGTCGGGGATGGGGAGGTCCATCACTTTTGCCACACAGGGACAAGGCTTTGGAAGGCCTGGTCCTTACCTAGCCTAACCTCTGGATACAGGGGGGCAGATGGCACGCTTAGGGATTGGGCCAGAGAGGCAGTGGTACCCCAAGGGTCCTGGTGATGGCAGCTATGTGGGGCAATGGCAGGGGTACCACCTGGCTATATACCACAGCCAAAAGCACACCTGGCCAAAGTCCAGCTCCTGGAATCTCAGCAGACAGGGAGGCAGAGCTTGAGGGGACAATACACCACCCCACTGGGGAGGAGGCTGGGCCCTAGGGACACCCCAACTCCAATGACCCCTCTATGTGTGGGAGACTCATCATTCTAAGAAACACCCTCATCAGCCCGTCCACTGTGCTCAGAGAATTTCTACCTGAGCCCTGCTTGCTGAGCCCACAGGGGCAGCACCAGCCCAAACACAGCTGGAAACACCTGCTTCCAGAATGGGATGGCCAGGAAACCAGGCCATCTTCAGACACAGCTGTGTGCCTACAGGACCCGAGGTGCAGCCCCTCGTTCCCTTCCCTACCTAAGCCCCGGGGACAGCAGAGCTGTCCCTAGGTGGTGAGGATGCATGCCCTGGCAGGCTCAGCAGCTAGCGCCAGGTCCTAGGGCAGGAGCAACAAGGAAGGTGGGGGACAGAGTCCTTTGTAGGTGGCCTACAGGGAGGGTCAGCCACCCTGACGATCCTACTGGCCTGGCTGACCCGGGATGCAAGCACTGCATTCCCTGTTGTCCCACCCCGAGCCCCCCCGGGGCCGGAACCCACACTCACTGAGGTTTAGGGGCCCCTCGTCCTCCGACTGGGGCCACTGTGCCTTTGGGGAGGCCGGCCGGGGGCTCAGGGACAGATGGGGGCTCTTGTCCTCAGGGTTCTTCGGGGCTGGGGAGCCCGCCAGGGCCAGTGGTGTCTTCTTGAGGAGTGGGGAGCTGGGAGGGTGGGACAGGCCCTTGGACAAGAAGCCAGGTGGTGATTTGATGGCCTTGTTGACGGCAGGGGCATCCAGTGGCTTGGCCAGGGCGAGCAGGCCGGGCCGAGGGGCCCCAGTGATGACCTCCTTCGGCGAGCTGGACTTCTTGGTCAGGCCTGGGGGCAGCCCGAGGGGTGAGTCGGGCAGACCCTTCTGCTTGACGAGCTCGTACAGGAGGTCAATGGGGGCACCGCTGCTCTCTGACTCTGCCACACCCAGCTGCCGC
Organism: Tenrec ecaudatus; assembly: GCF_050624435.1. Lineage (NCBI taxonomy): Eukaryota > Metazoa > Chordata > Mammalia > Afrosoricida > Tenrecidae > Tenrec > Tenrec ecaudatus. The sequence goes on from NC_134530.1 coordinate 21,433,332, forward strand.
AGGTGGGAGCGTGCGTGGCTTGACAGGCCCTTACGGGTCTCGAAGCAAGCACCACACACCTCGCAGGTGGTCAGGCTCTGGGCTGCAGGGCAAGACGTAGGCCCGGAGGGCAGACTGTGAGGCCACCTGGGCCCAGTGCACCCACAGCCATACCCCAGCCCCATGCAATCCAGGGACCCTAAGTGCCTCTTACTACTGTCAAGCTCCTTTAATACATTCAACTACCCTACTGCAGAGGAAGTGGCCTGTCCAGTTTGCAAACAAGGAAACTGAGTCTCAGAGAGGGGAAGAGATGGAACCAAGCGTGCCCTGCAGGAGGGAGGCCCCTGTGTCTTGTTGGGAGGGACTCCTCTCAGATCTCCCATGTAAGTGGGGGTCCTGGTAACAGGTTTCATGCAAACTTTGACCCAACAGCTCTCAGGTGGCTTGGCCTGTGCCCAGTGGTAGGCCAGGGACACCGGTCCCTGTGGTCCAAGTCCTCTCCTGCAGAGCCCTCACCTCTATCTGTGCCGCTGCCCCCTCACTTTAATGACCTTGAAGCAGGCTGCAGTCCAGCCTGCTTATTCGCCTCCTATGCCTGGGATTGGTCTCTTGCAGCACAGTGACCGTCACTATGTAATGGAGACCATCAGAGGATAGATCAGGGCCTTCAGGACGCCCACACAAAATGCATGGGGAGAACACAGAGCTGGCAAGTGACCGCGCCTGAGTGGGAGCCGCGTTCATGACCACCACAGCCACTGCTTTTCAGTGCCCTCCATGAGCGGCCATAGGGAGCCCGAGAGAAAGTGGGGCCACCTTAAGGCCCATGCTAGTGCCTGGATCCTACCCCCCCAGTGTGTGACCAGTACCCCTATCCCACCTGCTGCCTGGGCCACTCACCCTTGAGGTCCGGCAGCTCCTGTTTGCTGCCGTGGGCGACCTCTGCAGCCACTTTGCTGCTCAGCCGACTGGCAACCTGCTCCAGGGGCCCAGGGACAGGCAGGCTCTTCTTGGGGAGCAAGGGGGAGCCCAGGTCCATGGCCACCATTGCGTTCTCTTCAGAACCCAGGCCTATGGGGTTGGGGAGATGGGCTCAGCCCAGGCCAACCTGGAGTCCAAAAGGGCTGAGAATGGGGCCCTTCATACTCATCTTTGACCCCCCCCCAAAGAAAGCAGGGGTTCCACTCATCACCCCATGTACCAACATGAGGCAGGGACACTCAGACCACCCATTCACAGCAGACATAGTGTCCACCCCTGGGAGGTGACCAGGGCAGAAGAGGCAGGTCTCAGGTAAGACCTTAGCAGGGGACTGGGGGCGTCTGTCAGTCTTGGGGGTGGAGGTGGGGACAGTCAGGACAGCAACGTTAGACCAGATCGGACGCAAAGATGAGACGCAAAAGACAAGAGGGACGACCTTCTGCGACGGGTGGCAGGTGCGGTGTCTGCAGAAACTGCTGGGGTGGGGGGTGGTCCCGCGTCCTCGGCAGGGGTAGGTAAGGTGAGAATGGAGAGCCTGGACCAGTGGGAATGGGTTTGGGGACAGGTAGAACGGGACTCACAAAAGTTTGTGCGCGTTTCTAGACCACTGCCAGCTCGGGGAGTTTCAGGGGTGAGAGGTGAGAGGGGGAAAGGGTCAAGGGTGGGCTTTCACGGTCTACCCTTTTCAAGAGCGGGGGCTGGGAGGCCCGGGGAGCCCCAAGATCAGATAAAAGGGCTGTGTGTCAGCTAGGCCGACGATGGATACAATAGGATAGGGGCCCAGGCCGGTCCCCTCCTCAGTTCAAGCGCTAGAGGATGGAGCAAGAAGCGACCAGGCTGGAGGGCCCGCGAGGACGTGGACAGAGTCTCCCCAAGGGCTGGGCGCGTCTGTCAGATGGGGCCGGGATGGCAGCGGGGCCGGGGTGAAAGTGAGTTTCTGCAGGCGAAGGGGCAGAGGGCCGTGGCGGGGCCGCCCCCGGGGCGCCAAAGAAAGGAAGGGCGTCTGTCAAGGCGGACGCGGGTTCTCAGGGCGGCGGGGGGAAGGTTTCCGAGGCTCGCGCCCGGCGAGCGGCCACGGTAGGCCCAGGCTGCAGGGCGGGCGCAGTGGGGATCCCGGAGGCGGAGCGGCGGCGGCGGCGGCGGCCCGGCTCGGCGGCCCGCGGGTTTTTCCTCCCCGTCCTCCCCGGCGCGGGCTCTTACCGGGCGCGGGCGCGGGCGGGGGCGCTGGCCCGGGTCCCGGCTCGGCCTTGGGCCCGTCCCGCGGCGGCGGCGGCGGCGGGGGCGGCGGCGGCGGGGGCAGGGGCGGCGGCGGCAGCGGCGGCGGCGGCGCCGGGGGCGCGGCGGGGCCCGGGCTCGGGGGTCCGGGCGGGGACGCCCCCGCGGGCGCGCGCTCTCGGACGGGCCCCGCGCGCGGCCCGGCCACCGCCTTGGTGTCCGCTTTTGTCACTCGGCACTGGGCGGTGGAGGCGGCCATCTTGGCACCGGCGCACGCGGGCCGGCCGCCCCAGGCGGGAGCAGCCGAGCGCCGCGCGCCGCCAAAGCCGAACCCGCTCCGCCGCGCCCCGCCCCGAGGGGCGCGTCCAGGTCGGCCGGCCGAGCGCCGAGCGCCTCGAGCGGAACCCTGGACCCGGCCCTCCCGACGCCCTCTGGACTTGCGGACCCCAGAACGGCCAGGCCTGGACTGGGCAGGACTCCCCTCCCGACATCCTAAGGCCAAGATAGCACTCTTCTCGCCTCACGCACCCCTTGGGACAGCACCCAGATCCTTAGAGCCCTACGGGCCAGTGGGGCTACTCCAACCCCCCCTCCCCGCCATTCATGAGAGCCCTCCCCACATCAGGCTGGGACCCGACTGCCTCTTGACGGCGCTGCCCAGCCCTGGGGACCCTTTTAAAGCTGGCAGTTCGTTTCAAGTCCCCCACCACCCACCCATCCCAGCACCAAACCAGCTCCCCCATTCCCTGGCAGGCCCACTCCCAGTGCCTTGACAGGTGGTGAGACCATCATTTGACCTCTGCTGCACACCCTTCAGGTAGGTTTCTGAGGATTTGGGGACTCCCAGACCTGCCAGATAACATGCGCAGCACCTTTGTGCGCCCTCACCAGCGTTCACTGACAACATGACCAGGACGGTGCCAACCCCGAAAGACATTGCAAAGTCAGGCAGGCTTGTGAGCCGAGCATCCAGATAGCAACTTTTAGCAGAGGCGAGATCCCTGAGGCCATGTCCCTCCCCCTGCCGGTCCCCAAGACATGGCCTCGATTTCCTTCTTGTCAAAGGTGGAGGTGGGCTCTGAGAGCCCCACCCTCCCATTTGCAGATCCCAAGTACCTTTTGGGGGTGAGATGCTTGCAGATGGGCCAGAGTACAACATCCAGAAAGCAGCAGGTAGGAAAAATATAAGAGGGGGCGCCCCAGCCAGGCCCCCAGCATTCGCATGCATCCCAGCCCACACGGAGTTGCTGGGTGGTATAAATGGTTAAGTGCCAGACTAAAACCGAAAAGTTGGCTGGTCCACCCCACCCAGAGGCACCTCAGAAGCCAGGCCCTGTGCTCTGTGACTGACCAGTCAAGGCCTTGACAACCCTCTGGAGCAGGGGGTTGGAAAACTTGAGATGGAAGAGCCCTCACTGTCCCTTGCAAGTACTTAAAAATTAGCCGAGAGCCATAAATACATTTTTACAAACAAAATCACCATTCTTTGAATAACATCCTTAAAATTGTTTTTGGATTTTACTTCAGAATTGAGTGTATGTACCCCCCAAAATCCGCATGTGGCTCGCGAGCCGTGGTTTGCCGACCCTTGCGCTCCAATGTTGCACTACTCTGCACACCTGGGGTTGCCACGGGCTGGAGCCCACTCCACGGTGACGAGCCACAAAGCCCACCACCTCCCTCAGAGCTCAGTAAAGGCACCCACAAAGTGAGGCTTTACTAGACTGGGCCCTTTACCTTGTCCCCTTCCTCAGTGGTGCCAGTCTAAGACGCCTCCACCCAACAGTACAATGGGATTTTCCAACGTCTCAGCCACTCAAGAAAGCACCCAACACCGTGCTTTTTAGAAGTCTAGCCCAGCTGCTACGTGGCCATGTAACGTATAAGGAAATCCCTGTTTCCCTCTCTGTACAACGACGAACACAATCCTTCCCTCCTACAGTCATTCTGAGGCATCGGTGAAAGGACACAGGTCAACACTCCACTATCGAACACCGCTTGACTAGCAGAAGGGGTTATTCGTGCTACATTTAGGAACCCTTAAAAAAAAAATCTAGAATCTGGGAGCTGGATCGGCGCTGGCCAACAGGGGAGCCATGAGCCTGGTATTGGCCGAGTGGGCAAGTCAGTTCTCTGCTCTCCTAGGTGGTTGTCGGTGACCATCCAGGGCAGCACACAGAGCATCTTCATCATCTCGGATCATTCTCATGGGCAGCCCTGCTCTACACATGGGAGTCCCTGGGTGGCGCAGATGGTTAAGCGCTCGAGCTGACCACCAAAAAGCACAGTGGTACCCAGCAGCCCCATCCCAACCAGAATCCAGCCAGGCAAGCTGCCCCCACCCTGAGGAACCCACAAGGCACGCGTCTAGCCGGACACACGCAGGTGGCCATAAGTCAGATGGACTGGATGTTTTTGTTGTTGTTTTTTTTCCCACCTGAGGTACAAGATGGCCTTAAGAGCAAGGATTCTAAAGCCCAGGCGGCATGGGTTCAAACCCTGACTGTGTTCAAACGACCAGCCCTTGTGCAACTTTAGGCACGTCAGTTAAACCTGCTGGGCCTCAGTTTCCTTATTTGCAAGATGGAGCTCATGATATGACCCCGCTGTCCAGGGGGTCCCCTAAGGATGTGTTAGTTTTGTGTTGGTTGAGTGCTCAGGGCCAGCTCTCAGGAAGCATCTGCTGGGATCACTATCAGGAAGAGGGAGGGATGGGGGCGGTGGGTGGGTGGCAGCCCAGCCCTGAATAAAACAGAAACCAAATAAAAATAATGAAGCAGGGTAGTAGTGAGAACTGTGTGACTTGTAAAGCAGCTCACAGCACCTCCAGAAATGTGGAGTGGTGCCCCTCGCCTCCCCACCCCCATCTCCTACAGAACACCCCCTCGGCCCTCCCAGATCCCACCCTGCCAGTTTCCTCCCCTTACCTTCTCCGTAGACTGGTCCAGGGTCCTCAGCCCAGGTGGGTGGGAAGGGTATGGTGAGAGGTAAGCGGGGCCGGCGGGAGGGGAGGAAGGCGCTGGGTGGCCCCCCGGGCTCTCGGCCCAGGGGGCTGGGAGGCTGCTCTGTGGCCGAGGTGGCCAACAGCTCTTGCAGGATGTTGATGGGTGAGACGGTGACCTCCCAGTTGGTGATGCCAAAGTCCCGTAAGTGGGCCCGGGCGTGGCTGGAGAGGCCGGCCCTCGTGTCGAAGCCAGCACCACAGAATTCACAGCGCATCAGGCTGAAGGTGCCCGGGTCGAAGTTCGCCACTGCGAAGGGAGAGAGGACACAGTAGCCTGGATGGAGGGGGGCAGGGGGTGGGGCTCTGCAGTTCTAGTCGGGTTTGCAAGGCCATCCACCCCTGCAGATCACACAGCCCCCCTGGACTGCCTTCCTCCCTCTTTTGCTATTTATATTCCTCCTCCAGACAGCCCTCCTGCCTGGACTGCTCCCTTAGAAACACTCTCTGCCTGTAAATTTGTACCCTGTGCGTGAGTCTGAGATGGGTGCCCTCTGACAGCTGGAGCACAGCTTCCATGCAGACTAGATGGCAAAGACGGTTAAGTGCTCGGCTGCGAACCATAGGCACCTTGGAAGAAAGGCCTGGTTATTTGCTTCTGAAAGACCCTATGGAGCAGGCCTACTCTGGTCCACACAGCCACCTCCGAAAGTTGGAGCTGCCTTGATGGTAACTGGCAGTACCGAGGACCACAGTGCTGTACTGGAAATAGGGGTTGGATGCACCAAATGGGTGTTCTGGAACTTTCTTCTACCCCTTTTGCCCACCGCCCAGGCTGAACTGGGGTCTACTCTGGGCTTCCCCAAACCTCTGTGCACCCCTCATCGCTGATGTTCGACTGTAGCTGCCTGGTTTCCTGGCACTGCCCTCTGCTTCCCCGCCATGCTCAGCATCACTCACTCACTTCTTCACTCAAACACTGGGTCAGCCCAGCCTCAAAGGGGCACCATGTCTGCCAGCATCAGACGTCTCTGGAACCAGAACCTTGGCTCCTGGGAACCTGGGCATCAGGAAGGTTCTGAAGTCCCCCCACCACCCCAGATCCCCCATGACTCCAGGGTGGGGGCCTACTTTTTCCTGCTCGTTGCCATGTCCCCAAGTGCCCAGAACAGAGGTGACAAAGAATAAGTAAAATTCCCTGCCTGAGGCTGACTCCTCTGCCCAGAATCCCTTCTCCAGCTGCTGATGTGACCAGGGCACTGGGGCGTCCCCATACATCCACCGACAGGGGGGCCTTTGCCGTGGCCCCCAGGTCTTCCTGGAGGGAGGTCCCGACTTCACCCTGCTTGGAGTCCCTGGGTGGCGCAAACGGTTAATGCAATCAGCTGCTAACCGAAAGGTCGGCAGTTTCGAGTCCCACCCCCCCCACCAGGTGCCTCGGAAGAAAGACCTGGCAGTCTACTTCCGGAAAGCTGGCCTTTGGAGACCCTCTGGAGCACAGTTCTATGGCTACACGCGTGGGGTCACCAGGAGTCAGAGGTGGCTGGGTGTGGAGTCCCTGGGGGGTGCAAACAGTAAGTACCCAGCTACTAAGAGTTGGAGGCTGGACTCTCCCCAGAGGTGCCTCGGGAGAAAGGCCTGGCGACCCCCTGGTGAGAAAGTGGTCCTTGGAGCATAGCCCTACTGTGCCACACACAGGGTGATGTGAATCAGAATCTACTGAGTAGCCAACAGGTTTTAGGGGCGTTTGGGGTGATTTGCTTTTCTGCTTTTTGTGTTGGTGCTAAGGGTTGGTGGGTGTGCTCCGGGGATCTTGGAGGGAGGTGGGTGCTGCACGGATGCCTCCCTACCTTTTTTCTTCTTCTTCTGGAAGGAGAACCTGCGCTCAATGGCCTTGACCTCTTCGGCCGAGATGAAGTGCCGCACGTTATAGCTGACGCCCACGCGGTTCAAGTGGCCCCGGACGTGGTTGGCCAATCCGATGCCGTTGTGGAAGCGGTCGGGGCAGTAGGGGCACCTCCGTTCCTCATGCTTCAGGGCTGCCGGGTCCCCGTCTAGGAGCGTGTCCAGCCCCAGCGGGCCGTCCAGCGGTGCATCCAGCAGCAGGAAGTCCAGAGGATGGGCACTCCCCAGCCGGGGCTCCTCGACCTGCAGCCTGGTGGGTGCCCTGGCCGCCTCTATGACCTGTGGCCCCAGCTTTGCCATTTGCACCACGGGGACCATCTGACGGAGCTGCCGTTGCTGGGCCGCGGAGCCCTCTGCTGCCCCCAGGGCCATTTGGAAGGTGTGCTTGAGCTCCAGGGCTGGCTGTGGGATGGGGGTGACAGCGGGTGCTGGAAAGACTCCATTTTCGGGGATAAAGTCCATTTCGGGGGCCAGGGCCCCATCATCTTCCTCTCCACTCCAGGAGTGTGTCTGGTCCCCCAGCTGGCCTGCGAGCTCACAGCCCACAGCACCCTCCAGCTCCTGCGGGTGGAGCAGGTGGGCAGAGCTCTTGTTTCTACTCAGCTGCCCGGAGTAAGGAGCCAACACTAGTGGGGAGGAATAGGCTGGCTTTGCGAGTGGCCTCTGGAAGGCACCATACAGGGGTGGCTTTGGCCGTGGGAAATCCTGCATGCCTAGCTGCTGGCAGGCGGGCCCAAAGGCTAGGCTGGAGTCGTACCCAGCAGGGCTCGCCCGCCATGGAGAGGCCAAACGTGGCTCAGCTTTGCCAAAGTAGTCTTCCGTGGCCTCGGGGAAGTGGGCGTATGTGTCCTGGCTTGTGCCTGGCTGGCCGGCGGGGTCCTCCTCAAAAGCCTCTCCATCCTCCCAGTGGGGATGGGCGTGCACCATCCCAGTGTGCTCCCCGATCAGGCTTTCGCTGGGTGCCGGGAAGCCACAGAAGCTGCCGGCGCTGAGGCCCGGGGAGGATGCGTAGGGCTGGAAGGCGAGGCTGGGAGCTTCTGGGCCTGGGCTGCCAGCCCCGCTGCTGCCCTCGCCGCTGCCCAAGGGCTCTGCAGCTGCGGGGCCTCGGGGCTCCTGGCGCACATGCAGCTTGGTGTGCTGTGTAAAAGCCTGGGAGGAGCTGGTGCCGAAGACACATTTGGGGCACTGCAGCCGGGCCTGCCGGCCCTCGTCCTCCGGCACCTGCTTCAGCTTCTGGATCTCCTCAATGATCTTCTCCCGGGAGGCCTGGTGTAGCCGGCGGTGCTGCTCCAAGCTGCCGAGGTCCGAGAAGGGCCAGCCACACTCGCTGCAGGCCAGTGGGGCCAGCTCAGCTGGGGGCTCCTGGCCTGGGGTGCGGCGGTGCTGGCTCATGTGCTCCAGGAGGTGCTCTTTCTGCCGGAAGTAGATGCTGCACTCGATGCAAGGGAACACAGCCAGCTCCTCATCCTCATCCTCATCCGGGCTGGCCAGCCCCTCGGCCACCTCCTCCAGCAACTCGCACAGGTAGGGCCCCGTCTGCACAGGGGGCAGCAGCGGCGGGAGTCGCTCCACGGATGCCTCTGAGTTCACCGTCCAGGTCTGTGTGGCCACTTCCAGGGCTGCCCTTGGTAAGCTCCATTCCGATGGTGGGGCCAGCGCCTCGGGGTCCACCAGCCCCCCTTGGGTGACTGCCATGGCCATCGCCCGGGGGTGGGCGTCCTCTGGCACGAGGACCCTCTGGAAGGGGTGGAGGTGTAGCCCTGAATCCTGGCGAGAGCCCTGCTCCTCCTCCTCCTCCTGCTCCTCCTCCTCCTCCTCCTCCTCCTCCTCCAGCCAGTGGAGGCTGGGCCGGCCACAGGATCCCTTTGCTGCCAGTTTGGGGCCCCCCTGGTGGCAGTGCCAGGGCCTTCTAGAGCCCTCGAACTCGGCATGGGGCTGCACAGTCCTCACAATGACCGAGTCCTCGAACTTCCGCCTGGAGGGGCTGCCCTCTCTGGCCTCCTGGACCAACGGGTGCTCCCAGGGCCCCCGGCTGTCGTGGGGGCCAGGGAAGGGGCCCAGGAGGTGGGGTGGGGGGGAGCCTGACCGGAAGTCCAGGCTGCCTCCATCCCAGCAGCTGCAAGGAAGTGCCAACGGGGACAGGTTAGCCACAAGCCTAGTGTCCCTACTTTGGGCAGCGGGGGGGCCCCCCAGGTACTCAAGGGCAGTGTTGAGGAACGGGGGCCTCACGTGTTACAGAGTAGAACTGCCCCAGAGGATTTTCTAGGGGTGCTGGAGGGAGGGCTGGGTGGTGCACATAGCTAAACGCTTGACTACTGGCAAGCGTTCTGCACCTCTGCAGAAGAGCCTGGTGATCTGCTTCTGAAAGGTCACAGCATGAAGCCGCCCGTAAGTTAGTTCTACTCTGCACACACATGGGGTCGCCCACTAACAGTGTCAGGTGGTAGGTGGTGGTGGGGGGCATGTTGACCCTTTCCGAGCCCTTGGATCAAAGGCCAGTTTCAGCTCTCGGGGTGCTTCTCTATAGCACCCAGCTCTCTTGCGTCATTCAGGGAGGGTTCGCCTAGCGATAGGTCCACCTCCAAGGAGTGTCCCCCAGTCTGGTGGCACAGTCAACTCTCATTTCCTCCCTGCATGATCCCAAGTCCTCACCAAACTGGCGTGACCGAGTTAATTTCATGGCACTCCCCTCTCCCCACCCCAAATCACACAGCCAAGTTGGTCGCCGTCCCACTTTGCAACAGAGTGGGATGAGGGGCGAGCCCTTTCTCACATCTCCCCTGCCTGGAGGACACAGCCAGGAGGGGTTGAGGGTCCCGCTTGGCTGATGGCCTCCAGGGTGAGGCAAGGCAACCTCTACGGGCCTCAGTTTTCCAATCCTAAAAATGGGCACAGTTCCCGAGAACCTGGAACCTCCACATCTTCACACAGCATTGAAGGAGCATGCCCACCCTCATGGTCAAAGACATCGTCATGTGGGGCAGGTGCTTATTTGAAGTCACACTGGAAAAATCCATGCCCTTGAACTGGATTTCACTCCCTCTTCAATGGGACCTCCACCCCTCAAGGCCCAGACTGAGGGATGCCACTTTATGCCAAGGAAATGCTGAGACTCATGCCTTGCCTTGCAGTGAGCTCAGGACCAACGTGGTCAGGGGCCTGCCTCCACGACAGGGGGCTGGTTGCTCCCTTGTTACAGGTCGGGAGACCCTGGGTGATTTGAGCAGCGGATGAGCTCATCTGCTCACCCAAAGGCTAGAGCTTCAAGTCCATCCAAAGGCACCTCGGAAGAAAGGCCTGGCGGTCTCCTGCCAAAAGAGCTGTCATTAGAAAACCCCTGGAGCACCATTCTACTTGGAGACAGATGGGGTCACTATGACTGGCGGGTCAGTGGCAACCGGGATTTCTTTTCTTGTTCACAGAATAGAGATCACAAGGTCTCCTCACCCAGGCCCATCTGTTGACACGGGAGAGCAGGAAGCTTCCTCTCTGCAGGGCTGAGGCGAGCGTAAGGCAAAGGCCCTGTGGCTAAGCCCCCTGCCCTTGAGTGGGTTCCGATGCAGGGTGACCCCACTGCGCTCCAAGGCAGGACGGCTTTGTAGGGTTTTCACGGCCTGGGTGGGGGCAAATACTGAAACACTGGGCTAGTGGCCAAAAGGTTGGCGCTTCAACTCCCTGCCCCGCCCCACTGCCCCCAGAGGTAGCTCAGAAGTAAATCCTGGTGATCTAGATCCCAGAGGTCACAGCTTTGAAAACTCCAAGGCATAGTTCTACTCTGTACACACGGAGCAGACGTGAGTGGGAGCTGACTCGGCACCAACGACTTCCAGCAGCCAGCTTTACCAAATCCGACTGCCCAGGCCTTTCCTCCGGGGCACCAGGGGGCTGGTTCGTGGTGGGGTGCAAACCCCATGTTTCCCCCAGGGTCCGTTTCCATGACGGATTGCCATCGCCAATCCTGATAACGACTATTGTGAACAACCGCAGACCTGCAGAGCAAGTTCATGAGTAGCTGCTGTCCTCAGCCAGTATCTTATCAAGTCCATTTTACAGACGAGGAAACTGAGGCTCAGAGAGAGCTAGTGTTGTTCTAAGGGTCTCCTAACAGAGACAGGACTCCAAGGGTCAAACCTCCAGGCTCTGACCCTTCTCCCTGCCCCCAGCCCCCACCCCCGACAGAGATAATGAGAGTTGACTGTCTGTGCTCCCCGCCGCATCCTGTGCCCCCCACCCCCCAGCACATGCTCCGGGCTGCCTACTCCTGCCTGGCCTGCTGATCCCTCTGGATCCCTGGGAGGGGGCTTTCTGGGGCCTGGGTATGCCCCCCTGGCCTCCCTGCCCTCCCTGTGTCAGGGCCAGCGTGGCACTCACCAGCTGCTGATCCGACGGGTGGTGGAGGTGGCACGGGGGAGGGCTTCGCTGAGGCCGGAATGGGGCTGCCCGTCTGCAACAGAGAGGGGAGACCCTGAGGGGGCTGGGGGCGCCCTGGCTGGGGGCCCTTTGCACCCCAGCCCCGGAGCCTTGCTGGGTGCCTTGGGAGGGCTCCGCTGGCTCCCAGCCCCTCTCTCTAAGAGACCTCTGACAACTGCTTCCCTGAGCTTGGCAAAGGGTTTCCTTGAAGGAGTCCCCTTTGCTTTCTTGGGTGGGGGGTCCTCAGAGGCTGGCTGCCTTCAAACCCCCACCCCTCCCCCCATCAGCAAGCCCTGGTAACAAGGCACCTGGCCTCTCATTATTCCTACAATACATTGCAATTTGGATGGCTCAAGCCTACGAGAGTTCCTTCTGCCTGGAGCAGCATCCCGCCCCCTCCCCCCTCTTACTTGTTGCACCAAGGGCCCTTTTAAAAGCCATCTCCTCTGGCCACCAGTCGAGTGTGTCCCCCACGACTTTCTTTCTCTTACCTGCCTCCTTTCTCCCTTCACAGCCCTGGAAACTGCCCAGCTGACTGCAGGGGAGGGCTGGTGGCACATCTCCCCAGCTAGTGTGGAAGGGGGCGTGGTCTTCCCTGTCTACTATAGAGCCGTGGCCAGTTGATATTTGCTAGAGAATCAATGTGGACCTACCAGGGCCCCTCACTGCCTCCTGAACCCCTGGACTCCAGTCTTCTCCTGGGACCCTCACAGATAGAGCCAACTCTCCATTATCCATGTGTGGAGCCCAGCCTGGAGGGACCCCAGGAGTCCTGCCTGCAGCCTGCCTGCCACGTGGGCAAGCACAAGTGAGAGCAAAGCCACTACCTGTGCCAAGGTGAACACATTGGGGGGGCGCGAGGGGGTTCAGCTTGAGGATTGCCCAGGAAGACCACCAGGGCGGCCGGGCATTCCTTTCCCAGGAAACTGAGAGCTGACTGTCAGAAGCCAGGACTTCAAGGGGAGTTCTTTTTGCAGAAAAGATGGGGTCTTTATGCAGAGCCCCTGAGGACAGCGGCTCTTGCCTGGCTTTTCTAGAAGGTGAGGTTGATAGCAGGGGCAACAGGGACTTGCAGTGACCAGAGCAAGGTGTCTATACCTCAGCATTGTGGGCATCTGAGGCTAGACCATTCTTTAAGGGGGCTATCCTGAGCACTCAGGAGCCCTGGTAGTGTACTGACTTACACGCTGGGCCACCAACGCCAAGGGCAGCAGTCGGACACCACCAGCAGCTCTGCGGGAGAAAGACAGGGCTTTCTACTCCTGTGAAGAGCTCCAGTCTTGGGAACTCACAGTTCTACTCTGTTCTGCAGGGTGGCTGTGAGTCAGCATACATTCGATGGCAGGGATACTGACCACTGGAGTCCCTGCGTGATACCATCAGGGACCACTCACCCATTAGCCAAAAGGCCGGCAGTTCGAACCTGCCCAGGGTTGCCTCAGAAGACAGGGCTGGCTGACCCATTTCTGAAAGTCCCAGCCTTGGAACCCCTAGGAACCACAAATCTATTCAGTCACCCGGGTGGGACTGAGTCACCCCGGGGGGGGACTCACTAGGAGTGGCAGTCAACTCGATGGCCACTAACAATAATCTGTGGCACTGTCGGGGGTTGAGCAGCATCCGTGGTCCCGTCTGTTTGTGACAATCACATATGTCCCTGAACATGGCCAAGTGTCTCTGAGGGGCAGAATGATTCCTAGTTGAGATTAGACTAGACTAATGGTGAGATGGATGGGGGGAGGGAAGGGATGTAGGACTGAGTCAGGCCAGGGATCTACTTGGGTTTACAGGTTCATGTTGGGTTGCGAATGGTGTGAGGTGGGGGATGGGCGGAGGGTGGTCTGGATGGTTAACACGCAATTACTAACAGAAAGGTTGGCAGTTCAAACCCACCCAGAGGGGCTTCGAGAGGAAGAGCTAGCCACCTGCCCCTGGAGCGCAGTTCTCTGCACACACCCGACCGGGCAGGCCTGGTTTGGGGAGGACCTGACAGCAACTGGTTTGGGTGGGTTTGCACAACCAGCCAGGGGGAGACCCAGGACCGGGCCTCCCTCGAGGCTATGCAGGACAGAGAGGTGACTTCTCAGGAGAGTAAGACTGAGCCACAAAGCCTGTGCGGCATGGGAGGAGGGCCTGGGTGCCCTGCTTCAGGGATTTGGGGACCCCTCATGTTGTCGAGATGCCGAGCGTCCCAGATTTGGCGATTTGTCGTCGGTGTCTAAGAATTCCGAGAGCCACGGGCTGGGTTGGCCTCTTTGAGCAGCTCCAGAGAGGCTCCTATTTTTAGTGGTGATGGCTTTTTGGAGGAAGCAGGCCATGCGCGCAGGGCTGTGGGGATGGGGTCTCACCCAGAGGCCTCCACCACTTCTGGGGATCCAACGGGTCACACGAGGTGCCTGGACCACGGCCCTCAGGGGGAGGGGTCTCGCAGAGGGTGGTTCACTGGTTCTTGCCATTTGGGGGTCCCCAAGAGGATTTGAAAATGGAAGCACATTCTCCAGGGGTGTCCATGAGCAGCTCTGTGGTGTGGCCAATAATCTAGACTTTGGGGCCAGACCGATCCAAATTCCAAGTCCAGGAGTGACCCAAAGAGTCTCCCCCTCTTCACAGTGGGAATGGGCAGTGATGGGTCAGTGGTCGGATTCTCACCTCCCAGGAGAAAGACCCCAGTTCAGCTCACGGTCAATGGCCCTCACCTGCAGCCACCCTGCCCTCACTGTCCTGTTGCTAGGACACTGGACAGGTTTCAGTAGAGCTTCCAGACTAAGACAGATTACGAAGAAAGGCCTGGCGTTGGACTTCCGACACCAGCCAGGGAAAATCCTATGGATCCCAGCCGTCAGATCTGCAATTGCTCCTGAGGATGGTGCAAGGTCAGCACTGTTGCCTTCCTTTGTGCCTGGGGTCTCCACAGGCCGGGGGCCGACTCCAGGGGGATGAAGGACAACAGTGGGAACAGTTGGCAGTAGTGGGACTAAGGCACCTGCCAGCAAGGTGGTCACAGTAAATGCTTGGCCCAGTGAGCCAGGGAGAGTGGGAGTGCTCTAGGGTAGAAGCTGGAGCCCCCCACCTGCCCTCCCCGACAATTGGGTTTTATCCCCCTGAAAGCCCCATGAGGGCAGACATGAAGCACCATTCTGCACCAGTCCCTGGCTCCAGCCTAGCATCAGGCATACCTCAGCACCCTTTCGTGCAACCTGGAAGCCAACCAGAAAGACACAAGGATGAACTGTTGGCGGAAGGTCGACAGCCACCAGAGAGGACCAGAGAGGAAGCGATGATGCCTCCAGGCCCAGGAGGGGCTGTTTGGAGGTGGTTGCTCCAGCATTGTCTTGGGTGGGGCTCTGAAGGGGTGGTGGGGATGAAGGAGGTCCAGCCTTGGGGTACAGTAGGAAACCTAGAGGCTACTCCTATTTATAAATGTCACAAGCCACCGGGGATGATGCTGGGTCCAAGAAGTTAGCTGGAGAGACACCGGCCTTGGCCCTGCGCTCCTTGCCATGCCCCCTCAGTCCCCCATCCTCAGGCTGTAAACCAGGCACACCGTCAGGCTGCCCACTGTTTTCCCAGGATAAGGTGAGGGCACACCTGGCCGCATACCAGATGGAGAAGAAATGTTCAATTCCGTGAAACCAGGCTGAGAGAGGACCTCAGGACCCAACCCCACCCTGCCCTGAGCACCGTGTGACCTGTAATAACCTGCCTCACCTGGGTCTCACCCGTGCTAGAAGTCGCACTGGCCCAGATCCCCAGAGTGCTGAGACTTGGGTGTTGGGCTGACCCTCTGCACTCAGGGGTCACCACAAAGCCTGTGCATGACCCCCACCCCCTTATTTGCCTGGATCACTGGGCTTCCCCTTCATCTTCCTCTTCCTCCAGGACCCCAGCATTCTACACTGGCTAAGTCAGGCCACCTTGGTGCCTTGCACTTCCCCTATAACAGGTCCAATGACCGGGTCATCCACTTGGTGACACATGTGACTTCTACCCCCAGGCAGTGGGTTTCATGACTTTGGAACATATATCCTTGGTCAGTGCCCAACACCCGCCCGAGAAGTTGTGTATACATGTAATCCTGGAGGGGGCTGAGGGTGTGAGGGGGCAGGTCAAAGGTCCCAGCATGGCAGAGGACGCGAGTGCTCTTGGCCAGGCTGTCTGCCCGGGTGCACATTTTGATTCAGTTACTGCCTGTATCTGTGACCCTCAGGAACTAGACTGCTCAGGCCTCAGTTTCCCCATCTCTACCACGGGGGTAATAATAATGGAAGCTAGCCCACACAGCTTGTAAGAAAAAGCATAAGCTGAGATGGTCAACTGTTGGCATGTAGGAAGTCCTTGGAAAGATGGTGCCAGGAGTGGGGGTGGGGGCAGGCCAAGGAGACAGGAGGGAAGGGTGTGGTTCCAGACTCCTTCTCCTCCCCCCCCCCCCAAAGTATCAGCCTGTACTCCCGAGACCATTCCCCCAGGCACACCAGATTCCTTCCTGGTCCACAGATAGATCAAGCTCCTCCCTGCCACAGGGCCTTTGCACCTGCTGTTCTCACTACCCTCCACCCAAATGCCACCACCCAGAAAGGCCCACCCTGGCCCTGAGCATGATCACACCCCGCTGTGTAATTCCTCCACTGCATCCCTCATTCCCTGAATTTGTTTAATTGCTTGTCCCTTTCCTTCATGAGAGTGCCAGCTGCATCCCCACCCCACCTCCCAGGGCAGACAGAGACTTTGTCTCTTGTGTTCACTGCTGTCGCCCCAGCACTTAGAAAAAAACCTGGCACACAGTAAGGGCTTGCTACGTAATGAGAAGTGACTCTTGGAGGTAAGGATGGTCAGCAATGGGTGCCCCCTTTGCTGGGTAAACTGAGGCACAAGGGGGCGGCCAGCATCCCTGAACTGTCCAGTCTCTCCTCAGCCACTAGAGGGCACATGCTGCTTTGGTCAAAAGCAGTGCTAGGGCTTAGGAGCAGGGCTCCTCCCAAAGGTGAGGGAGGGCATGCAGCAGAACGCTAGGGAGCTGCCACAGACTGATGGGGATGTTTTGCTGAGTGTGGTGGATGCTCCCACCTGGGGGATACCTTAGGGGCAAGGAGCTCGGGGCACTGAGCAAGGCACCTGCATCCAATTGGTATGCTCAGAAGAGGGAGCCAAGCACATTTGAAGTCAAGTGCCAGCGCCTAGCCCCCTGGAAGGCCTTGGCCTGTGGGGTAAAATGAGACCTACCATGTTTACATTGTAAATGGGAGTTATCCAGAGTGTGTAAGGAGAAGGCTGGGGACCCAGGCTGAGTCAGCATCCCAACTTGGCCCCTACTGGGCTGGTGCCCTCTGGACCTGGGAAATTTGGAGTGGGATGCTCTCTTGGGGCGACAGGGCCCCCTCCTCTTACCAGAAATGCCACCTCTGCCATCCAGAATGTCTTGGGGATCCTCCTTGGTGACAGGCAGGTAATGGGTGGATCGGAAGATGCCCCCCTCCCCCTCGGCGGCCTCAGCTCCACCTTCGATGTCCTCTCTTGGTGCTGGACCAGGCAGTCTCTCAGGGCCTCGGGGACGGTCTGGGGCAGCCAGGCCCCCCACCAGGGCCCCATCCATGGATGCTCTCTGCACGGCTCTCCCTCAATATCCAGGCTGGCTCAGTAGGGCATTGTGGGCCTGAGGGCAGAGAAAGAAGTGCTTAGGGGAGGAAGCAAAGAGGTCTTTGCCTCCTCAGTTTCCCCTCCCTCAAAGTCCCCTAACTCAGTCTTGCTCCTCCGCTTACCTTCCAGTACCCCTGCCCCTCAAAAAACCCAAACCAAACATCGCTGTCAAGTGGGTTCCAATTCCTGGCGACCCCATGTGTTCACAGAATGGTACTGACCTCCGCAGGGTTTTCTTTATGAAAGCCAAGCCTTCCTCCCATGGAGGCGCTGCGTGGGCTTGAACCACCAATTTTTAGGTCAGCGGCCAATCACAAAGCACTTTGTGCAGGGACCCCACCCAGCCCGGGTTAAGTTCAATCAATGTCTCAGAGGGCCCCGGCATACAGAGATAATCGGGATTTCCCCAACCTCAGCTCACCTTGCCCTTCCATCAAAAACTCTCAACACAGATGCCACACTGGCTCCACCGACCACGTTGGCACAGCCACACACCCTACACTCATCCAGCCGGCGGGCCTCCCTCCATCCACTACACAGCTGCACTGTCCCCATTGTGCTCCACGCCTCCCGGCCCCAGCACCCATTTCAGCCACGGCCACACACCAGCTCTGCACACTGTCTCCAGGTCCCCATCACAGCCCCTGCACTTCCCACACACCCACACCCCGCCTCAGTTTCCCACACCAATTATGCCTGTACTTTCCCACACTCCAACCTTCCCCCCTCACACCGGAGGGTCTTCCGCATTAACCCCTTCACCCCCACATGCAGCCTCAAATGACCCCAGCACGAAGATCTTCGCTTCTCCCCAACATCACCCCTCATGCACACCCAGCCTGTGGTCCTCCATCCCACCTCCCCAGATTGCTCTAGTCTAAGGGGGCAACAGTGGGGCCCCTGGTCCAGAAATTAGGACCCCAGGGAGGATGGGGGTGGGGTGCGGAGGGCAACTGTCCTCTTCTGCTATAAATACCTTCAAGGTAACGGCAGAAAGTGAAGGGCAGGAATGAGGCGCCCTCCCCAGGGAGAGAGTGAGGAGGCCGGGCCCAGGCAACCGGGGCGGGGCCGGGGCTCCGGGCCTGGCTGTAGGCGCTGCCCTCAGGGCCTGGGGACTCCCAGGGGGCCTGTCCATGGGCTGGAAGTCCTGGAGGGGGTCCCTGCCCAGCCTGGGAGGAAGCACCTGCGGGTGCCCACTGGGTGGGCACTGCCCATGGGGAATGGGCGGGACCACAACTTCAGGGCACTTTGGCAGCGCTGGGCAGGGGGTTCAGCCTGGACGTCCCTCTTCAGGGCTCGCGGGGTGGGGGCTGCGCAGCGCCGATGCTCCCCTCAGGGGTCCAGGGCCCCAGGGATGCGCCCTCCGCCCGTGCACCTCGGGGCTGGAGACCCCGCGGGGCACGCCGGGGTGGGGGGGGTAGGGGGTGGCGGGGAGGGAAGGGAGACACCTGCCCTCAGCCCCCTCCCCTCCCCCACCAGCACGGCCCCGCCCCCACCCAGGCCCCGCCCCTGCAGGCCCCGCCCCACCCCCGCCCTGGGGGGGTCCCGCCCGGCCCGGCCCGGCCCGGGCCTCCCCCTCCCAGCCCCGTGCCGGCTCCGCCCCGCCCGCGGGTTCCCCAGGCCCGGCCGGGCCTCACCAGGGAGGCGGCGCCGCCGGCCGGGGCTCGGGGCCGTGCTGTTCAGCGCGGCCGTCGTGGCTGCTACTGCCGCTGCCGCTCCCGGTGCCGGTGCCGCGGCCTCCGCAGCCGCCGCCGCCTCCACTGCTCGGGGGACATTGTCCCTTTAAATTGCTCCCCCCGCTGCCCCGCCCCCCCGGCGCGCCGCCATGACCTCAGCGCGACAGCCCCGCCGCGCCGCCATGATGAGGAGGTCTAGGGACCCCCCCCCTCCCTCTTCTCTCCTCCCCTCCCCCCACTTGCACCGCCCCGGGGGGCGGGGGCGAACAGCGGGCACGCCGCCATATTGGGAGTGGCCCTTCGGGGTCACCCTTAAAGGGCCCGGGTGACCTGAGCGTCCAGGGAGGGGCTCTGTTACCAATGACAATACCCTTGCCCACCCACCCCGATGGCTCCCTATCACCCCACTGGTTCTACCAATGCTAGGTCCACCAAAAGGACCAGGAAAGAGGGGAAATGATAGAGAAGTCTTTCCTTGGGTCATCCATAGGTCATCAAGACCACCAAGTCAATGCTTAGTTTCCAAGCCTTCCTCTCATCCCTCTCAACCACGCTGAACTTGAGCACCTCAGTGCCCTTAGGCGTCAATGCTAAGAGCCTCTGCTATTCCAGCCCCAGGCCCATCACCAGCACCTACGCACTCTAGTGTCTTCACCTACCCCTATCCATTTGTCCAGCTACCCATCCATTTCTCTACTCTTGCATCAGCCATCTTTTCAATTAACTAACCCCAGCCAAACAACGAATCACTCATCTCTCCAACTATCCATCCAAACATCTACTCACCCTACCCATGCACCTTCAATCTACCCACTCCTCCATCCACCATTCAACTAGCATCTGAATCAGTTAGCCAGCCAGTCTTCCACCCTTCCACATCCATTGATCCCACCCCTACTCAACAGGTCCTCTTTACTTGTTCATTCATCTTCCCACCCAGACATCCACACAAACCATTGATCAACCAACCCTATCCAACTCATTCATTCCTCCAACTAAACTGCCTGGTCATCCATCCAAACACCCACACAGTCCACCTCTCACCTTGTCTACTCATTCATCTACCACTCAACCAGATGTGATCCAATCAGCCATCCAACTCTCGACCTTCCCACACCCAGACACATCAATCCATTCAAATACCTGTTCAACCCACACATCTACGTGCCCACCCATCTCCCCACCTATTCATCCACACACATCATTGATCAACTACTCCCATGAAACCAACGAGTTTGCCATCCACCCATTCTTCAATCTCCTTTATCTACCCATTCATCCATCCGCAATCATTTACTACTCCAAAAATGTCTGATCCAATCAGACTGTTAATTCTCCAAACCCCACACACCAACTTGTCCAAATACTTGTCCAGCCCATCTTATCTAGCTGCTTATCTGTCTCTCCACTCAAGCATTTGTCTTTCCATCCATACAACCAAGCATCCACTCACACATCCCTACACGCATCCTACCACTCCACCATCCCTCCATCAGTTACATGGTTGTAGGTCTCCTCTACTGGAATGAAAGTTCCGTGAGGACAGGGTCTCTTGTTTGTCGAGTTCAGTGGGGTTTCCCCAGGAGCTTGCTCAGAGCCTCAGGAGACCTCAACAAATATATACAGTATATGTAAGCACTTAATTAAAACATTTCTTGTTATGAGCCAGATCTTTTCTAGGAAGACATACCCATCCTGCCTAACGATCTACCCAATCATTCACCTGCCAGGGTAAACATCCAGAAAATGGTAACCTAGTCACCCACCTTTTTCTCATTCATCCTACCCCTCACCTACTCATCATGATTCAAATGCACCAATCATTTAACCAACTATTTATGAAGAACTCAACCATCTCCATCTCTTTTTTTTTTTTTGGTGACAGATACACTGCCCTTTTTACCCCTCACATTGTAAGGAAGCTCAGTCTGAATCCTGTTGGCTTAGTGGTTATGTATTATGGTTAGCAGCCAGCTCAAAACCACCAGCGGCTCCATGGGAGAAAGATGAGGCTTTCTACTCCCATAAAGAGTTACAGATTTGGAAACCCAATTCTGCCCTGTCCTATATGATTGCTATGAGTCAGAATCAACTAGATGGCAGAGAGAGGGAAGGAGCACCTCTCCTCCAGGGTCTGGGGAGGGTTGGGGCTGGGATAGGGCCTGTCATTGGGAAGCAGGTGCCACCTATAACAATGGGTACTTTTTATTGAACACTTTTAATCATGATTCGTCCACTACGTAGAGAGCTTAAGATCCCTTTGCAGATGAGGACACTGAGGGTCTGCGAGATGAAGGTTAAAGTCACACACGTGAAAACCTCCTTACATTCATGACACCTCTAGTTAGGGCAGAATACGAGAGAGCTAAATGGTTGGGGGAGGGAGGGCAGTTGTTTTCTGATCGACAAAGAAACCACCGATTTTACTGACTCAATAATTTTTTACTGGACAAGCTCATAGTGCCTGACCCCTTGGCACCTGCAGCTCCATGCCCCACATAAGGCTGAAGCAAGGGTTGGGCACCGTGGTTGATGGCCGTTTCGCTGCTCCCAGACCGCTGGGGGTGGGGGGAGCGCGCCGCTCAGGTGGTGTCTCCGTTGATGCAGGGTGTTTTGAGAGGCAAGGGCTGGCTCTGGGATCCCTGTGTTCCGGGCAGAAGCTGTAAGCTTTCGATGGCATCCCTCAGCTGGGCCTGAGTACTCTCCATCTCAGCCAAGCGGCGCTCCTGCGGAGACAGTGGCGATGGGCTCCGCCAAAAGGGGCTTGCACCCCACCTCTGGCTCCCACACTTCCAAGATCTGCCCCGGAAACCCAACAGGGCGCTCACCACACTCTTCATCCTGTGGCCCTCCTTGCTTGAAGGGTCCTGATTGGGTTCTACCTGCGTGGTCCTGTGAGAGTCAGGGAGGGAGGGGAGCAGGTCAGAGACTAGGAAGCTCCCCTTTCAGTTCCTTGGTGGAGGGCGGAGGACCCAACACCCTAGAGGTAGGGGTTGGGTAGAGGGGGGGCGGGGGTCTGTGTGTGCTGGCAGGCGGTGCCTAAATAAACATGAGGAAGAGGCGGGACTAGCTAAAGTCTGTCCCAGGTGGAGTCCACATTGGGGCCCTGCTTGGGAAGAGTTGACTGGTAGGTGGAGCCAGGATGAGATGACCCGTAGACTTGGAGGGCAGGGCCACCTGAGGACAGGAGTAACCAAGGGGGCGTGGCTGAGCGTGGGGGGCGGGGGAAGGTCTTGTCAGGCGTGAATGTGGCCGGGCCTGAATGAAGACCAGTGAGCCCCTGGGGTTCGGACCTGGGCTGATCTGATTGGAGCCGGTTCGTCTGGGGGCGGGGCTAACAGGGGGCGGGGCTCTAGAGAAGTGTCAGCGGGTGGTGAAGCCCGAGGGCCGGCTCACTCGGCAATTAGCCTGGTCGCCAGGTTCTGCAGCTCGCCCCGTAGCTGCTCCTGCTGCTCCACCAAGACCCGGACTTGGGCGCCCAGAGTCTCCACGAGGCTGGACAGCTCCCTCTGCTCCTGGCGCACGGCGGCCACCTGGCCCTGCAGCTCGGCCAGCTGTGGAGAGGGAGCAGCTGTCACCTGACCTGCCGTCCCGCCCCTTCCTCTCCCTGCAGCCCCGGAGTCCCAGTCCCGAGTGCGCCACTTCACTACCGCCCTGCCCCGTAGTACGGAGGCGGAAACAGGCTCTGAGAGGGTCCAGGGGCCCAGCACAGGGAGAGCGGGTTTTGAACCAGCCTGGCCTTCAGCCTCTTCCCCAGCGCCCGCATCCCGCTCAGCAGTGCCCTTGGGCCAGATCTCACCTTGCTGACGGGTCTGTGCGTGCCCGGCGCCTGGTCTCCGATCCGCGGCGGATCCAGCTGGCGCTGCCAGGGCACCGACGACTTCCGAGGCAGGGACGCGGAGACCCCGGTCCAGGGTCTACCGCGGGGCGCAGGGCCTGTGCGCAGGGATCCCTTGGGCCGCGGCCAGGGTCCTGTGGATGGACGGCGGGCGGGCGGGCGGCCAGCAGGGACGCTCTGCGTGCGTTGCACAGGCCGAGCTCGCCGGGAGGGCCTGTCTTCCTTTGGCTGCCGCCGGGCCCAAGCCCCTGCACCATGGTCGCTGCGCAGGGATTGGCTCTTGGAGATGAGAGGGGTGTGCTTGGGAAGGTCCCGGGGAGCCAAGAAGCCAGGTTTTTCTCTTGAGGAGAAGCTGGGTGGGCGTGGGGGGAGGTTGAATGAGACATTGAAACTTTCAACGGACCCCTAAATTGAACCCATCTCCACATCGGACCAGAAAAGACCCCTCTGCTCCCCCAGGAGAAAACCAAGGCGATGGCTGTGGAGCCATTCTGACTCAAGGTAGCCCCTTGTGCTATACGTTTGAACTGCTCCTGGATTTGCCTGGCTGTAATTTTTACGGAAGCAGGTTGCCAGTTCTTTCATGGCACTGCTGGGTAGATTTGAACTGCCAACCTTAACTTTAAGGTCAGTAGTCTCGTATTTGTGCCACTCAGGGTCTTAGCCATGACCCTCACCCTGATCTATTTTTATGTGACCCTGACCTGGATGAATTCCTGTTTTCTCTCTGACCCTGCCTTTAATTTCTGCCAACAACACGTTCCTCTGCATGACTTCTCTAATTTCAACTCTGACCTCTGATCCAATGGGACTCTTGATCTGACCCTCTCTGTAACCCCATTCTGACTCTGGGCCTGCACACAAGGGCAGCCTCTTCCTTCCCACTGTGTCCCACACCCTTCCAACCTTTGACCTTAAACGGATTCTCTTTCTGACCCTTCCTAGCACATAATCTCGGAGTCCCCGGCCAAATATGACTCTGCCAATGTCCCTTCACAGAACCCTGGCCCATCTTCTGAAGCTGTCTCTGATCCTAATGACCACACCTTAACATCTGACACCATGTATACCCCTGCTTTGATCTCCATCTCTGACTTCTGCCTGAGAGTTGGTCCTCACCTCTGACCACATCACTTTCCCCTCTGGGCTGACATATAAACCTCTCCTTGGCCCCTGACATGACTGTCTCCAGCCTCTGACCTCCGCTGAATGCAGTAACCGACACTGACCCCAATGTAACCCAGACCCTGACCTCTGACACGATCCTGTCTTCACCTCTAGCTCCAACCTGGCCCTAAACCTGTCTTTGGCCCTGCCCATCAGAACCGGGACCAGACAAGAAAGTCCAGGTTACCTGGTGTGGCCCTGGACTGGGGGTGGTGGGAGACGCATGGGCACCGATACAGGAACTGGTCGGCCCTCCTTGATGGCTTGGAGGATGGTAGGCAGAGGCTCCAGGCTGTCCCGGGTGGCCTGGTGAGGCATGGGGAAGGGGGTACTGAGCAGGCTGTCTGGGACCAGAGGCTCCCCACCTTCTTGCCTCCCCACACATGTCCTGCTTTCAGGACTCGGGCCACACCTGGTCAAGCTCAGCAAAGATAGTGCAGAGCTGGGCATGCAGGACCGCCAGCTGGTGGGCCAGGTCGCTGCCACCTTGGTAACCACTGGGAGCAGCGTCCACATCCACCGTGGCCACTTGGTCCAGAAAGTGTTGCATGGCTGGGCCTCGAGCCTCCAGAAAGGTATTCATGAAGCTCATGTAGGCCTCCTTCTCACCAAACCTGGGTGGGGCCAGGCTGTATGAATCAGGCCAGGCACCTCCCCTCCCCACAATGGGTACCCCCTCCAGCTTCCCAGCACCTACGGGGCACGGTTGGCAAGGTTCTGGATGACCTTGGCGATCAGCGTGAGGGTGCGGGCTGGGCCAGGTGCTGGATGCTCTGGGGCCAGGCCAAAGAGGCTGGGTGACAAGATGGCAGGGCAGAGGAGTCGCAGGAAGAGAGAGGCACACACCAGCCGGGGACCCAGTGCCTCGGAGCCTCGTGCCTTGCATGCATCCCGCCAGCCTGAGAACACTGTGCTGAGCTCTGCAGGGAACCAGCTGGGGCAGAAGAGGCATTGGTCAGAGGGGGAAGGTTTGGGCACAAAGTTCATGTGTGGTTAAGGTCATGAGGTCAGGAGCCACATGCGGTTTGGATCACAGGACTGGGGTGTCAGGATGATGAGTCTATCTGGGGTCAGGGCTTAGGTGTGGTGATGGAGAACCCTGGGGTCTGTAACCGTGGAGTCAGGAATACAGGGTCACGACGAGACAGGGTTCATGAACTTGGAAGGCAGCTATCATTGAATTGAGCATACGATTAGAGTGCTAGGGTGCATGCTATAAAGTGGAAGGTCATCCAGGTATAGGTTCTCCTTCAGGCAGACATCACAGGACTGGGATCCCAGGATCCCTGTCATCAGTAGGCATGAGATTTTGGGGTTCAAGGTCATTTGAGGTTAGGATCATGCAGTTGTAGTCAGAGGTCATAGGCTTCTTTTTTTTTTTAAGTCCCCCATTATTTATTTATTTAAAAATCATTTTATTGGGGGTTCTTACAGCTCTTATCGGCTGTAACTCTTTACAGGAGTAGAAAATGTTATCTTTCTCTATTGTGATTCATGGTTTCGAACTGCTGACCTAACTGTGAGCACTCTAATGTTTAACCACTATGCTACCAGGGCTCCTTTGTAAGAATATGTCCCCAATGTAGGCCCCTGAATGGCATGAATGGTTTATGCTCACAGCTGATGTAAAAGTTGGGGGTTTGACCCCACCCAGGGGACTCCAGGGAACAACGGGGGGGGGGGGGATAGCCAGGCAGTAGACTTCTGTCGAGATCACAACCAACCAACTGTGGGGCAGTTCTACCCTGTAACTCATGGATGGGGTAACCTTACCTCACGACCTATTTGATGGAAACTAACAAGAGCAACAGGTCGCAAATATCACCCCAAGTTGAACTAAGTGTCCTGTCTGTCATCTGGTCGCCTTAATTTGGGACCAGAATCAGCACAGGGTCTGAGGCCAGGGGTGGGTGGATGGGTGGGTAGATGAATACAGACAGTGGGGGCCGTGACTCTCACTCATAGGAATGGATGATGTTCTCGAAGACTTCCTCACAGCCTTCTCGCAGCCTGGCCTGGTGCTGGGGCAGCTCTGGGGCAGGGCACTTGCTGGGATCCACCTCGCAGTCCTCAGTGGAGGCACAGAGACATCGCACAACCTGCCCTGTAGCCCAGCATGACCAGAACAGGCCGGGTCACATGACCACCAATGCCCACCACACCCAGCCCTCGAACTCTATCTATAACTCACCCCAGAGACACCTAACATCTCCAGGTGTCCCTAACCCTCAACCCATTCCAGCACCACCCACCCACCAGAGTCTAGACCACCTACCAGGGCACTGACGACTGCACACCCCCTCCAACTCACCCAGCGTCTCTTGGAGGTAATCTTGTGCCACCAGTTTCATGTACTCATCGATGGCTTTGGTGGCCAGCGTGTTTTCTCGGAACAGCAGAGCCTCGCGGCCCCCACAACGCGCCAACTCTGCAGTGCCCAAGTCTGTCACTAACGCCTGGGCAGGGCGGGAGGATAGCAGGATGCCAACTGAGTTGGGCAGATCCAGCCTCTTGACTCACCTTTCACACCTGGGGTTCAAGTTCTGCCCCTCACAGCAGCTGCGCCCTCGGTGCCCAAGCTGGTGCAGGAGCTCACAACAGGCTGAAAGCACTTCTAGCAGAGCGTGGAGCCTTTTATATGTGCGATCCAGCTCAGGCTCCGCCCCTTGCAGCTGCCCCGCCTTCTGCAGGCGCCCTCAGGCCCCACCCATTTCAGCTGTCCCGCTCCTCCTTAGGTGAAGCTGTTTCCTCCCTTCCCAGCTGCTGAATGAAGCTCAGACCAGACTGAGTGCAGCGCATCTCCACCCGCCCACCCCCCAAAAAACCCGACCCAACTGCCAGCGAGTGGATGCCAACTCATAGCGACCCTATAGGGCAGGGTAGAACTGCCCCTGTGAGTTTCCGAGACTGTAGCGACTGCTGGCTTCGGACTGCTGGCTGACCTTGAGGTTAGCAGCCCAACTGGTAACCACTACGCCACCTCTCGCCCCTCGCAGCTGAAGTTCAGTTCCCGCCTCTCGCAGCAGGAAGTTTAGATGCAGTCCCCCCCACGGCGGACCCGCCCCTTGCAGGTGCCTTTCCTGACTCTGCCCACCTCCCTCCCCGTCGCAGCTCCGCACCTGCGCCCGGCCGGTGGCCCGGAGCACTCGCACCATGGCGGCCGCCAACTCCTCCTTGGCCTGCGCGGGCAGCGCGGGCTCGAGCGCCCCGCAGAGGCGCGCGTAGTGGAAGGTGAGGAACTCCGCCAGCTCCTTGTAGCGCTCCGACGGCAGCACGCGCAGCCGCCGCGCCCGGATCCGCGCCCGCAGCGCCGCGCCCGCCGGCGCCCCCAGCAGCGGGAACCAGCGCTCCAGGCCCGCGGCGGGGCAGCCGGGCGCGTCTAGCTCCGCCAGCTCCAGCGCCACGCGGCCCAGGGGCGCGCCCCCCGCGCCCGCGCCCGCGCCCCGCAACCGCAGCGACAGGCGCCTCGCGGGCGGGAGCGCGGTGAAGTGGAAGCGCTCGGCCCAGAAGAGCGGGCCCGGGCCGGCCCGGGGCGCAGTGCGCGCTAGCAGGGCCCCGTCCAGCCACAGCTCGGCGCACACGCCCGCCGCCGCCCGCGACAGCCCCTTGGCCTCGTGCACCCACACGCTGAGCCACGTCTCCTCGCGTTCCACGTTGTCCTGGGGGCCGGGTGGGGGTGTCAGCAGAGAGGGGGGCGCGGGCAGCACGGGACCTGGAACCCGTGCTTCACGCCCCCAGGAAGATCCCTGAGCCCCCAGGGGGAAGAGGGTAGAGTCATGGTGGGGCGGGGGGTGTTCTCCATGTGGCTACAAGGAAGCCCTTTGACTTTTGGAAGGTCTCCTTTAGAAATCAAGAAACCACGAGTAGCACAAATGATTAAGCGCTCCATCATTAAGGTAGTTAGTGCAACCTCTCTCTCCCCCCCGCCCCCCCCCCCCCGGGGCCTCGGAAGAGCGGCCTAGAGAACTGCTTTCGGGTCTCCCAATGGAGCTGTTCTATTATGCCCACACAGGGTAGCCAGGAGCTGGAATTGGCAGGAGGGCAACTACTAACCGCCTGAGAAATGACACCGGGTTCTGGAGCCACTGAGGAGAGAGGGGCGGTGGCTGGTGCCTAGTAGGCGGGGCTTTCGGGCCCGCACTGAATGGTATTGGACACAAGAGGGTGTGTCTCGGAGCAGTAGCTAAAGATGTGGGCGGGGTTTGGAGGGGGTCGGAGGTCGGGGAGAAGGGACCGGTCCCCACGAGCTGGGTGGGACTTCTGCAGAGCCCTGACCTGGTTGGGCTGGAAGTGGCGCCGGAGGTCCTCGATCCAGCGGTCCCTCTCCGCCGCTGAGCGACAGGAGAAGCAGCGGCTCCCGCCCTCCCACGTAACCTGTGGGGACAAGGGCCCAGGGGTGGGCTTGCAGCCAGAGGTGGAGACAAAGGTTTGGGGTGAGACCCAAGTGGAGGTTTGCACATGCCTACTTACCTGGAAGCTGTGGGGTTCTCCCAGCAAGCTAGGGTGCAGCGGCCAGATCTGGACGTCCCGCTCGGCACCCAGGTCCAGCTCAGAAAGAGTGGCCAGAGATTCCCGGGAGCCTGAAGCACTGGGTGGCCTGGGGCAGGGTGAGTGACAAAACAGACACACCCTCTCACACACACACACACCCCAGGACTGTCTTTACCTTAAATTGGATCCTATGACTTCCTGCCCTCCACACCCCCAGTGGCTCTTCATGCTCTCAGTTGGGAGAATCCCCAAACTCTTGGTGGCATCCTACAGGACCCTACACGGTAGGGTCACCTGTCACCTGTCGATCACATCACCCTCTGAGCTCCAACCTTCTCTCACTCTCTGGGCTCCAACCACATCTGCCTTCTTTCTGCTCCTTGAATATGCAAAGTTCTTTCTAGACTCTTGGCTTTTGCATACACTGTTCCTTCTGTCTGGGATACTTTCCCTGCCTGGCTTGGCCTCATTAACTTCCACCCACCCTTCAGATCTCAGCTCAGGAGTCACTTACTGGGGATGCTTCCCTTGGCACTCCCAGACGAGAGTGTTGATTTAGCTTCTGTTTCATCCTGACTGGCTGAAGGCCGAATCCATGAAGGATCTTGATAGATATGACCCTAGTGTGGCCCGGGACTGCTAACCACAAGGTCAAAGAATTACAGTCAAAGAAACTCACAGGTACTGTTCTTCCCTGTCCTATAGGGTCGCTATAAGTTGGCATTGACTCGATGGCAAAGACTTTGATTTGGTTTGGGGAGTGTTGCCCTGGTGGCATAGTGGGTTACTCATTGGGCTGTTAACCAGAAGGCCGGCAGTTTGCAACCACCAACTACTTTTGGGGAGAAAGACGAGGCTTTCTGTTTCTCTCAAGATATACAGTCTCTGAAACCCACAGGGACAGTTCTGCCCTGTCCTAGAGTCCCCATGGGTCCGAGGGACTGGATGGCAGTGAGTTTTTGTTTTAGTGTTGCCCAACATGGGATAGTGCACGGAAGGGGAGAGGCAACCTTTGATGAAGGTCTACATGAAAGAGGGGGGTGGGCCATGCCGAACTCCAGACTCTCCAGACCCAGAGACCCTTACCCATCCCTGCTGCCCAGGTCCAGCTTGGCCTTTTTCTTCTCTTTCAGCCTCTTGAGTAATCCCTGTGGGGAAGAGGATGTCAACTGGGCAGACCTGTGTTTTTGTCCTCTGTTCCTTCATTCTTCCCCCACAGATGGTTTGGGAGATTCTGCTGGGCTTGGAGGCCCACAAGCTCAGGCTGCATGAGTGCGAACAACAATAAGGGCAACTAACAAGTCGTTTCTGCAGCACCTACTTAGGGTTTCCTGCATTCTTCCTTGAGTTCCCCTAACCTCCTTGAGAGGGAGTTTCTTTTATCAGCTCCATCCCATAGGGCCACCTAAGAATCCCCTTTCAGTTCAGAGGAACTTGGCGTCTTTGACACCCCAAACCCTCCCACCTCTGCTGGCTGCCTCACCCGCACATTGTGGACCTGAGGGGGACCAGCAGCCTCTGCTTCTGTTCTTCCTGGTGTCCGATCTGTAGGTGGTGGTCAGGGATGGGAAGGTGGGGTTTGGGGGATCATCTTTAGCTTGGGCCCCACTTTGTGAGCCTCCCAAATGCCCCAGCCCTCTCCCCTCCTTCAGTTTACCTGGATCCCTGAGGTTCCCCATCACTGTCTGGATGCTGGTCTCAGAGCTCCCACTCTCTGCCCGGGATCGCCTGAGACTCTGTCTCCCCCGAGAGGACAGTCAGATCAGAGAAGCAGGCAGTCTTTCTCACGAATCCTCCCCCACCCTCCCACCCATGTTTCTCTCTCACCTCCTCCTCACCCCCAAGCAGCACCAGTCTTCCGTCGAGCAGGGTGAAGCCCCCAATGTCCCAGACAGGCACATCGGGTGCAGGAGCTTCGGGGATCTGTGGGGCAGGAGGCTCTGCTTCTGGCTCCAGCTTTGGCTCTGGGCAGAGGAGGAGGCACTGGGGACCTGGGAGTCCTCTCTTCTCCCTCTGCCATGTCCCCTCTTCATTTATCGGGGCTCATCAGGACTCCTGCTCTAGGTCCCCAACAGCCACAGGGTGACCTTGGACAAGTCTGTACACCTCTCTGAGCCTGGCCTCCACTGACCATGGGTAGTTATGTCCATTTGACTGTAGGGGACACAGAGGCTCAAGGAGCTGAAGAAACTAAGATGTGGAAGTGTGGGGACAGAAGAGCAGGCAGCAGCAGAGACAGATATTCAAGCCAGGGGTGGTACACGCCTGAGCTACCAGATCTGCGAGGAGAGCCCGTCCCCGCACTGGGGCTGAGAGCCATTTGGTATTTGAACACCACCACCTACTCTGACCCCCGTACTGTGTTCACTGTTCTGTGGACCTTCTCTCATTGAATCCTCCAACAGCCCTAGCACACTGCTCCTTTTAACCAAGAAGGCCACCGAGGCCCAGAGAGTTTGAGTGACTTGCCCAGGGTCACACAGCTTGGGAGTAGTTGAGTTAGGCTTCAGACAGAACCCTTCTGCATCTTAACCAAGACAGTAAGCAGGTTGGAGATTATAAAATAGCAGCTGTGGCCCCCTTACATACAGAACCAACCTAAGGCCCAAAGCATTTAAATACACAGAACATGATGAGGCTGGGGAGTAGGAGGCAGCTGAAATGCAAAGCCAGGCAGGAGAGGATAAGCCTGGTCCACTGGATATGAGAGACCTGTCAGGGCCGAGAGCCATTTGGTATCTGGATAATGGAAAAATGGGGCTACGGCCCCTGGGGCCCCAGCTCCCCAGCCATTGTTGGCACTCTCAGGCCCTGAGTTAGGTGGAAAGAGGGAAGAGGGCAGTGGGGGCCCCAGTAATTTCCTGCTGAGCTTTTGCCGTCCCCACAACTTCCTGTGTCTGTAGGGCTGATGCTCCGGAGGCAGACGAAACCCAAGCATCCGGCCTCCCTGGCCTGGCCTAGGCTCAGCATGGGGGACCCACGTACCTGGGGACTCTGGCTTCGGCTCTGGCTCCAGCGGTGGGCTCTTATGCCTCCTCCAGAGGGTCTTGGATACTTTGAGGCGGCTGGTCCGTGCCTCCTTGGGGGGCGCAGAGAGGACACGACGGAACAGCGAGCGAGATGCTGGCTGGCTGTGCACCGTGGGCTCCGGGTTGCTCAGCGCCCGTCCCCAGCCTGTGAGTCGGCCCCAACGGGACCCTCTAGTCCCCTTCTCTCCACCACTCCCTGTGTGCCAGTGGTAGGAGCTCAATGGGGTGGGGGCTTCAGGCTGGGGCTCCGCGGCTCGGCAGGGGGGCGGTGGATCCATGGTGAGGGGTGCCCTGGGGAATGAGAGATTGACGGTTTGGCCTGTTGTTTGCCTACGTGTCCCCCTCATTTCCGCACCTTCCACTCTCAGCTCTGCCTCTAGGGACCTCCCTGGGGGCACACACACGCCCTCCACACAGGACTCTCTTACCTCGATATCCTGATCTGCCCTAGACTCAGCAGCTGTCTGCACCCTGCCCGGCTTCCTCCTGCGGAACCCAACCAAGTACACGTGACCCTCTCTGTCCCACCCACCCACCATCAGGCTGGGAGGGCACAGCAGGGCCAGGATGCTGAGGGGAGGGCAGATGGCAGCAGGCTTCTGGGGAGGGCTCCGAATGCCTCACCAATCATGAGGCAGTCTCTCTCTCTCTCTCTCTCTCTCTCTCTCTCTCTCTCTCTCTCTCTCTCTCTCTCTCTCTCTCTCTCTCTCTCTCGGAGCCTCAGTTGCCTTCTCTGAGAAATGGGCTGGTGAGAATGTAGAGCAGCTGCCGGGCAAGCATGGAAGACTCGCCCTAGTTTGAAAACTGCTATGTGTGCTAAAGCTGAATACACACATGCCTCCTCTGGCCCAGGAATTCCACTGCTGGCCACACACCCAGCTGAAGCACCCGTTGCGGATGTTAGTTGGTGTCTAGTCAATTCCAACTCAGGGCAACCCCATGAGGGACACAGTGGCAGCTTGTCACCAGGCCTTTCTCTTTACCTACCAACATGTCGGTTAGCAGTTGAGTCCAAACTGTGCCGCCTACCAAACTTATTAAAGATTATATGTGTGACTGCCACAGGGAATCTGCTCTGATTCATTAGAACGAGCCCCTGTGGGTCTCTGAGGTTACAAATCTTTTATTTTAATTTTTTTATTGAGGCTGCAAATCTTGATGGGAGCAAAGAGCCTCTCCCTCCCCCCCCCCCCACCGAGGAGCAGCTGGTGGGCTAGAACTGATGACTTTGGGATTAGCAGCCCAAGGGCTGCTCTGCCTCTATGCCACCAGGGCTCCTTGGTGTGTGAGTGTGTGTTTAAGTAAGCATGTATTACTGCAAAATGATAGGAACCTTTAATACACAAAAGTATGACCATGTAGAGCGACGGTTTCCGAGCAAAAGCTCTACCTAGGTCTGCGCGCTTGGGAAGGCAGCGTGGATGTCGCTCTAACTCTTCCCCCACAGAACCCTGCATTCTGTGATTCCTACCATGTCCAACGGGCAGTTTGGGCATTCTCTACACACTCAAATGGCGCTGCTTTTCAAGGTTCTTTGGGCTGAAGATGGATGGGGTAAGGTTTCCCAGCATAAGCTAGCCCTTGCTGCTCTCGAAACAGTAGCAGCAGCTGCTGTGTTGTGATGGAGACAATATCCCTCAGTGTTAATGCTGTGGCCTTTTTGAACCCATGCGGCTTCCAATTCTCTTTAAACTTCTTCATAATAAGCCTTCATTAGTGTTCTCTGTCCTTTGAGAACAATCTATCCAAATTACCCCTTGGGAATCCCCAAACATTGTTGCTCTAACCTTCTCAGCTGACTTCTCTGCCTTGAACTTAACTGACCTAGCAGAACCCCTGAGTCCCGGCGGGGAGGTGGTTACAAGTTGGGTTACTAACTGCAAGGTCAGCAGTTCAAAACCCCCAGGGGCTTGGCGTGAGAAAGACAGGGTTTTGCAACTCCCGTAAAGAGTTACAGGCTCGGAAACTCCCAGGGGGCCGTCCTGCACTGTCCTATAGTGTCCCTATGGTCGGCATCGACTCGGTGGCAGTGAGTGAATGAGCAGATCCCCTCAGAAGCCACTGTTTTTATCGAACTTTTAATTTGAGGGCGCCTTAATGAGACCGAGACAAGTGCATTACGGAGAGAATTTCCCTGCTGCCACCCAGTGATCACAGAGCTATGTCGACACACATTGGGAATAAACCCAGGTCTGTCTGAACCGGGACCCTGGTAATATTTTTTTTTCTTCTTTACTACTTTTATTGGCCTCTGTTTCTCATATACAATGTAATCCTTCAATCATATTAAGACAATGTGTGCCACCATCGCTACAGTCAATTTTAGAACATTTCTTCTCCTGCTCCTTGTGGTCAGCGCCCCCACTGCATCCCCTCCTCCTCTGCCACACCCCTAAGACAATGGCCAATCCAGCTGCTGCCTCTGTAGAGCTAGCCTGGATTTCATATACAGAAAAATGGTACAAGACAGGTCACAGTATTTTGGGACACATCCTTGTAGAGCCCACCCATTACCACCCAGTTGATTCTGAGTCACAGCACCCCGTAGACCAGAGAACTGTCTGAAAGGGCTTCCAAGACTACAAGTCTTCATAAAAAAAGCTGATCGCTACTTCTTTCCCCTACAGAGTGCTTGGGGTGTTCAAACCCACTGCTGTGAGTTGATTCTGACTCACAGTGACCCTATAGGAGGGAGTCATACTGTTCCATAGGGTTCTTGATACTGTAAAACTCAGTGGGAGTAGACAGCCTCATCTGTCTCCTGCAGAGCTGCTGGTGGATATGAACCTTGTGATTGGAAGCTTCCTGATGCTTAACAAATTGCACCACCAGCCCCCCCCAACACATGTATACACACACACATAAGGACACAAACACACACCCATGAAACCCATCTGTCTTGGAAGAAGTACAGCCAGGGTGCTCCTTAGAGGCAAGGATGGTGAGCCTTCATCTGACACGCTTTGGACATGTCGCCAGGAGAGACCAGTGCCTGGAAAAGGACGGCCTGCTGGGTAAAGCAGAGGGCCGGCAAAAGAGAGGAAGGCCCTAGACAAGATGGACTGACACAGTGGCTGCAACAACGGGCTCAGGCCTAGGAACCATTGTGAGGCTGGCACGGGACCAGGCTGTGCTTCCTTCTGTTGTGTATCAGGTCGCTCTGGATCAGAACCGACTCTGGCACCTAACGACAACAGCATGTGGAACTCATTGCTCTTGAGTCGATTCTGACTCCTTGTGACCCTACCGGAGAATGCCCTCCCAGGGTTTCCGAGCCAGTAACCATCTGGAATCAGACTGCCCTGGTGATCTGCTGGGTTACTCATTGGACTGCCAGCCTCAAGGTCAGCAGTTTGAAACCACCGGCCACTCCATGGGAGAAAGATGAGGCTTTCTACTCCTGTAACTCGTTAGTCTTAGAAACCCACAGGGGCAGTTCTCTCCTGTCCTCTAGGGTAGCAGTGAGTTTTTGGTTTGTTTTTGAGTCTTGTGGTGCTATGAGTTAGGCCTGGGGCTGTTAAACACAGGGTCTGCAATCCAGAGTCACCAGCTGCTATGTAAAGGTGTACAGTTTGACCAACCCTGCAGAGGAGCCCTGGTAGCGTGGTGGGTTACTCGGTGGGCTGCTAACCACAAGGTGAGCAGTTTCAAACCACTGGCTGTCCTGGGGAGCAAGATGAGACTTTCTACTCCCATAAAGATGTACAGTTGGAAAAAATAATAATTTATAAATTATCAACGGTTCATGAGGGAGGGAGGGAGGATGAGGGAGGGGGGAAATGAGCTGATACCAAGAACTCAAGTAGAAAGACAATGTTTTGAAAATGATGATGGCAATATATATACAAAGGTGCTAGACACAATGGAATGATGTATGGATTGTGATAGGAGCTGTAAGAGTCCCCAATAAAATGATTTCTAAAAATAAAATAAAAGGAAGGAGTGGAAAAGATATTATAGAAAAAAAGATATCATTTCTATAGATATTATAGAAAACAAGTGAGCCAAAAGAGAGCTAGGGTTTAATTTTTAGATCAGGAAAATATATACAGACGTAAAGAACAAAGAAGAACAATAGATACTGATCAATAAAACAATAGATAAGCCCACAAGGGCAGTTTAACTTGGTCGTATCAGTTTTTTATGAGTTGGAATTGACTCGATGGCAGTGGGTTTTGCTTGCTCAACATGATTTTGCATGCAGTCATCTCTCTGCAACTGTGACCACTCTCCTTGTCCAAATAATACCACCACTCGTAACCAGGCTTCTCAATGCTTAACAAACTGTACCACCAGCCCCCTCCGATAAATGTACACACACACATACCCATGTCCAAATAATCCCACCACTTGTAACCAGGCTTCTCAATGCTTAACAAACTGCACCACCAGCCCCCTCTGATAAATGTATGCACACACATACCTATACACAAACACACACACATGAAACCCATCTGTCTTGGAAGACGTACAGAAGCGATTCAGAACCACCTACACAGTGACTCCCTGACCCTCACCCTTCCACCCTTGGACGCCACTTCTAAGCTTGGGAATCCACACATGGGCCTCTTCTCGTGTATCCACTTTGGTATAGCCCTGAAATAAGAGTGTTCGTTAGGAGCAGATCTCTTCCTACAATGAGAACAAACTATCTACTGAGCAAACTATCTTCAACTCAGATGAAGCACAAACCCAGTGACGAGGAAAGAACACAACCAAACACCCGAGACGACCCAGAGTGTACATGGTAGTGGTGCTGGGCGAGGAGTGGGTCAGGTTTGGGGCTGCTCACCGAGGCGAGAGCGGAGGCTGTCTGTGCCCGTAGAGATGGGCACTTCCAGCAGTTCTACTCTGCCCTGGGATTGCCAAGCGGTAGAACCCACTGGAGGGCAGTGGGTTGCGTTTACAGAAAATGGAAAAGCAGGCAAAGCAATGTAGGACAAGTCTGAACAGTATCTGGAAGGGACACAAGGGGTTCCTTTCTGGTGGCCGGTCATGCTCTTTATGTCATTTTTGCACGATTGAAGTACAATTCTCATAGCATGTGAGTGCAGGCATCCCGTCTCTGAAGCTGGGTGCTGGTTATGTGAGCGTGTTCCGTTGTGAAAACTCTTGAAGCCACAGATATACCCTCACCCTTTCTGTGATCTCTGTTACATCTCGGTCTATGTTTGCTGGGGCAGAAGAAGCGGGTAGATGTTGTTTCAGATACACATGACTCAGCAAGAGAGGTAGCAGCATACTGGGGGCCAGATGGGGGCGGGAGGTGGTTTGAGTGCCAGCCGGCCCCTTCTGCATGTGTGACCCCGGGCAAGTCACTTCCTCTCTCTGAGTTTTGGTTTCCTTCTTGGCCCAACAGGGTGGGAATATATATCACAGTTCAGAAGGTTCGGACAGCGAGCTTCTGCTGAGTGCTTCCAGAGGACTCCTCAGCTCACAGGCCAGTAAGGGGGGCAGACTTCCGTGGCAAACAGAGCGCACTTTAGCTGGGGGAGTGCTGAGCACCAGAGGAGCACTTCAAGCTGGCGACATCAGGGAGGACAAGGAGCCGGCCCTGGGAAAAGTGTGTCGCAGAGAAGCAGCAGTTTATACACCGGCAGGAAGGAGCAGAGCCCCGGCCAGGGTTGTCCCAGATAGCCTCCTCTGATAGGCTTGGCAGTCCCAAGGGCCCTGGACTTAATTTAATGCTCTGCTTTTTGGTTGCCTTCCTGAGGTCCCTACATGGCACAACCGGTTTACACTAGGTGGCGTGGTAGTTACACATTGGGCTGCTACCCACAGGTAAGATGTTCGAAATCACTAGCAGCTCCTCCGCAAAGAGGAGGCTTTCTACTCTTGTAATGGGTTACAGGCTTGGAAACCCACGGGGGCAGTTCTGAGTCAGCATTGACTTGCTAGCAGGGAGTCTGGTTTTGGGTTTGCCCTGAAGAAGGTAGGTGGAGTCTTTTGTAAGGGCCAAAGATCCTTCTCCTGAAGCCAGAGGTGTATGAGCCGGCACCACCACCTAAGATGTGTGAACCTCATCCATCTCCCACCCCCACCAGGCCACCCTGTGCATCCACTCTAGCAGAGCCTCTTGGTAGAGTCCTCTTAGAGCAGTGGTTCTCAATCTGTGGGTCACGACCCCTTTGGGGTTGAATGACCTTTCACAGGGGTGGCCGGATTCATAACCATGGCAAAATGACAGTGATGAAGTAGCAATGAAAATAATGTTCTGGTTGGGGGGTCACCACCACACGCGGAACTGTATGAAAGCATTAGGAAGGTTGAGGACCCCTGAGACTTAGAGGGTTCTCTCCAGCCTTTACCACTTCCCGGTACACTGTACTCCCCTCCCAGTTCCCACAACCTG
This sequence comes from Tenrec ecaudatus, assembly GCF_050624435.1. NCBI lineage: Eukaryota > Metazoa > Chordata > Mammalia > Afrosoricida > Tenrecidae > Tenrec > Tenrec ecaudatus. Next base: position 21,470,953 of record NC_134530.1, read on the forward strand.
TATGTTCGTCCAAGAGCTTCCTCAGGCAGCTGGAGTCCATGCTGCCCCTCACGGACTGAACTGTGTCTGTGTGTCTTGCTCATTCCAGTATGCACTGAACTTGGCCCTGGTGCCTGTGGATGTGATCCTGTATGTTAATGAGCTCATACTTGAGGAACATGGCTTCTTCTTTTTTATAATCGTTTTATTGGGGGCTCGTACAACTCTTATCACGATCCATCCATCCATTGTGTCATGAACATCTGTACATTTGTTGCCATCATCATTCTCAAAACATTTGCTTTCTGCTTGAGCCCTTGGTATCAGCGCCTCATTTTTACCCCTCCCTCCTCTCTCCCCCTCTCTCAAGAACCCTTGATGATTTATAAATTACAATTATTTTGTCCTATCTTACACTGTCCGACATCTCCCTTCACCCACTTTTCTGTTGTCCATCCCTCAGGGGGAAGGCTATATATAGATCCTTGTAATCAGTTCCCAGGGGAGCGTGGCTTCTAAACCTAATCATTTCTGAATTACAAGAAGACCAGAATAGAGGCCCACCTGCGGAAGACAGATGTCAGGCGAGGAGTGTCTACAGCTAAAGAATACGAAGGAACCTAAGATGCCCACGGCTACTGACAAAGGAATCTACCCGACCAAGGCCTTGACTTGGACTTTGAGCCACCAGAATGGAGCCACAAGCCATTTCGGTTGGTTAAAGACACCCACTTGTGGCACTAGTGTGGCAGCACCCTTGGGAACAAAAGTCCGGGCCATGTGACAAGCATGTCAGAGAAAAGGCCTTCCCCAATGATTGACATGAGTTGGTGGATCAATACCACAGCTCTTTGCCCTTCTGTGGGGTGACTTCCATATCTTCCAGAGGCCCTCAGTGGCCCCCAATGGGACTTGCTTGTTGACCTACCCTGCACTGGCCCCCACCCCACCCCCACCCCAGCCCCCTGCTGGTGTTTCCTGGGATCAATGCCCCAATAAACGATCTGCTTGGGGAGAACTCAGCCTAAGAGCATGCTTCCAAACAGACAGCACGGCTCTTTGTAGGGTCTGTTTATTGAGAGTCTGTCGCGAGTGGGGCTGGCCGAGGCTCGTCCCTGGGCCTCTTCAAGGGGATCCTCTAGTAGAGTTTTGCTTCACATCCTAGAAAAGAGAAAGGGGGTGACTTGAGGGGGTGGGAGGTTAGATTTTCCATGGGAGGGGGTGCACTCTGCATGAGGATGGGGGCCAGGGGTGGGTACAAAGCCGAGTGCAGGCTACCAATCCACCCACTTAATGAAACGGAGCAGTTGGCATGAGGTTGTGGAGACTGCTTGATAGGTGAGGTTTGGCAGTCAGGAGGGGCCCTGGTAGCTAGCGGTTTACACACTGGGCTACTAACCGCAAGATCAGGGGTTCGAAAGCACCAGCTGCTTCAAGGGAGAAGGACGAAGCTTTCTACTTCTATAAAAAGTTCTACTCCTGCAAAGAATCTCAGAAACCCACAGGGGCGGTTCAGCTCTGTCCTATAGGGTTGGTATGAGCTGACCTCAACTCAACCGCAGTGAGCTTGGCTTGGATTTTGGTGGCTAGTGGGGGTGCTGAGGTCTTGCAGGCCGAAGTGAGGAGGCAGGGACTGAAGGCTAGACTTCGGTTGCCTACATTAAAGGATTACAAAGGCGAGGGTCTTGGGGCCTGGCTGAGCCTGCGCAGACGGAAGGGGGCGATGCTGGAGCCCCGAGGGAGTGTGGGAGGCCAGAACTCACCGGGGCGAAGCGCGGCCAAGTGCGGAGCAGGTTGAAGAGCGCTTCGCCCGGGCACTGGGTGTTCACCAGCTGGCGGTGGCCAAGCACCTTGTAGTCAGGTCTTAGGTAGCCGGAGCGCAGCGCGCAGCGGGGGAGCTCGTCCCGCACGGCGCGCAGCGCAGCCTCGGTGGGCAGCTCTGCCGTGTAGTTGCCCACGATGGCGACCCCGAAGCCGCGGGAGTTGTGGCCAAGCGTGTGAGCGCCCACTTTGTGCCAGCCGCGGCCCTCGTACACGTAGCCGTCCGAGCCCACCACGAAACTATGGAGCGGAGGGGACAGAGGCACCACGTGGAGTCAGGACGACCGGACCACAGACTCCGCCCCTGGGTCGGGCCACCCCACTCAATTCCGATGCAGCAGGATTCTCTGCGGTCCAGCCCCCTCTCCGCACTGTCTCGCTGGCCTTCTGGCCCCACCCGCAGCATCAGCCACACCCCTTCATCCTGGGGGCGTGTCCACAGCCCAGCTCCCGCCCTGTTCAGACCCGACTTCGGCTTCTGGCCACGCCCAATCTTTGTCAGGCCCGCGGCCCGCCCCCTTCCCCAAACCGAGCTTCACGCAGTCCAGGGATTTCAGCCCCCTCTGGGCTGCGAAGCGTAAGCTCAGCAGTTCGAAACCACTAGCCCCTCTGCGGGTGAAAGATGAGGCTTTCTACCCTCGTAAAGCGTTACAGTCTCGGAAACGCTCAGGAGCGGTTCTACCCAGTTCTATAGCGTCCCTATGAATAGTAATTGACTGCTTGGCAGTGAGGTTTCTTTTTCTTCTCTGCACCAGGGCTCCGTCTCCTGGGCCGGTTCCGTTCCACCAAGCCCCGCCTCCCGCAGGCTCCGCCCACCCGCTCTGGGCCCTGCCCACCTGTAACCGATGTCGTTCCAGCCGCGATCTTTCTGGTGGTATCGCTGCATGCTGCGCATGTTGGTGGCGCATTGCGCGAAGCTGGTGCAGGGCGGCGCGGGTATGTACGTGTGGTGCACATAGAGGAAGCCGAGCGGCAGCTTCAGAGGCGTCGGCTCGCCTTCGTAGGGCTCCGCTCCCCAGCGGCAGCGTGGATGGATAGCTGGGCACTCTGGAAGAGGGCCCAGGGCTGGGGTCAGCAGGCACTCCCACGCCTGCAGCTTGCACCACCGTGAAGAGTGCCTATCTGGACCATTGCTCCTGTCTCCTGCCAGAGTTAGGGAGCACCCTGAATCACCCCACCTCGGCCCCCTACTGGCGTTTCCCTTAGCTTCATCGAACTTGTTGAGAGAAAGCCCAAGGATTGGAGTTCAACCTAAAGGCTCTCTCGACCGAGGGCCCAACACTCGCTCTAGCTTACCTTAGGGACGGTCACACTGCGGAAAGAGGGAGAACCATCCAGCTGTCCAGGAAGTCCAGGAGATAGTAGCTTGACCACCCCAGCCCGACACTCCCACCCTATTTCCCTGGCCAGTTCAGAGTGAAGGCACTGTAATGAAGTCATGTGGGGAGTAACGGACTGAACTCCCATTCAAACCCAGTGGCCAACTCTGGTCTCTACTGACCTTGCGCTGGACTCATGTGTATATGCATACCCGGGCCCACTGCCTGGAATGGCTCTACTGCCCTCTTTCTTTTGTTGGTTGGACCAACTCCTATTCATCCCTCAACACCCATTGCCAATGCATTTCTCACCTGTGCATCTCCCCAACACCCCCCACTCCACCCCAAGCAGAGCACTCACTACCTCTTCTGGACGCCCTGAGGCTTTAGGTTCCCCTGACCCCATGCGGCTGGGTGTGTCTGCAAGGGTGAAGGGATGGAGGTGGGGGCTTCTCACCCAAGAACGCCTCGGTGAACTCCTTGGAGGCATGCCTGGCTACTCGAGTCATCTGCTCTTGGTTCATGTCCTGCAGCTGGGGGTGTGTGGGCTCCAGTCTCTGTAGCAGGAGGAGGGCCCCCAACACCTCCTGGGCCAGAGTGGCGGCTGAGGTCAGGGCAGCTGCATTCTGCCGCCGGAAATTGCTGCGGAGCTTCGGCTCCTTGGCCACGCCAGCGCCATAGTACTGGCTCAGCAGGAGGCTGAGGGGTGGTCGAGGCTCCGGGGTCCGACTCAGGTAGTCTCCCAGGAGGACCCCATCCAGGGCACCGTTAAGGAAGGCCGTGGTGAGCGGTGAGGCTTTGGGCTCCAGAAGGGTGAAGGCCTGAGGGGCAGAGAGCTGGTCCCAGCAGCCCTCGCTTCCCAGGCCTGGATGGCCCTGGGTCTGGGTGTTCTGGAGAAAGGCGAGGCCCAGGTCTCTGGCCAGTGTGATGGCCAGCAGGCTGTCCACACTAGTGGGGAGCGTGACTTTGGCCTCTGGCCAGGCGTCTTCCCCATTTGGAGAGGTGACATCTAGTGAGGCCACTCCGAGTCCTGGGGAGATGGTTCCGGCATCCCCAGGAAACACTGTGCTATTCAAGGGCAAGTTCACCATCCTGCGCCCCTGTAGCCCCGCCTCCAGCCCAGCCAACAGTGGCTGCACAGCCACAGTCGAGCCGTCGGGTGCTAACACCACCCCATGCTCCTGCCCATCCTGTATACCATGCTGGGCCACTCTCTCCAACAGGCCTTGAAGCTCTGGGCTCAGTGAGTCAGGACCCAGTTTGATGACCTTGAGACTCTGCCTTTCAAATAGGAAGCTGTAGAAGACGTCGTGGACTCTGGTGTTCTGGACTGACAGGAGAGATGAGAAGGCCCTAGACGTGGCCTCAGTTGCCAATGCCTTCTGCTCCAGGTCACCCAGGGCCTTGATGACCAGGTCCATGAGCAGGGGAGAAGAGGCTGTGGGAAAGGGTAGAGGGGTGGTTGTGAAGCTGTTAGTTCAGCGGCCCAGGCCCACCCCTTCTGGAGCACCACCCCTACAACACCACACTTTCTCAGTGCATCCATCGACAGCCCTGTGACCCCCGTGATAAAGAAACCGAGGCACACAGATGAGTGCTCAAGGCCCTGGGTTAAAGAACTCAAACTATGTTTGAGCACTAGAGAGCCACGGCAGGATTATGAGTGGGAGAGGGACCATCTAAGATTGCTCTTTGGGCTGCCATGGGGAGAATGGACTTTTTTGGGGGCTTGGAACTGGAAAGGGGAGACAGGGTGGAGAGAAGAAATAAAGGGCAGGAGCAGTGGGATAGAAGAAAGCAGGCTGTGTCCCTGGATACACAGGGAAAAAGATGAGCCAGTTTCCAGGGATGGGTTGGATTTGGGGTCAGTTTAGGGGGAGAGGGATGCTGGAGGATGCGCAGGGACAGGAACATGTTGTGCTCACACCTCCTTGGGGGTGATGTCAGCGGTTGGCCCTCAGACCCCGAAGTGCTGGATCTAGACCTGGGAGGTAGGAGAGCGCCCAGGTGATGGACATAGTGAACGTTGGAGGTGCCAGTTCATTCAGAGGTGTCTTGGAAGAAAAGCTTGTCAACCGCTTCCCCCGAAATCACCAATCCACAGGATGGAGGCCCGTTCTGTCCTGACACACAGAGTGTCACCACGAGGTGGAATTAATGCAAGAGCCACTGGCTGTGTCAAACCACAGCTCATCTTTATTTACTAGACCATCGCCCGAAACTCTCCAAACTGATGTAGACAACTGAACTCATTTCACCTTCATCATAACCCTCTCTAGTGCAGAGGAGTTACCCGAGACCCAGAGTGGTTAAGTTACGTGCCTGAGATCAGTCAGCCAGGAAGTGGCTGAGCTAGGCTTTGAACCCAAGAAGGTTTCATCCCCATATTCTGCTGCCTATAAGGCAACTTCTACCCCAGACAATCTACACGGTAATTCCTTCAAAACTCCATTCTTTTCGCTGCTCTTTCCAGACTTCTCTACCCAGCAGAATTATCTCCTTCTTCCCATCCCTGCTCTTCCCATCCTAGCTGTCCCTGTCTCTGCTCCCCCAGCCCCAGGTCCCTCTCTTTTCCCTGACTTGGTCTGACAGGGCTAGGAACATCTGTGTCCTAGAAGGCTGGTCCCGTCATTGGAGCCTCTGGCTTTGCCCTTGTGTAGGGCTGCACATTCTGCCGAAGCCAGAGTCCTGGCCCAGCAGCCACCTGCTCTCTGACTCACCTGCCCCAGGTTCCAGCCGCAGCAGCAATCCCAGCAGGATCAGGAGGACACTGTGGGCCATCATTGTGGGGTTCCAGCTTCCAGGCGGCAGATCTCGTTGACCTCAGTGGACACTCGGCACTGCTGGGAGGACAGACATGGAGAATAGAGCAGGGCCTTTGGCCAAGGTCAAAGTCTAGGCTGAATGAGTCACTGTCCGTTGCAGAACTGTGTGTGGGAAAAAGTGAAGGGTGGGGGGAGGTGGGGGCTGGGGGCCACAAAGGTCATCTAGATCTCAAGTTCTTCTCCATCTTGTCCTTTCCTTCCAAGGTCAAGTTCAAGCTAAGGAAGCCCATCCCAGGAGGGTCTGGAGGCCGGGGAGTTCAGACTTCTCCCCATTCTCAGGAGAGGCAGAATGAGGCTAATCTAGTAAACCCTGTCCCTTCACCTTGGCGACAGCTGTATATCACTTAGGTCCCTGCTGGACTGGTCAGACTGGCTGTGCTGGGGGAGTGGAGAGAAGGATGGCCTTGAGGTTGGCCCCTCCTGCTGGGCAACCTTAGGGCCAGGACTCTAGGTTCAGCAGGGAATCAGGAGATGTCACCGCCTACTGGGATCCAGTTCTGTCCCCAAACCACCAGAGGCAGCGGTGTGTGTGCAGGGCCTCCCCCACCCCCCTTCCCCGGCTTAGCTCAGGTGCCAGCTTCTGGGCTCACCTGAGTAGAATGAGGGGTTTGCCTTTTTTCGTGGGTGCCTGGGCCCAAGTCCTTGAAGGAGTGTGCCTGCCTCCCCTTTATCCCTGCACCGTCCAGGCGTGGCCCATGTGGCTCAGGCTGCAGTGCAAGTTGCTTCACTGTGGGCTTCCCACCCTGAAACCCAGCCTAGGGAGTTTCCCGGAGACCCACTAGGCTGAGGATTTAGCACGGGGCCAGGCATAAGGAGAGGGGAATGCCCAGGATGATCAGGCCTGGGGTTTCCCAGGCGTCATCAGTGGAGCACAGGGCCGGCCACACTGAGGGATCAGGGGTACGTGGGGGCAGGCAGTGGGGGGCCAACGATACCCCAGAGGGCACAGGGAAAAAATCCTCCTCCCAGCTTGAGTTCCAAAGATTTGGAGACAGGCGCTCAGCTGGTAGAACCGTGGGGAGGATGGGGGCTGAGTGTCCACCTAGGCTGGGTCAGCCGAATGAAGCATCGCCTTGGACACAGAATGTAAAACAACGTCAAAAGCCTCCCCCAGTCCCCCCCCTCTCTCTCTCTATATATGAACTATAAACTATATTCATATATATAATGAAATATAAGCGATTTTAATGCAATATAAAAGGAAATAAAAATGAATGCAAAAAAGTCCATGATGTGCCAGCCCCCTGCCGTGGAGTCAACGCCGACACTCAGAGCGACCCTCGAGGACCGAGGAGGGCTGCTGGGGTTTTCCAAGGCTGTGCATCCTTGTGGGCATTGAGCGTCTCGTCTTTGCTCTTTGGAGTGGCTGGTGGGTTCCAGCTGCGGATGCAACCAGGCGCCGACATCGACCCCGTGCAGGGATTCGGCTGAGAGAAGAGCTTATGCACTTCAAATGGAAGGCGTTGCCCCACATCTCAGACATCAAATAAATAACAAGTTCCTGCAAGTGGCTAAAACATAAACGAGAGGAATACAGAAAAAAGCTCACGATGTATAAAACATCAGACTGTTCTACACAGACGGGGTCAGTAACAGTGCCATGCCATGGTGTAAGGGAGCTGGAAGGAAAGTGAAAATCAGGAAGACCCTTCCTGCCTTTGCACCTCACTTGCTTCTCCTCAAGGAGCCCTGGGGGAGGGTGGGTTAGTGGTTATGCGTTGGGCTGCTAACCCACAAAGTCAGCCGTTCAAAATCACCAGCTGCTTCTCGGGAGAAAGATGAGGCTTTCTACTCCTGTAAAGCGTTATCGTCTCAGAAACCCACAAGGGCAGTTCTACGCTGTCCTATAGGGTCTCTATGAGTTGAGACCGACTGCATGGCCAGTGGCTTTGCCGAGCCTCAGGCTTAGCCTTGTATCCACCAGGGCGGAACTCCAGGAGGCAAGGGGTGGCTGTGTCCTAGAGCCCCATCAGGGACTCACCTGACTATGACTTAGTAGCTTGAACCCTGCTCTCCCCTGCCAACTGGTAGCATGGGGGCACTCTACTGGTTATATTTGACTACCTATTAATCCTCATTTTATCCAACAGGAAGCTGAGCTGGGAATGTGGCTAGAATTGGAAGGTGGGAAGGAAGCTGGCATTGCAACCCCACTATAGTAAGTTCCGGCCAGGGTCAGGGTCAAGGTCAGGGTCAAGTCAGAGGACCTTCATATGGAGTTGATGTTTGCAGCCTGGCTGCTGAGCAGCTTCACTCCTACTCCCACCTCCCCCCGCCCTTGGGGATTCCTGGGCCAACCAGATGGGCACGCTTGATTCCTCTCTATTATTTTGAGCAGTTTTAATGTCATGTAGTTCACACATCACACAGCTCAGTAGTTTCAATGGTAGCGAGAAGAGCTTGTTAATCATCTCAATCAGGTTTAGAACATGTCCTTCTTTCTTGCCCTCCTCTCCAACCGCCCCTGCCCTACCCCCAAGGGACCATCACTCCAGTTCCTGGCTCTATAGATTTGCTTATCCTGGATTTCATACACAGGAAAACATTTCAAAACAGAAAACCAACCACAATGACACAGTAAAACTGGTGAAACTCTCCACTGAAAAGAATGCAGAAAACATTAAAAATGAGAACACATTAAAATGGATCATAGGGGAGATCAAATGATAGGGCACGGGATTGTAACCTAACTGCACCTGCAACAATCCACTTTCCAATGCCTCCTTCATGACAGCAAAGCTATTTGAACCCCTGGTCCATGGTCAGAGGGCATCCACCAGGGGCTTAATTCACATAGATTTCCCCTTCACTTAAAAAACAAACAAGCTGAAATAGTCTCAAAATGGGCCAATGGGAGATTGAATGATAAAACATTGCATTTGGACCTCACTATGTCTGCCAGAATTGACTTCACAGTGGTCCCTGTCTGGTAACAGGCTATTCACATCCCTCAACTGTGATCCGAGGGAATCCACTGGAGGTTTAATCCACGTGGGAACCCTGCAGGTGAATTTTGGGCATCCGCTGTCATCCACAGCCTTCTGCAAACCAGATGTTCACAACTGAAGCTCTGATGCCATTCCCTGCTTTAGATGTGGATTATATTGTGTACAATCCTTTGATCACACAGGCTGGTCTGCTTCTTCCATGTGGACTTAGTTGACACTTCACTGAGATGGCTGCTTGTTTGAAAACAAGCCTTTAACCGATGCGAATGAGGGGGTGGTGGTGGGTCGGAGTAGAGACCCAAAGTCCATTTGTTGACAACTGGCATCCCCTCACATAAGGTTCGCAAGGAAGGGATGAGCTAGTCAGGGTGTAGTATAGTACCGGTAAAACATACAACTTTCCTCTAGTTCTTTAATGCTTCCTCCCCCCATTATCATGACTCCAATTTTACCTTACAAATCCGACTAGAGACTGGTACAGATAACACCTCTCAACACAGGGAATCCAGGACAGATAAATCCCTCAGGAACAATAATGGTAGTAGCGATACCATGAGGGTAGGGGGGACAAAGGGAAACCCAATCACAATGATTGACAGCTGTCCCCCCCTGGTGGGGGGGACAAACAATAGAACATGGATGAAGGGTGACAGCGGTTGATGTAAGATATGAAAATTATAATAATTTATAAATTATCAAGAGTTCATGAGGGAGGCAAGGGAGGGGACGGAGGGGAAAAATGAGCTGATACCAAGGCCTTAAGTAGAAAGAAAATGTTTTGAAAAGGATGATGGCAACCTATATACAAATGTGCTTGATACAATGGATATATGGATTGTTTAAGAGCTGTAAGAGCCCCCAATGAATTTTTTTAAAAGAAGAGAAAGGACCCCAGACACTCTATTTTTTGATAACTGGGGACCTACCACACTTTGTTCTCTACCACACTTTGCTCGAGTGCCCAAATCGTCAGTGATCTCTGCATAAAGGTGAGCATGCTTGTGTATTCCCCTTTAAGGCTTGGAGCCGGGTTAACCCATTGTTGTCAAGTCTGGTCTGACTCATGGTTACCTAGCAGGGCTGAGTTTCCCAAGGGTTTCTTGGCTGTCGTCTTTACAGAAGAGTCCTGGGTGGTGCACATGGCTTGCATTAAGCTACAGGTTGGTTATTTGAACTGTGGTGTTGGCAAAGAAAGAATCATGAATTGCCACAAGAACAAACCGACCTGTATGGAAGCAGAACAGCCAGAATGTTCCTTAGAGGCGAGGATGACAAGACTTTATCTCTCATACTTTGGACCGGAGAGCCCAGTCCTTGGAGAAGGACATCATGCTAGGTAGCGGGGTCGTTCAAAGAAAGAAGACCCTTCTTTATCAACAGGTCACAAGGTGGGGAGGGGAGGAGGGAGGGAAAAAAGAGGAACTGATACCAAGGGATCAAATAGAAACGAAATGTTTAGAAAATGATGATGATGGGGCTTGATCAAGGGCAATTTAGCTGAGAGGAATTATCGAAACTCGAATGAAGGCAGAACATGATAGCGGGACAAGAGGAAAGTAAAAGGAAATAGAGGAAAAACTAGGAGGCCACGGACATTTATACAGGCATGTACATATGTGAATATATTTATATATAATTATAGGGAAATAGATCTATGCACATAGGTTAATTATTAAGGCAGCAGACGGATATTGGGCCTCTACTCAAGTACTCCCTCAAGGTAAGAAAGCTTGGTTCTAATAACCCAGCATTCTGTGATGCTCACCTTCCCTGACACGATCGCTGAAGACAAAATGGGTGGATAAGCAAATGGTGCCCAGCTATCAAAAGATATAGCATATGGGGGCTTAAAAGATCGACAATAAACAAGTGGCCATCTAGCTGAGAAGCAACAAAGCCCACATGGGAGAAGCACACCAGCCTGTGTGATCCTGAGGTGTTGATGGGAGCAGGTATCAGGCAACAAAGACCCAGAACAAAATATCATATTGATGTGAAGGAGGAGGAAGGTGAAGTGGAGACCCAAATCCCATCCATAGACAATTGGACATCCCCTTACAGAAGGGTCACAAGGATAAGACGAGCCAGTCAGGGGGCAGTACAGCACCGATGAGATATACAACTTTCCTCTAGTTCTTTAATGCTCGACCCCCCTCTATCATAACCCCTAACAAATCTGGCTAGATCAGAGCATGTACACTGGTACAGATAAGAATTTGCAATACAGGGAATCCAGGACAGATAAACCCTTCAGGACCAATAATGAGAGTAGCGATACCAGGAGGGGAAAGGGGAGGTTGAGGCAGGAAGGGGGAAGTAATCATAGTGATCAACATATAACCCCTTCCCAGGGGGATGCACAACAGAAAAGTGGGTGAAGGGAGACAGTAGTCAGTGCAAGAGATGAAAAAAAAATTATCAAGGGTTCATGAGGGAGGGAGGGTGGGGGTCGAGGAAAATGAGGAGTCACTATCAAGGGCTCAAGTAGAAGGAAAATGTTTTTGAAATGATGATGGCAACATATGTACAAATACGCTTAACATCATGGATTGTGATAAGAGTTGTAAGAGCCCCCAATAAAATGATCTCTTTTAAAAAGAAAGAAAATGATAATGGCAACATATGTACAAATATGCTTAATATAATTAATGTATGGAATTTTATAAGAGGTGCAAGAGGCCCCAATTAAAAAACAATTCAGATCAGAAGTAGGGCCCATGTGTATTGTGCTGCCCCATCAAATCCATGACCATAAAAATAAAAAACGAGGAAGACCCTTATCAAGATGGACACAGCGGCTGCATCAATGGGCTCAAAGACAACCACCCTTGTGAAGATGGTGCAGGACCGGGCGGGGTTCCGTTCTGTTGTACATAGAGTTGCTATGAGTCAGAGCTGACTCAAATGCACGTACCACTGACGACAAGACCAAGCTGGCAGTTCGAACCCACTCGGCAGCCTGTAGAAGATCGGCCTGGACATTTCTGCTCTACTCTGTGACACACGAGTCGGAATCAACTTCAAAGCAATGCTGCTTCCAAGCACAGTCTTTATGGCAGTGGATTGCCAGGCCTGTCTTCTGTGATCCTTCTGGGTAGGTTCAAACCACTCACCCTTTGATTAGATACTAATCGAAAGCTGAGCACTTCAATGGACCTCTCGAGTCTGGTTAGAGACTGGGTTTAGAGCAGAAGCTAGGTGGAGTTCCATCTAGGGACAGGTGGAGAACGTTTCTCTTAGGGGCTCTCTAGGATGTGTGGTCTTCTCGGGCAGGGCCCCCTCCTCCAGGGAAACCTCCAGATTACTACTTGCTTCTAACTCCACAGCCTGGCTCCCAACTCGAAATTCTTCCCTTTCAAAAGCAATGAGAGGCTCTGTGTGTGGTTCAGCCTAGAAGTAGGGTCTATGTGGGGTGCCCACAAGTGCCCAGCGCCATCCCTGGAACTAAGTGGGCAGCCAGGAGGGCTTGCTGAGTGAACCAAAGGCCTGAGTGAGGCTATGGGGTCACTTTGGAACACAAAGACACACCCATACACACAAACACACACACACACACACACACACACAATCATGAACAACTACCGGCACCACCTGGGCTGGGCTGGGCTGGGCTGGGAGGCAGCAGGGAAGCTGGGAACTCCACAGTGAATCACTCCTACTTCACACTTCCCTTCTGCCTCCTGCAGTCCACCTCAGGCCCAAGGCACTCCAAGCTCCAGACACTCCAGGGGTCTCAAGAGAGTAGCCCCCAACCAGAGCCTGCACGCATCCTTGGCCCCACTGTGGTCCCTGAATCCCCGTGAGCGGTGACCAGGCCAGAGGAGGGGGAGAAAGGATTCTAGACACAACCAAGCCTATGCCATCTCAACTGGTACAATTCAGTACCATGGACCATACTCTTCAAGTTGGGCGACCGTTCTCCTTATGCCACCGCCAGTAACAAACTCCCTCGTAACCACTCATACTATCTTTGCTTTCTGCATATTGGCTTATTTCACATACACGAGAGCAACCAAGTCTTTGTCCTTTTGTGACGGACTTGTTTGGCTCAGTGGGACATGCCCAAGGTTGCTTGGTGTTGTGGCATGAATCCCGCCAACCTTTCTCTCTATGGCTATTTGGTATTGCCCAGTGGGGCTGTACTTCACCTTTGTTATCCCATTCATCTGTTGGGGTCCCTGATTTTTCAGGCTACCCAGTGTCTTGCTCCTGGAGGTTGTAGGTAGGGCAGGGGTTGGCGAACAACCCAGGGACCACTCTGCCTGCTCGTGCAGATGATGGCTCCCTGCTGCAGCGGCAGAGCTGAGCCACGGCCAGAGAACCCACGTGGCATGAGCTGCTGAAAATATTTACCATGTGGCCCCTTATCAGATGTTTGCTGTTCCATAGAGGCCAAAGTTCATTCCTTGTTACCAAGGACGGGGGTGGGGTGGGTGGGGAGGATCTGCTGCTGAGCTTCCGGTAGCCAGACGGAAATGCTCGGGAAAAGGCAGTAGGGATGGTTGCTCAACACGATGAGCACAATGTCCGGAAGCTGTACGCTTAAATCGGGCCCAAGTGACAACTTTCTCATTTGGCCGTTGACCCTTGAATAACAGGCGCTGGAGTTTGGGCGCTGAAACCTCCCAAAGCAGTCGTGGACGCAGGTATAATTTATGGTTGACCCTTGAACAACATGAGTTTGAATTGCGTGGAGCCACTTATGTTTGGGCCTCTCGCTCCCTGTGGCTCCTGCAGTGAACCAAGTGCTTAGGGTATCTGGAGAGGTGAACTGCTCCCTGGCAGTGACTCCTGTCAACTCCACATCTTAAAAGGAAACGTACAACTCTTGGGCTCAATAAGCAACCAAACAAACAAACAGGCAAACAAAATTTTGCCTGTAAGTGGGCCCCATTCAGTTCTAAGCTGTACTGTTCAAGGGTTGATTGTATGTAGTTTTGATCATACCAGAAAAAATGTTCAACTCCAACTCTGTGATATTGAGGAAAAATTATACAGATGATGGAGGATCAGAACTAGCTATCTGTTGCCAGGGGCTCCTAGGGAGCTGGGGGGAGGAGGGTTGAAGAGGAGGAGAACTAGGTGTTTGGGGTCAATAAGGTTATTCTGTAGGATATTGTAATGGTGAACCCATGAAATTAAGCATTTACCAAAACCCTTAGGCTTGAACTACAGCCATGGAAATGATGGCCTTTGTTGTTGCTAGTTAAGCTTTATATCAAGAAGTAATCTTATATAAATCAAGTTGAGTCTAACTCAAGTTCATAAGTCCAGTGCAAGCCAGGGCCCTCTTCAGACTCACTTAGCTAAAGGCTGATGATGTAGACAGATGAAGCAGGAAGCAGGAAGCCCACAGGCTGGTGGGTGCAGAATTGTGTGGATACAAAGTTGGTGGAAACATGGCAGGGCACTGACAGCTCTCAGGGTTGCGGGTCCTGCATAGGCCTGCCTCTGGATGCAGGCAGTCCCAGAAAGCAGGCAGGTGAAGGGGGAGAGAAAGATAGATGAGAGAGAGAGAGAGAGAGAAAGAGAGAGAGTGTTACATAATCTCCTGTCAACTTGCAAAGGGGTAGAGTCTAGTCTGTCAATCAGGCCATAGCCAATTAGGCCACTGTGTGGGCATGGCCTTCTCCTGAGGATTCTGGGAACTCCTGTACTTCTCTCTGGAGGTGGGAGACACGCTCTGCTTTATCTTCCTGCTGACAAGACACATGGAGCTGTGCTGATAGAGCTAGAGCCCTGGAGATGGAGGAGCCAAGTGCAAACCCACACCAGTGCTAAGATGCTTCCACCACCACCAGATCCACAAGACTTTGCACCCAGTGACTTGTGATCTTCCTGCATTCGTCATTGCATGTGTTCCGTGAGTCTGGAGAGGACTTTACAGACTAGTATCGGACATAAGGGCTAATATTTGGCTTTTGGACTTGATGCGGACTGAGCTGGGATGTTTTCTTAATGTACAATTGCTCTTTGATATAAAACTCTTTCTTATACACATATGAGTGTCTATAAATTTATTTCTCTATTTAACCTGGACTAACACACACACACACACACACACACACACACACACACACACAGAGAGAGAGAGAGAGAGAGAGAGAGAGAGAGTTAGTTTCCAATGTCTCTCACTCTCATATAAAAAAAGCTCATGACACTAAAGAGGTGACATCAGGCTGTGACTCAGTGGATAGGCTGGACCCACCCCTATCCTTACCCAGGAGTGTCTAGTTGAGATAATCCCTAATCATCACGTTTGCTTTCAGCCAAGATCCATCTGACATCAACCGTGATGCCACTCATTCTATGTCCTCTTCTGGTTCCAACTTGAAGTTCTGTCAGTTCCTTGTTGCTATCTCTTGGCTAGGTAGCCATCTTCCAGATTTGCTAGCATATATGAGCAAGCACTTTCAATACTGAGTCTGTTGGTTGAGACATCCCAACGAGTACTCTTGTCAGTCGAGCTTGTTCTTTGTCAACACCTTCCGTGCAGCTTGGATTTCTCTTTCCCTTCAATGCCATCTGATCATTTGCTACTTCCTGAAGCGGTTGACATCGACCAATCATTTTGGTTTAGCAACCCTGAGTATTCTTTCCATCTGCTTCTTCTTTAAAAAATTCATTATCATTTAATTCCATTTCCCATGAACTTTTCTTTCTTTCTTTTAATCGGGGCTCATACAACTCTTATCACAACCCATATGTACATCAGTTGTGTAAAGCACATTTGTACATTCATCATTCATCATTCTCAAAACATTTGTTCTCCACTTAAGCCCCTAGCATCAGCCTAAAATTTCCCCTCCCTCTTTGATCCTCCCTCCCTCATGAGCCCTTGATAATTTATAAATTATTATTTTGTCATATCTTGCCCTGTCCGATGTCTCCCTTCACCCCCTTTTCTGTTGTCCATCCCCCAGGGAGGAGGTCACATGTAGATCCTTGTAATCGGTTCCCCCTTTCCAACCCACCCTCCCTCTACATTCCCAATATCGCCACTCACACCACCGGTACTGAAGGGATCATCTGCCCTGGATTCCCTGTGTTTCTGGTTCCCATCTGTACCAGTGTACATCCTCTGGTCTAGCCAGACTTGCAAGGTAGAATTGGGATCATGATAGTGGGAGGGGGGTAGAGGGGAGGAAGCATTTAGGAACTAGAGGAAAGTTGTGCTTTTCATTGTTGCTACATTGCACTCTGTCTGGCTTGTCTCCTCCCTGAGGCCCCTCTGCCAGGGGATCTTCAGTGGCCTACAAATGGGCTTTGGGTCTCCACACGTCCCCCCTCATTCACTGAAGACAAATGGGTGCATAAGCAAATGCGGCAAAGAAAGATGATGGTGCCCGGCTATGAAAAGATATAGCGTCTGGGATCTTAAAGGCTTGAAGGTAAACAAGCGACTATCTAGCTCAGAAGCAACAAAGCCCACATGGAAGACGCACACCAGCCTGTGCGATCACGAGGTGCAGAAGGGATCAGGTATCAGGCATCAAAGAACAGAAATCTTTCCATCCTCTTTTGATGCTTCCTGCATCCCCTTATGCTACATAAAATCCTTCAACACTGTAACTCAAGGGTGGTGCTTTTTTCTTCAGTTCTTTGAGTACGGGCAATGCCAAGCTTGTTCTCCTTTGCTTGGCCAACTCCAGGTCTTTGCACATTCCATCATCGCTCTCTACATCATCTTCTCTAGCTGCCCTTGGGAATCTTCTGTTCAGCTCTTTCACTGAATTGTGTCTTCCTTTCACTTCAGCTGGCCTATGTTCAAGAGCACATTTCAGAGTCTCTTTGGACATCCATGTTTGTCCTTTCTTTTTATTTCTGTCTTTTTAATGACATTTTTGTTTTCTTCATATATGATGTCTTTGATGTGCTCCCACGACTCACCTGATCTTTGGTCATTCGTGTTCAGGTCATCAAATCTATCCTAGAGATGGTCTCTAAATCCACATGGCCCATGCATAAGGTCGTATTTTAGCCCTCATGGACTTGCTTTAATTTTCTTTAGCTTCGATTTGAACTTGCATATGAACCATTGATGGTCTGTTCTACAGTTGGCCTCTGACCTTGTTCTGGCCAACAACTCTTCGTTTCTTCAATCCCTTTCCACAGGTGTCATTGATTTAGTTCCCAAGGTCCATGCGTACAGTCACTCCCGAACTTGTTTTAAGAAAGGTCTTTCCTATGAATACCGCTATGTCAGCAGTGTGCCAGTTTGTTGTTCTGTGGAGACGTACGTGCTGCTGTGATTCGGAAGCCCTGACGCTGGTGTTTCAAACAGTAACAGACTAACTCACAGTGGACAGGTTTAATTTGAACTTGAAGACTAAGGCAGACTGGGAACGAGGACCTAGGGATCTACTTCTGAAGAGATTGGTCACTGAGAACCTTATGGACAACAGCAGCATGCTGTCTGTTACAGTGCCGGAAGAGGAGTCCCCCCGGTTGGAAGGCACTCAAAATACAACCGAGAAAGCTCTGCCTCCTCAAAGTAGCTCCCACTGCCATTGAGTCGGTTCTAACTCATAGAGACCCTATACTGGGCTTCTGAGCCTGTAAATCTTTCAGGGAGAATGTAGCCTTAGCAACATCCCTTGGAGCAGTGGATGGGCTTCAACCATTGGCCTTGTGGCTATTTGTCCAATGCTTACCAGACACTGCCACGAAGGCTCCTTCTTTGACGCAGAGTGGACCTTAAAGATGTGGTTAAAGCTTTAGAGACCTTCGTTTGCCCATGTGGCACTCATGACTGAAAATGAGAACAGCTGCGGATATTCATTACTAACTGGAACATGAAGTGTGAACCTAAGAACATTGGAAGTTGTCAAAAAAGATGAAGTGGGAAGCATAGCAATCAATAGTCTAGTCATCAGTGAGTTGACGTGCACTGGTATTAGCCTTTCAATCAGACACTCACTTAGTCTACTATGGCAGAAGTGACAAATTGAAGATGAAAGGCATTGTCAGATAACCCAGGAAACAAGGTAATCACAGACTTGCTTGTGGTTCTTATTGGGTAATCTGGCACTAAGGGAGAGTGTTACATCCACTGTCAAAGGAAATGTTTGAAGATCTACTCTGAAGTATAACGGCTCATCGATAGAATAATATTCATGCCTACAAGAAGACCCATTAATATGAATACTGGTCCAGTTTATCCATCCATCCCTAATACCAAAGATGGGGAAATGAAGACTTTCCACCAACTTCTACTATTGATTAAGCATAAATCAAGATGCATTGATAATGACTGTTCATTGGAGTGTGGAAGTTAGAAACAAAGAGCAAGGGTCAGTCATTGGGAAATATGGTCTGGTGATAGAAATGGTGCTGGGAATTGCACCATAGAACTTTGCAAGACCAAAGACTTCTGCATTGCAAATATCCTTTTCAACAACAGAACTGGCTAGTGTACACCTGGCTCTCACCACATGGCCTTCACCAGGAATTCGTCTGACCATATCTGTGGGAAGAGATGATGAAGAAACTCAATAACATCAGCCAAGACAAGGTCAGGGGCCAATGTTGGAAGAGACCATCAATTGCATCTATGCAAGTTAAAGGGCAACTGATGAAGATAAAGCCATGAGAGCCTGATTATAACCTCGAGTCTATCACACCTGGATTTAGTGATGAAAAGATCCCTATTAGTGCCCCCTTCAAAGAAAGGTGCCCCCAAAGTGTGCTGAAATGATCAACTATCATCAATAATATCACATACAAGTAAAAGCTTGCTGAAGAAAAATTTTGTAAGTGTTGGAGCAATACCATGACAGCAAGCTGCCGGAAATTCCTGCCAGATTCAGAAGAGGACGTGGGAATGATGATATCATCGCTGGCATCAGAGGATTATGCAAAGACACTCTATTGTGGAGATCATAACAAAGTATGAACAATGTTGAAAAGACTGGGATTTGTAGAGCACTAAATTGTGGAATATTCTTGGCCAGTGCCATAATTCAAATTAATGGTGCTCATGTAGAACATGTACATAGACCAAGAGGTAGCTGTTCAAACAGACCAAGGGACTATGGCACAGACATGAAAGAAAAAATAACTTATAAATTATCAGGGGTTCATGAGGAAGGGTGGTGGAGAAGGAAAATGAGCTTATGTCAAAGGCTCATGTCTACTTGAATCTTTTGGCTCGGTCTTTTGGCTAAAATCAGGTGTGGTGGCTCAAGTAGAAAGAAAATGTTTTGAAAATGACCATGGCAACATGTATAAATGTGCTTGACACCATGGATGTATGTATGGATTGTGGTAAGAGCTGTAAGACACCCCAGTTAAACAATTAAAAAAAGGAAGTTGGGTATTGAATACAGAAGAGCATTTATTTAATTTAGAGATCCTTTTATTGGGGCCTCTTACAGCTCTTACCACAATCCATACATCAATCGTATCAAGCATATTTGTACATATGTTGCCATCATTATTTTCAAGACGTTTACTTTCTATTGAGCCCCTGGTATTTATTTTAAAAATGAAATAAGTATGGGGAGGGAGGGGGGAAAAAAAGAGGACCTGATGCAAGGGGCTTAAGTGGAGAGCAAATGCCTTGAGAATGATTGGGGCAGGGAATGTATGGATGTGCTTTATACAATTGATGTATGTATATGTATGGATTGTGGTAAGAGTTGTTTGAGTCCCTAATAAAATGTAAAAGAAGAAAAGAGAAAAAAATGATTAGGGCAAAAACTGTACAGATGTGCTTTATACAATTGATGTATGTATATGTATGAACTGTGAAAAGAATTGTATCAGCCCCAATAAATTGTTAAAAAAAAATAAAAATAAAAAATTTTCTGAAAAAAAAAAATGAAATAAGTAAATAAATAAAGAACAACGAAGATCAAAGAAGAACCGTTGGAGCATGGTGCTGGCGAAGAATATTGAGGTTACCCGGCACTGCTCAGAAGAACAGACAGAACCAACTTGGGAGAAGTACAGCCGGAATGCTTCTCAGAAGCAAGGATGGTGAGGCTTTGTCTCACATACTTTGGCTCTGGCAGGAGAGACCAGGCCCTGTAGGAGGGCATCGTGTTTGGCCAGCAACAAGAAGAAGGCCCTCAACAAGACACATTGATACGTTACTGCAACAATGGGTGAGGACAAAAGAACGGTTGTGCAGAGGATGCAGGGCCAGGGGTGTGTCCTTCTAGTGCACACAGGTGACCTTGAGTGGGAACCGACTCGATGGCATCTCATAACAACAACGCGTGTGTCACAGTAGAACTGCTCCACTGGGGACACTTCTCGGGGACTGCTGTTTTTGGAGGTCTAGGCTTTCCTCTGAAGCAGACTTGAGCATCCAACTTTGGGGTTAGCAGCTGCGTACGGTAATCACGGACATGATGTTAACGATAGAAAATGTGCAGTGGAGGAAGAGGGGCAGCTAGGAATTGGCTTTCCGTTGACAATTTTCCTGCCAACCTACAAGAGCTCTAAAAATAGTAAATCCATTTTAGAAGTGTTACAACACGTAGAAACTCACTGTGTAGACGTAAGATCCTGGCATGACACAAGTGGTTTGGCTTGACTACTAATCTTGAGGTTGGTACTTCAAATCCACTCAGTGGTACTGCGGAAGAAAGGTCTGGCTGGTAACCTGGGTCCGAGGAGCATGTATTCTACTCTATAACAGGAGGGATCGCCATGAATGGGAATTGATTTGAAGGCAATGAACTTGTTTCTTTTTTCTTCATTCTTTAAAAAAAAATTTTATTAGGGGCTCATACAACTCTTATCACAATCCATACATATACATACATCAGTTGTATAAAGCACATCTGTACATTCTTTGTCCTAATCAATTTCAAAGAATTTGCTCTCCACTGAACTTGTTTTTTAATAAAAGCCTTGAAGTAAGCAACAACAGCCACAAAAGATAGAAGTGAAAAAATTGGTGTCTCTCACTGTATTCACCTGGATTCATGCTCCTACTCTGCCACTTACTAGTTCAAGCAACTGGCTAGCCCACTAGTCCTCATTTCCCACATCTGTTGGGTGGGAGCACAGTACCAACCTCATCAGTTTACTCGAGAGCCAGGAATATGCAGTGTTCTATGAGTTGGGGGTCACAGATTGCCTCTATCTCATTCCTGAAGACTCACCCCCTTGCCCTAGCTTCCCCAGCTAAAGTTCAGCCTAGTCCACTGAGCTGGTATCATGGCTCAACTGCCATGGCCCGGAGGAGTCCATTGCAGTTTCTGCAATCAGGTTGCTTATCCAGCTGTGGCCTTAGGCCTGGGCCTCCAACCATAGCCCAGCCAAGCCTGCCTTGGACTATGCTAAACCCAGTTTGGCAGAGGGAAAAACAAGCTTGGTGTGACAGCCTTTGATCCCTGCAGTCACCAGTGCTGGGTCTTGTGCCGGCCCCAGTGGGTGGAAGTTGTATTTAGTTAAAACTTGCTGGGAGAACAGAGGTGAGATGTGATCTCTTAGGCACCTGGTCCTGGGATTGGGGAGGAGGAAGGTTTTGTAACTGAGGACAAGGGCTATTGCACAGAGCTGAGAAGCCTGGCCCACGGCAGTGTGCTAGGAGCCAAGACAGAGTGTGGGGTGAGTAGGGTCAGATGTGGGAACTCCCCGAGCCAGGAGAAGGACGCCGGACCACGAGCTTTGACTGCTTCCTTCTGCTGAAAGCTCCATACGCATGAGCAGCAGAGAGCACTGGACAATGAGCCCCTCCGTGCCCACCGGAGTCCCTGGTGTGGCAGAGAGTTTTCACCATCGGCTGTGTTCAGAAAGGTGGATGGTTTGAGTTCACTCAGAGGTGACTCACTATCAAGGCCAGGCTATCTGCCTCCAAAAGTCTTGAAAAAGCTACAGAGCAGGTCTCCTAAGAACACGTGGGGTCACCAGGAGTTGGCATCTACGCGGTGACACTTAGCAGCAGCAACATTGACATTTTCTCGGTACTACAGAGAATTAAACAGTTAAACTGTTAATGGAAAGATTGGTGATTCCAGTCTACCTTCAGCTGCCTAAGAAGAAAGGCCTGGCGGTCACAGTTTTGGCGTCCCTGTGCGTACACTTCTACTGTGTACACAAAGGGGCCCATCCCATGTGGGAATCGACTGGACAGCAACTGGCTTTTTTTGTGTGTGGGTAATGTACCTAACCATCCACCATCTGTTAGTTTGTCACATTGCAGTGGACAGAGTGTGGCGATGACGCGGGAAGTGACGTCATTCGCCCATGGTAGATGGGTTTCAGCGGAGCTTCCAGGCTAAGACAAACCGAGAAGGAAATTCTGGCAACACACTTCTGAAAATTAGCCAGTGAAATCCTGATGGCTAGCAAGAACAGGTCCCCCAGAGTAATGTTGGGAGAGAAACCGTAGGTTGGGAGACACTCAAATGACACAGTGAAAAACGCAAAGATTCTCAAAGAAATGGATCGACACAGTGGCTCAGACATCCAAGAACACCACCACAACCAATGAGCACTGTGAAGGTACTGAGGGTGGGGCAACAGTTCTTTCAGGTATACATAGGTCAGGTCACCAGGACTCGAGCCAGCTTGATGGCCACGCACACAACTCTCTGTTACTTGACTGACAGCTTGGTCTACTTTGTTTCTTTGCACTCCCATCCCCTGTGGTGTTACCTGTTGGTAATTACCGCCTAGATCCATGAGCTCACTGATAGCTAAAATAACAGTTCAACAACATGATTCCTTTTTGGTTTATTGAGTAAGATCCACATATAGATATACATAGGTCACTTTAAAATTCATTTACATGTAGGTCGTCCTCTGCTTACCTACTTTATTTGTTGGGTGGAGTGGATCTGTATACGTTGTTGCTGTTATGTGCTGTCAAATAAGTTACAACTCACAGCAACTCTATGTACAACAGGATGAAGCGGCACACACACACACACACACACACACACACACACACACACACACACACACACTTCTCTCACCTACCATTTGGTTATCAAGTGGGACAATGCTATGTGAGAGTAATGATACATTCTGGATCCCTTTCCTTTCCTAGCGTCCAGAAATAATTAGTGGGTTCCAAAAATAAACATTGCAACTTCTTCTCCATTGTTTCTGTTAGGTGTTGTCGAGTCGGCTCTGACTCATAGTGACCCTATGTACAACAGGACACAACACTGCCTGTACTGTACCATCCTCCTCAGGGTGAAGTTTGGGTTCATGGCTGCAGCCACTGTATAAATCCACCTTTTGGATGACCTTCCTGTGTGTGTGTGTGTGTGTGTGTGTGTGTGTGTGTGTGAGCTTACCCTGTACTTTACCAAACATGACATCTTTTTCCAGGTACTGGTCTCTCCTAGTAGCATGTCCCAAGTATATGAAGCCTCGCCCTTCTAGCTTCTAAGAGTATTCTGGTTTACTTCTTTCACGACAGATTTTTGTTGTTCTTCTCCTGGCAGTCCAAAGGACTTTCAATATTCTTTGCCAACACTGTAATTTGAATGCATCAGTTCGGCTGCAGTCTTTAATTTTCATCGCCACTGCAGTCTTTATTCTTATTATTCATTAAGATTCATTATTATTCATTGCCCAACGGAAACTACCAGGGCTCAGGTCAGACATACCTCAGTCTTCAAAGTGACTTTTCTGAGTGGATTCCTCAAAATTCCTTCCCTAGATATTTTCATGTAGCATACCATGCATTTAGAGTATCGAAATGTATCAATATGTTAAAGAGTTTATCTTTGTAAATAATCAAATGGTCTCCTCTTTGGCTAGTGGGAGTTGAATGCTGAGTTCTCTTGACATAACTATGTCTTTAGTGTCTTTCTTGGTGTAACAAGATATCCCAAGTTCATTTTGAGCATTTCCCCCCATCCCCACAGGCCTGGGATCAGCCATTACTCCAAAGAGCTCTTGTTTCTTTTATTGGAAAATGGTATTTAGAGACCACAATCTAGGTGCTAGGGGTGCTCAATCCTACTGGGTTAATTACTGTTTCTATGTCATTTTTTATTCATTGGGATTTAATACATACATCATATAATTCTATGCTTTAATCACATCAAATAAAACTGCAATTGCTACCACAATCCGTTCCAAACATTCTTTTTTCTACATGATCTTTCTATGTCTTTTCAATGGTTAGGAGATGTCCCCACTACTTAAACACACACACAATTAAAAAAAATCCTGAATCATATGTTGATGTTTCCAGTTCCTATGAGGATGATTTTGTTGTTAGCTGTGCTAGACTTGGCTGCAATTCATGACAACTCCAATGTACAATAGAACAAAATGTTGCCTGATCCTGCGCCACCTTTAAAAGCATTGGTGTGCTTGTGTCCATTGTTGCAACCAATGTTGCGACCAATCTTCCACCAGCATATTGGACTATCTTCTGCTATGGTCTTTATGGTTTCAACCACTGGTCTTTGGAAGTAGATCATCAGGTTTATCTCTTTAGTCTGTCTTAGTCTAGAAGCTCTGCTGAAACCTGTCCACCACATTTGAAATACCAGCTTGCAGCATACAAAAGTCACTCAAACTGATGGGCAGGTGGTGGTATTCAGGATTACTAGCATCTTTCTTTTCTCACACTGCAAGTTTAAATTGCAATGGCTCCAAAATAGTTACTCACTGGCTTTATTGCACAAGAAACACGTATAGTGATATTCAAGTAATATGATTCTTGAAGGCAGTTCCGGATTTTTTTCCCCACTTCTTTTTGGTCTTTGGGTTTATCCCAATAGGGAAGTGTTGTAAGGCACCTGAAACAGTTTCTGTGTGATTATGTCACTAAGTGGGAACCGTTGAAGTCTGGGAGTTATGATTTTTAATGTTTATATATATATTTATTAATCATTTTATTGGGGAGCTCTTATAAACCTTGTAACAGTCCGTCATTCAATTGTCTTAAGCAAACTTATACATATGTTGCCACCAACATTTCCAAAACATTTTCTTTCTATTTGTGGGGGATTATTTTTCAAATATAATAAGCAAAATCTACAAACGAAGGCGCAGATAGGAGAATATAGCTTTTTTTCTGTCCTCCCAACCATATGTCTATCCTGCCCCATGGGCAGCTACTCTAAAAGTTTATAGTTCATCTTTCTGTGTCTTTTCTGTTCTACTAAATGCAGCATTTAATAATTAACTTAAACTACTGACTAGTAGTAATGTAATTATAGTAACCAATACAGTGTAGCGCACGATTGTACATCATATTGTTAAAAGAAATGGTTGACAAAGCAAAATCTACAATTAACGAGTTGATTTGGTTTTAGAAAGTTTCACGACCAGAGCAGAATGGTTCTGGGGAAACCAGGAAGTGCTCCCCTCTATGAAGGTGAGCTGAAAAATTATCTAGCAAACAAAAGGCAGCCAAAAAGAAAACAGGGAAGCAAATAGCCTTCATGTGTTTTGTCAGTTAGGTCATGTTGACAGTAAGGTACACCGAGCCGAACTCTCAAACTCACTGCCCTTGAGTTGATGCTGACTCCTAGCGACCTTACAGGGCAGCGAAGACCTGCCCTGTTGGTTTCCAAAGCTGTAAGTCTTCAGGGGAGTAGAAAGGGCCACCATTCTCCTGGGGAATGGCTGGTGGTTTTGAACTGCCAATGTTGTGGTTAGCAGCCTGACGAGTAACTCATGATGCCATCGAAATCCAGACGTATTGCAGCGAAAACCTGTAAGTCAGTAGGCAGATTGAGAGAGGCGGGCAAGCAACGAATGCTTGTGCAGACACCATCGTGTCAAAGGAGATGGAAATGTCTAACAGGTAATGCCAGGAGTGGAGCTGTCTAAGCCTCCTGTCTCCAGCTAACCTGAGAGATCTCACCATCGTTCCAATTTTAGTACATGTGCTGCCGAAGCGAGCACGAGATCTCACCATCTTGCATCAGTTAGATGCTAATAAAATTAATATTATAATAGCAGATTTTAAAAGATAAGCAACAATTTCATGTTAGTACGTAATCCAATAATATAATTTAATGTATACGTGTAACTTAAACAGATCGACTCCTACATTACGCATTTGCTATAGTATGTGTTTATTCCTGTGTCCTCTTTTAAACAGCAGCATCATGTAAACACTTAAAGCCACTTAGCTGCTTTTCCACTTAACCTTGTGCTCTCGTATAGAGAGCATTGTATAGAGATCTTCGCTGTGCCTTTTCAGCAGCTGCCCAGCACTTCATTCAATGGCTGGACACTGAGCTATGTCCATTCTCTTGAGCTTCTAAACACAATGCTGCCATGGGGAACCTTCTCCATACGTCTTATGCTTGCTAAAGACGCAGATCAATTTCTCTCTGTGTGATTGGTGAGGACAATTGCAGACACACATATCTATATTTGCTAGATATTACTAATTT
The DNA here is from genome assembly GCF_050624435.1 of Tenrec ecaudatus. Lineage (NCBI taxonomy): Eukaryota > Metazoa > Chordata > Mammalia > Afrosoricida > Tenrecidae > Tenrec > Tenrec ecaudatus. The sequence goes on from NC_134530.1 coordinate 21,497,178, forward strand.
TCCCTCCCCAGAGCAATAGCACTTTGCATCCTTAGTGGTAAAGTATGGGAGCGTATAAAATACTCCCAGGTTTTAAATAAATCTCACCTGTGAACGCATACCTTTTTCATAATCCGGAGCCAATATCCTCTCTTCCTGGAAGCCCGCCCTTCGCCTCTAGCTTTCTTTTTGTGTCTTTTCCAGTCCCAGGCTCCGTGCTCAGGCCCTAGCCCTGACCCTCAGCGTGTGGGAGCATCTGCGTCCAGCATGACACCCTCCAGACGGAGAGCTCTTTGGGACCCAGGACAAAGTCTTCTAGGGACATTCAGCACAAGGCTGAGCACAGAAGGGTGAGACTAAGGGAAGGGTCTCTGCCTGAATAAAGGACAGTCTTTGACTGGTGGGCCTTCTCACTGGGCTCTCCTAGGCCAGAGGAACAGTACCAGGTCACGTTGGTCAAAGTGCTGGCTTCTGCTCTCTGCCCTATCTGTGAGTCACCTGTGACTTTACTATAGGTGTGTGTCACCTGTGTGGAGCTTGGGCAGAGGAGTGGAACCTGATGACATGAGACAGACCCTAGAGCCAGGCTTCCCTCTTGTTTCCTGGGCGGGGCCCTTCGCCCTTCTGCCTCGATTTGTCCATCTCTAAGACGGGATTAGTCATGTGTGCCTCATGCAGCCGTGTCAAAGAAAATGGTGAAATCCTATCAACCTTCTTTCCATCCCTTACTCATTGTTTTTGGATTGAGGTGAGACTCGCTCGACAAAATTAACCAGTTTGAAGTGTACATTCAGTGGCATTGGTACGTGCACTATGCTGTACAACCACCCCCTCTACCTAGTTCCAGATTATTTGTTTTTCCCCAAAGAGAACCTGGATCTAGTAAACAGTCACCCGCCTCTCCCCCCTCCCCCCGCCACCTTCCCACACCTGTCTGTCAGTCTGTCCTACTGTGGGGGCTTGCATGATGCTGCGTTGCTGGAAGTTTGACCACAGGAATTTCAAACAGCAGCAGGTCATCCACCGTGGACAGGTTTCCGTGGGGCTTCCACACTAAGACAGACAGACAGAAAAGAGGCCCGGTGACCCACTTCTGGAAATTAACCCAGAGTAAACCTTCTGGATAGCTGATGAAGGACATTCACTAGACCCTGACAAATACACTCTGGAGGGACGGCAGCTCTCACGTCGGATAAGATTTGAGGACGGCAAGACTTCATCTGACTTACTGTGGAAGGGTCCCGGGAAAGACCATGCATTAGAAAGAGACAGCGTGTTTGGTAAAGCAGGGGTGAGGGAAAAGGAGGGAAAGCTCTCTCTTTAATGAGATGGATTGACAACGTGGCTGGAGACAAACATGGGCTCAAACAGATGAACAATTGGGCGGAAGGTGCAGGGCTGGGCACTGTTGAGTTCTGCTCTTCCTGGCGCTCTACCTGGAGCCGCTCTCCGTAAGGTTTGCAGTGGCCAGTCCCTCTGAAGTGGACAGCCTGTTCATGGCTGGTACCGCACAAGGGCAGGGAAGAGGATGGATTGGCGCAGCGCCTGTGGCAGTGAGCCCCCCACATAACACTTGCGAGGGTGGTGCCGGGCCAGCAAGTGTTTCCTTCTGTTGTACATGGGGCCGCTGTGAGGGGGTCGGCACCAAATAACAGCAACAATCATTGAGGGGAGTCAATGGCAACTGACAACAAGCCCCCCACCTCTGCAGCCCTTCATAACCACGACTCCACATTCTATCTACTTTGACCTCTTCTGGACATTTTATATACATGAAACCACACAACATATGCCTTTTTGTGTCTGGCATCTTTTGCCCAGCGTGATCTTTTTAAAGCTTATTCATGTTCTAACGTGAATCAGTGTTCCACTCCTTTTTTTAAAGGCTAAACAATGCTCTGTTGAATGACTATGCCACTTTTTGTCTATCCATTCATCCATGGATGGATATTTGGGTTGTTTCCACCCTTTGGCCATTGTGAACGATGTACCGCGTATGTATATTTGCGTGAGCATCTTTTCCCAATCCTCTACCTCCGAGTGGAGTTGTTAGGACACAGGGGAATTCCAGGCTTAACTTTCTGAGGAACAGATACAATTTTTCAGGCTTTATTTCTCTGAAGTTTCCCAAAGCCAGCGAGGAGAGAATCCCCAGTGGAAACGGTTTAACTCTCCTATTTTGCAGATGAGAAAGCTGAGGCCGAGAGAGGTGACTTCCTATGATCTTGAGGTTAATGATGATCAGAGACCATTGTACGCCAAGAATCTACCCACTATTCTACGAGGGCTTTAGGACCCGCTCCCCAGGAGACTCCCAAGAGTCACGCCCAACTTGAGAGCTGGCCTTTACTTGTGAATGGGTATAATCTGAGCCCTACCTCACAGCCTTATCACGGAGAATCAAAGTGAAAACAGAGGCCGGGGATGGAGCATGTATTCAGCGTTCGATTCACAAGTTTATTCAGAAGTGTGTCAAACAAAACAGCCACAGATGAAAGAAGGGACAGAGGGGTGACGTAACTTGCCAAAACTCACACAGTCATGGGTGAGAGTCAGCCTGGGACTGCAGGAGCGATTGAGTTGTTTCCTGGTACTCCTTAATCCCTCTGGACACCAGGGAGGAGAGACTCAAAGGCAGGTCCTCTTTGAGGGTAGTGAGTTGTTATGTTGCTTTGTTCCCTGGGGAGTCAACCTTTGGATAACACAAAATGGCTGTGAGCCAGCCTGGGGCAGCCCTGTGGTCACAAAGGCCAGCAGCTGGTTCCCTGTAGAAGGTAGGTGACCTGACATCTTTGCTATACCACTACTCCATGAGTCTGTTTACAGTAGCACTTCCAGAGGACTTCCTTTGGAAGTAGACTTCCGGTGCGGGCTGCAAACAGGTGTTTGCAGGTACTTCTCTGCTCTGGTCTTTGTCGCCTCTGCCTTGGGCATACTTTCCTCTCGTTTCTGTGCGGCACATAGCAGAATCCCTCCACGTTCTGGCTTCTACAGAGATCTCTGATCTTTCCTACTGGATTCCCCACTCCAATTCACTGGCCTCTTGCTCCTTGAAGATTTCATTCTAGCCCGGCACTTCTACAGCTCTTGGCTTAGAATACTCCTAGCCACCAAACCCAAACCAAACCTACTCACATTGAGTCTATGCCGACTCACAGGCTCCTTTAGGACAGGGTAGAACTGCCATCGTGAGTTTGTAGGACTGTGACTCTTTACGGGAGTAGAAAGGCCCATCTTTTCCCCAAGAAGGGCCTAGTGGCTTCGAACTGCTGACCTTGTGGATCGCAGCCCAATGTATAACCATTATGCCACCAGAGCTTCTTGCTCCTACCACATCTTCTCATTATTCAGGGATTATGCAAAAGACATCTCCTCTTCCACCTTCGCTGATCACCTTATCTAAACCAAGTACCCAGCCCCTCCCTGTGACATGCTAGTTCCTCCGGTTCCTCTATCTGACATTAACCTATTCATTTGCTTGATTATTGCTGCCTCCTCCACTTGGATGGAAACCCCACGAGCACAGGGACCTGTCCGGCTGGCCCGCTGATGCATGCCCAGGGCTGAGACCAGTACCTGGCATACAACTGGTGTTCAGGAAATATCTGTTCGCTGACTACATCCAGACTCGGTCCCCGCCTCTCTGGGCCTCCCATGTGTAAAATAAAGTCCTCACCATTGTCCTGGCCTCCTCAGTTTTTCTCCTCAAAGTGTCTCCTGAAAAAAAAATACTCATGTTTTTGTACACGATTATAAGGGTCTAGAGATGGCCCCCTCCCCAATGTCCAAATCTAACCACCACCCCCTAGGGCGGATCAGTGTTAAAATACATTTCTTTGTTAACTCTTTTTGTGAGCAAATATTTGCATGGCACTTACATTCTGTGCCCAGCCTCCTGCTGCAAGACTTGGGAACCCATGAAAGCCCTACCCATAGGCTCCAAGGTTCCCAGACTGGGTGGGGGGACAGGTGGTCAGGAAAGGGCTACCCGGGGGATGCCAGAGCAGGAGCTAAGGGACAGGCTGGGAAGGGCACACAGAAAACTTTCTAGAAGAGGAATGGCTGTTGCTAGGTTTGGAGGGATGAACAGGCACGGAAGGGCATTCCTGCAGAGGATGGGAGGGGAGGCGGGATAATAACAACGCACATAAACCTAACATGTTTCCAGGAACAGGCCACTCTTCACAGCCCACTAGTGGGTTGGAGTCTCAGGAGCACCTGAAGAAGGGAGAACCGCGACCATCCTCTTTATAGTTGAGAAGACCAAGGCATGAGGATGCTCAGAGGGGTTTGTTCCTTCAAGGTCACAGACAGGGTATGCGTCAAGGATAGGAATATATGTTGCATGGCTTCTCTTGAAGGGGCTTCCTTTTAATGGCTGAGTGTGTTAGTCTGGGTAGAGAAATAAACCCATGGGCACACATATGTGTATAAGAAAGAGATTTATATACAGGAGCAAGAACTTGGAGAAAAAAGCCCAGCCCAGTCCTGATCAAGTCCATAAGTTTGACATTAGCCCATATGTCCGACAGCAATCTATAAAGTCCTCTTCGGACTCACGAAACATATGCAATGATGCCGAATGCAGGACGATCACAGGCCAGTGGGTAGAAAGCATCCAGTGGCATTGTAAGCATCTCAGCACTGGCAGGGGTCTCCATGTGGCCAGCTTCAGAGGTTTTGTCAGCTGCAATGTCTCCCAGGGAGTAATAGACAGAGAGTGTGTCTCTTCAAAGGAAGTACCAGATTTCCCAGACTTCTCAGGAGAAGGCCATGCCCACCCAGAAGCCTCATTGGCTATGATCTGATTGACAAGCTAGACTCCAGCCCTACACTCTTAATCCTCAAATTGACAAACGATGATATATCTACCGCACGGAGAGATTAGGCGGGTCCTATCTGTTAGGCTGGGAGGGGCAGAGACTGGCTGAGGGTTTAGAATGTAGAAGTAGTTGGTTAGGGAGATAGAAAGGCTGCGTCTAATTGGCTGGAATAAAGGGGATGGGAGTGTGACTGGCTAAAAGCTAGGAGAGCAGTTTAATTGGCCAAGGAGCGGGAGAGCAGAATCTAGGGACCCGCAGCAGAGAAATATCTGATTGGTTTAGGGGCAAAAGGGTGGAGCCTGACTGACTAAGGGGTAGGCGAACATTTAGTTGGTCAATGGGGAGCAGAGTGAAATATGGTTGGCAAAGCCAATTTGAATTGTGGGGCTGGAGAAGATCATTGAAAGCACTACGGACTGCTCTGAAGACAAACCGATTTGTCTCGGAAGACGTTCAGTCAGAGCACTCCCTAGAGGCAAGCATGGCAAGGCTTTGTCTCACATCCTTGGGCTATGCTGCTAGGAGAGATTACTCCCTGGAGGCCCTCATGCTTGGTAGGGTAGAGGGGAATTGAACAAGAGGAAGGCCCTCAACGAGAGATGGGTTGATACCACGGCTGCGACAAGGGACCCAAACATAGGAAGAGTGTCGAAGGCGGCACAGGTCTGGGCAGTGTGTGCTGAGTCGAAACTGACTCCATGGTACCTCACAGCAACAGCAACAGCAACAAACAACCTTTTCACAAATCTGGTGTTTCTGGGCCCGGTGGGAGTTACTGTGTTTAGGTGCCAGTAAAATCCTTTCTGGTGCATAGGGACTCTTAAGAATAGTCGAATGAAACCTAGTCCAGTCCTGCGCCGGCCTCACAACTGTTGCTCTACTTCAACCCATGGTTGCAGCCATGGGGTCAATCCAAATTCAGAGAGTCTTTCTCTTTTTCACTTTAGCAAGCATGATCTCCTCTCCAGGGACTGGTCCATTCTGCTGACATGTTCAAAGTGCATAAGAGGAAGCCTCAATTCTAAGGAGCATTCTGGCTGTACTTCTTTTTCGTTTAGTCATTTTATTGGGGGCTCATACAACGCTTATTACAATCCATATATGCATCCATTGTGTCAAGCACGCTTGTCCCTGGCTGTACTTCTTCCGAGATGGATCTGTTTGGTCTTCTAGCAGTCCGTGGTCTATTCAATACTTTTTCACTGACATAAGGCACCGTTTCCTTCTCAGCCGTTCTTAGGCATTGTCTAGCTTTCCCAGGCATGTGAGTTGATTGTAAATACCACGACTTGGGCCAGGCACACCCTAGTCTTCAAATAGACATCTTTGCTTTTGAACACTGACAAACGATCTTTTGCAGCAGTTTTTTCCCAAAGCAATAGTCCTTTGTTATCCTGACTACTGTTTCCACGGGCATTCATTGAGGATTCAAAATACTTTTCCCATTTAATGTGATCTTGATTATTGACCCAGTTGTGAGGGTGTTTCGTTATGTGGAAGTGTAGTTCCTACTGAAGGCTGTGGTCTTCGGTTTTCATCGGTAAGTGCTTCAAGTCCTCTTCATTTTAAGCAAGCGAAGTTGTCATCGGCCACTGAGTTTCCTTTCATTCTGACGCCGCATACTTCTGGAAACAATCGTGAGATATTTGCTCACCACACGGGTTGTGTGAGTATAGGGAAAGGGCACCATCCTCCTGCATGCCTTTCCGGATTTTAAGCTGCACAGACTCACTTGTGCTGTTCACATGACCGCCTCTGGGTCTGTGTACAGGTTCTGCATGAACACAAGGAAGCTCCCTGAAATTCTCATTTTTGTGGTGTTATTCATAGTTAGTTATGATCCATGCAGTCAAAGGCCTTTGCATGGTCAGTATGAAGCAAGTCATCATTTTTCTGGAATTCTCTTCTTTCAGCCAACATCCACCTGTTATCAGCAATGACATCCCTTGTTCCACGTGCCTTTCTGAATCCAGCTTGCATTTCTGGCAGCTCTCTGTGCACGTACTGATGCAACTCTTGAAATTCTCTTGAACGAAATTTTACCTGTATGTGATATTAATTATTTTGTTCAATAACATTTGCATTCTGTTGGGTCATCTCTCTGTGGAATGGGCACCAACTTCCAGTTGCTGGCCAGGTTGCTAGCTTTCAAATTTCTTGCATAGATGAGTGTGCACCTTCAGTATTGTATCAGTTTGTTGAAATATTTAAGTTGGTGATCTGTCAATTCTGAGGAATTTATTTTTTAGCAGTGACGTCAGTGCAGCTTGGCCTTCTTCAATGCCATCGATTCTTGATTACATGTCACCTCTTGAGATGGCTGACCATTGACCGATTCTTCTTGCTGTGGTGATTCTGTATATTCCCTCTAGCTTCTGTTGATGCGTCTTGTGTAATTCAATAGTGTACCCCTAGAATCCTCAAATATTTCAACCTAAGGCTTGAATTTTTTCTTCTGGTCTTCCAGGTCGAGAATTTCTGATCTAATCTTCCATTTTGATTTTCTAACTTCAGGCCTCGACACATTTTAGTATAATACTTTGCCTTCTCAACCAGCCCTTTGAAATGTTCTGTTCGGCTCTTTTGCCACTTTCTTCTTTCCGCACGCTCTGCATTCTAGGCGAAGCTTCAGAGTCTCTTCTGACACCCATTGAAGTATTTTCTTTCTTTCTCATCTTTTAAAACACATGTTTGGTTTCTTCATGCACAATGTCTTTAGCAGCATGCCTGGCTGCCAGAAAGAATAACGCACGGGATCTTAAAGGTTTGTCTTCATACAAGCAGCCATCTAAGTGAGGTGTCAATTAAGTCCACACAGAAGAAGTACACCAACCTGTGTGATCCAAGGAGTGTAAATAATAAAATCCAAATCTGGAGGGAATGGTATCAGAGCTTCCATTGTGGACACCCAGTTGCAGAAGGCTAAGGATGACAGTCGAAGCCCCAAACCCATTTGCAGGGTCCCCATGTGGACATTGATTGCATTTTCAATCTGCGTAACCATGCTTACTGATTCAGTCTGGGGACTTTAGAGAAACAAATCCACAGAAACTCATGTAGAAGAGAGAGTTTTATATAAAGGCTGAGTGCGCATCAAGAAAACATCCCCACCCAGTGCTGCCCAAACTCACAAGTCCAACATTAGCCCATATGTCCAACACCAATCCACAAGGTCCTCCTCCATCTCACAAAACACACACTATGATGCCGACTGCAGGAGGAAAGCTGAATTAGTGAACGTGTAAGCATCTCAGTGCTGGCAGGTGTCTCCACATGTCTGCTCCAGCACCCAGGGCTGCATTGGGGTAGGTGCATGGGGCTTCTCTTTGGGGATGTCTTGCAAGAATTGAGCCTTTCCAGCTGAAGCAGGGAACTGGCTAAGGCAGCTTCACCTTGGTCCAACCATCACAAAGCAAGAGACCCGAGAACTAGAAAGGTGAGACTCACCAAGTTATTTGTCCCTCTGCCCTTCAATTAACCCCATATGTGTTTATCGGCCAGGTTGGCACAATAAACTAACTACCTCACTTACTATAATTTTCCAAATCACCCACCACTTTTAACATGAACCTAGAGCCCCTCCCCCCAGCAAAAAGTCTCCCTCCCACACCTGACAACTGCTAGCAAGCTTTGATTTCTTTATATTTGCTTATTTAGAAGTCCTTTTGCGATCAACTTGTTTGATTCAGTATGTTGTTTTCTAGGTTTTTCCATGTTACAGTATGTATCAGGACTTCATTAAGTCTGAATAATATTCCATTATCGATACTCACCACAGCACATTTTGTTTACCCCTTCATCTACTGATAGGCATGGTGATGGTTTCTACCTTTGACTTTCGTGAAAAGCGTCGCCATGAACTTTGGTCTACCAGCGTCTTCTGGATATGTGCCTCGGAAATGAGATTGCTGGGTCATGTGGCAGGTCTGTCTTCAATACATCTAGGAAGGACGCACTTGTTTCCCACAGAGGCTGTTCCATCCTAAATCCTCACCAGCGGTGGACAAGGGTTTCGGTTTCTCCACAACCTTGTCACTATCTGACCTGTTGTGATTTGGAAATGGCCAATCGTTCTCCCGGGCCATCTTTCTGAAATTCTCTCTCTCTCCCCGCTTTCGCTTTGCCTGTCTCTCAACATCTTTTTTTCCCTCTTCTGTGTTGGAGTAGAACTGTGCACCACAGAAGTTTCTTTCTTCTTTTTAAAAATTACATTTTAAACATGATGAATCAGGGAGAGCTATACATTCCATATAATGAACCAGGTAGTCAACACACTTTAAACTACCCATCAAACCTCCATGGTTTACCCTTCACCCGATTCTCTCACGTGTGCACTACTATTTTCCATTTCACCCAAGTTAACACCCTTCAATAACCCAGACCATTGCTTTAGATCCCCTCCCTTGCCTCCCACCCCGCCTTCTTGGCAATCTCTAAAGAGTCTTCCCTTTGGAATGAATAGCTTCATCTTATCACTCCCCCCGCAACAACAGTGGTTTCATACACCAGCTGCCCTTTGTGATTGGCCGATTTTGCGTGGCATGATGTTTCCCAGGCCCATCCATGACAGGGTGGTGTCTGGTTGTGTCACTGTGTTTATTTCTTGTGTGTAGCATTCCATGGTGTGCAGGCACCAAAGGTTCCTTTTCTTTCCTTACTGTTGATAGGAGGAGCTTATGTGAGTATCGCCCAACTGCGAGCTGCAATCAATGACTTATTGCTCTGTACAGCTTGATCTCTTCATTGACTGAGCTCTGTTTGCACTGAGCACGGGGGATGGTGCTAGGGGAAAATTTCCTGGATCCTTTCTTACCAGTACAGATCCTTGCCTATCAGATGTAAACGTGTCTGATTGATGTCAGTTGAACATGGGCATTGTGATAATAAATATATGGTGGTCTGAGTCTCCTTTCTTTGGATGCCCACTAAGCCAGGGGTCCCCCCCCAAGATCCAGTGACCCCCATTTCCACAGTCTTGCGGTGACCACCCTTTGCTTCCTCTCCCATCAGAGTCCTAAGTCCAAGGGCACAGGTCATTTTGAGGTAGGGCCCAGTTCACTCCGTTGGGTTTCCACGTTGAGGCCCAGGAGTCTTTACTTAGTCTTCAATTGGTGGGCATTTCAGCTGCTTCCATCTCCTTGCTGTGGGAGCAGTGCTGTGATGGACATGGCCGTGCACACATAGAGTTTTCAATGGCTGGGTTTTGGGAAGTTGTTTGTCAAGCTTTTCTACTGAAGTGCTGCTGGGTGGACCGGAACCTCCAACCTTGGGGTTAGCAGTTAAACATGCTCATTGTTTGTCCACGCAGGGACTCTATTCTATGCAAAACACTATGCAGGCCAATCACCTTGGAGTCACCACTTACGCCCTTGTGTCACACCCACAGCCCATCGATAGCAACCCCTGAGTCAGCTCTACCTTCAAAACCTACCCCAATCCCACCACCTCTCCACATCTCAGTGCTGGTCCAAACCAGACTTCCCTGGGTAGATGCAGTCGCCTCTTCCTCTTCCTGGGTCTCTCCTGCCCTTCCTGTGCCCTCTGTAGTCTGTCCTTGGTATTGCAGTAGAGGGAGCCGGTTAAAACAAATGTACAGATGTGCTGGACACAATGAATGTATGTATGGATTGTGATAAGCGTTGTACGAGCCCCCAATAAAATGATTAAAATAACACTACCCCCCACCAAAAAATCAAACAAACCCCGAATCTGTCCACCTGGCCATTCGGTTCGATGAGTTCTCGACGACTTCCATCTTCTTCAGATTCAAAGTCTTCTTCCCCGGAACTCATCAGGACCTGGGTGACCTTGTTACCTTCTTGTCCTGGACTCCTCCCCCTACTTTTTTTGCTCCGTGGTCTCGGTTTTCTGCTTCTTCCTTAAGGCCCATGCACCTCGGGGCCTTTCTGCACAGGGTGCTCTTGCTACTAATAACCCTCTTCTGGCAGATTAAAAACAAACAAACAAACAAACAACACCCCCACCCCCCCCAAAAGAAACCCAATTCAAACTCCGAGTCAGTGCTGGCTCATGGAAGCCCACGTGTTACAGAGCAGAGCACCCCCCCCCCAGGGTTGTCTTGGTTGTCATCATTGTGGAAGCAGATGCCCTGTCTTTGTCCAAAGTACCGACCTTACCAACCTCACTGTCTTCAGTTGAGTCTGATTCGCAGGGGTGTTATAGTTTCCCAAGAGGCAAGCCTTTATGGGAGTCGATGGCTGGTGGGTTTGAATCCCTTACCTGATTATGCCAACAGGGTTCCTGACCATAACATACCCAAGTACAATTTCCAGAGGGCAGGGCATTTGGGATCAATGCCTAGCACCTGAACTTTGGTGAAATGTGTACGTGATTTGTGTCAGCTGAGGGCTGGAGGGAGGACAGGGAGTTGCCCCATGCCAAGGAGCTCACAGTCCCTGCCAGCGAGATAGTCACTAAATGAGTCATCCAAGGAGGAATGCTTTGCTGAGGACGTGCAGGTCGATGGCGGCTCAGGGCTACCAACAGGAGGGGGCAGGGGCTTGATCTGAGCCCAGGGTTACAGAGGGGCCCTGAGAAAATGACATGTGCGCTAAGAACTGATGGATCAGTTGGAGTTGGCTGAGCCAGTGAGTTCAAGAGAATTCTCAGCAGAGGGCAGAGTATGTGTACAGGCCAGGAGGTGGAGAGGAGACCTTAGTGGGCTTGGTAATCATGGTCTCCTGTGGCGAGTGTGTAAATGGCGAGCAATGTTTGCTCCTCCACTCACCCCTCAGCCCTGGACCACTCTCTTCTTTGGGTCAAATCTCTGATCTTTCCCGTTCGCCTCCCTGCTCCTCTGCTCGCTTTGCGTCCTAGGAGGCTGCGCTGTAGGGACCGCTCTACAGGCTCCTTTGCTCTATAGCTACTGGTTGGGTGCAATCCTTGGGAATCGACAACAGGCGGAGGCTGCTGCATGAAGTCAGGGCATTTATGTGGCCTCTGCTTTCCACTGTGGTCTGTGCAGGCTCTTGAACACTGTGCTTCTCCATTCACCCACTGGTGGGCCCTTCTCCATTCTATTTCCACTTGTGACAATTTTGAACAATGCTGCAATGACTACCTGTTTGAATCCCTGCTTTCAAACCTTCCGGGTAAATCCCGGCCACTGAATGACTGTGCCATCCTGTAGCTCTTGACCCAAGGTCACAGCTCCTGGTGGGCAGTCTTCTCCACACCAGTGTCTGCGTTTCAGTAGCTACCTTAGTTACTTGGCCTCAGGCCACAGCAGTGTGAAAGGCCCTAGGCTGTCACTGCGCCCTGGGGTGGTGCCCTGTGCCCCACACCTTGCCCATAGCTTTGAAGACAGAGCTTTTTATTAAACTCTCCTTCAATAAATCTACGTGAGTGTCTCATTTGTTTCCTAAAAAAACCCCATGTCTGGGGAAGTCGAAGTGAAAGTCACATAATACAGAATTAACCATCACAAATTGTGCTGGCTAGCAGTATTTAGTCCATTCAGAGGGTTGGGTGACCACCATTTCCAGAATCTTCTCGCCACCCTAAGAGGAAATCCTCTGTCCGCTGGCAGTGACTCCCCACCCACTGGTCCATAGCAGGCTCAATTATTTTCTGTCGCTATGGCTTTATCTCTTCCACACAATAGTCATCCAATAAACGGGACCTTTTGAGGCTGGCTTCTTTCATAAGCATGTTTTTAAAGGTCCATTCATGTCATAGCATGTATCAGGACCTTAATCCTTTTATGGCTAAGAAATAGTCCATTGTATGGATGTACTAAGGAACCCTGGTGATATTCGTCATTAATCCAATAATTCAATTCCTGGCATTTACCTAGCATGTTTGAGAGCAGGGATTCAAACAGATAGTTGTGCACCGATGTTCATTGAATCTTCTAGCCACTCCATGGGGGAACGGAATGGCAGGCTGCTTTCAGAAAGGTTACAGCCTTGGAAATCCTCTGAAGCTGTTCTTCTCTGCCTTCTGGGCTCACTGTGAGTCCGCATCTATTTGACAGCAGCGAGTTATGGATATACCACCTTGTGTTTCTCACCGAGTCCCGAGGTGGTAGAAACGGGCTAATGCCCTTGCTGCTAACAGAGAGGCAGAGGTTTGAGTCCACCCAGAGGCATCAAAGGAGAAAGGCCTGTGGTCTACTTCTGAAAAACTCAGCCATTGAAAACCTATAGAATAGTGTATCTCCACGGACACAGGTGGGGTCAGCAGGAGTTGAAATGGACTTGATTGAAAACTGGTCTGGTTTATCTATCCATTCATCTGCTGGTGAGCATTTGGGTTGTGTGTTAGTCCGGGTTGACTACAGAAACAAATTTACAGACACTCATATGTGTATATAAAAAAAGTCTTATATCCAAGAGCAATTGTGAGACAACATCCTGGCCCAGTCCAGATCAAGTTCATAAGTCTGATATTACATAACCCACATGTCTGGTCCCAGTCTATAAATTCCTCTTCACACTCACATAACTCATGCAATGACACAGAATGTAGGAAGATCACAGGCCAGGGGTGGAAAGTCTTGTGGATCCAGTGGTGGTGGAAGCATCTCAGTGCTGGCGTGGGTCTCCACGTAGCTCCTCCAGGTCCAGGGATCTGGCTCCATCAGCGTAGCTCCAAGTGGCTTGTCAACAGGAATGCCTCACAGGGAGAGCATATGTCCTGCCACTAGGGAGGAAAACCAGAGTTTCCAGAATCCTCAGGAGAAGGCTATGCCCACCCAGGGGCTTCATTGACTAGGACCTGATTGACAGGCTGGACTCCACCCCATTCACAAGTTGATAGGAGATGATGTAATTGCCACAGGTGATTGTGAATCATGCTGCAACACGCATTTGCATACTAGTATTTGTTGGAGTACATTGAAAGTCCCACGGACTGCCAGAAGGACAAACAAGTCTGTCTTGGAAGAAGTGTGACCAGAGTGCTCCTTAGAGGCCAGGATGCCAAGATTTTGTCTTACATCCTTTGGACATGTTTTCAAGAGAGAGCAGACCCCGGAGAAGGACATCATGCTTGTACAGTAGACGAGCAGTGAAAACGAGGATGGTCCTCAACGAGATGGAGTGCCAAAGGCCTCAAGCACAGGAGCAGTGGTGAGGATGGCACAGGACCAAGTAGTGTTTCATTGTCTTGTGCACAGAGCCCTTATGGGTCGGAACCAACTCGATGGCACCTAACTACAACACCAACACCAACACGTGATTGAGTCACTGTTATTAATTCTTTTGTCTACATTCTCCGACACAGAACTGGAACTGCCGAGGGACCTCTATCCCGGATCCTGAGGGCATGGGCAACACTCGGAGTCTTGAGGACAGGGACAAAGCTTACATGGCTTCAGAGCTTGCGAATTACTTTCAAGCTTTGAGAGATGGCGGAGATGGTTCTGCTGGGCTTGGGACTTGGTTATTGCCCATTATCGCTCTGATCTCTCCCCCTTTGAAATGGAAATGCTTCCCTTGCCTCTGTTCTATCATTGTACTTTTGTGTCCCCCCCACCCCTGCAAAGACGGATTGTAAATCCTCACCTCTATGTTTGTGATTCTGTTCCCATTAGAGAATGGGTTGTCTCTGTGATGCTAATGCGCTGTAGAAGTGCAGGGTTTATTTTGAGTCCATCTCTTACAAGATATAAATGAGCCCATTAGGGTAAGTAAGCAAGCAGGATGGAGTGAGATAGCTGCTGTGGTAGTTACATCATTTTGTGTCAACTTGAAGATATAAAAGTGAAACAGGCTGTGATCATTTCCTTTGTGCCAACATGGCACCCATAGGAACATGTGGGTGGAGTTTAACCTGGCAATCAGGTCGCAGCTTGATGACCTCTTTTGGAGGCACCACAGAGATACATGGCTCTCCAAGGTGGGGTCCCTTCCTCTTTCTCCCTGGAGGCGGGCCCCTCACGCTCTCTTGCCTTTCACCTTTCTGTTGGTGAGCCGCGCAGCTGAGACCTGCCAGAGCCTTGGAGATGCAGCTACCGCCATTGGATCCACAAGACACTGCACCTACTGGCCTATGATCTTCCTGCATTCTGCATCTTTGCATGTAGCTGCATGAGTCTGAAGAGGGACTTATGGACTACTATTGGACTTACGGACTATTGGACTTACGGATTATCGGACATTTGAACTGAAGTTGGACTAGGCTGGGATGTTTTCTTGATATATAATGACTTATTGATATAAAGCTCTTTCTTTTTTAAAAAAAACATTTTATTAGGGACTCATACAACTGTTATCACAATCCATCCATACATCAATTGTGTAAAGCACATCTACATTCTTTGCCCTCATAATTTTCAAAGCATTTGCTCTCCACTTTAGCCCTTGGCATCAGGTCCTCCTTTTTTCCCCTCCCTCCCCACACCGCCTTCCCTCATGAGCCCTTGATAATTTATAAATTATTATTTCATCATATCTTGCCCTGTCCGACGTCTCCCTTCACCCCCTTTTCTGTTGTCCGTCCCCCAGGGAGGAGGACACATGTAGATCCTTGTAATCGGTTCCCTCTTTCCAACCTCTCATCCTCTACCCTCCCAGTATTGTCCCTCACACTCCTGGTCCTGAAGGTATCATCCGCCCTGGATTCCCTGCGCCTCCAGCTCCTATCTACACCAGTGTACATTCTCTGCTCTATCCAGACTTGCAAGATAGAATTTGGATCATGATAGTTGGGAGGGAGGAAGCATTTAGGAACTAGAGGAAAGCTGTATTCTCCATCGGTGCTACATTGCACCCTGACTGACTCATCTCCTCCCCTAGGCCCCTCTGTCAGGGGATCTCCAGTGGCCGGCAAATGGGCTTTGGGACTCCACTCTGCACGTCCCCCTTCATTCACTATGGTAAGATTTTTTTTTCTTTCTGATGATGCCTTATACCTGATCCCTTCGACACCTCGTGATCACACAGGCTGGTGTGCTTCTTCCATGTGGGTTTTGTTGCTTCTGAGCTAGATGGCCGCTTGTTCACCTTCAAGCCTTTAAGACCCCAGATGCTATTTCTCTTGATAGCCGGAAATTGTCACCATCAGTTTTCTTCACCACATTTGCTTGCTCACCCGCTTTGGCTTCAGCGGTTGTGTCGGGAGGGTGAGCATCATAGAATGCCAATTTAATAGAAGAAAGTGTTCATGCACTGAGGGAGCGATGAAGCTCTTTCTTACACATATATGAGTGCCTCTGGATTTGTTTCTCTAGTCAACCTGCACTAACACAGATGCCAAAGACACAGGAAGATCTACAAGGAACCAGGAAGCAGAAGGTAAAGAGATAAGAACTTTCCTCCAGAGCTGATGGAGGGAGAAACCCTTGCTCTTGAGTGGGTGTTCTGAGTTTGGATAGCCTCTTAAACTCTGAGAAAATTAATTTCTGTTTGTTCAATCTATTAACGTGTGATAGTTCTTTCTTCTTTTATTTTTGTGATATTTCTTATAATAGAAATTATAAGCAGTGTCAGTGGCAAATGCCTTTTTCACTAGTTGCAAATACCAAAGGGGCATCTATACCAATGGGCCTTGGTGGATACACTACGTGGGAATCCAGTGATCTATATTTACAGAAAGAGGTGATGGGGAAGCTCAATGTCCTTAGGCACAATAAGGCCAGGAGTTGACTGTGTAGCAGACCACCTATTGCTCATACGCAAGTTCAAGTTGAAGCCAAAGAAATTTAAACGAAGTCCACAAAACTGAAGGTATGGCCCTGAGTATATCCCATTAGAATTTGGAGACTATCTCAGGGAGAGATGTGATACACTGAACCCTAATGACCAGACGAGTTGTGGGATGACGTCACACACGAAGAACCTAAAATAAGGTCATTAAAAAGACCAAGGTGGAGGTCCGAAGGGACTCTGAAACTTGCTCTTACACACAGGGTAGCCGAAGCAAAAGGAAGGAAAGGTGAAATGAAAGATGAACAAAGTTTCCAAGGGAAGCCCGAGCAGACAAAGCATTAGGAAAAACGCGCAGACCCGGAATTGGAAAAACCAAAGGAAAGAGCACCTATCTTCCCAGCATTTCTCCAGCTGGCAGAACTGAAGAAACACGTCACGCCTTGAGTTGTGATGTTCAAGGATCCATGGGCAAACTATTGAGCGATACAGGAAGCGGCAAAGGAGATACTGGAAATATGCAGAGTTAGCATACCCAAAGGGTTGGCTGAAGTTCAGCCCATTTCAGGAGGTAGCGCAGTATCAAGAACCGGGTTATTGAAGAGGCTCAAACTGCTCTCAAGGCATTGGCGAGAAACAAGACTCCAGGAATTGATAGATCACCAACTGAGATAGTTCAACCAACAGATACCATGCTGAAAGGGAACACTTGTCCATGCCAGGAAATTTGAAGACAGCTCTCTGGCCCAGTGACTGGAAGAGATCCATCCTTGTCCCCATTCCTAAGAAAGGTGCCCCCACAGAATGTAGAAATTACTGAACAATATCCTTCAGATGACATGCAAGTAAGATTTTGCTGCAGATAAGTAAAAAAAATTGTTGTAGCAGTGCCCCAGCAGGAAGCTGCCAGAAATCCAAGCCAGATTTAGGAGAGGATGCGGGATCGAGCCTATCTATCATTGCTGACAGCAGACGGTGCCAGAAAGATGGTCACTTGTGTCCAATCGACTGTGCGAAGCCATTTGGCTCGGTGGATCATAACAAGTTCTGGATAACATTTCAAAGATTGAGAGTTCCGGAACACTTCGTTGCCCTCGTGCAGAATCTGTACCTGGGCGAAGACACCGTTGTTTGAGCACGATAAAGGAACAGCGCGGGTTCAAATCAGAGAAGGCGCGTGCAGGGGCTGTGTCCTTCCATCGTGCTTATTCAAATCGAATGCCTGCAAATAACCCAAGAAGCTAGTCAAGATGAAGGATGAAGCACCCAGGATCAGAGGAATACTCATCAACCACCTGCCACATGCTTGCTGAAGGGAAGAGCGCTTGAAACAATTACTAATGAAGGTCAACGACCACAGTCTTCAGTAGAAGTTACATATCAACATAAAGAAAAAAGAAATCGTCACAAACTGGCCCATCACCCAAATCATGATCAATAGAGACCATATAAAAGCTGTCCAGGATTTCCTTTCACTTGGACCTGCCATCTATGCCCGTGGAAGCAGGCATCAGGGAGTGAAGCCAAGGTAGTCTCCAGTCCCTCTCATGCACGTGGGAGTTGGGACCCGTGAAGAATGGATGCCCTTGAATGACGGTGTCGGGAACTAATATTAAAGATGCCACGGACTGTCAGAAGAAGGGGTAACTCTGTGCTGGAAGAAGTACAGCCAGAATAGTCCTCTGACGGGAGAATGGCGAGACTTCCTCTCACGCGTCCACCTTGGACAGGTCATCAGGCGCAGCGCCTGGGGAGGGACATCCCGCTTGGTAAAGTCGTGGGGGGCAGTGAGGAAGAAATCGACTCTCCCTGAGATGATGGACCTAGTGACTGTGACAGTGCGCTCAGACATAGCGATGGTGAGGCTATGGGGCAGGACCAGACATAGCGATGGTGAGGCTATGGGGCAGGACCAGACATAGCGATGGTGAGGCTATGGGGCAGGACCAGACAAAGTCCGCCCCTTCTCCTGACCTCTGACACCCGTGTTTTCTCCGGGACCCTCTGTCTTGTTCATCCATCGCAGGCACTTCCTTCCCTCTCCCTGTGGCCTGAGTCCAAGCAGCTAGGCCTCCTCAGGAGGAGGATCTCAGAGACCTGGTAACCACAGCTCTGTCCCTTTCCACGACCTCCGCACCGAGACCTCTAGAAACAGCTGGCCCTGCCGTGGCCCTCTTCCCAACCCCACAGCATGTGCCGGTCTCCTCTTCTGGCGCTGTGCCCCTGCCTGTCCTCTCTGGAATGCAGCCGGGCCACTCTCTCTGTCCTTGATTCCGTCCACTGCTATCACCGAGTGGCTTCCTCTGATCCACACACCACCTGACTCACGGGCCTACTTCTCATGTGGCCCTTGTTGCACCCAGCTGGCTCCTGTCTTTCTGAGTCTCCCACACTTCTTGTAGATTCAAGGTGGCCCTCGGCTCCTCCCTGTGGCATGGCTCGTGGGTGGGGCAGTCCCATGCATTGTGCAGCAGTGTCTGGTCTCCACTCACTTGATACCAGTAGTAACTCCTGGTCCCACTACCAGTGGGACAAGCAAAAGTAGGTGCCAAAGGAAGAGAAAGTCAACGTACGGATGCCTAGTCGAGTCTAGCTAATGGAGACCCTGCGAGGGTCAGTAGGAGGACTTTGTGCCAGATCACCAGGCTGTCTCCTGAGGTCCCACTAGGGGTGGGGGTGTTCAAACCACCAACCTTTCCACTTCTGGCTGGCACTTCATTGTCTGTACCACCAGGGACTAAGAAAGTATGCCAAGGCCTTGCCCAATGTCCCCACCCCTCTGGGAAAATTGTCCCACTTGAGAACCCCCGAGAGAGCCCAAATCGAACAGCAGACTCAGAGTGAATTTAGTGCCTTTGTGCTGGGGGCGAGACGGAGCACCATACAAACATAATCTCAGCTGACTTTGTTCCATGGTGCGGTCTAACACTCGGCCCTTTCCACCTGCTCTTGACTGGTCTCCATCTCTTTGAGGGCTGGTGGCTTCTCACTCCTCTTTTGGTGTCCTTTCCACTTCTTCTCCTTCAACTCCACTTCCAGCCAATCACCAATGCAGGCGGCCCCCTGGACGGTAGGCCCAGCCCAGCCCCTTTCTAGGGAGAGCTGCCTGTGGTTGGCCGGTTAGCCGTATCCTACATCCTTTTAGCCAGAGGAGGGAGTATTTTCAACCTCTTTTCTGTTAGTAACAAACACAGTGTCTGAATTCCTCAGTGGGTGAATCCACAGCCCTAACAAAGGAAATGAACTTCAATGAGTTCCAGGGGGCTCCTCCCCAGCTCAAACACCTTCCGTGGCTCCCCGTTGACCATCAGATCCACTCCTGAGCACAGAGACTGGTCTTTCCACTCCTGAACCCCTCCAGCCTCCTCACCTCTCCCATCCCGACTCCAGGGAAAACTACCTGCCTCACCACACCCACAGGTTGCTCTGCATCTGAGCTCCACCCCCTCCCCGTCTCCTACATCTGTTGAAATCCAATTTCTCCCTCTAGCCCAGTCTCAAATGTCACATCCCTGTGGCCTTCCTTTGGCCTCCTCCAAGCGGCACGGCTTCAATTATTTGTGTCGCCTCTTCTGCGCCTTGAAATCCTCCCCACAGCAGCCCCGCACTGAATGAGAGACGGTCTTTGAAAGAAAGAGGAATAAGTAAAAGCAGCTCCCCTGACCCCCGGTCCTCTGAAATGAACCACCTGCTTCCTTACGTTTGTTTTAATGTTCCTAGCTCCCTGCTTCTTTGCTGGAATATGGGAAGCACGGGGTGCCCCGGCTTTTTCAAAACATCCCCTTTGGAGCTCTTCCACCCTCCCCCATCTTTATCCCAGTCTGGGGAGATGGTTTCTGATTGGAACTCCCCACGGTTTCGGCTCCTTCTGGGTGTTAACTTCCCTTCCTTCATAAATCATTTTCCTTCCATTGTCTTCTAGTTGAGCACAGTCTTACTCTGATAGGCGCAGGCTCACCAGAAGTGGGGATTTACTCAGCAGCTGTGCGTGTTTTTTTTTTTTTGGAGGGAGTGCCTCATATTTCTTTTGAAAGCAAGATTTATATCCCTGCCCTTATATCCACGAGATTATGGATATTCAGGCTAAATTGTTTCTTTTTCTCCTACATTATGAGAGCCCTGGGGGCGCTGTCAGGTTAACCTTGCCCTGTGAAACACAAGATTGGCGGTTCAAACCCACCAGCTGCTCCGGGGGGACAAAGAGGAGGCTGTCTGCTCCCAGAAAGGTTTAAGCCTTGGAAACCCTTTCTAGTGTCCCAATGGATTGGAATCCACTCGATGACAGAGGGACGCATGAAAACCATCTAAAATGTAACATAAACAGGAAATAGCTCATGGATAAAACGAGGGGGGAAAAACAAAAGCAAAGCTCACTGCCATTGAGTCGATCGATGCTGACGTACTGCCATCCTAGTAGATAGGGTAGAACTGATTCTGTGAGTGAGTGGTGGAGACTGTGGCTTTTTAGAATTCTCTCCTTCCATGTAGGAGACTCGGTTCTGTTCCCAGTCACTGCACCTCTCGAGCCTCCTATCTCTCGGTGTTGCCAGGATGCAGGACAGGTGTCCACGGAGCTTCCAGGCGGAGACAGACTAGAGAGAAAGGCTCATGATAGACTTCTGAAAGCCAGCCCGTGGAAACCACGTGGGACCACAACGTTCTCATCTGCAACTGACCACAGGGACGTGGTGAGATTCTGTGAGTGACGTAGAATCTTCGTGAACTTCTTTATGTCCCCAGAGGTCTGCGGCCACAGCCTTAAGAAAGGAAAGGGCGAGCCACACAGAGCCACGCTAATGGCAACCAGAGCCCTAGAGATATGTCTGCTGCTATTGGATCCACAGGGCTTTCCACCCGCCGGCCTGTGATCTTCCTGCATTCAACATCACTGCATGTACTGCATCAGTCTGAAGAGGAATTCATGGGCTAATATCAGACTTATGGACTAATATCAAACTAATGGACTTGATCTGGACTGGGCTGGGCTGCTTTATTGATGTGTAATTACTTTGTGATATAAAGTTCTCTCTTACACATAAAAAAAAGGGAAAGAGGTTTACTTGAACATTATTGAGGCCCCTAAAATGTATCATCATAAAAGGAAAATATCAAACAGAAAGTTTGATATTTAACAGTTGCTTAGAAATAATAAAATCTAAAGACTATTTTTTAAAGAAAGAAATAGCATGTTGTAAAATAAAAAATAAAATAAAAAAGAAAGAAAGGAGAAGAGGGACTCCAGTGTGCTCGAGCACCGTCAGCGCTCTTGTTTCAATGTAGGAGAAAAAGAAGAAGCAAAGACACAACTTTGCTTGAATAGCCAATCCATAATCTCATGCATACAATGGCAGGGATATAAATCGTGCTTTCAAAAGAAATATGAAGTACCCCTTTAAAAAATTGGGGTGGGTGCTCCTCCCCAGCTCAAACACCTTCCTTAGCTCCCTGTTGACCAGCAGATCCACTCCTAAGCACAGAGACTGGTCTTTATACTTCTGAACCCCTCTGGCCTGCTCCCCTGGGCAGTGGGCATTCTCTGTGCCTGGGCCAGGGGCTGCTTTGATGGGC
This sequence comes from Tenrec ecaudatus, assembly GCF_050624435.1. Classification (NCBI taxonomy): domain Eukaryota; kingdom Metazoa; phylum Chordata; class Mammalia; order Afrosoricida; family Tenrecidae; genus Tenrec; species Tenrec ecaudatus. The sequence goes on from NC_134530.1 coordinate 21,519,157, forward strand.
TTCCAAAGTCCCCTGATGGTAGCTCAAAACAACTGTGGGACCCGTGCCCGACTTTGGAGACTGGACAGAGCGTTTTCTGTGATTCCAGTTTGTGTCATTCAGGTTTTGGCTAGAGGGGGGATGACTCCAACCTACAACAGTGGCCCTCTCTCTGCCCCCCTGCTATTACCCTGCTTTAAATCTTGGCACCTGCGGGAGTTTCCTTTCTTTTTTTTAAATATAAAAATCATTTTTATTGGGGGCTCTTCCAGCTCTTATAACATTCCATCCATCAATTGTATCAAGGCTATTTGTCCAGGGGTTGCCATCCTCATTTCCAAGACATTTTCTTCTGGAGCCATCAATCGGTATCAGCGCTTCTTTTTCCCCTCCCTGACCCAGTTTCCTTAAAAAAAAATTTTTTTTTTAATTTGCCATTAAAAATTTTTTCTGTTCCAAGGTCTTATTTGCAACTTTACAGAATCTGCTTCCCGGAAGTTCCGTTCCGTCCCTGCGCATAGGCCTTCCTTATGTTTGAGCCTTCAGGTCTGCTGATGGGGCTACGCCAGCTCTCTTTGTCTCCAGGCTGAGACAGACTAGGGAGAAAGGCCTGGTGATCGTCGGAAACCAGCCCACGAAAACCCCGTGGATCCCAAGGGTCCCGTCTTTTGCCTTGTCTTTCGCATCTCTCTATCGCCCCCGTTCTTTTCTATCCGTATGCGGCCCATGCTCAGCTCCTAACCTCGTAGCCAGTGCCTGGAGCTCACCCAGCAGGGCTGCAGAGGACACATCTGGTGACCGGCTTCCAAGGAAAGCCTATGGATCACTTCCACCAGACCGACCAGCCCCGGGATCCATTCTCCTTCCTGTTCGGATCCCAAAGTCAGGTCTGACTCACTCAGCTGCTCACTCAGAAACCAACGTCCCTGCCATCGACTCTGACTCATGGGGACCCCATAGGACAGGGTAGAATGGCCCCCGTGTTTCCGAGACTGTCACTCTTTAAGGGAGTAGTGATAATTAGTTCTTGTGGTTTTAACCTTAGGGTCAGAGCTCTGCTTCTCTTGGTCTCCTCTGGCCCTTGCAGATCTTGGATAGTTTCACTTCTCCTACCTCATGTGGGCCTGCACAAACTCTCTCCCCTGTGCCTTCTCTCTGCTTACAGTCATTTCCTGGTCGTCCAGTGGGGTCAGGCCCTTTGACCTCGAGGAGACCACGAGGGAGCAAATGGTGAGATGCCCGTCCTCATGTGTCTACCCACCTGCCCAGATCACTAACCTACTGACCCAGGAATGGAATTTCTGCCTCAAGCCTGGGGATGGTGCTGATCCTGCCTGGACACACCTGGAGCAGTCGGGCAGGCCAAGGTCAACAGCTGATCCTAGGTGTCCAGGTGTGGGTGGGGAATGGGGTGGAGGGGTGGAGAGTGAAGCAGAACCCGAGTCCATACTGTTTGCCGAGGCAAGAGGATTTGCTGGCGGCAAAGGCCACTGACTGAGGACTTGGATGAACTTGAGATGGAAGGGCTGGTTCTCAAGGCTGGTGAATCTCAGGATTCCTAGTGGGGGGACAGAGGGGTCTCCCCGGTTCCATGGGACCCCAGGACTGCCAGCTAGGGAACCCTGTTGGAGCTTGGGGTAGGTTCTAAGGTGGGGGTCTTGTGGCGCCGGGGGTGGGGGGGGTAGGTTGGTGTAGCGTGTTTAGCAGTCCGTGAAGGAGACCTGGGGCTTCCTGGGGACCGGGTCAGGGTGAGGGAGGGAGCCTAATGGTTAGAGGCGCCTGCATCATCACGGCTTGGGCTGAGCGTCTCTCTCCATCCCTCCAGTTTTCACTCTGCTGCCTGCACCTCACTCGCCCCTGCTTGCCTCCCTGCTCGCCTTGGTCCACAGGGTCGCACAGCTTGGGGTGCAGGGGCGTGGCCGGAGGCGGGGCCTAGGCGGGCCCAGGGGCGGTCCGAGGGCTGGTCTCCCCGCCCAGCCGGGCGGGGTTAAAGCACTGGCTGGTGGACCTCTCCAGCAGAGCTGAGGTGTTGGTACCTGTGGATCCGGACTTCCAGGGCCAGACCCGCGGGTGAGTGCGCCGGCTGGGTCGGGCATCCAAGCGCGGCCGAGCCTGCACCTTAGGTAACCCGAGGCGGCGCCGGGCTCGGGCCCCTGGCTGGTGCGAGAGTCCCGGGACACTGGCGAGGGGATCCGTGGTGGTAAGCGGCGGTGGTGGTGGTGGGAGAACCTGGTGTGTGTGTGTGGGGGGGGGGGGGGGGGGGAGGGTAGGCTTCAATGGGCGCCTCTGGGTCCCTGGGTGCCCTTGGTGGGGAGGGATCTCCAGAAGACCCTGTCTTCCATCAGGACTTTGCTGATGGGGATCTGTCTGGGATACCTCTTTAGGGTCCGTGGGATTTCACCAGCCCGATATTGGGGGGAGGGGCGGGTGCGCCCATCGGGTGCGCCCACCCAGCGGGGTCCAGCGCTCTTTGGGACCCTGAGCCTTGGCAAAGATTTTCAAACAGGCAGGAGCCTCTGAGTCTCAGTGCCCTTCTGTGCACAGCGGCTGCCCCTTCCCCCGCCTGGGTCCCCCAAAGTCCTGGAGGTGGTCGCCAGGAGGTATCTGTGGGGTGGATGCTGGAAAGGCAGTGCTTCCGGTTGAGATGAAGAGGGTGGACCACGCTCTTGGACCAGGGAGTGGCTGACCTGTTGGATCTCAGGCACCCTGTAGGCAGATGGGGAGACAGGGAGGAAGTGGACGATGAAGACAGGGCTGGAGGCCCCTAGCTGGTGGTGGTGGTGGGGAGCTGCTCTTCCCTCTGCCCACCCACCCCACAGCTGCATGCATTATTCCCTGGGAGGTGCAGGACCAGACTTGGGGTCCTTAGACAGCAGCAGCAGCAGCAGTAGCAGCAGCAGCATCTCTCTGCATCCCTCTCCCCTCCCTCAGGTTTGAAATTGAGGCTCAGAGAGGGCAAGCAACTTATCTAAAGTTACACAGCTGCACCCCACTGTGCTGATGCCATCAGACTCCTCTCCAAGTATCTCCAAGCTGTTGGCTGGCCCTACAGTGCAGGAACTCCCTACATCTCCATAACCATCCACACAATATAGGTGGGGAAACTGAGGCCCAGGGGGGAGGGTAAGTCTGTGCCCACCCAGCAGCCAGTGGGAGAGCTGGGATTTGAACAAAGCAGCCTGCTCTGACCCCAACGATCCTGGGCACTTCCTGATGGCCCTGGCGTCTCTGTACCAGTCAGCTTGAGTTTCTGAGTGGTAATATTAGCTCCAGGCTGGTGGCCAGCAGTGACCCAGGTTGGTATCTGAGAGAGGGGCTTGGATGACCCAGGAGACATTCAGAGAGCGAGTCTCCATCTCTCCCCACTGGGGAGCTCCGGGTCTAACTCTCCACATCCCAGATGGCCTGGAATACGAGCAATCTGGCTTTATGGCAGCTGGATGGAGGGCTCCTTGTGTGGTGGCCTTGAGCTAAGCGTCTTTATCACAGCCCCATGAGGTGGGTCATATGGATCACGTTTCAAAGAGGAGGCACAGGCACTTGCTTGAGTCAACAGCTAAGAGGCAGAACTTTCTAGAACCCTGCCTGGTGCTCAGGTCCAGTGAGGATGGTGGGGGAGAAATGATTCCAGCCCCGAAATGATTATTTCAAACGGTGTTTAAATGAGTTCTGCCAGGACTCCCTCTGGGTCAAGGGAGATGCAGGCAGAAGGCCCAAAATAGGGTAACCATTGTGATGGGGCTCCCCTGTTTGCCCACTTGACTTTACCCTCAATTCATTCTTACTGTCCCCTGACGTTCTGTCTCAGGGCCTTGGCCGTTTGGCTATTCAGAGTGTGGCTTGGTACACTGGAGCAGGTAGTTGTTGGGGTGTATGGCAGCTCTTCCTGGATGAGGGGCTCCAGGCGTGGAGGGGGTGGCAGGTTTTGGGCAGTGGGGCCGGGCCAGCATTGGGTCTGGCTGTTCCCGGGCTGTCACCATCTACATCCTGCGTTCCTTCTCTGGAGGCTGTACACCTTGTATAACGAGTCGCTGGCAGATGGCTGGTCCAACCTGACAAACCTGCGCCCCATGGGCGTGGGCTGGGCCTGTGAGCCAGTCACTTGGCAGCTCTGAAGCCAGGTAATCCTGGCTGCAGCAGGGTGGACAGGGACTGCCAGAGCCGCCTTTCCCAGGGCTCTGGGGCGTGACGGTGGGTTCCAGCTGCACATTTCTCTTGCGTCTATAAAATAACGACGACATGATCATAACGCCTGCTAATGGTTTTTGCACAATGTTCCAAGCCCTACCTGTTCCTTTGCCTCATAGAATTGGCTTGAGCAATCTTTGGAGGGAGGGTCTGCCACGATTTTACAGACTGGCAAACATCGGTGTCTTGGATTCACCGGTGGCTACTCAGATGAGGAGGGATGGAGCCATGATTCGGGTCAGAAACTCACCCTTCAAAGGCCAATGCATCCCCGAGGCAGCCTTTCCTTTTATTTGGCATTTGTAAGTTGGAGGTGCAGGAAGGCAGTATCCTCCCCCGAGGCGGACAACCCAGGGATGGCTGCAAGATAAGCTCACACAGGTCATCTGCACCCAGGTGGTAAGAAAGATCTGTGACCAGTTATCCCCGTCGTGGAAGCATCTTCATTTCCTTAACGAACAAAAAGGTATTGTGGCAATCTGCAAATACCCAAGAATGTCGCCGCGTTCACGGGTTCCCAGTGGAGAATTCTTTCCTTCTGCGCGCTCGCCATGCCGCGCCACCATCGACCCACTTGCTGTCATTGCCCTTCCCCCACTCCCCCCACGAAACCCAGTGCCCCTTCTTAATGTCTTTTTGATTCATGTCCACAAATCACCTTGTAGGGCTCATGAGACGAGGCTTCTAGCTTGGGGACCAGTGCTCATGGCGGGGGACATCCTAAAGGCCTGGGAGGTAGAGGGTGAATGCCGAGTCTTAGAAAGTGAGGCATTTATTCATTCCCCATGGGTCCACTAAACTCTTATTGGGTCCTCTCTCTCTTTTTTTTAATTGAGGCCAAATTCACCTCACATGAAATCCATCATTCACCTTTTAAAAACAAACATTCAATGGGGCCACAATACCGTAGACTCCCAAGATACATTCATCCTCCCCCCCAAATCTTGATACCCTGTTAGCAGTCACTTTCCATTCTCCTTGTCCGCCCTCCCCTTATGGAACCACCAGTCTACTTCCTGTCTCTATGCATTTGCCTATGACTGGAATCATAGAATATCTCATCTGCGCGGAATCATAGACTCTTAATCCTCTTGTCTCTGACTGGCTTCATGCAGCCTGGTGCTCACAAGGTTCATTCACGTATCAGGGCCTCCTTTCACTTGAAGGCTGAGTAATATTCCATTGTAGGAATGTACCGGGCCATGGTGGGGGTGTTGGTTAAGTCTCATCTTTCGGCTGTTGTGAATAGTGCTGCCGTGAACATGGCTGTACATGCCTCTCTTTGGCTCTGCTTTCAATGCTTCTGGGTCTATTGCTAGGGGTGGAATTGCTGGTGGTCATCAACAACTGTTTCAATTTGGGGGTGGGGAGAATGGCCAAACCCCACTGTGGGTGCACTAGGTCACATCTTTTCGTAATACCTTCTTCTGGGCATGTCTGGAGGTCAGGAGGAAACCAGAAAATAGAGAACTCCCTCAGACATCCATGTGTTGAAGTTCTCTTGTGGGGATCCCAGGAAGCGCTTTCTATTAGTCCGATTTCACAGATGAGAAAACTGAATCTCTCGGGACTTCATCCTGCAATTGGCAGGAGGGATGAGTCGGGCAGGCTGAGAACCCAGCTACTTAAGGTGTGCATGTGTGTGTACATTTGTATGCGTGAGTGTGTGTGTAGAAGTGTGATGTCAGCACAGGGCTTCACCTCTCCCATCCCTGACCCTCCCCACCCACTGGGAGCAGAGACTCCCCTTCCAAGGCTGGCATTTTCTCACGTTGCAGTCCCTCCCATCTGAGTCCTTTAGGAAGCATTTCCTGTGTCAGAATTTCATTAGGGCTTCTCTGGGGTGTGGGCACGGCGATGTTACCCAGAAGCCTTCTAACTCTCACCTCCACCCCTGCCCAGTGCTACTGGGAAGAGGGAACCAATGGGTGTAGAAGTCACCCCACACAGTAGGTGCTCCATCATCCATCCAGGATGGGGAAGGGATCACTGACTGGGATGGACAGAAGTGGACCGTGGACCAGAGCGGGGCCTGGATGATGGGAAGGAGCTGGCATGGACAGAGCTGGTGTGTGTGTGTGTGTGTGTGTGTGTGTGTGTGTGGCAGCAGGTGGGGGGCAGCATGCACAAAGCCTCTAAGGTAGGAAGGAACTTGCTTGTTGAAAGAACCACCTGGAGGAGTCACAGAGGTGGGAATTGGTGGACAGAGGTGGGCAGTGTGGGAGTGAGAGTGGGAGGTGGGATTAGAGAGGTCAGCAGGGACCAGAATACACAGGGCATTGCAGTCCAGGGGAGGAATATGAATTTATTCAGGGTGTAATAGGGATCCATCAGAGAATTTTGAGCAGGGAAGAGTCATGATCTGGCTTAATCCTCCCGTTTTCTTGTAACCCCAAACTTAACTGCCATCGAGTGAATGCAGACTTATATTGACCCCATAGAGTAGGGTAGAACGGCCCCTGTAGGTTTCTGAGACTAAGCGTTTGCAGGAGTAGAAAGCCCTGTCTTTCTCCCGTGGAGAAGCTGGTGGTTGGGAATTGCCAACGTTTTGGATCGCACCACACCACCAGGGCTTCTGTAATTGCATCTCATTATTAAAAATCTATATATCTATATTGTGGGAAACCTATAGCTATACCAATTTATCTATATAAATGAAACAAATAAGCCATTTTCCCATTCTACATGTATAGTTCAGTGACATTGATTACATTCTTCAAGTTGTGTAACCGTTTTCAATATCCCTTTCCAAATGATTGCACCACCCATAACAGAAACTCAGGTCCCCCTAAGCAACGACTCCTCCCTGCCCTTCCCTCTCTTGGTAACTACCAGTCATCTTTGGTTTCTATACATTAGCTGCCCCCTGGGAGAAAGATGAGGCTTTTGGCTCCTGTAAAGCTTTACAGGCTTGGAAACCCTATTTTGTCCTGTAAGGTCACTATGAGTCGGAATTGACATGATGGCAGTGAATTTGTTTTTTGAGTTCTGTGTATTTGCTTATTCCGTGTGTCTCAAAGTCAGCAATGTGAAACCAGCAGCCGCTCCTCAGGAGAAAGACAGGGTTTTGTACCCCCGTAAAGAATTACAGTCTTGCGGCGCTTTGAGGCTATGTGGCTGACTGGAGGTTGATTAAAGATTATTTCCACAGGTTCCAATAATAACAATAATAATAAAAAGAATTACAGTCTTGAAAACCCTCGGGGGACAGTTCTACCTTGACCTGTAAGGTCATTATGAGTCAGAATTGACTCAACGGCAGTATTTCATGTAAGTGGCGCTGCGCAATATTTGCCTCTTCGTGACTGCCAAATTTCACTCAGCATCATGTTTTCTGGGCTCACCTAGGGCGTAGCTTGTATCAGAGCTTCATTTCTCATTATAGTTGATCAATCCTCAATTACAAGGATGAACCACGTTTTTGCTTCGTCATCCTTCTGCTGATGGACCTTGGGATGTTTCTACCTCAGAAATAGTGAGTGCTGCAGTGGATATTGGTGTGTGTGTTTCTGTTGGTCTTCCTGCTTTCCATTCTTCTGAATCGGTACCAGGAGTGGGGTTGCGGGGTTACCTGGGAGTTTCCTGGGTAACTTTCTGAGGACCTCCCACTCTGATTTGAACAAGGGCTGTACCATTTTGCATGGCCACCAGCAATGGGTGAGGGGGTCAGATTCCTCCACATCCTCACTAGCATCTGTTTCTACATGTCCATAGCCAGATCCAGTTGGACTCTAGCCAGATCCTTTGAGCTGCTTGTGGAGGGTAGACCATGGTGGGGGAGGGGCAAGGATGAACCAGGGGCTGAGCCAATGGGGCTGGAGAAGGATGAGTTTGAGATAAGACACTAACATACCTGGCAACAGGTTGGGTGTGTGGGGGAAAAGTGAGAGGAGGGAGGTGAAAGGAAGGACACTTTTGATGGAGATGCTGAATTTTGTTGAGACACACAGAGTCCGAGGGCTGGTAGGGTTTTACCCAGGGGGCATCCGGTGGGTATTTGTCAGTGGCCTCTGAGACATGGGAAACACATCAGACTGGAGTCTCTTCAGGACAGGAGAAGGTTGGGTCCCCACAAGGATGTATGTGAAGAAGGGGAAGAGAAGAACTGACACAGCTCCGAGGAACTTTAACATTCACAAATCAGGTCTCAGGAGTAGATGGAGAATGTATATCCCAAGGGCTAGGTGGCATGGGAATGTCAGCTCATGAGGGCACTGAGGAGCCATGGAGGGCGTTAGAGCTGGGGAGTGACAGGGCTGGAGAGATGAGACTGTGGTGGCTGGGATGGAAGCCAGACCACAGGCAGAGGCCTCAGGGGGGTGGGGTACTCTGCATGGCCCCTCGTGGCCTGAGCATGTTGACTTTACTCAGAGGGTCTTGGGCCTGCCAAGATGGTGGCCCCTCTGTCCCCCCTCCTCGCCACACAATGGGCCACATGCAGGGAGTTCACACGGGGTTGGAGCTCAGAGATCACCTTCTTTAGCTCTACCATGCCAGATGGGGAAACTGAGGCCCACGCAACACCACCAGGTGCTGCAGAGGTCATACTTAGAACTGCGGCTTGTGGTTGGGCACATGCATACATGTGTGTGCGCGCGTGTGTGCACAAGAGTGCACATGTGTGAGCATGAATGCATGCAGGTATGCTGTGTCTTTGTGTGTGCACGCCTGCATTTACTAAGAAAGCTCTCCTCATGGGGCTTCAATGCCTCTCTCAGCTCCCTGCCCAGATATCTCTTTGCAGAGAGGCCCTCTGCGACCAACAAGATAACCCCTCCCCATCCCTTCCCTTTGTGAGTTCACCTCCCGGAGCTGCTGCCACAAATGGCCCCCACAGGTGGTGTGTGAGGCTAAAACAACATACGGTTATTCATTCACAGTCCTGGAGACGGCAAGCTCGGCAGCAGTTCCACGGGCCTCAAGCCAGAGGGTCAGCAGAGTCACGTCAAGTGGAGGATCCTTCTTGGGCTCGCCCAGCTTCGGAGCTCCTTCCTGGGCTTTGGTTTCATCCCTTCAGCCTCTGCCACCACCATCATCTCCTCCCTCTGTGTGTCAAGATCCCATTTGAAAGTCACTGGCTAATCCAGGATCCTCTGCCCATATCTCAAGATCCTCAACTTAATCACATCTGCAAAGAACTTTGCCAGATAAAGGTAACATTTAAAGGTCCTGGGAATTAGGGCCAGATTTTGGTGTGTAGGGGTGGGGGGAGGGAGAGGGCATTATTCGGCTGCTGATACACTATTTTACATGATTGCAAGGATGCCACAGGGCCGGCTGGTGTGCCGTTCTGTGGTGCATAGAGGCGCTGTGAGTCAGAACAGATTCGACGGCACCTACCAACACCAACATAGGCTTCCAAGGCTGTAAATACCCTACAGAAGCAGACTTCTGCATCTTTCTCCCAAAGACTGGCTCATGGGTTCAAACTGCCGACCTCTCAGTTAATATCTAAGTTCTTAGCCACTGCGCTGCTGGGCCTCCCTTAGACAAGCCTCCCAGTCGGCACCATTCAGCTGATAACGAACTAGATACCTGTGGGACACGTCCCCTGGAGCTGCCCGTGTGAGAGGCTATATATACACTGACTGCAGCATCCCCAGTTCACAACGTCTGTCTGATTTGTGACTTGCGGTTCCTATTATTTCAGAGAGAAGGTCGCCTGTCCCTACTGCTGCCCTGGCCTCCCGAGGGGCATATTGCCATGCTTCGTCAGCTCTAATGGAGCCCTGGTGGCATCGTGGTGATGTGTTGGGCTGCTCACTGCGAGGTCTGCAGTTCGGAACCACTAGCCTCTCCTCAGGAGAAAGGCGGGGCTTTCTACTCCCCAAAAGAGTAGCAGTCTGAGTAGGCTCACCAAACTTGATGAGGGGACCCACCCCCAGCTACTTTCCTTCTCAGACTCAGTAGCCACCAGAAATGCCATTTCTTCTGCTTAGATGACGTGGTTTGGTATTGGCAGGTAGAACCAACGGGCCTGAGTGTAGAGCCCCTAGCTGCGGGGAGGGCACCGGGGTGGGAGTGGATGGGCAGGGAGGACCCAGGCGAAGTTCTGGGCATGCGTGTGTCCCTTTAGCGACGCTGCTCAAGGAGGTGGGAGTGCACAGGGAACCGGGGCCCTTGGCTAGGAGGCCTGGGTGGAAAGGAGACCCGAAGACAGAACCCAACCGTTTTCAGAAATTTCCAAAGGGAAGGTGATGGAGCTTAGGGTCTAGTGAGGGTCCAATGGGAGGGTCTCTGTTTCCTTGCATTGAGGGAAATGAGCTGGGGCTCAGAGGCCTTATATAGAAAACATGGGGACCAGTGGCACATCCCTCCAGGGATTGGCTGACAACTCCATGCCTACTGGGAGCATGCTCCACAGAGGTTTATTTACTCCGCGCTGGCGTTTAGCTCCTCCAGGAGCTGACCCGACCCGAAGGCCAAGATACGACCACAAGCTTCCTTGGAGGAGGCCCTGAGCGATGCTAACAGTCCATTACTCCGCTGCCAGCCTCGAGGTTGGTGGCTTGATTCCACCCAAAAGTACCTTAGCAGGCCTGGCAATCTGCTTCCCAAAGGTGACAGCCTGAAAACCCCTGTGTGGCCACAGTTCTACCCTGACACCACGGGCCACCACGAGTCAGCATGGACTTGGACTTGAGGGCCACTGGCACTGGAGTCCCCACATGGTGCAGTTGGCTCCCAAGCTCAACAGCTAACCAAAAGGCTGGAGGCTCAGGTCCAACCAGAAAGGTACCCCTGCAGAAAGGCCTGGCGATCTGTTGTTGCGGTCAGATGCCATCAAACTGGTTCCAATCCATAGCGACCCTATGCACACCAGAATGAAGCACTTCCCGGTCCTGTGCCATCCTCTGCCTGAGCCCATTGATGCCATCACTGTGTCAGTCCGTCTCATTGAGGGCCTTCCTCTTTTCCACTGCCCCTCCACTCGACCAAGTATGATGTCCAGGGGCTGGTCACTCCTGCCAATACAGCCAAAATATGTACGACAAAGTCTCCCCATCCTTGCCTCGAAGGAGCAGGCTGGCCTGACTTCTTTCAAGACAGACCGGTTTGTCTTTGCAGTGGTCCATGGTGCTTTCGATGTTCTTCTCCAGCTCCACGGTTCAAAAGCATCCCTCTTTCTTCAGTCTTCCTTATTCAGTGTCCAACTTTCACACGCACGTGAGGCAATGGGAAACGCCAGGGCTTGGGTCAGGCACATCTTAGTCCTCCAAGTAACATCCTCGATTTGCAACACTCTAAAGAGCTCTTGTATAGCAATTGGACCTAATGCAAGATGTCTTTCGATTTCTTGACTGCTGCTTCCTGGTGACCTGCTCCCAGGAAAACAAGTCCGCCATTGAAAGCCTGCGACACATAGTCCTACGCAGACACACAAGAGGTCACCCTGAGACGGTTTCTGTGAAAAGAGGCCACAGATAATACAGGGGAAGGAGCCAGGGAGCTAGGCAGTTGATAGAGAAGGCTTCTGCCATGGGCAACTGCAGCTTAATCCCCCTGGGGAGCCCCGGGAGTTGGGAGGGAGCACACACCTCAGACTGATCTCAATAAGAGATGAGGAACTGGGGTTCCATCAGCTTCATCAGTCACTGGCTGTGAGCTGCTCCTTTAGGGGGTTCATTTCCCAGCGCTCTGCCCAGCACGCCTATCAGGTAGAGAGGTCAGGGCGGGTGCCTGGCAAAGTCCTACATGTGGTTCTCAACCTTCCTCATGCTGCGACCCTTTAATACTGTTCCTCATTTTGTGGTGACCCCCCAACCATAAGATTATTTTTGTTGCTATTTCATAACAAGTCATTTTGCTACTGCCATGAATCGGGCGATCCCCGTGAAAGGGTCGTTCGACCCCCAGAGGGGTCACAACCCACGGCTTGAGAACTGCTGGCCTAGGCTGAGGGGGTGTGGCTGGCCACCCCCAGCATCCGGAGCAGGAGGAGTGTCCTCCGTGTCTGGGACTCACAGGCATCTTGTGTGTGCTTGAGCAAATGGGTTGGTCTGTCCGTGGCACATGATGTTCCTGCCTGCCCCAGGATGCTGCCCATCACGGACCACCTGCTGTACCTGCTGGGGCTCAAGAAGACGACGTTCCGTCTGTACGCCGTGTCCATCCTCCTCCTCTCGCTGCTCTTCTTCCTCTTCCGCCTGCTGCTGCAGCTGCTGCGGCTCTGCCGCAGCTTCGTCCACACCTGCCATCGCCTGCGCTGCTTCCCCCAGCCGCCTCGGCGCAACTGGCTGCTGGGCCACCTGGGCATGGTGAGTGTCTGCAGGTGGGCGGGGCAGGTCCCAGGGAGCCAGGGAGGGTGATGATGGGCCTGCTGGCTTCCGGAACCACCATCGAGAGCTCCGGTGGAGCTCATGAGCTGACTTCTTGTATCAGAGTAGGAGACAGAGGCTCAGAGAGGGCAAGCCGTTTGCTCATGGTCACACAGCCGGGATGAGCTAGCACTGACGCTGAAGGTAGCACCCTCACCCCTTGTGGTTTAGGATCTGGGGTCCCTGGAGGCTCCCTATAGGTTTTGTTGTTCAATCTCCAACCCCCCTGCTATCTTTCTTGCTTTAATACCAAGGTCCCAGGTCAGACTTCTACTCCTCTCCTTGCGTTTCAATCTTTATCTCATGTGTATCACAGCTTTTAGGTGCCAAAGTGTGGGCATTGGTGATTCCCTGGTAGAATTCTCAGTCTCCGTGAGGAAGACCCAGGGTCGAGTCCCGGCCAATGCAGCTCATGCAGAGTCACTACTCATCTGTCAGTGGAGGCTTGTGAGCTTCTATGATGTCAAACAGGTCCCAGTGGGATTTCCAGATGAAGGCAGACTAGGAAGAAAGACCTGGCAATTGGTTTCCAAAAATCAGCTCATGGGAACCGCAAGGATCCTGGTTCAATCCAAAACCAACCGTGGGGATGGCTCAGGACCCTTTCATTCAGTGTGCCGACTTGAGGGCAGAGAACGCCACAACCAGGGCCCAGTTTTATTCTACAATCAGAACTCCTTCAGCTCCCAAACCTTGCGCTTAGTCCCCATGTTCTGTGAGGCCGGAGAAGAGCTTCAGACTCGACGTCAGATGGCTCTGAACCCATGTACGATCTTGGGCAAGTCGCTTAACCTCCCTTGAGTTCCGAAAATTCAAGCCCATAACAAGGGGAGCAGAGGCTTCCCCCAGTGATAGGGCCCAGCACTTGCTGAATGAATGGGTAAGCAAACGAGTGAACTAGCTCCAGGGTCTCCTCCTCCGTGAGCCTCAGCTCTGACAGAGCCTGTCTGTACCCAAGGGAGAAGGTGGCCTTCTCACCCAAGTCTCGTGGTTTCCAAGGTGGGTTGGGTGGCTGGGGTCAAAATGGAGCTGCAACACCTCCCCGGGGCCTGGCCACTGCCTCTGGCACCACCGTCACAGTCACAGAGACCGGGACAGGGGAAATGAGTGGGCATTTATCTTCCAGGGAAGTTTCAGCAAAGGCTATGGAGGTGGGAAAGTCAGAGTTGGTATGGGAACAGCACATCCTTCTAAGGGATTAGAAGGGGGCGGTGGAACAGGCAAGGGAGTGGGGGTTGAAGGCCAGGCTAAGGAGCTAAGACTTTCACTGAAAGGCAGGTGGGGAGCCTTTGAGGGGATGTGAAGGCAGGAGGAACATGGTCAGATTCAGAATCCCTCTGGGGCCAGGGCAGAGGGCTGAGACTGGAGGCAGGCGCTCTGGGAGGAGGCTGAACCATGATCCAGTGGAGGGGGGCACAGAGTGGGCACGATGAGTCCCCCGAGGTGGGCAGGGGATGGAAGACAGGAAGGAAATTCAGGTGCAAACAGGCAGAGTTTAGTCAGTGGTAGCCCCATGGGAGGAGCCCCTCCTGACCCACTGTCCCTTCACTATACCTGCTTTCCCTCCACAGTACCTCCCAAACGAGGCTGGTCTCCGAGATGAGACAAAGATACTGAACAACATGCGCCATGTGCTCCTCGTGTGGATCGGGCCTGTCTTGCCGCTGGTGGTGCTTGTGCACCCCGACTACATCAAGCCTGTGCTGGGGGCCTCAGGTAGGCCATCGGGTCCCTAAGGAATGTAGGGATCATCAACTGGCAGGGCCCACTGGGCTTGCAGGCAGGGTGAGCTCTTGAGGAAGGCAGGGGTGTGAGGTGAGAGCAGGAGGTCACCGATCCAGATGGTTGGGAACAGCACGGCCAAGGGTGTGCCAGTGTGTGTCTCAGGAGCTTTGAGAAGGATGCTTATTTTCTTGTGAGTCAGAGCCAAGCGTGTACAGCGAGTGAATTGTCTGCTCAAGATTTTCAATGGGTGTTGTCCAATCTAAGCCACGAGGCTTCCAGCCATTGGGTTCTGACATGGCTACGACGTCCAGGATCATGGAAGCCCAGCCCCAAGCCTTCTTTCATCTCCTGGGCGAATCCTGGTTGTCAGGGAGGGAGGTGAGCAGTCCACACCTATCCCAAGACACACACACCTGCCATTGTGCGCTTGCAAAGCCCAGCCTTCAACATGAAGCCCCAGGGGCCCCAGCTTCCCCTGGCTCCCCAAGCAGACCATCCCCCCATTTCTGGAATGTTCTCTTTCTCCGGCTTAACCTTTGGGACTGGGTGAGTGTGCACTTGGCTCTGCCTCCCCCATAAGTGGAACCCCCTGGGTGGCAGGGTTCTGGGTCTTCAGTGGGGCTCAGCATGACTGGCCACCCCCAGCCGCATTGGGCAATGTGTAAGAGAGAAGGGATGGGAAGGCCATTGCTCCTACATGCTAAGACCCATGACCCCCGGTGGAGTGGGTTTGGGCTGGGCTTCTGGAACCCATCAGCTGCTCTAAGAGATGAGGCTGAGCGGGTGACAGCTGCAGACCGACAAGGGCAGTTGTACCTTGTCCTGTCAGCTCGCCATGTGTCAGCATGGACTGGAGGGCAGTGGGTTTGGGAGTGTGGACTTCTCTACAAACGCAGACAGGTCAGGAGCCACCAGGGAGGAGGGGCCTGCCTTCTTTGGATAGCGAAGCTTTCACTGTGCCTCTTCATCTGCCCACTATTGGACCCGAGAAGAGAGGATGGTTCCCTTGGAGCTGGGGCCCAGCCATTCATGCCACCCCTCTGGGCCTCAGTTGCTGGGCTTTGAAATGGAACAGGTATGAAGACTCAATAATGAGGGAGGGTCACCCACGGCCACCTAGCCCACTCCACCTCACTGTGGCCTTACCGGGCAGAGCAGAACTGCTTCCTTCACATCTCTAAGGCTGCCTGTCCATCTTTACAGAGGCGGACTCCTACCTGGGCCACCCCAACCCCCTGCCGTGGAGCCAATGCCTACTCATAGCGACCCTGGGGGACAGGGTACACCTGCCCTTGTGGCTTTCCAAGACCATCTCTTTACGGAAGGAGAAAGCCTTGCCTCTCTCCCGAGAGGCTCCTGGTGGTTTTGAATGGCTGACCTTGCAGTTAGCAGCCCAATACTTAACAGCGAGACCACCGCGGCGCCTCCAGGGCTCCTGTAAAGCGGGCAGTGGCTAGATAAGTGTTCCTCTTTCTCTGCCTTGATTTTTTTTAAAAAAATGGAGCATCTGGGCTTCTTTTTCTTTTTAAAAAACACATTTGATCGAGGGCTCTTGCAACAATGCAGACATCAGTTGTGTCCAGCACATTTGCACACAGGCGGCCCTCATCATTTTCTAGACCTTTACATTCCAGGTGAGCCCTGCCTGTTATCTGAGTTTCTTTCCTCACCATTCTGGAGGCTGGGAGTTCGGAGGCAGGCGGCGCTAGGGGAGACTCTCTCCACGGGTTCTGGGGACGGTCCCGGTCTGAGCGGGTGCTCCTGGGCTGCCTTGCTCATCTTCAGCTAGTGTCGGTCTTCCCCTGTGTCTGCTGCCTTCTGCATCGAATTTACTCTTTTGGGGTCCCCCGAGGGGCAACGCTTCGAACTCCACCCAGAGGCACCCTGGAAGACAGGCCTGGCGACCTGCTTTCGGAAGGCCAGCCCTGAAAGCCCGGTGGGCAGTTCTCTGCAGCTCACGGGGTTGGCACCAACAGCGATGGGTTTTCCTTGTTTCCTCTAAGGCGGGGGTGAGGAAGAGGGACTCATGGGAAGTGTTCTGAGCAGGGTCACCACGGGCCAGCTCTGAATCTCGGACAACTTTGAGGGCCCTTGTCCAGGGGCCCAGTGAGGAGGGACGTTGGGGCCGCCTACTATCTCCTCCCAAGCCTGCCTTGTCAGCCACCCTTCCCCGGTGCCTCCCTCTCTACCTTCTTGGTAATTGCATGATGCGTATCTGCTTCTGTTTCCCGCCCCAATGGGAAGCTCTTCAAGGGCGGGCCTGGAAGTGTGAGTCATGGGGAGGCTGGCTGGCTTTGCTCATGGGGGGGGGGGTAGGGACAGGGGGCAGCTGAGGAGGTATGCTGAATGGACCAGGAGTGGCTGGATGATGGAGTACAGTTGGCCAATTCCCTGGAGAGTTGGCTAATTCCCTAGAGAGTATGTAGGCGGCTAAGTAACGTGGTAGGAAAAGTTTTATCATGCAAGTTTCAGGTATTTCTTCCCTGGTCCCTGCCCACTCGGCCCTAAGTAATTTGAAGGGGAATCCACTTTTTCATCCATCTGTTTGTCCGTCCATCCATCCACCCATCCACCTATTGACTCACCCATCTCTCTATCCATTCCTCCCTCTGCTCATTCTTTCATTCATTTGTCCTTTGATGGATCGACCCATTCCTTCCATTGAAAAGCTAGTTAGCACCTGTATTTTACAAGACCCAAATACCAAACTCACTTCCATCCATCGAGTGGATGTTGACTCCTAGTGATCCTACAGGACAGGGTAGAGCCGCCCCCTGGGAGTTTCCGAGACCATAACTCTCAACGGGAGTCGAAAGCGCCGTCTCTCTCCCAAGGAGTGGCTGTTGGTTTTGAATTGCTGGCCTTGTGGGTAGCAGGCCAGCATGTTACTGCTATGCCACCAGGACAGAAGCGATCCCTGTGGTACCTGTCGCCCCAGGAGCATGTCACTGGACGGATGGTCTCTGGAGGAGTTTCTAGGGGAGGGACCAGAAAGAGGCGGGCAGAGAGGGCAGCTGGTGGGAAGTGTCAGAAGAGAGAAAGAAAATGGCCCTGTCGAGAAGGCACGAAACATTTCGCTATATTAGAATGTGGAGTGTGAGTGAGGTAGAGGAGAGAGGAAGTCTGAACCGATGGCAGCTCCTCCAGGGCTTTGGACCCATTGCAAAAGGGGTGATCAAGCTGGTGCTGGAGGTGAAGGGGCAGCTAGGGAGGACGTGTGGTCAGATGTGAGAGGCGGAGACCACGCCCTCCTGGCTAGCATGTGAACCAGCCCGGAGAGGGTGAGCCCAGAGACTGGGAGCCTAGGAGGTGCCATTCCCTGGGAGAGGCACCGAGAGGCCTGTGCTGGCAGAAGGGAGAGGTGTGGATTAAGGCAAGACTCGGGCGAGGAAGGTCATTCTGGGACCAGCGCACAACCTGGGTGAAGGTTTGAAGGTGGCACCGCATATAGGGAGAAGGTGGGTAGCTGGTGTGTGTTGAAAGATTGGGAGGGAAGACAGACAGGTGCTGGTTAGGGAAGGATCTTTCATACCGGGCTGAGCTTGATATTTCGTTCCAGGGCCATGGGGAGCCAAGGGAGGCATGTGAGCAGGGGAGGCTCCTGATCAGAAGGGGCAGAGGGTCGGAAGGCTCTGGGACAGGTGTGGCCTGGAGGGATGGGGAAGGGATGGGAGGTAGGAGTCAGAAGTCTCATCATCTCCTCTCTCTCCCCAGCGGCCATTGCTCCTAAAGATGACCTTTTCTACGGCTTTCTGAAACCGTGGTTGGGTGAGTGAGGCTCGGTGGGCAAGGCTGGGGGCCTCGCAGGGCAGAGGGGGCAGGGCATGCCGTTTCTGGGAGGGTCTCCGAGGCCACCCTCTGGGAGGCCCTGACCGCAGTCCTCTGGGTCCAGGGGATGGGTTGCTTCTCAGCAAAGGGACCAAGTGGAGTCGCCACCGTCGCCTGCTGACGCCCGCCTTCCACTTTGACATCCTGAAGCCCTACATGAAGATCTTCAACCAGTGCACGGACATCATGCACGTGAGTTCCGTGGACGTCCGGGGGGAGAGTGTGACCCAGGAGGGACACTGGACCAGGCTGCCCACTCTAGAGGGCAGGCTGTGGGGTGCCCGGGTGCCCCTCGCTTCCTTTCTCTGTGAAGTGACCTTGCTGCGGGGATGTGTCTTGGTCACGGTTAGCGAGGCTCACCATGGGGGGCCTCTCTCCTTCAGGCCAAATGGCGGCGCTTGGCAGAGGGCAAAGTTATCTCCCTGGACATGTTCGAGCATGTCAGCCTCATGACCTTGGACAGCCTCCAGAAATGCGTCTTCAGCCACAGCAGCAACTGCCAGGAGTAAGTGGGGAGCCAGGGGGCGGCAGTGGAGGACACTCCCAGACATGACACAACCGCAGGTTACTGGGAGTGCAGCCCAGCTGCTTAAAGGGTGGCCTGATCTCTCCACGTCTCAATCTTCCGATCCCAAAGACCTGCATGCTGGGCTGAGCTTGCCCTTTGGTACAAGGGTAATGGGGAGCCACGGGAAGCGTTTGAGCAGGGGAGGCTCATGATCAGAAGGGACAACATGTCGGAAGGCTCTTTCTGGGACAGACGTGGACTGGAGGGAGGAGGGGGAGGAGTCAGAAATCTGATTTTAGTCCTCAAATCAGGAAAGACGGGCATCGTCTTTTCTAGGGGTCACGAGCGAATGAAAGGAGACCAGGTGTGTCTGACACATGGTAGGCGCTTGGTCAATGCCAGTGCCTCCCATTCCTCAGGGAAGAGCGTGTGGTCTTTGGAAAGAGGTCCGTCTCTGAGCCGCCGCTCTCTTGTCCACTGCTTCTCTGCCAGAGGTCCTGGGAGGATGAACTGAGGAAAGGGGTCTCCTGGCACAGGGTCGGAGCTCAGTCAGGGCAGGGTTCCCTTGGTCCCCCTGCCACTCTCTGGACCTCAGGGTCTTGACTCAGAAAATGGACCGCCTCATCCCTTCCCCCGAGGTATTTTGGGAGAGTGAAGGGTGTAGACATCCCTGGCTGTTGTTCTTTGGCCCCATCTAGTCTGTTCTGACCCACAGCCACCCTGGGAACAGAGAAGGAAACCTTGCCAGGGGCTGCCCCATCTTGACCCTTGTTCCCATGCTCGAGCCCATTGTAGTAGCTGTGGCGTCCATCCATCTTTTGCACTGTGCCTCTACTTTTCCAAGTGCAATGTCTTTCTCCCGGGACTGGCCTCTCCGGTCAATGTGTCCAACGTACGTAAGATGCAGTCTTAACACTGTTGTGTCTAAGGAGCACTCTGGGCACACTTCTTCTGAGACAGAGTTGTTGCTTCGCTGGGCAGTCCCTGGTCCTTTCAATCTTCTTCTCCAGATGCGCAGTGCAAATGCATCGATGCTTCTTTGATCCTCCTTAGTCCCTGACCAGCTTTCACCTGCTTAGGAGGTGACTGAAAATGCCACGGCGTGGGTCAGTCCCACCTTAGTGCTCAAAGTCAGCGTCCTGCTTTTAAACACTCTGCAGAGACCTGAGGGACAGCGAAAAAGAAGAAGGTCTCCAAGGAGATGGAGTGACATCAAGGCGACAACAACTGTTGCCACCGTGGGAGCAATAGTGAAAATGGTGCCGGGCTGGGCAGGGTTTTGTTCGATTGTGCACGAGGCCGCTATGGGTCAGAACTGATTAGATGGCACCTAACAGCAACCACCACCACCACCATGAGGTCTTGTGCAGATCTAGCCAATGCGGCTCGTTGTTGGATCGCTTGACTGTTGCTTCCACGAGCACTGAACACTGTAAATGCAAGCTTCCCTTCTCCCTCCATGAGATCTTTGGAAAGTGTCTCCCCATCCCATCTCCAGGCCTCAGCGTCCTTCTTTGTCCAAGGGGCATGGTAACCCCAGACTCTCAGAGTTGCTTGGAGGATAACGTGCTACAGCACTGCTGGCACACACGGAGATGCTCAGTGTGTGCTTACTGAATGAATGCATGCAACCATCATTCTTCTGATTCATTCATTCATAGAGTTCATTGCGCACCTACTATGTGCTGGGCAGAGTGCTAGAGGATGGGGGCATGATGGGGAACAGCCCCATGATTCATATAGTTTAAGAGGGGACTGTAAGAAACGAGGGAGGCAATGAATGTTAATTCGAAGCACATAGTAGGTTCTCAATAAGAAGCAGCTGGCTTTGTTCTCCAGACCTTCTCAAGGCACATTTCAGTTGGGTACGGCAGAAATGGCCGTCATCTGTAATCCATTCATTCATATGTTTAAAGAATAGTTACCCAGAGCCTCCTCTGTGGCAGCACTGGACTAGGTGCTGGGAATGCGCTGATCACCAGGACAGACATGCTTTTCTGGAACCTTGATTTTAATGGGAAGACAGCACCAAGAAGAAGTAAACAAACAAACAAACAACATGACAGATTGTGATAAGGGAAGGCGCCAGGCATATTTCAGGACAAAGGACAGACCCTAGCAATTTAGCAAGAGCTTATTGAAATATAATTTACATGCCATACAATTTACCCGTGGAAAGCATTAGAATGCAATGCTTCTTTAGTGTGTTCACAAAAGTGCGACTCTGACCTTAATTTGTTTTAGAATTCTTTCATCATCCCCCCCCAAAGAAATCCGTATTCTTTAGCAATCACTTCCCCTATTGCCCCATCCCCACTCCCTCCTCCCACCCCCATTCCTAGGCAAACCATAACCTACTCTCTGTCCCGCTGGATCTGCGTAAGCTGGGCATTTCATTGAGTTGGATTCATCTAACGTGGGACCTTTTGCGAATGACTTGGTTTTGTTGTTGAGTCAGTTCCAACACATGGTGACCCCGTGACCACACTACAAAACCCTCCCCAGTCCCCCACCACCTTCACAGTGAGTTACGGCTGTGCCCACTGCTGCAGCCACTGTGCCATCCATCTCACCGAGGGTCTCCTCACGCTCAGCACACTGTTTTCATGATGCATCCACCTCGTAGCAGTAGTTCATTCTTTTTCACGGGTGAATACTATTCCAGTGTATGGGCACCTGCTACATTTCATTTGTCCCTCCATCAGTGGATGGCCATTGGGATGCTTTCCATCTGTGAAGCACGCTGCCCCCAACATCTGTGTATGTGTTTATAGTATGGGACATATGTCTTTCTCTCTCTCGGGTATCTGTCTAAGAGTGGAATTGCTGGGTTATATGGCAATTCTATATTGAACTTCTTAAGGAGCTGCCAACATGTTGACAAAGGGGTTGCGCCGTGTTTGCCTTCCCACCTACAAGGCCCACGCCTCCACTTCCTTGCCAACACTGGCTACTCTCGCTTTCTGACCCCGGTCCACCTCACAAGAGTGGAGCAGGATCTCGCTGTGGTTCTGGCTTGGGTTTTCGTGATGGATAACCATGTTCAGCATTTCCCTTCATGTCCTTGGTAGCCCTTTGCGTGTCTTCTGTGGAGATACATCTATCCTGATCCTTCGCTCGTTTTCCATGGGGCTCTTTTATCTTGCAGTCATGGGGCTGTAAGGGGTGTTTACATACTCACGCCCCTGACCAGGCACATTGTTTGCAAAATACAGTTAACCTATGAAAGCTGGAACATGTGGAAGGCAGAAGCTTGTCTAGGAAGGGAAACTGAAATCATTTCCAGCAGCAGCAGGCTCAGACTGCTTGCATCCTGCCCAACACACAACACGTGCAAGGCTCAGACAAGCAGGGCAGGCTCGTCGGTTTCTGGCTTCCGCTGGCTCCGGTCTTTTCTCCTAGTCAGCAGGCGGTGGCGATTTAGCTTCACTGGTGCAGCTGCATCTCTGCTGAAGTCCTTGTCCCTCGTTGGACTTCTCTGTCATCCGCCTAATGGGGAGAGGAGGCTGCCTTTGCCAAGTTGTGGGTCGGGCTGGGCGGTGGCCAGCGACGAGCCGTGCTCATGGGCCTTCTTTTCCTTGGCAGGAAGATGAGTGATTACATCTCAGCCATCATGGAGCTGAGTGCCCTGGTGGTTCGGCGCCAGTATCGCCTGCACCACCACCTCGACTTCATCTACTACCTCAGTGCCGACGGGCGACGCTTCCGGCAGGCCTGCGACACCGTGCACCGCTTCACCACGGAGGTCATCCAGGAGCGGCGGCAGTCCCTGAACAAGCACGGGGCTGAGGCCTGGCTGAAGGCCAAGCAGGGCAAAGCCTTGGACTTCATTGACGTGCTGCTCCTGGCCAAGGTAAGGCGGGCCTTGGGGATGGGGAGCTCTGTCCAAGGTCACTGGCTCATCATACTCAGCACTGACTGCACAACATGTTCCACGCCAACCTTTGCATCGATCTAGGCTGGAGTCAGATGCAGAACACGTAAGACTCACACAGATGAAACTCAAGACCTTGAAGAAAGGTGACACGGGAAAAGATATACCCGTTACCTCCAGCGGGTGCTGACTCGGAGTGACGCGTGTCAGGGTAAAACTGTGCTCCAAGGGACTTGCCTTTTCTTTGTTTCATTGTGTTGGAAAAATCGCATCCCCAAATAGACACCATCCCAACAGTGTCTACAAGCACTGTTCAATGGCATGGATTGCATCGTGCAGGCTACCAGCCTTCCCTTTTCCCAAATCATTCCACCACCACTAATAGAGACTCCATACCCACCAACCCAGAACTTCCCCATTCCCTACCCACCTTCACTCTCGGCACCCATGCTCTGGTTTCTATAAACAAACAAACAAACAAACAAACAAACAAACTCACAGATGTGTCGATTCTGACTCGTCGTGTCCCTGTAGGGCAGCATAGAGCTGTCCCGGTGGGTTTCCAAGACAGTGACTCTTTAGAAGAGCAGAAAGCTTCAGGTTTCTCCCTTGGATGCTGCTGGTTTCCAAGGCCCGACCTTGCGGGGAGCAGCCCGAGGCACCGATGCTACAGTGTGTGTCTTCTTCTGACTGATGTGGCCCTCGCCACGATGGTTTTTAAGGCACACCCATTGGGTGGCATGCTCCCAGAGTCCTCAACGACTGCCTTCATTTATTGATTTCAGCAGTTTTATTGGCACTTCCTCCACATGCCATGCGATTCAGTCCTTCAGTCACATCCGGAAGAGCTGTAAATTATCACCACATCCGATTCTCGAACATTGTCTTCTTTCCTGGTACTCATTGTTATGCATGTAATTGCTTTTTCCCCTAATGGTGGCAAAAATAGACACCACACGGCATTCTCTGATCGTACAACGTCTACACGTGTGACTCGGTGCCATCAAGTATCCTCTTCGTGTTGTACGGCCATTATTGACATCCTTCCCCAAGTTAGTCTACCTCGTTAACATCGACTCAATGCCCCTAAGCAACAATTCCTTCTCCTTCCTCCATGGTAACCATTGGTGAGGTTGGGTTTCTTTTCCTTAGCAGTTTTCTTGATAAAATATTCACATATCATACACATCCATAGTTAAATCACTTTAAAAAAGCGTCGTACATACATCATCACAATCATAATCAATTCTAGTGCTCCCTCCTCCTGTCTGCATTCATTGGCTTCCCAATCCCTTCACCCACCCACCCCCATCTCCACATCCCTGATAAATCATGATTGTCTCTACGCATGCATGCCTTCTATGTGTCACCAGCTGGGAAACTCAAAAGAAACAATAAACAAGCAAACAAAATGGCCAGAAGGGAAAAAGAATATTAAGAAAGGTAAAAATACCAATAAAGCGTAAGAAAGAAAACACCTCCGTCAATATTTGAAAGGCCAGAGAAGAAATTTCTGTCGTGGAGCCAGCAAGATGCTTACCTGAGTCTAGAGCAAATTCAGGTTGGGTCAAGAGGGAGGTCAACTGACCAAGTATCCTATCACACCATGGTGCCATCCTCCATCATCACATTTACAATCATCTCTGTCTGACCGTGAAGCTGTTCGAGCCCCTGGCCTGTGGCTAGAGGAGACCTGCCAGCGGCTTCCTCTGCCTAGACAGTCATGACTGAATGTTTACAAGCAGAGAGCCACGCATTTCTTCCTAGGCACCCCTCTGTAGACTTCACTTCCAGCGTTTTGATCAACATCCAATTCTTTTCAGGGTAGCAGCCGCCCAGAGTTGTGCCTCAACGGCCTGACTGAGCTGCACTTTGGTTCTCCTTTGGGGCAGTCATGGATTCCAATGCTGAGTTTACCCCTTACTGGATATTTGACCTTGGTCCTGTTACTTAGTCAGCTCCAGGTCCCATATGTATCCCCCTAACGATAGGATGCCCTTCACAAGGTGTTGTCAGGTACCCAGCATGCTGTGTGGTGTCCGGAGCTGCTCAAGAAAGGTGAACGCCTTTCTTCCCCTCCTTCCTGCTTTCCATCTTTCCTGGACACTCTGCATGCCGGCACTGCCCAGACTGCTTCCCCGGCCAAGCGTGGCTCCAGAGAAAGGAGGATGTATTGGACTTTGGAGGGCCCCCTGGAGGCAGAGGGTGGGGTGTCCTCAAGCTCACTCTTCATTTCATCATCCTTCATTCCAGGATGAAGATGGGAAGGAGCTGTCCAACGAGGACATCCGAGCCGAGGCTGACACGTTCATGTTTGAGGGTGAGGACATGGGAGGAGGGCCACCGCTGCCCACAGGAAACACCTGGGCTGTCTGTGGGCAGCCTTTGTTCAACGCTGCGTCGTGTCTTTCTGCAGGCCACGACACAACCTCCAGTGGACTCTCTTGGGTGCTGTTCAACCTGGCGAAGCACCCTGAGTACCAGGAAAAGTGCCGGGAGGAGATCCAGGGCGTCCTGAAAGGCCGGGAGCTGGAGGAGCTAGACTGGTCCGTTGGGGGAAGGCTCTGCTTGACCACATATTGACTGTGTGCCCTGGGACAGGTCGCGTCTGCTTCTTGGGCTTTCCTCAATTCTAGCATGGGGATGGGATGAACTCACTGCCATCCAGCGGGTTCCCACCCACAGTGCCCCTGTAAGGCAGGGCAGAACGGTCCCTGTGGGTTTCTGAGGCTGACCATCTTTACGGGAGTAGACAGCCTTGTCTTTCGTCCACAGGGTGGCTGGTGGTTTTGAACCGTTGACCTTGTGGTTAGCAGCCCCACTGTGTCACCACTCCACCACCAGGCTGCGCTTGTTGCTGTCAAGTTGATTCATGTGTTGGAGAGCAGTTCTGGGCTCCGCGGGGCTTTCTTGGCTGGATTGTGGACTAAGTTGTGATGAGTCCAGTGTGGGGCCCCGAGTTTCAAAGGAAAAACATTATCAAGTCAGATCGGAATCATGGAATCAGTAAACAACGGACTATCAAGCAGTGGTTATTAACCACGCCAGGTGACTACACTTAAAAGCCAAGGGTACTTACTTAGAACTAATGGAGTCTTCTTCAGTTTTTAACCGAAATGTAAATTCACCTTGGATGGAAATACATGGATCCTTTGAGCATCTATTCTTGGTTTAAACCTTCAAAGCTGTTCAAGTTCAACAGCCTTGCACTTTGTGTCTCCCAGCGCTTATTGAATCGCTTTAGTCGAACTCTCCGTATTCGGAAGTCAACTGATACGCAACAGTTTCCAATGACGACATTATCTGAGGGGACCATTTCCAAGAGAAGACGCGTGGAACAGTCAGTAACAACAGGCGCCCATAAATAAGGATGACGTCAGGGAAAACGGGACACGGAAGAAGAAAGGATGCGTCCAGGTGGTGTTGGTGCAGAATGAAGAGTCAACCAACTGGGGCCCTTCTAGAAGAAATCCACCCACAGAGCTCCTTCAGACTCACGATGGCAAGGCTCTGGGCTCCCTTACTTTGGGCTCATCACCAGGAAAGGCCAATCGCTAGACAGAGACTCCTGTGCTGCGGGGTCAAACTGCTCCTTAGGGGTTCCTTGGCTGCCTTCTCTCTTGTAGTGGTGGGAAGGCTCGAACCACCAACCTTTGACCAGCAGTCACAGGCTTCTCCCTAGGTGCCTCCCAGGGTTGGGATTCGGTCCACAACCCTGAGCTAGTGGGGTGTGCACAGAGCAACTGCAAGTGCCGGGCGCTGGGGACCTGCTGAGATTCTAACAGTGTTACGCTTGTAGATTGGGCAAAACCTGGATGCCAGGCTGAGGCACTTGAACTTGATCTTGAGGGCAGTGGGGAGTTGTGAGATTCCCTGACTGCTGGGGGGGCGGGAGTGTCAGTCACCTCAGCGTGGCACCAAGTCACACACCCTTCTCCCCAGGGATGACCTGACCCAGCTGCCCTTCATCACCATGTGCATTAAGGAGAGCCTACGCCAGTTCCCACCCGTCACCCTGGTGTCCCGCCGCTGCACGGAGGACGTCAAGCTCCCTGATGGGCGCGTCATCCCCAAAGGTGCACCATCCGCACAGAGAGGGCAGCTCGCTGGGTGCCCACGGGGTAGTGGGAGCCCCACTGGTGTGTGTGTGTGTGTGGGGGGGGAAATAGAGGTGGGTGAGTCTGGGTGAAAAGGAAGGAGTGGGGGTGGGGTGGGGTTTTGTGAGGGTGCAGGTGAGAAGGGTGGATTTCATTTAGTTGCCAGGTGTCTGCTGGGGGCTGAGCCCTCTCGGGGGTGGCGTAGGCACCTAGAGGCCATGGGATGAGGCAGCAGAGAATAGGTATCTCTCATCATATGGGGCAGAGATAGGCTAAAGGGTGGGATAGGAGCTGGAGTACCCCAAAATATGAACCCATGGCTTTATCTGGGGTGGGGGTGGGGAGCTGCAGGTGGGCTGCTTGAAGGAGGGCATTTGAGAGAGGAGTCTTGGTGGCTGAAAGTTCAATAGCATGGTTATAGAGCAGCTCCTTGGGGATTGTGAGAAGCTAACCGGTCAGGTGGAGGCACTTGAACTTGATCCGGAGGACAATAGGGAGCCATGGGAGATGTCTGAGCAGAGCAGGCATGGTGTCAGATATGTGACTGAGGATGACCCCTGTGGGGCCAGCATCAAAGCCAGAAAGAAGGCAGAAGTAGGGGACAGAGGCCTCACTGGGAGAGCAGGGGTGTGGAGGAGGCAGCAGCGTTCTCAGGGAAGGACAGACAAGACTTGGTGGGTCGTGGGAAGGCCCTGGCTCACCTTAGCCTCACTGCCTCCATCCCTCCCCACAGGAATCATCTGCCTGGTCAGCATCTACGGAACCCACCACAACCCCTTAGTATGGCCAGATGCCAAGGTGAGTGAGCTCCCCCTCTTTCTGGGCCTTGGGCTCCTCCTCAGTCCCCTGGGGCAAGGGGCAGCTGCTCCCCTTTGCCCTGGCCCCATGAGCCTGAGTACCCCCTTACTCACACCCACCCCCAAAGATCAAATTTACTGTCCTTAAGCCCACTCCCACTCACCACGACCCTATAGGACAGAGCAGAACTGCCCCTGTGGGCTTCCAGGGCCGTAACTCATGACAGGAGTTGAAAGCCTCATCTTTCTCCTGAGGGGCGACTGGTGGGTTTGAACCGTGTACCCTGAGCTGGGTGCTGAGTATGGAGAAATGACTAGGCCAGACAATGTGCCCATCCTCAGAGAACTTTCAGTATTGCAGAGAAGATAATAAGCAAGTAATTATGAGAGGGTTTTCACAAATTTCTTTCTTTCTTTCTTTTTGGTTTTCACAAATTTGTAAAATTTTCCCATTAGCTTTTAATTCCACTTTTCCACGAACTTTTTGAAGCCCTCTTGTAAATATGATGGTTTGGGGTTCCGGTGAGTGCAATGATGGAGAGAAATAAAAACTGAGGGGCAGTGGGAGTGCTTCAGCTCACATGGTCAGGGCAGGCCTTGGCAAAGAAAGATGTTTGGGAGGAGACGGGAGGGTGTGAGTAGCTAGGGGAAGGGCGTTCCTGGCCAGGGGAGGGGCAAGTGCAAAGGCCCTGAGGTAGGAATAAGCCTGCAGGGCTTGGAGGAGGTGGCCGTTCTGGGGCTGTAGTGAGTGCCATCAGAATGAGGGGTGGGGTAGGGGCTAGCTGCTGGTGTGTAGAGTTGATTCCGGGGTGATGGGGCGCTCACCCCACACACATACACATCCTATTTAGCTTCGGGGTTCTCTCCATCTCAGAGGGGTGGGGGATGGGTCAGGTTGAAATGGCTCAGCCAGCAGCTAGACTCCCTTTGGCTCTTTCTGCCCCGCAGGTGTACAACCCCTACCGCTTTGACCCTGAGAACCCACAGCAGCGTTCACCATTGGCTTATGTACCCTTCTCTGCGGGACCCAGGTAACTTCTCCACCTTCCCATCCCAGTTCCAGCCAGGTGTGGGAGGATCCCAGGCTCTGGGAATGGGGTAGAGTAGGGGGCGGGAATATGCCCCTTAGGAGCAGAGCCCATGCCCCGCCCCAGAGGGCTCTTGGCGCCC
This sequence comes from Tenrec ecaudatus, assembly GCF_050624435.1. NCBI lineage: Eukaryota > Metazoa > Chordata > Mammalia > Afrosoricida > Tenrecidae > Tenrec > Tenrec ecaudatus. Next base: position 21,547,641 of record NC_134530.1, read on the forward strand.
ACTTGGCACCTGGATGTTGCAGGGATCCCCAAGTATGATCCTGCAATAGCAACACCTACTGTGTGTCAGACCCCGAGTTCTGGGTTCCCCTGATTTGGAACTGGTACCAATTGGGGCCTCGAACTCCAGACCCCAGGTCCCATTATTTAGGAATTCCTGGGATCCTATTTTCATCCTTACTCAGCCCAAGATGGGAATGGGAATGACCCTCACAGTTTGGAACGCGAGGCTTGAGCCTTGGGGGGGGGGGTCCCCGTTCTTCCAGGAACTGCATCGGACAGAGCTTCGCCTTGGCCGAGATGCGCGTGGTGGTGGCGCTGACGCTGCTGCGCTTCCGCCTGACTGTGGATCGGTCGCGGAAGGTGCGACGGAAGCCCGAGCTCATCCTGCGGACCGAGAGCGGCATCTGGCTGCTGGTGGAGCCGCTGCCTCCGCGGGTCTGAGCGCGCACCCTTGGGTTGCAGAGACTGGCCCCGCCCCTGGAGGGCAAGGCTCCACCTTTGAGCAACTTGATGGTGCAGGCCACGCCCCTCAAGGCGAGGCTCCGCCCCTAGGGCAGAGACAAGGCCTTTTGAAGAAAGAGGCTCCACCTTTGCGATGGTACAGGGCAAGCCTCTCAAAGCAAGACAAAGCAAAGCCTGACTCCACCTCCAGATTGGGATCGGCCCCGCCCAATAGACTACATGGACATTAGAAGCTAAGGCCACGTTCAGAAGGTTCAGGGTCCCAGGCCCCACCCGTTGAGCCTTTCCAGGACTTAAATCCTGCCTGTCGGATTCAAGCCACGACTCTTCGGACCCAAGGCCAGTTTCCAAATTCAGAATTTAGGAGCTGGCTCGGGGAGTTGAGCGCTGCCCTCGGGCTGACACCCAGTATGTTTGCTTCTGGTTTGTCTTTGCCTATAAACTCTTGACTTTTGGGGACAGCTCTTGAAATCATTTGTTCTTCCACGAGATCACCATGAACTAACGTGGGGCGCACTGAATAGAGGTAGCTACTGCTTCGTGGGTGAGATCAGGTGCTTGGTTTTAGTCGGGGTGGTGGAGATGTCATGTGGGCAGGTCTGGGGTGCAGGAGGGGGTTCTAGGCTGGGGATATGTGTGTGGGAAGGCGCTGTCCGGATCTGCTGTTGTCTCGGGGTGGCGTAGGGCGTGGTTTTAAGGACTGAATTCTGTAGTCTACACAGTTGTGGTTCCGTGTCATCGAGTCGGCTCGCCACATAGGGACAGTCTGCACAGCAGCACAAAATGTTGCCTGGTCCCGTGCCATCCTCACAATGGTGGGTCATACCATCCACCGCCTCCAGAGCCTCCCCCTCCTTCGCTGCCGAACCACTTTACACAGCGCGAGCTCCTCCTCCGGGGACCGGTCCACACCGACAACATGTCCAAAGTGCGTAAGAGGAAGCCTCTCCGTCCTTGCCTGGAAGGAGCCACTCTGGCCTTATTTCTTCCAACACAGATCTCCAAAGTTAGCGCAACACGGAACACAATTTAGAATTGAAAGAGCATTTCCTGTGTGTCCTTCTCCTATGGTCTCATCTCCTTCTGAGGCGAGCCCCTTGGACAGAGGTGGAAACGGAGGCCCATGCTGGAAGTTACTCACCTAAGAGCTTACCAGGTTATCCTTAGGCTGATGCCTCCCCAGGGCCCTCAGTCCTAGTGCTCCATCTCCCGGGCTTCCCGTTCTGGTCTCTGCCTCTAACCTCCCTTTGCCTGAAATGGGACATCAGCAAGATTTAGGGGGCAATGGGGGCAGGTGGGGGCCGAGGGTGGGGAGGAGGCACAGAGGACCAGCTCCAAAGCCTGGGAGGTGAGATGATACTGGAGTATCGGTCTTGGGGCTCCCCCTCGTGGTATGTTCTGGGATCGTCAGCCAGTGTCGTCCCTACAGACACAGGTGTATCTAGGGTAAATAACCCTGTAATCACGCCCCAGTCCAAACACTGGACATCCATCTCTTAGATACGTTTTTTTGGTGATTGTATTAATATATTTTAAATCATTTTATTGGGGGCTCATACAACTCTTAGCACAATCCATCCATGCATCAATTGTATGAAGCACATATTCATTACCCTCATCATTCTCAAAACATTTGCTCTCCATGTAAGACCCTGGCATCAGCTCCTCATTTCCCCCCTCCCTCCCCGCTCCCCCCTCCCTCATGAACCCTTGATAATTTATACATTATTATTTTGTCATATCTTACACTGTCCAACGTTTCCCTTCACCCACTCTTCTGTTGTCCACCCTCCAGGGAGGAGGTTATGTAGATCCCTGTAATCGCTTCCCCCTTTCCACCCCTCCCTCCTTCACCCTCCCAGTATCGCCAGTCCCACCACTGGTCCTGAAGGGATCATCTGCCCTGGATCCCCTGTGTTTCCAGTTCCTATCTGCACCACTGTACATCTTAGACAAGTTTTAACACCATTCCAGCTCCATAGTACAAGTCAAGCCCGCCACTCTTTTGCTGACCACACTTGGCAAAACCAAACTTCAACCTCACTGCCCACACAACCTACCCTATAGGATGGGGGAGAACTGCCCCCGTGAGTCTCGGAGACTGTAGCTGTTTCGTCTTTCTGCTGCCGCGCTGCTGTGGTTTCCAACGCAGACCTGGCCCAGCGCAGGACCACTCCTTCCTAGGGCCCCTCACAGGAGAAGCATGTCCTAAAAAAGCCTTCTTGGCTTTCCGGGGCCCCTGATAGCATTATAGGATACGTGTTGGCCTGCTGACCAGTAGTTCGAAGGCAGCAGCCGCTCTGCGGGAGCAAGCAGAGGCTCGCACTCTCATAAACAGCTACCCCTTTGGAAACTTGCAGGGGTAGTCCTACCACGACCTACAAGGTCGCCACAAGTCCGTCCCAGGAGACTCCATGGCGGTGAGCTTGTTCGTTCTCTGCTTTCGTGGTGGCCATTGGCCTTCAGTGTTCTTGCGCCTTAAGAGCACCGTGCTTCAAGTCCCCCTCACTCTCAGCCAGCAAGGGGGTGCCGTCTGCTGTGAACAAGCCTTCCTCCGATCCTGATGCTGAGTGCTTCACACAATCCAATTTCCAGGATTATTTGCTCCACCCGTAGATGGAATAAACATGACAGGAAGATAGACCCCAACACACACACCATTCCTGATTTTTAAACCATGCAGCAGCCTCTTGCTGTGTTCCAAGGACTGCGTCTCGATCCCTGTACACGTCCTGCAGGGAGCACAGTGAAGCACTCTGGAACGCTATCCAGAGTCAGTCAGGACCCGTACAATTAAATGCCTTTGCATCATCAAAAAAGCACCAGGAAACATTATTCTTGTATTTCCTGCTTTGAGCCAAGCTCCGTCTGACATCAGTAATGACATGCCATCTTCCATGTCCTCTTCTGACGCTGGCCGGAACCTCTGGCAGCTCTTTGTCAGTGCCCCGCTGCAGCCACTGTTAGATGACCTTTAGCATCTTTTTTCACGGGCTATGAATGGTATTGTTCTATCACTTCAGACTGGGTGCAACTGTGGATCTCCTCGAGTCTATTGGCAAGGGAGCTGTCTTCCAAATTGCTTGACATAAACGAGTGAGTGTGTCCAGTGCTTCCTGTGCTTGCTGGAATATTTCAGTGGGCATTGAATCAATTCCCAGAGCCCTACTGCTTTCAGGGCAGCTTGGACTCCCTCCTTCAGTGGCCTGTGCTCATGGCTCATGTGCTGTCCCTCGGAAAGGCTGAGTGTCGACCCGTTCTTTTGGTACAGTGACTGGGTGCTCCTTCCAGCCCCTTGGGATGCTTCCTGCGTCATTCTATATTTTGCCCGTCGCATCTTTTAATATTGCAACTCGAGGCTTAGATGTTTTCGTGAGGTCTTTCATTCGATATAGGCTGAGCATCTCCTTCCCTTCTGGCTGTCTAACTCCAGACGGGGCACGTTTCATTATAAAACGTTACTGTGTCTTCTTGAGCTGGCCTTTGAGAATGTTCTATTCGGCTTTTAAAATGCACCATTCCTTTCCCTTCTCTTGCTGTCTGTGATCAAGAGCAAGCTTCAAAGTCTCTTCTGACTTCCACTTGTGTCTCCTCTTTCTTTCCTGTCTCTTTCCCCTTGGTTAAATAATTTTAAAAAATGATTTTACTGACATCTCATTGACACACCGTACAATTCAATAGTCCAGTCCTATCGAGAAGAGTTGTACAGTCGTCACTGCAATCAATTTTAGAACATTTCCGTCTTTCTTGTACTCATTGTTGTCAGTATAGCTATTGTTACCTTTTTAAATTGTGGCAAAAAGATACACAGCCAGACGTTTCCCCATTCAACAACTTCTACATGTATAATTCAGTGTCATTGATTATACTCTTTACGATACATAACCTTTATTGATCTCCTTTACCGTGACTCCACCACCATGAACATGAACTCAGTGTCCCGAAGCAAAAGCTCTTCCTCCTTCACCCATGATCACCATCGGTCAACTTTGGTTTCCATTTTATCAGGACTTGTCTCGCCATAATATTCACATCTCATACACTTTCCGCGTGAAGTCACTTTTGAAGGGTTGCGTATACATCATCACGCTCAGTCCCAGGGCTTCCTCCCCTCCTTACGCATTCATTGTTTGCTCCCCAATTTCCCTTGCCTTTCCCACCCCTCCGTCCTGGATCCACCATGGCATCAGTTATTGTCTCTGTGCATGCACGCTTTCTGAACTTCATAAAATGAGAAAACCAACAGAAACAATAAAAAACAGAAAATGAAATGAAACAGAAATAAAATAATAATAATAGCAAACGGTAAAAATAAAAATAAAGAGTAAGAAAGAAAAGACTACCAAAAATATTTTTAAAAGCCAGAGAAGAAATTTCTGTCATGGAACAAGCGAGAAATATTTGAGCCTAGAGCAAATTTGGGTTGGGCCAAGAGGGAGGTCAACTGACTAAGCATCCTATTACACCAGGGTTCCATCCACCATCATCGAGTGTACAATGATCTCCATCAGGTACTAAAGCTGTTCGAGTTCCTGGACTGTGGCCAGAGGGTTTCTTTCAGAGGCTTCATCTAACTGGATATTCTGCGGATGGACTTTGGGCTCCCACGGTTCCATATCATTCTACAAATTGAATGGTCACAATTTAAGCTCTGACACTTTCTCCTTCATCCTATTTGGATTCTGTTATCAATTTTGAATCACACACGCTGGTGTGCTTCTTAGATGGGGACTTAGTTGACACCTCATTTGTATTCAAACTGCTTGTTTGAATACAAGCCTTTAAGACCCCATGCACTATTCCATTTGATAGCCAGGCACCATCTGCTTTATTCACCACACTTTGCTGTAGCACCCTTATCTTCAGAGATCTCTTCAGGAAGGCGAGTATCGAGCAGGGCCATGTTATAAGAAGTAACTGTCCTTGGATTGGGGCTCGAATTAAGTAGGGCCCAGAATCCACTTGTTTGTCCACTAGTTATGAATGACTCTGGTTTACTTTAGTGGTCACATCGTGACAAAAACAAACACAAAGTCAACAAGAACAACAATAGCAAAAAAGCAAGCATAAACAAATAACACCCCCCCCAAACAAACAATAAAAAAAACATGCCCATTGTCTATCATCCTCCTGTGGTCTAAGGGTGATTGCATTGGAAGCATCAATAATCTATCCAATGGCATTGAATTTTAGATAGTGTCGATATGAGTTTATGTGAGTGCGATCTATGAGCTGTCGCTTTGTACAAATTGACTTCTGAATTGATCGAGCTCTGTTTCCTTTGAGCATTGGTGCGAGGGGAAGTCTCCTCTATCATTCCTTATGAGGGCAGACCCTTGCCCATCAGATGAATACCTGCCATCTCAATGCAAGCGGAGCATTGAGATAGTAAGTACATGGTGGTCCTGGGTCTTCTTTCACTGGATGCCCACCAGGCTCGGAGGCCACCCTTGGTCCAAGGACTGCCATTTCCCCAGACTTGGAGTGTCCATCCTTTGCTTCCTTTCTCATCAGAGAATTTCAACCCTACGTCCAAGGACTATAGGTACTTTTGAGGTAGGGCCCAGTTCTTGTAGCCATACTTTCAAGTTTTTCTTGTCTTTTTAATGATCTTTTGTTTTGTTTACCGACAAAGCTCTTGATGTCACCCCACCTCTCATCGGGTCTTCCGCTACTAGTGGGTTAAATCTATTCTTGAGATGTTCTCAATATGCAGGTGGAATCTCTTTATATGCCAGTGATACAGTCCTATACATAGAAAACCCCAAAGGCTCAATAAAGAAATGACTCAAACTAATCAAACAATTTGTCAGCATCATGGGCTATGTCAAGAGGACCAAGAGGCAGTTGTGTGAACAGAACAAAGGAATACTGCCTGGCTTAAAATCAGGAAAAGGGTGCATTGTGTCCTCTCACCATACTTGTTCAATCTGTATGCTGAGCAAATCATCCGAGAAACTGGATTATATGAAGAAGGGTATGGCATCAGGATAGGAGGAAGGCTTATTATCAACCCGCTGTATGCAGACCCATTACCTCGTTTGCTGACCGCAAGGAGGACTTGAAGCACTTACTGATGAAGATCAAGGATTGCAGCCTTCAGTATGGATTATGATGCTATGTAAAGATGACCAAATTCCTCACAACTGGACCATTAGGTCACATCATGATAGATGGAGCAAAGGTTGAAGTGGTCAAGGATTTTGTCTTGCTTGAATCCACAACCAAGGCTCATGGAAGCAGCAGTCAGTACATTAGGTCCATCTGCTGCACCAGATCCCTTTAGAGTATTACAAAGTAAGGATGTTACTTTGAGGACGAAGATGTGCCTGAACCAAGCCCTGGTATTTTTGGCCACCTCATATGCATGTGAAAGTTGGACATTGAACAAGGAAAACCACTGAAGAATCGATGCATTTATATTGTGGTGTTGGAGAAGAGTATTGAGTGTCATGGACTGCTAAAATGACCAGCTGATCTTTCTGGAAAGAATTATGGCCCAAGTGCTCCTTAGAGGCAAGGATGGCCAGACTTTGTCTGATACACTTTGGACATGCTGTCAGGAGAGAGCAGTCCCTGGAGACGGACGTTACGTTGGGTAAAGTGAAGATGCCAACAGAGGAAGGCCCTCAACGATGTGGATGGACACAGTGGCTGCAACAGTGGACTCAGGCATTGGGACAATTGCAAGGATGGTGCATGACCCCACAGTGGTTCATTCTGTTATGTACAGGGTCACTGTGGGTTGCAACTGTCTCGATGGCATCTAGCAACAACCAAGGGGCCCTGAAGTGTAGTGGTAATGCGTTGCTAACAACAAGGTCAGCTGTTCAAAACCACCAGGTGCTCCTCGGGAGAAAGATGGGCTTTTTTACGTCCGGAGAGAATGAACTACTTAGAAACTCACAAGGGTAAGTTCTCCCCTGTCTGATAGGCTCAGCATCGACTCCAGAGACACGAGGGGTTTTTTGAGTAGAGGGAGATGTAGCATTTCTTTTCAGAGCAGAAATTGTCTTTGTACTGGTTGCTTTAGAAGGATAACATTTACCACAACACAAACATCAACATTGGAGTATGAGTGGTTAAAACACAATCGGTGTAAGTGAATCCCGTGTGGGAGATCAACAGGATTTTACATTGCTTGTTGAAAGAGCTACGTTCTGTGACTCATTTTTCTATTTTGGTAGAATACGATTTTAATTTTAGAATATCATTACTATGCTCACAATAATGCCATCCCCCTGAGGAACTGTTACTCGCTGAACATCCAATTCATCTTGTTTCACTCAATGGCACACACCACTTTAACGTTCAATCACTAAGAGTAGAGTCATATTTTAAAAGAAGTTACAAAGAGCTATAAGAGACCCCAATAAAATGATTCAAAAAACAAAGAAAAAGAAAAGAAAAGCTAAATGTGAAGAAAGAAAAACTTATTTAAGTTAAAAAATGACAAAAAAGTTACATCATGAATACCTAAGACGCATACATACACATCACATATGTAGCATGCATACCACAGGTAGAGTTTGAATGAGCAAGTTAACACAGGTGGGGGACACTAGATTATCCGCATTTAGGCCTTAACCTTGCCCTATTTAGATCACTTTGATTTGTGAACTAGGTGAAGGCTTCATGAGCAGGGGATCAGTTTTATTTGGTTTCATTGCAGTCCCTTCAAGTATCTTACCCTCTTCCTCCCTCAGTCTCCTGCTTCCCCAGTTTCTCCTTTCCACCACCCGCTGTAATTTGTCCTTGGGTGAATGCTGCTATTTGGATCGCACAGGGTTGATTATTCTAACACGGGCGAGTTCAGCTCCAGCCCTGACAGGTGATGAAGGGTCACAATCTTGGGGGTTCAATCAGTCTCTATCCAATCAGCAAAGCTGGTGTTTTTCAGGTTTTGGAACACCCCGGGTTCTCTCCCAACCCCCCCCCCCCCCACCGCCCGCCCCCTTCCCAGTTTGGGAATGCGTCTGGGCTGGACCCCAGGTGAGACTCTCTCCAGGATTAGTGTGTTGGCGCCCTCTTCTGGAAATCTCTAAGCAGCAGGCTTAAAGCATCCTGAGATTGGAGCAAGGCTTCCTGAACCATCTGCTGTGCCCTTGTTATGCACTGGTTGGTTATGGGTTGCGCTGTGATCTACATGTTGGCAGTTCAAAACTACTAGCTGCTCAGGGGGAGAAAGACTAGCCTTTCTACTCCTATAAACAGTTACAGTCTCAGAAACACACAGAGGTCCCTATGAGTCATCATTGACTCCATGGCAGTGAATTTAAAAAAATCGTTTTATTAGGGGCTCATACAACTCTTATCACAATCCATACATAGGTGGTGAATTTTTAAAATGAATGAATTAAAAAATAATCATTTTATTGGTAGCTCTTACAGAGCTCATAATTATACAGCAATTGTATCAAACATATTTGTACATATGTTGCCATCATTATTTTCTAAACATGTACTTTCTATTTGAGCCCTTGGTATCAGCTTCTCTTTTTACCCTTTGCCTCCCTCCCACCTTTGTGACTGCTTGATAAATTATAAATCATTATTTTGTTAATATCTTACACCAACCGATGTCTCCCTTCTCCCACGATATCTTTCCCCGTCCTCTCCTCACCTCTCCCCTACTCTTTTTATACCACTATGCCCATTTCTGTTCCTGAGGGGTTTATCTGACCTGGATTTCATGTGTCCTGAACTCTTATCTGTACCAGTGCACAAGCTCCAGTCTAGTCAACAGTGTAAGGCAGGACTGGGGTCATGATCGTAGGGGGTGAGGAAGCCTCAAGTAACGAGGAGTATTGTGTCTTCATTGGTGCTATACTGCACCCTGGCTGACTCAGCCCTTCCCTGTGACCCTTCTGTGAGGGGATGTCCAATTGTCTACAGATGGGTTTTGGGTCTCTGCTCTGACCTCCCTCATTCTCAACAATATGTATTTGTTTGTTTGTTTTGGGTCTTCTTATGCCTGTTACTTGATCCTGTCAACACCTCATGGTCACACAGGCTGGTGTGCTTCTTCTGTGTGGATTTGTTGCTTCTCTGCTAGATGGCTGCCTGCTTAACTTCAAGTCTGTAAGACCCCATATGCTATATCTTTTGACAGCTGGCCACCGTCAGCTTGCTTCGCCACATTTGCTTGTGCACCCATTTTGTGTTCAGCAATCGTGCTGGGAGGGTGAGCATCACAGAATGCCAGGTTGTTAGAACAGAGTGCTGTTGCATTGAGGGAGGGCTTGAGCAGGGGTCCAAAGTCCATCCACTTCCTCAATGTATTTCCATATAAAATATATGTGCACATGCCAATACATCTATTTTTACAAATTAATAAATTTACATAAGTGCACATGTATGTTTATACCTCTGTCCATAGCTTTGCTCCCTAGATTTCTCCTCTGCCTCCTTTTACCTTCCTCCTTTCCCACCATCACACTCACTCTTCTTCTACCTCTTAGTAATTCCTCTCAGCTAGATTGCTGTTGTTCCAACACCCCCAGGAGGTCTACATCCTCCTTGTTGTTGGTTTTAATTCTCTAGTTGTTCCCCTGTCTGTAGTGTTGTTTGCTCACACTCCCTTCCCCCACCTCCTACTCTCCCCAAGTCCTTCTGGAACCATTGGTCCTGTTGCTTTCTCCCAGGGCTTCCTTCCCATGCCTATCTTACACAGGTAGGCAAACCAACAATACCAAAGGCAATACAAAAAGAAAACAAAAAACTGAACACAAAGTTATAAAAAATACATAAAAATAATAACTAGCAAATGCTCCCCCACAAAAAGCATAAATAAGTCCATGTCTGTTCACTGACCTTTATGACTATCTCCCTACTGGTCCTGGGGATTCTGGGAACTGCCCCTCCTAGCCTGAAGTCTATTTTTGGGGCTCCTCAGGGGCTTTGCCTAGCTCCTGTTGCTGATCTGTTATGTTCCCTTCTTGGTTCACCCCGCTGTGGGGGGTTCAGACTGGACTCATTCATGGTGGTGAATTTTTATACGTAGATGGAAAATAGGTTGAAGTTGTCAAGGATTTTGTCTTGCTTGGATCCACAATCAATGTTCATGGAAGCAGCAGTCAAGAGAAGTAATTGTGCATCAATAAAACATCCCAGCTCAGTCTAACGCAAGTCCATAGGTCCGATACTAGTCCTTCAGTCCTTCTTCAGACTCACACAGCCACATGCAATGATGCAGAATGCAGGACAATCACAGGCCGGTGGGTGCAGTGTTGTGTGGCTCCAAGGATGGTGGTCGCATCACAGGGCTTCCTCAGGTCTCAGCGTGGCTTGTCAACAGGAAGGTGACGGCAGAGAGATATGGGGGCCGGCCTCCAGAGAGCCATTTAGCACAGTCACACCTTCAGAGGAGGTCATCAGGTGTGACCTGATTGGCAGGCAAAGCTCCACCCATATCTTCTTACAGGTACTGTGTTGGCACAAAACCCCCCTAACTATCACAGTGTGCTTGACCCAAGCCATGGTATTTTCATTTGCCTGTGAAAGTTGGACATTGAATGAGGGAGAGTGAAGAAGAATCAAAGCCTTTGAGTGACGGGGTTGGCGGAGACTAGTGAAAGTACCATGGGCTGCCTAAAGGATGATCCAATCGGGACTGAAAGAAGCACAGCCACAGAGCTCCTTCGAGGCAAGTATGGCGAGACTTTTTTTACACACACTGGGCAGGACAAAGCAGCCCCTGGAGAAGGACATCACGTTTGGTAAAGTAGAAGGGCCTCGGGGAGATGGCTTGGCACACTGACGGCACGATGGTCTCAAGCCGAGGCTAATGACAAGGATGCTGCTGGTCTGCAGAGAGTTCCCGTCTGTGGTGCGCTGGGTCGCTGTGCGTCGGATCAGACTGGATGGCACCTAAGAACAACACCCAGGCATCTCGTGTGTTGTGTGTGCAGGACTGTGTGTGTAGGACTGTGTGCATGTGTGAGTGGGTCTGTGTGTGTGTGTAGGACTGTGTGTATCTGTGTCTATGTATGCATATAAGTGTTGTGTGTATGTGAATGTGTTCATGCAAGTCCCATGCATGTGTTTCTACATGTGCCCGAGACTGTGTGTGCATGTGTGTGACTATATGTGTGCAAAAATATGTAGTTGTGTGTGGGTGTGCCTGCACGTTTTGTGTGTATGCATGTGTATGTGTGTGTGTGTCTGTATCCATTCTTCCGCTGTGGGGCATTAGGACTGCTTCCAGCTTCTTGCTATTGTGAACTGTGCTGCTGTGAACACAGGAGAGCATACAACCACTCATGTTGTGTCTCTTTTTAAAAAAATAGTTTCATTGGTACTTCATCCATTGTCATACAATTCAGTAATTTAATCACATCAAGAGGAGTTGTACAATTGTCAAAACAATCACTTCTAGAACATTTCCTTCTTCCTTGTACTCATTAGTGATGTAATTATTTTTTTAATTGTGGCAAACATATGCACAACAAAACATTCTTCAACAACGTCTACATGCACAATTCAGTGTCATTGATTATACACTTCATGTTGTTAAACCATTATTGATAGCCTTTTCCAAATTGTTCCACCACCATGCATATAAACTCAATGCCCCCTAAGCTGGAAAATCAAGTGGTGACCAGGGGAGGGGAGCATCTGCATTACAGAGGAGGCCCGGCTCTTGGTGTTGGCAGGAAGGCAGGGTAAATGGGAGGGATGCTAAACAATAATTGTAGGGAACCAAAGAGGAGACTCAACCCATTCTATGGTCCTGGGTAGACACTTGTGAATACGTGAACCGAGCCATGGAATAAGCACTATGAAGACCTTAGACGCCGGTCTTACAGGACCCCGGCATCCTTCCAGAGCCACACCAGAAGGACTCAACAGGGAAGCCCGGCGGGACAAACTGGGCCCTACCTCAAAACTGCCTGCAGCCCTTGGACTTGGGACCAACATTCCCTGAAGAGAGAGGAAGCAAAGCATGGCCACCCAAGAGTGTAGAAATGGACCTTTGGGGGAACCCTTGGCTGAGTGGGCCTTTGAAGAAAGGGCACCCAGAGCCACTGCCCATTTTCTATCGCGATGCTCAGCTGCCATGGATATATGTCAGGTAGTAATCTGCCAGGACCTGCCCAGGGAAGGAATGTTACAGGTACTTTTCCCGCTGGGTGTCTCTGACCCCCCACAGCTCTCTGCATCCTGTGCTCACCTCCTGGCTCCCTTTCCGCAGAATATCTTACTGAAGCCCTGGTCCTGGTACTTTTCAATACAATCGACCTGCCCTGATATAAGAGTGGGGAAGAGATGAAGTGAGGCTCCCAGGCAGCATGGCCACCGCGGAAATCAGCGCTGGAGAAGGCACTAGCTTGGCAGGGGTGCTGGCTGGCTCCAGGACACCCACAGAGTCAGCTGTTGCTGGCCAGCTGGGGCGACTTGATCAGCCAGTGGGGTGGTGGTGGGGGGAGGCAGACAGAGACTGCCGGGCTTCAGGTTAGTTCTCCTAGGGGCAGAGTGACGTGTGCGCTCACGAGAAGGTTCTGTGTTGAATTGCCGTGACAGGTCAACCAAGGTGCCCCAAATACAGGCACCGCAGACACCTCGCCTCTGAGTGATGGCCCTGGAAGAGGTGGGTGAGAAGCGAAGCCAGAGGCTAGAGCGTAGATAGGTGCTAACTTAGGTGAAGGGGGAGAGACTATCTTACAAGAGGGCAGTGGGGGGAGGGGGGCGAGAGAAAGGGGACAAGGTCAGCTATTGATAGGGTTGATAAATTGTTTAATAAAAAATGATGATCTGAAAGGAAAAAAAGCACCACAGGGAATATTTAGAGATTTAAAAAAATCCTGGAATTCCACTAAGAAAATATTTAGTAGTTAAATATTTTATCATTCATAGTTTCATGAGAAGGTTCCTCATAAGCTGAAAATAATAAAGTATATTAACTTTTTAAAAAAAGTGGTTGCAGCAGTCCATTGACAACGAACTGCGGGTAATTCAAGCTGGATTCGGAAGAGGATGTGGCACGAGGGGCATCGTGGCTGATAAAAGGTGGCTCGTAGTTGAAAGGAGAGAACACCAGGGAGCTATTTCCTCGGGTTGTGTTGGCTATGCAAAGACATTAATCCGACGGAGTAAACCTTAAAGGATGACGAACAGCGTGAAGAATGAGGATCCCCCAGTTAATTTAATTTAATGTGCTCATGCAGAACCTGTCTGTTACCCAAGAGAGAGGTAATGGGTGACAAAGAACTGCACCCCGGGTCATTTCTGATCCTGTGTTGTAGCCTGTCACTTTCCCAGTAACCCCTGTGAGTGTTCTCTGTGAGTTCTGTATGGCGATTGAATTCAGCCATCTAGACGGCGCCTTCGGACAGACGGTTGGCGTCAGAATAGGTAAACAGGTAAAAAGGTAGGGACGAGGAGGAGTGTTTGACCTCCACTGCATGGGCGTCAGTCTTGAGAGGCTGACGCTGATGACCTGGATTCCCCCCTGCCCCTCCCTGTGAAGTTAGAGGGAGCCAGGCACTGCCCACACACCACTGTAACGCTTGCAGAATCAGACAGCGAGGCAGGAGGAGACAAAGAAGAGGGGACTCACCATTCCCAGGACTTCTCCAGGCTCCTGCCTTGCAAACTTCCACCCAATCACCTGCCACCGGGCCAGGAACCTGCCAACCCACCTGCTGACCCTCTCTCCCCTGGCTCCCGCGGTCCCCTAGGGTTTGAGTGTTGATCACAGCTAGTGGTGACCACCCATCACTTCACCACCTACTTCCACTGGCTGGGCCAGATGTCATCACTCCGAGAATCCTGGCTGGCTGGTTCCTGCTCTCCCGCTGTCCCTGGGCCAGCCGTCCACTTTCCAGATGCACCGGCGCAGTCAGGATGGGAGCAGGATGGGACCCACGTTCTGAGCTGGGTCCAAATGCACGCTTCCTGAGCACATCATTTGGATTTCTGCTCACTTGCCACCTTTTCCAGGAAGCCCTCCCTGACCAGCCCTGCCCAGAGCAGCCCCCTTTGTCCTTGACCAGTCTGTTTCCCCTGCATTCTTTATCACCACCACCACCCCTTGCAGTTGTTAACTACTATCACGTTGATCCTGAGTCATGGCGGGCCCACGTGGATCAGTCTTGGACGGCTGATTTAAGAGAAGTCAGTTACCAGGCCTTTCTTCCGCATGGCTCTGGGAGGGATAGAACTTTCAGTCCCTTCAGCAGTCAGTCAAGTACTTAAATATTTGCACCTGCCAGGGCCTTCCTGCCTCCCTCTGACTGTTTTTTTTGTCTGTTTATGTATAAGAAGGAACATTGTATCATGAAGTAATTTTATATCAAGGGGACATCATCAGGCGGTGACCTACCTGGTTGACAGGTTGCAGTCACCCTTACACGCTCACACAGGAGCAAGCAGACCGAAAATCCAATTCCCACAGACTATCCTTAGTCAACTGATAGCTGTACGTAATGCTTTAACTATATATAAACTCAAGTCAAAGACAATAATACAATTTTATTTTCCCCAAACAGAATACAACTAAAACACATACAAGTCCAAATGTACCAACCTCACGGAAATCTCTCTCTCCCACACCCATTTAGAACATTTTCTTCATTCTGGTTCTGTTGTTCGTAGCTCCCTGTTCCCCCTCCCCAACCTCAGGGAATCATTAATCCAGTGACTGTTACTATTGACTTGTTTTGATTACCTGCTACTTTCCCTCCTTAGACTATGTAGCACAGGACAACATCAGCGCCTTGTTTGTCTAGTGCAGCGGTTCTCAACCTATGGGTTGCGATTCCTTTGGAGGTCAAATGACCCTTTCACAGGATCACCTGATTCATAACAGTAGCAAAATAACGCGATGAAGTAGCAAGGAAAACAGTTTTATGGTTGGGGGGGTCACCACCACATGAGGAACTGTACTAAAGGGCCATGACATTAGGAAGATTGAGAACCACTGGTCTAGTGCATCCTGGGCCCTGGGCCTCACCACTCTGCTGGGAGCAGAATGGAGGCTCCAGCAATCGGGGCTCAACCGCAACTTGCTATTGAGAGAGACACACCCAGGGGTATCCGCCCATTGCTTCAGTTCCCCTGGTGCACAGGAGGCTCAGAGAGAGCAAGTAACTTGCCCAAGGACACACAGTTGGTGACTGGCCCAGCCTGGACTTGAACTCCATTCTGCTGAATCTAAGTCCAGTGCTTGTTCCTTAGTCACGGCAGAGGAGTGGACTGGTGGAAGGCCAGCTGGCGGGGAGCTGGCAAGCTTGTGCCAGAGAGACCTAAGGTTATTTCCTGGAGGGTCTTTACTGTCCCCTCTGTTCTGTGCTCCCATTGCGCCAACTCTTTTTCTCTTCAAAATGTAAAATTTGCAATGAAAATGTGAACAATACAAAGGGCGAGCCCATCACAAGGTTGGTTATACAGCACCCGCCCCGGGACGAATAGCAGAAAGGTGGGTGGAGGAAGATAACAGATAGTGTAAGACATGAAATAACAACAACAATAATAATATATAATTGATCAAGGATTCACAAGGGTAAGAGGGTGGGAAAGGGAGGGAGAAAGAAATGAGCAGATGCCAAGGGCTCACGTAGAAAAATTGTTCTGGAAATATTGATGGCGACATATGAACACATGTGCTTGATATTGTTGAATGAGCGATTGTTACAAGATTTGTAAGAGCCCCCCCCCCCCGCCCCATAAAATGATCAATGAAAAAAAGAGAAAATGTTAACAATACAACACACACCAACTTGACAATTTCTACATGTACAATTCAGTGAGATGAATCTCATTCTTCAAGTTGTGTCACCATTGCCACTGTGTTGCACTAACCATCCGCCCCCCCCCCCACTGCTAATCTAAGCTCGCTACTCCCTGTGCAGACCACGCCCCCTGCCCCCATCACCCTGGTAATCACTAATACACTCTGGTCTCTGTACATTGGCTTGTTTCACATACGCTACAGTATTTGTCCGTCCTCTTATGATTGACTTATGGAGGAGTCCTGGTGGTGCAGTGGTTACACGTTGGGCTGCTAACTGCAAGGTCAGGAGTTCAAAACCAGCAGCCCCTTTGTGGGGAGAAAGATGGTGCTTTCTACTTCCGTCAAGAATTAAAGTTTTGGAAAAGCCATAGGGGTGGTTCTGCTGTGTCCTGCAGGGTCACAATGAGTGGACTTGGACTTGATGGCAGTGAGGTTTCCATTTGTTTATAACTGACTTATTGAACTCAGCAGGAAGTCTTCAATGTCTGTTCATGTTGCAGCATGCATCTGGACATTCTTCTCTTGGAATGGCTGCGTACTAGCCCATTGTACTAGCCCTAGCAGCATTGTGGGTTATGGATTGAACTGGTAACAACAAGATGAGCAGTTTGAACCCTTAGCCACTCTACGGGAGAAAGACGAGGCTGTCTGCTCCCATAAAGATTTAGTCTTGGAAACCCAAATAGGCTGTCTTACCTTGTCCTGTAGGGTCCTGGTGAGCGGAGTCAACTCAACCTGTGGTGGGAATGTCTCACTGTGTGTATCTCCAGTGTTTTGCTTATCCAGTCACCTGTGGATGGCTATTTCCGTGGTTTCTGGCATTTGGCTACGGTGACAAGTGCAGCCATGAGTTGGTGCCCAGCTGTAAACCTGTATTTCAATGATAAAACTTGCACTCAATGTGAAACGTTAATTCCTAAAGACCTGTAGAAATTTAAAAGGACTTTTACTCCAGGTTGACTTCCCCAATCCCAGTTGTGACATTTGGATTCTGCCGGGTTTTTTGTTTATTTTTTTTAAGCAACGTGATTGGCATATGATCCACAGTGGCTGCCAACAATGGGCCGAAGCATAGGAACTATTGTGAGGATGGCACAGGACCGGGCCGTGTTTTGTTCTGCTGTGCCTAAGGTCACTAAGGTCGGAACTGACACGATAGTTTCTAAACACAACAAGAGCAACATAATTCGCATGGCGTACAATTCAATAGTTCAGTCATATTGAGGAGAGCTGTACCATCATCTCCATCATCACATTTAGACCAGTTTCTTCTTTCTTGTACTCAATGTTATTATCTCTTCCCCCCCCCCAGCCTGGCCCCCAAGGGGTCATTAATTCAGTTATTGTCTCTATAGACTTATCGATCCTCGATTTCCTTTTTCTTCTTCTCTTTTTATTAGGGGATCTTACAGCCCTTATAAAAAAATTCCATACACCAATTGTGTCAAGCACATTCCTACATATGTTGCCATCATCATTTCCAAAACATTTTCTTTCTACTTGAGCCCTTTGTCTCAGCTCCTCTTTTTCCCCTCTCCCCCACCCCCTTGAACCCTTGAAAATTTATAAACTACTTTTATTTTCATATTTTACACCGTCCACTGTCTCCCTTCACCCATGTTTCTGTTGTTCATCCCCCTGGCGGACGGGGGTGTGTGTGTGTGTGTGTGTGTTGTAGGTTGATCATTGTGATCAGTTTCCCCTTTCTCCCCCTTCTCCCCCCACTTCCCTTTACTCTCATGGTATTGCTACTCTCATTATTAGTCCTGAGGGGTTTATCTGTCCTGGAGTCTGTGTGTTGAGAGGTATTATCTGTACCAGTGTACACACTCTAGTCTAGCCAGATTTGTAAGGTAAAATTTGGATCATGATAGTGGGGAGGGGAGAGAAGCATTAAAGAACTAGAGGAAGGTTGTGTGTTTTATCTGTGCTGTACTGCACCCTGGCTGGCTCATCCTTTCCTTGAGACCCTTCTGTGAGGGATGTCCAATTGTTTACAGATAGGCTTTGGTTCTCCACTCTGTACCCCCCCTCATTCACAATGATATGATTTTTTTGTTCTTTGTTGCCTGATACCTAATATCATCGACACCTCATGATCACACAGGCTGTGCTTCTTCCATGTGGGCTTTGTTGCTTCTCAGCTAGATGACTGCTTATTTATCAAGTCTTTAAGACCCCAGACACTATATCTTTTGATAGCCAGACACCATTAGCTTTCTTCACCACATTAGCTCATGCACTCGTTTGTCTTCAGCAATCATGTGGGAAAGGTGAGCATCACAGAAAGCCAGGTGATTAGAACAAAGTGTTCTTGCTTTGAGGGAGGACTGGAGTAGAGGCCCAATGTCCATCTGCTTCCTTAATGCTTAACCTATAAATATGTGTACATAGACCTGTACTCCTATCATTATATATTAATATATTTACATCTGTACATGCCTATGTTTGTACCTCTATAAATGTCTTTTGCCTTCTAGTTCTTTTCTTGATTTACTTTTACTTTCCTCCTGTCAACTATTATGTTCGACCTTCACTCAACTCTCTGTGCTTCCTCTCGGCTGCACTGCACTCGATCGAAGGTATGCTGTGCCCTCCTTGCCATCGACTTTATCGATTGATATCTTTGAATGCAATGCCATCTTGAAAGCAGAAGCATGCTCTTTATTTTATGAAATTCATCTTGCTTTCTCTCTTTCCCTCTGTGTCATCGATTTTAGATCCCTTGTTCTTCACTTCTCCCTGGGTTCATTGCCTCCCACCTCCTTTCCCCCCTCCGCCTTCTTTTCCTTGTCGCCCCAGAACCATTGGGTCCATTGTTTTCTCCTTGGGATTGTTTATCCTACCTATTATATAGATAGACATGAAAAATGAAAAAAAAAAAAAGCCTGTGAATAGTTCCAGGACTATCTGCTGACCCTTATGAATGTTTTCCAATTGGGTCTGATGCAGTGCCAAGCCCTGCCCCTTGCCCCTCCCCCCAAAGTCTATTTTCAGAATTCTTTGGGGTCTTTGTTGCTTTGCTCCCCTTGCTGCTCTGCTGTGCTCTGGGCTGGGGGTGCGGGGTATTAGAGAGGACGCAATTCCTGCACCATGTCTCCAGTTCTGCCCCGTGCAGAGCTGTGGGTCAGTAAGGGGACATTGTGTCGCATGGTGAGGTGGCCCTCTCTGTGCATTGGCTGCTCTGAGGGGGAATGCCGTCCTCAAAGCTTGGTGTTCCAGGGTGCTGTCCATGCTATCTCTTCCCCCTGGATCTCAAATACAGAAAAACACACCAAACAAACCAAACAGACAAAAACCTAACAATACTAACAAACTAAAAGAGAACAAAACGTCAATTGAAAAGAAACATTTAAAAACTAGAGCAAATTTAAAATGGGTCAAAAGGGAGATCAAATGATAAGGTGTTAAAAAATGTAATTTAACTGCATTTGTCATCAATCCACTTTCCAATGTACTCCGCCTGGTAGCAAGGGCTAGCCACCTCACTGGTCTATAGTCAGAGGGGTTTGTTAGGTTCCAGCTCCCAGCCAGGAAGGGGTGGTACACCTAGGTGGGTGTTACGCCTGGATTGGCCCATCTGGGCCAGGTGAATTAAATTCAGCCAATGGGGTGGACCAGTATTGTCGACCATGCCTCCCAATGGGGCCCCTGAAAAGCCAGAGGTTTTGCTCCGACACAGTGCAGTGAGGCCGGGCTGCAGTCCCACCACCGTGCTGCAGACTCTTGTCTGCTTTGTGTTCCATTCACTGTCAAACCTGAAACTGCTTCTAACTTTCAAAAAGCTCCCTTGGAACACAAACCAGGCTTTGACGTGAATTCTTTCTCTCGAGAAGCCAAGGATGGAGGTATCTCGCTCCCACGAGAGGAGAATCTAACATTCACCGGAGGCTTAATCCACATGCATTTCCCTCTTCACTTTTTTTTTTAAAGCTGAAACAACTTTAACATGGGTGGGCCTTTCAATTTTTTTCCTAAAGCACAGTCGGTATGCACACGTGGACACACATACGCAGTCACACACATATCATATGTAGATCAGATTCCCCACGGATCACTCCGAAATCAACTTTTCTGACAGCCTCTGCCCGTGGCTGATGAGAACCCTTGCAACCGTCTGTGAAACTGTAAGGCGCGTCTCAGGGATGAGAAGACAGAGGCTCGAAGGGTGGCAGGCAGCGCCGGAGGCTGGTTACTTGCAGATCTGTGAGCCTGGCTGACCCCGACAGCCATCCCAGGGGTGGGGATGAGGGTCCTGGAGCAAAGCCAGCCTCAGTTTCCCTTCCTTCCAATATCCCCTGGAGAATATTCCATGACTCAGGCAGGTGAGATCAGACATTGTTTGCAGAGTGAGAAAACCCAGGGGACATGGCAGCCTCAGACAGAAAGTCCCACGGTCAAGTTCCCTCCTCCGGCTGGCTCCTTGCTCTCCTGCTGCTGCTGCCAGGCCCAGGAAGCTGTCTGTCCCAGCCACAGATGGTGTGCTGAGGTTTGACCTCTTCAGTGTGTGGCAAAGGGACCTTCAATACCAGAGTTCAGCTTGGAGCTCAAACATACCGTATATACTCGAATATAATCTGACCCGCGTATAAGCCGAGGTACCTAATTATTACTTGGGAAACCAGAAAAACTGATTGACTGGAGTAGAAGCCTAGGGTGGGAAATGCAGGATGTGAATTAACACAGAGACCAGAGGGGAGAGACAGAGCGCAGCCATAGACACATCCTTACCAGTTCAGCTGCCGGGGTAAGCGAATCACTACGGGTGCTTCTGGGAATTGGAGCCGTCCGCGTCATAGGACGGCTCTGATTGGTTAGCTGTGAGTAAACAAACATTCAACTGCCCTGCAGTGTCAGCGGGGCTTTGAATGAACAGCGGAGGAACAGCAGTCACCTGCGAGATGTTACACCTCACTGGGGTACCACTGACCCGTGTATAAGCTGAACTCCAGTTTTTCAGCACAACATTTTTGGTTCTGAAAAACTCGGCTTAAACTGGAGTAGATACAGTACCTCTTCTCACCGGTACCTCTTCTTGCCAGTCCGTTTACCAACGCTGACCATAGCTGCTAGTCAGATGGCCCTCTCTACTTCTCTGCTGCAGTCAGTGGCAACTTCACAGAACTCTCAGATCTCTCTTGTCAGATAGCAAGATAGCGGGTTGTTCCTCTCTATGCCTAGGGGGGGGGGCCCTACAGGAAGTTGGAAGCTGATAAAGGCTAGAGGGCATGCACCAATTCAGGCCCTGGCGCCAGGAAGGCAGTACACCTGGGTGGGTCCCAAACTAGGCCAGGTGGGCTTAATTCAGCAAATGGGGTCAACCAGTACCTTTGACCACACCTCCCAGTGGAAGGTCCTAAGAAGGCTGGACCTGGGAGCCCACCCTCTTTTCCAGTTGCTCCTCCGTGGTTCTGTGCATCCTGCAACGGTCGGTCTCTCTCTCTCTCTGGCCTCAGGCCAGAGAGGCTCCCTGTGTGCCAGGAGGCTCCCTGTGTTCAGTTACTGTAACGCCTGAAACTTCTGTCCTTTATACAAACCCACTTGGATCGCAAACCAGGTGTGAATTTCTTTCTCGCGGGAAGCCGAGGACTGAGGCATTTCCCACCCGAGGAACCTAACCCTCTCACAGTTACAGAGAAGCGATAGACAGAACTCAGGGGACAGTTCTTTTACCAGGACAGCTTATTCTCCGGCCATCTGAAGGTGGGCTTCTGATTTTCAGAGGACAGGCCTTTCTTGGTCCCCTCTCATAGAAGACTGTCTCCTCTCAGCCCTGTAAGGGTAGACTTCCTTTCTAACCTTTCGCCTGGCCTCTGCCCTGCTTGGGAAAGTGTTACAAAGCTGTTTTTAGCTTTATCAACAAGTGCCCAGAGGCATCTCACTGCACTGGTTGAGGTGCAGGCCCGAAGGTGCTCAGTTCTTTAGCTCAGTGGGTCCACTTCTCCCCGGAGCTGTCTTATTCTGTGGGCCAGGGAGCCCACTCCTGTTCCACCAGTTTCCTCGTCCTGTTGCAGCTGTTTTTCTGTGCTGCTTCTAGTGCTTCCTGACTTCTCAGGTGTTACAGCTCTCTCAGTTTCTTGGGTCTAGCAGGTTCTCAGCACAGGGATTGTGGGCCCCTGGGATGTGCTTCAATCCTCGCTCATCTTTTCTTGGTATTGAAGTCTCCAGGGATGGGATTCAGCTGGTTCTCACAGGTCTGATACCTAATTTTTTGTTACGTTCTGGCAAACCGATTGCTAAAATGGCATTTGTAGTCAGGGTTCTAATGTGGAAATCACAAATGGACATTCCTTACTCTTTTATGACTTTCATCTGCAACAACACCAGATTGTAAACCTCCATAGTAATGTTCATTCTGTCCAAATGTATTAAAAATTAGACGGAACTACTTGTAACACTGGGCTCAGGCTCGGGAACAATTGTGAGGATGGTGCAGGACCGGGCAGTCTTTCATTCTGCTGTGCACGGGTCGCTATGTGTTAGAACTGACTCGATGGCACTTGAGGTCGTTAGTTTATTGCGTCAACCTGGCCGATAAACACATGTGGGGTTAATTGAAGGGCAGAGGGATAAATGGATCGGGGAGCCTTGCCTTTCTAGTTCTCCGGTCTCTTGCTTTCTGATGGTGGGACCAGGGTGCAGCTGCCTTAGCCAGGTCCCTGCTTCAGCTGGCAAGGCTCACTTCCTGCAAGACATCCCTGAGAAAAAGTCTCATGGACCTAACCCAATGCAGCCCTGGGCGCTGGAGCAGCTGTGCGAGACCCCTGCCAGCGCTGAGCTTTCCTCCTGCAGTTGACTTTCCTCCTGCAGTCGGTGTCATTGCGTGTGTTTTGTGAGATGGAGGAGGACTTTGTGGATTGGTGTTGGACATAATGGGTTAATGTTGGACTTGTGCAACACTGGGTTGGGATGTTTTCTTCATGTGCCCTTAACCTTTATATAAAACCCTCTTATACATGAGTTTCTGTGGATTTGTTTCTCTAGTCTACCCAGACTAACACAGCACCTAACAACAACAACATGCTTGTAATATTTATTTACTCATTTCATAAAACTCATCATACCTTTGATGAAATACTACATTTTTGTTCCCGTGCTTGTTATTTCAGTAAGCACATATATAACATAAGAGAAAAAGTGCCCAACCACCAGAGGGTGACACGCTGTCATTCATTTCAGCTCTGTTACACCCCAAATTCCCACGAGATATTATGAGTGAATTATGCAATTCCTGAAAGTCTTCAAAGTGCTAAGGATATTGTGAGAATAAATTCTGTAAGTTCAGCAGAAGCTGAAAGGGGTTTTATCAAAGAGGAATAAAATATATTCAGGGAAGAGAAGTCACCAGTTTCTAATCTATCAAGCACACTGACTCTTGTCTCATTGGCCTACCTCTAAAGGAATGGGATGCTACTCCTACAGTGGAAGGCTGGCTAAGGATACATCACACAGCCAATGATGCTTGGATAAAAGTGAGGAATATAGCAATATAGACTATCTTTAAAAAGACAGCAGCAGTTTTGTTGTTTTATGGGGGGGGCATCAGGAATTATTTAATAATTTTCATCAATATTTTAGAACTTTTTCTTAGAACATAATCTAGTTTTGTGTAACCCTTCTTTGTTCTTATTTACGTATTGACCATATGAAATAATAAACTACCTTTTAGTATATTATCTTTTTAATACTTAAAACCATCATGAGGGCAGTGAACCAGTTGTTAAATTATTTGAATTCCCCCACTGCAAGTCCCCCTCTCCCACTTTTGAGATTGCCCATGTTAAGCCTACTGGGATAGCAAAATTGACCAATCTCTTCATTGAGGTTCCAGGCAGTTTATGTGCATGGTTCCACCCCTGCACCTTATTTACATAGTTAGCAAACTAGCCACATTGGTGGGTCACTAGCATCTTATGTACATAGCCCCACCCAAGCACTCTTTTAAAAATTATTTTGTTGAGGTCTCTTACAGCTCTTACAACATTCCATATATCAATTGTATCAGGCATATTTGTACATATGTTGCCATCATCATTTTCAAAACATTTTCTTTGTACTTGAGCCCTCGGTATCAGCTCCTCTTTTTTCCCTCCCTCCCTCACTCCCACCCTTGCGACCCCTTGATAAATTATTATTATGTTCATATCTTCACCCATGTTTCTGTGGCTCATCCCCCTGTGTGTGGGCTTAGTGGTTATGTGTCAATCATCGCAATCAGTCTCCCCTTCCTTGCCTCCTACCTCCACCTTCCCCCTACCCTCCTGGTATTGCTACTCCCATTTCTGTTTCTGAGGGGTTTATCTAACCTGGATTCTGTGTGTCATGAGTTCTCTGTGTACATGCTCTGGTCTAGCCAGAACTGAAAGGCAGGACTGGGGTCATGATAGTGGGGGGGGGGGGAGTGGAGTGTGAGGAAACCTCAGCGAACCAGAGGACTATTGTGTGTGCTCATCAGTGTTATACTTCACCCTGGTTGACTCATCCTTTCCTTGTGACCCTTCTGTGAGGCGATGTCATATTGTCTACAGATAGGTTTTGGGTCTCTGCTCCGATCCCCTCATTCTCAACATTATGTGTTTTTTTTGGGGGGGGTTGTCTTCTGGTGCCTGTTACCTGATTCCGTCGACACCTTATGATTGCACAGGCTGGTGTGCTTCTTCCATGTCGACTCATTGCTTCTCTGCTAGATGGCTGCTTGTTTAACTTCAAGTCAGATGCCAGACACTATATCTTTCGATACCTGGGAACCACCTGCTTTCACCACATTTGCTTATGCACCAATTTTGTCCTTCAGCAATTGTGCTGTGAGAGTGAGCATCACAGAGTGCCAGGTTATTAGAACAAGGTGTTCTTGCATTGAGGGAGGGCTTGAGACGATGTCCAACGTCCGCCCACTTCCTCAGTGTATTGCCATATAAATATATGTACATAGGGTGACACCTCTATTTTTATGCATTAATACATTCACATAAGTGCATCCCTATGTTTATACCTCTATCCATAGTGCTGCTTCTTAGATCTTTCCTATGTTTCCTTTTACCTTCCTCCTGCCCACCATCACGCTTGCCCTTCTTCTGCCTCTTAGTCATTCCTCTCAGCTAGATTGCTCCGACACCATTGGTGTGGGAAGCACATAATGGGAAGAGAGTGTATACGGATGAATCCTTTATTCTCATACATGAAGAAGCCTGGCAGGCTGGGTTTCTGGGGTGGAGGGAGGCCTTCGCCCTTGTAAACTGGATGTGAGTCCCAATCACATTCTCATAATTAATATTGTTCCCCACTATATCCCTCCATTATAGTGATGCCTTAAAGTTACCCCTTACAAGCACATAGTTGACTTGCTGTGTGACCGGCAGCTTTGTCTATAGGAGCAGACACATGCTATTGCTCTCTAGGCTCTAAGGACAGCCTCACCCCCATTACCTGCCCTGGGCACTGGTGTTAGGTTACTCCTCCAATGTACTGAGGGACCTTTAGGGTTAGGTACAACCCACTTTGTAATGTATGTGGGGCTTGTAATTAGGGGGGCTTGCATCTCCTCTGATTGTCTATAAGCCTTGTTTGGAAATGTATTCTCTCTCTCTCTGCATAGACCTGGCTCCTGAAGTCACGATGGTCCTGCAGGTGAGCAATCACATGATTGATCTTTTTTTTTCTTCGCATGCTTGATCTTGTCTGATGTCTCTTTAGTTTTTATTTTAAAAATTATTTTATTGGGGGCTCTTACAGTTCTTATAACATTTCATACATCAATTGTATCAAGCATATATGTTGCCATCATCGTTTCCAAAATATTTTCTGCTTGAACCCTTGGTAGAAGCTCCTCTTCAAGCCTTTAAGACCCCAGAGACTATCTTTTGATAGCCCAGCACCATCTGCTCTCTTCACCACAATTGCTTATGCACCCATTTTGTCTTCAGTGATTCTGTTGGGAAGGTGAGTAGCAAAGAATGTCAGGTTATAAGAACAAAGTGTTCTTGTGTTAAGGAAGGACTTGAGTAGAGGCCCAAAGTCTATCTGCTATCTTAATACTTAACATATAAATATATGTACATAGACCTCTATCCCTTTCATTACAAATTAATATATTTACATATCTACATGCCTATAGCTATACCTCTATACATTTGCCTCCTATTTCTTTCCTCTATTTCCTTTCTTTTTTTAAAAAACAATTTATTAGGGGCTCATACAACTCTTATCACAGTCCATACATATACATACATCAATTGTATAAAGCACATCTGTACATTCTTTGCCCTCATCATTTTCTTTTTTTTCTCCTCTTTTCTTTTTTTACATTTTATTAGGGGCTCATACAACTCTTACCACAATCCATACCTATACATACATCAATTGTATAAAGCACATCCATACATTCCCTGCCCCAATCATTCTCAAAGCATTTGCTCTCCACTTAAGCCCTTTACATCAGGTCCTCTTTTTTTTTTTCCCCTCTCTCCCCGCTCCACTCTATTTCCTTTCACCTTCATCCTATCCCACTGTCATTCTCACCCTCCATTCAACTCTCAGTATTTCCTCTTAGATACATTGCTCCTGATCAAACACCACCTGGCATTATACCTCCTCCACACCATCCATTTTAGATCTCTTGTTGTTCCCTTATCTCTGAGTTTGTTGGCTCCCTACTCCCTTTCCCCGGCCGTCTTTTCCCATGTCCCCCTGGAGCTGCTGGTCCCACTGTTTTCTGCTCGGGATTGTTCATCCTGCCTATCTTATATAGATAGACATAGAGTGAAAGAAAAAGAAACAAAAACAAGACATAATAAAACAAACAAAACAAGAAAAAAAAAAACCAAACACAAACAACCCAAACCAATAGATAGCTCCAGGTCTGCCTGCTGACCCTTATCTATGTTTTCCGGTGAAGTCTGATGAGGTGCCAAGCCCTGTCCCCGGAGTCAGAAGTCTATTTTCAGGATTTCTTCAGGACTTGCTTACTTTGCTCCCGTTGTTGCTCAGATGCACTCCTTTGTACTGTTTCACCCTACTGTACATGGGGCTGACCTGGTACACTTTCTCCACAGTGTCTCCAGTACTGTCCCCTGTAGCGCTATGGGTCAGTGAAGGAACATCATGTCTCATGGTGGGGCCTACCCTTCGGTCTTCTCTATGCATTGGCTGCTCCAATCAGGGATGTCATCCCTGGGGCTTGGTGGGCCATGAAGAGTCTCTCTCTCTTTCTCTCCCTTAATTCCCTCCTGTGTGGTCTGGACAGACCTGCCTCTCTCCCCGGGCTATCTCTTCAGTGCTGTCCTCTGAATTTCCTTCTTTTGGAGGAGGGTGAACATAGATTGGCTTGGGCCTGGCCCCATCACCCTCTCTTTAGTTCTCTGCTCCATGCCAGTGTATTGCCCTCAAGGCTTGGCACTCTGGGAGTGGGTTTAGTCCCTCTCTCCTTTTCCTGTGGAGACATAAACAGTACCCTCCCCAGGGGTGTATTAGTATCCTGTTCCCTCTCCTCTCTTGTTTCCCCTCTTCGTTAGCTGGCTGCCACATGCATCTCTGAGTGCCTGGACCTCGACCTGGGATGCATGCATTAAGTAGCATATCCTCTATGCCCATTGTACTTTTAGTGCTTACCTCAGTAGACTCATGTTGTACTTGTCCCTTTGTGTCCAGCTAACTTTGCTTAGCACGATTTCCTCCAACTCGTCCCATGAGACTATGTGCTTCATGGGATCATCAGTGCTTTTCAGTGATGTGTAGTACTTCATTGTGTATATGTGCCAGAGTTTTGAATCCACTTGTCTATTGATAGAAATTGAGCTTGTTTCCAATTCTTTGAGATTGTCAATTGCACCACTATAAACATTGGAGCACAGACAACTGGTCATGGCCTATTTCTTACCTTTTCTGGGTATAAGCCCAGTAGAGAGATTGGTGGGTCATAAGGTAGCTCAATTTCCATTTGCTTCAAGTATTTCCAGATTGCTTTCCACAAAGACTGTACATATCTACAGGATCACCAGCAGTGGATGAGGATTCCTATCTCACCACACCCTCTCCAGCACTTGTTGCTTTCTGATTTTTTTGAACTGGGCTATCTTTGAGGGTATTGGGTGGTATCTCATAGTTGTTTTAATTTGCATTTCCCATCTGGCTAATGATCAGGAACATTTTCTCATTTAGTGGCCATTTGGATTTCCACCCATGTGAGCCTTCTGTTCAGGTCTTTTGCCCACTTCCTCAGTGGGCTCTTTGTTTTTTTTTTTCTTCTTGTTGTAGGCTAGCAGAGTATTGTATATTTTAGTAATAAGCCCTTTGTCTGATGTGTCATTGCTAAAGATGTTTTCCTAGTCTGTGGACTCTCTTATTACTCTCGGCAAAGTCTTTTGATGTGCACAGGTGTGTTATCTGCAGTATATCCCACTTATCAATTTGTGCCTCTTCTGTGTTTGTTTCCTTCCCTATTTCTGACAGCCTGTGTATTCTCTGGGCCAGAGTTCTTAGGTTTGTCCCAATTCCCTAGTTGATGGCCCTAATAATTTGGGGTTTTACTTTGAGGTCTGTGATCCACCTAGACTTTATTCTTGTGCATGGAATGAAGTGAGGGTCTTGCTTAATTTTTCTGCAAGTATGTATCTATTTTTTCCAGTACCATATGTTGAAGAGGGCATCCGATTCCCATTTGATATACTTGGGGCCCTTATCCAAGATCAGTTGTTTGTATGCTGATGTTTTAATTTTTGTGTTCTCTGTTCTTTTCCATTGGTCTGAGTATCTGCCATTATACCAATACCACGCTGTTTTGATCACTGTGACTGTGTAGTAAGTGTTGAAGTCAGGTAAAGCAAACCCTCCTACTTTTTCCTTCTTCTTAAGGAGTTCTGTGTTAATTCTGGACTGTTTCTCTCTCTATATGAAGTTAGTTTTTCCAATTCCTTGAAAATAGATGCTGGTATTTGTATCGGGATAGTGTTAAATTTACATAGTGCCTTGGGTAGGATTGATATCTCTACTATATTGTGTCTTCTGATCCTTGAGTATGGGATAGTCTTCCATTTGTGGAGGTCATTTTTGGTTTCTTTTTTTTTATTTTTATTTTTTTTCATTTTTTTTTCATTTTTGGTTTCTTATAGTAGTGTTCTGTAGTTTTCCTCATACAAATATTTTGGGTTTTTTTTGTTAGGTATGTCCACAGACCCTTCAATTTGTGTTTTGCTGTTGTGAAGGGTACAATCTTTTTGATATCCTTTTCCATGATCTTTTCTGGTGTATATAGCAATCCAATAGACTTCTGTTTGTTAACCTTGTATCCTGCAACGCTGCCATATATCTCTATCACTTCCAGCACTCCTCTTGTGGGTCTTTTGGGGTTTGTAATATATAAAATAATATCCGCTGAGAATAATATAGTTTCACCTCTTCTTTCCCCAGATGAATTCCTTTAATGTCTTTCCTTTGCTTTGTTAGCTAGGAATTCCAGTGTGATGTTGAAGAATAAAAAAGGGGGCAAGGGACATCCTTGTCTGGTCCCCTTTTTCAGCGAGAATGTTTTCATCTTTTCTCCATTCACTACTACATTGGCTGTTGGTTTTAAATATATGGCTTGTATGATATTGAGGAATTTTCCTACCATTCCTATCTTCTTGAGTGTCTTAAACAGGAGTGGGAGTTAGATGTTGTCAATGCTTTTTCTGTGTCTATAAATATCATCATATTGTTCTAATTCTTTTTCTTGTCAATGTTGTGAATAATGTTGATGGACTTTCAGATACTGAACCATCCCTGCATCCTTGGAATGAATCCCAATTGACCATGATGAATTACTCATTTTATATACTTTGTATTCTATTGACCAGTATTTTGTTAAGGATTTTTGCTTTAGTGTTCATTAGAGATAACGGTCTGTAGTTCTCTATCTGAGTTAAAGTTTATTGTGCCAACCTGGCCAATAAACACATGTGGGGTTAATTGAAGGGCAGAGAGATAAATGGCTTGGTGAGCCTCGACTTTCTAGTTCTCAGGTCACTTGCTTTGGGATGGTCAGGCCAGGGTGCAACTGCCTTAGCCGGTTCCCTGCTTCAGCTGGCAAGATTCACTTCCTGCAAGACATCCCCAAGGAGAAGCCACATGGACCTACCCTGATGCAGCCCTGGGGGCTGGAGCAGTTGTGTGGAGACCCCTGCCAGTGCTGAGAAGCATACACGTTCACTGATTTAGATGTCCTCCTGCAGTCTGAGTCATAGTGTGTGTTTTGTAAGACGGAGGAGGATTATGTAGATTGTTGTAGGACATCTGGGTTATTGTTGGACTTGTGGGCTTGCGCAGCACTGGGTTGGGATGTTTTCTTCATGTGCACTTGACCTTTATATAAAACTCTCTCTTATACATAAGAGTTTCTATGAATTTGTTTCTCTAAAGTTCCCAGACTAGCACACAATTTTTATGCGATTTTTGCCCGCTTTAGCTTCAAGGAAGAGTTTGGGAGTTTGCTGTCCCTTTCTGTGCTCTGGAAGAGTTTGTGTAGTATTGCTGTTAGTTCTTCCCTGAATGGTTGGTAACATTCTCTTGTGAAACTGTCTGGCCCAGGGCATTTTTTTAAGTTGGTAGTTCCTTGAGAACCTAATTTATTTCTTCTATTGTTGTGGGTTGAGGTTCTTGATGTCATCTAGGACAATCTAGGGAGAGATTGTTTTTCCAGGTATTTGTCCATGTCTTTCAAGTTGTGAAATTCATTGATGTACAGGCCTTCATAGTATTGTGTAATTAACCTCTTACTTCCATTAGAGTCCATTGTAATTTCCCCCATTTCATTCCTCATCCTGGCTATTGATGTTTGCTCCTTCCTGTCTTTGGTTATGTTTGCCAGTGGATCTATTGA